>NC_083684.1:58419464-59044464 GCF_033118175.1 Dama dama | reverse complement strand
TGCAGACATGAAGTTTTGTTGAAAGGACAGAAAAACTGAGGCCCAGGGAGACGGGTCTTTCCAGAGGTCACAGAGTACCTTGCAGGCCCAGCAAGGACCAGAGACAACAGGAAAGACCCCCTTCCAGATCTCCATGGGGGATTAAAGTCAGAAGGGATCAAAGGTAAGGAGTGGGCCCTTTAAATCGTAAGCTCCACCTTTGCTTAGAAGGGTCTTTGGGGATATAAAAGGGGGTGCAGTTCCTCTCTGCCCCTGAAAACCATCAGCTGCTCCTGTTTGTGGGCCCCCAGCCCACTTCTCTCCAGCCACCCCCCACCAACACTCCCCTGGGTGCCATGCAGCTGCCACCCTTTGACATGTGGAAGGACTACTTCAACCTGAGCCAGGTGGTGCTGGCACTGATCCAGAGTCGGGGGCAAGGGTCGGAGACCCAAGGGACTGGGGAGCCAAGACCTGGGCCCCACATGGAGCAGGATCAGGGGCAGGGAGGACAGGGGACCAGCGGGGGCCTGGCCACCCTGTGCAACTTTTGCAAACACAATGGAGAGTCTCGCCACGTGTACTCCTCACACCAGCTGAAGACCCCGGAGGGCGTGGTGGTGTGCCCCATCCTGCGGCATTACGTGTGCCCCCTGTGCGGGGCCACCGGGGACCAGGCCCACACGCTCAAGTACTGCCCGCTCAACGGAGGGCAGCAGTCTCTCTACCGCCGCAGTGGGCGCAACTCAGCCGGCCGTAAGGTCAAGCGCTGAAGACCGTGAGGTACCCACCCGCTGCAGCCCCAACCCTCCCTGGTTCAGCCCTCCCAAGCCCCTGGACTCTCCCCATCCCTGGACTCGTCTGGCCCTTTGGAATGTCTGACTCTCAGTACTCGATCCCTGCTGGATCCTGGAACAACGGAGGCAGTGGGAAGCCAGGCCAGCTCTGCCGCCCCTTAGAACTCTCAGCTCTCGGGGCTCTGTCTGGGAGTGTCTGTGGATTCTCCGGTGCAGCGGGACACCCTACTCGTTGGACCACACAGCCCTGTGGCTCCTCCTGGGCCACAGTCCACGGATCTTTAGTTCTTCTGGGACATTTGCCCTGCCTCTTTGACTTCTCAGCCCTCAGGGTTCCATTCCTTGGGGAATTCTTGGACCATTGGGCTTGCAGGACTCCACTGTGCTCTCCCACTGACACCCCTGAGAATCTGGAGAGAGTGAACAGGCTGGCGTGGACCTTCCAGCCCAAGAACTTCAACATGGGATTCTGACTTAAACCAGCCTTCTCTGCCTCCTTCGGGCGACCGGCAGACCCACCGTTTCATCGTGGACGGCACCGGATGGGTCCCGCCCTCAGCATCCTATCCATCAAGAGCTGGGGGAAGGAGGGGTCACGTCAGAGGGGCACCACGTCTTCGCAAGCTTATCTGGGGTTGGAGAGCCTTGGGGTGAGCTAATACCCTTGAACACCCCCCCCCCCTCCCCGGTTGTTCTTCCCTGTGTTCATTCCGTTTTACTGTGCTCCTGTCCCCACGGTGATGGCGAATCACCAATGGGTCCTTTCCGTAGCGAGAGGGCGTCTCTCCGCCACCTCCCACCCGCCCCCACAAATGCCCACAGTTTGTAAAATGGTCCTTTCTATCCTCCCGTGTTTTTTTCAACCTCCAACAGTTTAGTAAACGAAGCTCCCACAGGAAAGGGGTTTTAATGCCCGGAGGGGGATGGCAACAGCCTAGATTTTATTTTAGGGGCAAAGAAAAGCCCCAGTCAGATTTTTAAGTTGTTCGGTTTTTAGCTCAGGGCTGGGCCCGAGTGTTGAGCTCTAGTGAATAAATAAAACGCGTTTCTGGTTGTCTTTGAAATCGCTTTGTCTGTTTCCTCCGAGGCTGGGGGTGGGGGGCGGGTGGGGAGACCCGAGTTTGTCCTAAAATGTGGGAAGCAGGAGGCGGAGCAGGAAGGAGACCCGGGTCCCTCCCACGAACGTGCCTCCCCATACAACGTCCTACACAGGTCACCTGTGGACTGTTCCCTAAATCCCAGGCTCCACGTCGACCCTAGAATCCCTTTCTTTGTCCTTTTTTTCTGGGCTCTGTCCAGGGTCCCCTCCCACCCCTGCTAGAACCCAGATCACCCAGGACCTATTTTGTGGTGGTTCTGAAACTCGGCTCCCAGAGCCCATTGGAGAGGTGACCAAAAGGACTGGTCCCTGCTCTGGGGGAAACGCACATAACCACAAAACGTTGCATATGATACCAGCGTTTCTTTTCTTCCCATCATTCCACACATGTTTATTGAGCTCCTACTTTGTGCCAGGCACTGTTTTGGACATTGCTGGTTACAGCAATGAGCAAAGCAGACAAGGCTCCTGCCCTCATGGAGGTGACATTCTAGTGGAGAAGAGGGTGAGGTGACAATCAAAAGTTCGTTCGGATTTTAAAGATCTTCCGAAAACCGGAATGAACTTTTTGGCCAACATAATATCAGGTGGGTGATAAGCGCAGTGAAGGATAAGAGGCAGGGCAAAGGGGTAAAGAGTGAAGGAGGGGCTGTTTTGTACGGGAGGTGGTCAGGGGAGGTCTTTCTGTGGAAGTGACACTTCAGCAGAGTCCAGATAAGTTGAGGAAACCAGAAGGGCATTCCATGCATCGGTGACAGTGAGTGCAAAGGCCCTAAGGTCGAACTGAATCTTTGCAGAAGAACAGGAGCCCAGCTGAGTAAGATCAGACAGGCATAAGGGGTAGGCAAAGAGTTCAGAATCTTGCAGACCTTGGTGAGACTCTGACCTTCATTGTGCGTTTGCACTCTGAAATTTACCTTGGGCTCCGCTCTCACATACTGTAGTTACAGAGAAAAAACCAGAGACCTCTCCTCACAAGTCCTTTTCCAAAAATGCAGATCTGCCCACAACAGAGATCCCCAAATCCCTCAAACAGCCAGAAGGGATGCCCTAACCCCAGAGCTGTGGTGTGCCCGCGCGGGCAGGTTGAGCCGTGGAGCAAGTGGGGCACTCTGACAAAGGGTGGGCAAGAGTTATGGAAAGCAACAAGGGGGTGATAGTACTCAGGGCGATGAAGACAGGTGGAGGGGGCACAGTTTAGACCAGAGAAGTGAGAGAAGGAAGATGTTCAGGTCAGTCTGGGATGGGGATAGATACAAAGTGCCTGGGGACATCCAAGATGAAAGCGTCCAGGAGACCTGATCTGGGGCTCCGAGGAGAGGATGGAGACAGACAATTAGTGACCAAGGTTTGGTTTTGTTTTTTTTTTTTAATGAATTTTCATTTATTCAGCAGATAATTAAATGGCAGGGGAGCTCTGACAAGAGCTAAGGACACAAGGAGCCGGAGGAATAATGTCCCCTGACCTTGATCTCCCCCAGCACCTCACTGTTGAAGAGCTCCGTACGGCTCTCTCTACCAGCAGCCTCTGCACAAGCTCCAGACCACATTTAGACCCAACTCGCTGCTCAGCCCACACACTCATGGAGCCCCAGCATCCTGGGTGCCTGCCCTGGATGCACAGTGTATTCATTTCCAAGGGCTGCCATAACAAAGGACCATAAACTGGGGGGACTTGAAACACAGTTCTGGAGGCTAGGAATCTGAAATTAAGCTGTTGGCATTGCTGCATTCTCTTCCAAGGCTCTAGGGCAGGATCCTTGCCTCTTCCAGCTTCTGGTAGCCCCAGGCCGTCCTTGTTTCTGACAGCTTCACTCCCATCTCTGCCTCTGTCTTCACAGGGCTGTCTTCTTCCTTCCTTGTCTTTCTCCTCTTCTTAGAAGGACAGTGATGTTGGCTTAAGGACCCACCCTACTCCAGTATGACCTCACCTTAAGTAATTACATCTGCAGGGACCCCTTTTCCAAATAAGGTCACATTCTGAAGAAAGGGTTAGGACTTCAATATTACTTGGGAGGGGGCAGTTGGGGGCACAGCTCAACCCACGGATCACCTTATACTCACCAGGTCCTAACTGACCTCATCTCCCCAACTGGGACCTGAGTTGGAGACCTGGGTGTCACTTAGACACCTCCCTTTCTGTCCCCAACCTGACAGTCACCACACTCTGCGTATCCTGCCTCTCAAATGTCTCCCAATTCATTTCCCACTGTCCCTGCCCTGGCCCAGGCTCTCCCACCCTCTCCTTGCCCTCCGCCCCCCCAGACTTCTCCCTTGACTCTGGCCAATAATCTCGGCCCTTCCCACCCACCTTCCACAAAATGGCAGGGTTCTTTCCAACGCACACATCACACCTTGCCCATCCTCACTCATTCAAGCTCCTTAACGTTGTTCATAAGGTCCTTGCATGGGCTGCCTCTGATTCCTGGATCCTTCATGGGGCACACGGTGGGACCTCATCTAAACCCAGCCCTGGTGAAAGTCAGCTTGCCACCCCACTCTGCGCCTGCACCCCCTCAGAAAAAAATATGAACGGAGAAGAACACACAATCATGGGGATTCAACACTTTTACATCCAAGGACAAGTAACTGGTTCTGTCTACATTTCCCTGGCCATTCACTATTTCATGCTTTCTCCTCTCTCTCCACTAACTTCTGCACCTCCTTTTCACCCCTGACCTTCCTTCCTACGCTACTGAGCCAGCAGAAGGAACCAGGAGGGAACACGTTCCTGACACTGTTGACACTACATCAACACCCATATATGGGCCATATATGGGCCCATATAGCCCCTCCACGTTTATTGTGGCCGAACAGCCCAGGCCCCTTAGACCAACCCCTACTTGTGTCCTGAGCCCCACCCACCGTGCCCACTCAAGGAAATGAGGCTGTGATTCTCTCCTCTCTCCTCCAGAGCATCAATCTCCCCTTCTCTGGATCACCCCATAGGCACACAAACATACTGCGACATCTTCCATCTTAAATAAACCTCTTGAGATCCTGAGCCTCTTTCCAGATACCACTCCATTTCCTCTCTAGAAAGGATCATCTACACTGGCTCTCTCTACCCTCTTTGAACTCACCCAATTAAGCTCCTGCCCCCCCCCCCCACCAAAATTGCCTTTTCCAGGATTACTGATGAATTCTGTGTCACCAGCCGCAGCGATCGGTTCTCAGACTTCATTGAACTTGGCTTCTAGGCAGCATTTGGCCTCGTTAACCCTTCCCTCCTCGCTTGGACTTCCTAAGTGGCTCAGTGGTAAAGAATCTGCCTGCCTGCCAGTGCAGGAGACACAGATTCAATCCCTGGGTCAGGAAGATACCATGGAGAAGGAAATGGCAACCCACTCCAGTATTCTTGCCCGGGAAATTCCATGGACACAAGATGGGCTACAGTCCCATCAGGTTGCAAAGAATTGGACAAGACTTAGCGACTGAACCATAAAACCCTCAATCTACTTCTCACTCGGCGTCCAGGACAGCAGACCACCCTGGATCTCCTTTCACTCCCTGATTGCTCATCCTCAGTCTTCTTGGCTGATCCCAGCCCTCTACATCTGAGTGCCCAGCCTTAATGCCATGGACTTCTTTTCTATCTACACTCGTTCCCTCACCAGCCTCTCCGGGTCTTAAATGTCATTATTCATTGACAACTCCTAAATTCCTATCTCAAGACTGAATCTCTCCCCTGAAGTCCAGACTCAAATATTCAACTGCCAACCTGATATCTGTACTTGGATAAACTTGAACTCTTAATCCTCTTGTAGCCCTTTGCCAGTCTTTGCTTCTGGTAGCTCCATCCTTCCATCCAGGCCAAAGACACTGGAGTCATCCTCAACTCCTCTTTCTCTCACTTCCTCTACCCATTTCCACTTCAGCTCACCTCAGCAGCTACTGCCTTGGTTGGAACCACTACCTCTTCATGGGGCCTCAGCTTCCACTCTTGCTCCCTAAAGTCAGTTTCTACTATTAAACCAGAGTCAGATCATGTCCTTCCTCTGCTGATGGCTCTCACCTCTTGTAAAGTCCAAAATCCTCAGTGACCCACAGGCCCTGAAAACCTGTCTCCCCACCCTCCCTGCCTGCTGACTCCCTCCTCTCCAGTCCACTAGCCTCCTGCTATAGTCTTACCTCTGACTGCACTTGACCCCTCACCTCCTTCATGTGTTGACTCAAATGCCACCTTCTCAGAGAGGCCTCCCCCAACCACCTTATTTTAAAATTACAGACACACTCACGCGCACCACACTGCCCAATCCCTTTGCCCACTTCTATTTATTTCATAGTACTTACCACTTTTTCACTTATATATCTTATTTTGCTAATTGTCTCACTCTCCCCAGGAAAAAGTGAACTTCATGAAGGTATAAAATTTTGTCTTTTGTATTCACTGCACCTAGAATTGTGCACGCGCTCAATAAATATGTTTGAATGATCAATGAAGCACTATTTGTTGAATGACCTTGAGGACTCCAGCAGGATGTAAGCTACAAATTTCTCGGCGTAGACTTAACTCCATCATCCTTCCAGCTAGAACCCGTGTTCTAGCTTCATTTCTGCCTCCATGCATTTGCTTAAACTCATGTCTGTGCCGGGATCACCCCTTACCCTCCAAGAAGCTCTCACTCTGATCTCCCTCCCCGCGTGTCAATCGTGACGAAAGTGGACCGCGTCCCCTCAGGCAGGGCTTGAAGGTAGATGAGTTACTATGGTTACTGCACCCGCTTGGGGCAGACTATCTCCTGGGTGCCCAGCCCCTACGTGTAATAGATGGTTTGCAGATTCTTAGCAGCCCCGCGCACGGACCGGTATATGGGGCTGCAAACCTAGTTTTCTGACGCTCCCCACCCCACCCACGCAGTTGTCATGGAACCGATGCGCTACCAGCACCGTCTCCCTCCCCTTTCTCTAAGAGACACACAGACAAAGCTAGAGGGTTGAGTGGGCTGGAAGATTGTCCGAAACGCTGAGAAGCTATGCAGTCCCATCGCTCTCCACTGTCCCTCCTTGATCCTCCAAGAATTGCTACGCCTGCGCAGGAGACAGAGTCTGGGTACCAAGACTAGCGGGCACTCAGGCACGCATGCGTACGAGGGTTTTGCGCGTGCGCTCTGGTGGTATCTGGGAGCTAGGGGAACAAGCGCCGCGCTAACCTTGCGCCTGCGCAACTGCAGCCCGCTGACGGAGGCCGGTGGAGGGCAATTCTGCGCTTGCGCTAGGGCGGGGGGAGTGAAACCGAAGCGGTAAGGGCGTTGGGGGACCGGCCGGCGCTAGGTGCGCCTGCGCCTTGGCTAGCGGGGCGGCTGGGGGCGGGGCCGAGAAGGGGAGGGAGAGAGCCGGCAGGGGGAGGGAAGAGGCCGCAGGAGCCCGAGCCTTGACCGACGGGCAGGCGGGGGCTGCGGCGGCGCCGGTGAGTGATCCGCGGCCCGACTCGGTCCCCACCCTCCGTGACCCTCACTCTTCCTGGAGTCTCCCCTAGCCCCCGTTGCCCCGCGAGCCAATCCCGCTCCCCCATAACCCTCAGGGCTCCCCTTGATTCGTGGCAATCCCCAGAGCCCCCACAATCCCCGCAGACCCTAATCCCTAGGAGTTTATATTCCCGGCTCCTCCACTGTCCTAGGAGCCCCCAACTCACCATTATTTCTGGACTGCCCTTCTAAGGACCACTTCTCTTACTGGTCTTGCAGACGTCCGATTGCCCCCGAACCCCCAGAGCTCTCCACTGATCCAGTTCTCCCCCTTCTTGCTGCATCTCCTTTTGAGGATCTTTTTATCCCCATCACCCTCGTGTTTCATCGACCCCCGAGACACCCCCATTCTACTTGCATTTCCCACTCTCCTATGCGCCCAGTTCTCCTCTAACTGCCGCAGACACCCCCTCTTCTTCGGCTCTTCCTCATTTCCCTCCACTATTCCAGACCCTCCCCCCATTTTCATCAACTCCCTGGCCTGGCACTTTGCGCCGCGCCTGGCACGAGACGAGCGCTCAGTCGGTGTCATCTATTCTTAGGCACTCTGAGGGCCCCCAGCGGCCCGTCTCCTCGGTCTGCCCTCCGCCCCCACCCCTGTCCCCGAGGACCCGGGAGCCGGTGTCGGGGCGGCCGGGGTGGGGCGGGAGGCGCGGGGCCGCTGAACCCCTTGCCAGCGCCCTGCGCCCTGTGCCCGCAGCGCCGGCGCCCCCCATGCGCCAGGCGGCCGGACGGCGGCGTCGGGGGGCGCCATGGCCTCGGCGGCGGCGGGCGAAGCGGAAGAGACCACCCGGCTGCGCAAGCCGCGCTTCTCTTTCGAAGAGAACCAGATCCTGATCCGTGAGGTGCGTGCCCACTACCCGCAGCTCTACGGCGCTCAGAGCCGTCGGGTGAGCGTGGCGGAGCGGCGGCGAGTGTGGGACGGCATCGCCGCCAAGATCAACGGCATCACCAGCTGGAAGCGCACGGGCCAGGAGGTGCAGAAGCGCTGGAACGACTTCAAGCGCCGCACCAAAGAGAAGCTGGCCCGCGTGCCGCACTCCACGCAGGGCGCCGGGCCTGCCGCCGAGGACGCTTTCTCCGCTGAGGAGGAGACCATTTTTGCCATCCTGGGACCGGGTGTGGCGGGGTCAGGAGCTAGTGCAGGGGCCGAGCAGACCCCCGCGGCTGCTTCTTCACAGCCGCCAGCCCCGAGTGCCTGCGCCCAACGCTTTGTGCTGTCTGAGGATCGCAGGGAGGATCGACGCGCGGGTGAGTTCCTTCAGCATCACCTTAGCAAAAGCAACCAAATTCTACTTTGTGCCTGGCGCTGTTCCGAGCCCTTTCTGTGACGCTTCAGATCCTCACTACAACCCTGTGAAGGGCATGCTGCTATAATCCCCATTTTACACCTGTAGAGACTGAGGCTCAGAAAAGTGTAGTGACTGTCAAAGACAAGAATGGAACCCAGACCTAGGAGATCTGGCTCCAGAAATCCATAGCTGGGTTCATCAGCTCGCCCACGATTTTCACTGTAATTGTAGTGTAGGGAGTGACTCCGGAGGCAGACAGTTTGGGCTCCAGTTACTACTTTGCCACTCAGCTGTGTCATTTGGGACAAGTAACTGCTCATCAGTTTCTGCATCTGTGAAATGGGAATAAAAGATTGTCCCCACCTCACAGGGCTGCTGGGCAAATTAAATGGGCTTATATGTGTAAATTGCTTAGCACATTGCCTCCTTGTTAGTTCCTGATACAATTACCTACACTGTTAAGTAGGAACTGTTTCACCATTTTGTAAATCAAAGACTTGGGAGGTTTGGTAATTTTCTCAAGGTCATGCCCAGAGTAGAGAAACCCAGGAGACTGGGGTACAAAACTTGCCATGCAACCTTGACTCTGGATGATTATTTCTTCTACAGCTATACCCCAGGCAGCTGCCCCCGAGTGTTGGGGACAGAGGTGTGACTGAAACATCCTCAGGTCTGCCCTTCTGGGACTCACAGTTCAGTGGGGGAGACAGATCCATGCATAGACTGTGATGACTCAGAGCAGGCAGGGCTGGGTGGTGGGAGTTCTGAGGAGAGCACCTGATCCAGCCTGGGCAGTCAAGGAGGGCTTCCTGGAGTAGGAGGCATCAGAGTTGAGATACAGAGTGAGGATGAAGAAGAGCTGGAAAAGTGTTCCAGAAGAAGGAAGAGCATGTACAGTGGCTTGGAGGTAAGAGAGCTTGGCCACTTTAGGAAACTGAGAGATGTTGCCTTCTGAGAGGAGAGGAAGGAAGAAAGAACATAGTTTTGAGATGAGGCCAGAGAGGTCAGCAAAGGTCAAACCATGCAGGTCCTTTAGGCTGAGATAAGGAGTTCAGTTTTATCTTTTAAGTACTGTGCGGAGCCACCGAAGGGTTTAGAGAAAGAGGGGACATGTGATCCAACAAGGCTTCTCAGGATCATGTATTATAATTTTGAGAGGTGCATTCACTCACCCAAAATCACACAGCAAGTAAGCAGTAAGAACTTGAATACAGGTTGTGTCCAACTCATAGTCTGTGAACTTAACTTATGCACTGGAGTAGACGGCCTGATATATGTACCATGTGTGTGTGTGTGTATATGTGTGTGTGTGTGTGTGTGTGTGTGTGTGTGTGTGTGTATGTATATATATATATATACACATGTTGTATATGTATATTGTTGTTTTTGTTTGTTGCTAAGTCAAGTCCAACTCTTTTGCAACCCCATGGACTGTAGCCTGCCAGGCTCCTCTGTCAATGGGATTTCCCAGGCGAGAACACTGGAGTGGGTTGCCATTTCCTTCTCCAGGTAATCTTCCTGACCCAGGGATCGAACCCATGGCTCCTGCATTGCAGGCAGATTTTTTACTGCTGAGCCACCTGGGAAGCCCACAACAAAGACAATTAATATTGACTGAGAGTTAATGAGCGTGCCAGAACTGGATCACACATGGTTTGTAAATAAAGGTCAGGACTTTGGATTTTATCTTGAGGGCATCTGGGAGGCATGACAATGTCTTAAGCAGGAGAAAGACACAATCACTTGGGACCCTCGTCTTAAGTATGAAGCAGATGTCAGTGTTTCTGTGAAATGGCCCCATTGAACCAGCACAGAGATGGCAAACTTATTACTTCAAAAGCTGTGCAACCCCTCCATTCATTCATTCAACAGGCATCATGGTAGGCGCTGCAAATACTATGGAGAAAAAGACAATTTTCCTTTTCGTATGAAACTGACATTCTAACTATGGTAGACAAACCACAAATAAGTAACCCTCAAAGCAGATTATACGAAGAGGTGGTAAAAGAGGTAAAACAAAGCATGTTAAGAGTATAGTGAGTAACGGGAGGGGGGCGGCCGCTGTAGACAGGGGAGTCGGGGAGGGCTTCTCTGGAGGTGAAATTTGAGCAGAGACGTGAATAGAGACTGGGCCAAGTGGCTATCTGGAGGAAGAGTACTCCAACTGGAGGGAACAGCAGGTGCAAGGGCCCTGAGGCAGGCATGTGCTTAAAGTATCCTTGATTAGAATCTCACACAGAGATTACCCACTGTGTAAAACTCTTAAAAGAGGAATTGCTCTGACTGAAGGACCTGAGCAGGGCCTGGGGCAGCCTGAGGAATCTTTGCTTACACTGGAAGGACAGATAGGGACCATTTATCTTGTGACCTAATATTTGAATGAAAGAACAGTAACAATAACAACATGGGGACCTTAACTGTGTGCCGGGCACTGGCCTACGCCATATAACCATGGCGATTCACTTAACATCTGTAACCACCCTCGGGCAGATGTTCTATTACAGGATTACTTGGTCCTGTGTTCATAGGCATCCATTTACAGATGGGGAAACTGAGGCCCAAAGGTTGCAAATAACTCTGATTTTTAACTCTCCTAGTGGTCCTTCCATAACCCCTGTGAGCATGAAGGCTGGGCCCCTTTCTGTTCTTTTTGTGCTTGTGCTAAGTCACTTTAGTCGTGTCTGACTGTGTGACCCTATGGATTGTAGCCCACCAGGCTCCTCTGTCCATGGGCTTCTCCAGCCAAGAATAGTAGAGTGGGTTGCCATGCCCTCCTCCAGGGGATCTTTCTAGACTAGAAGACTCTGGGAAGCTCTTCCTTCACTAGACTAGAAAAGTCATGTATTATTTCCAAGTGGCTGCAATTCCCATGTGCTTTATGAGGAAGACTTGCCACCATGGATCCCGTAGCCCCGGCCCAAGGAATGGTTAAAAGCACAGGCTCTGAAACCTACCTAGGTTCAAAGCTCTCTTTGCCCATTCACCAGCTCTGTGACACCTCTCTGGGCCTCAAGTCAGCTCATCTGTAAAATGGGCTAATAATAACACTTACCCCAGTGACTGGCTGGGAGGACTCGGTGGAATAACGTAAGAGGAGAACTTAGCCACTTCACTCAGGGCTGGCCAGGAAGATGTCCAACCACCTTTAGCTCTGGTTATTGGCACTCTGCCAGCCTCTCCCATCTGTCCAGGCTGCCTGGCCTAAGAAGATGGAGGGGGTGGTGATCCTGGTAGAGGGAATGGTGTGTATACTGGCCTTGAGGCAAAGAAGAGGAATAGAAAAGGGCAAAAGCTGAGACCTTATAGCCCTAAAGAAAGTCTTGGACTGTCCCCCTTGGGTGCTGGGAGCTGTGGGAGGGTTGCTACCAGGACTTGGGGCCTGCTGCCCAATCAGTACTGACTCCTAGGAAGCCCTGGTTCTTTTCTCATTAAACACAAAATTTTGTGCTGGACATTGTTCTAGGCGCTGGGTAAACAGCAGTGAACAAAACAAAGCCCTGCCTGATGGAGCTGACATAAGGAGGAGGAGACAGACCACACACACAGAGCGATCCCATGCCAGGTGGAGATAAGTGCCATAAAACCAATCAGGGAGGGTTAGGAGAGAGAAGAGGACAGAGCTGCTTCAGACAGAGGGTCGCGGATGTTCTTCCCAAGGAGACTGAGTTTGAGCAGAAGCCTAAGGAGGTGAGGGAGGGAGCCCGGCAGGTGACTAGGGAAAGATCTTTTCCAGGCTGACTGAGAAGCAAGTGCAAAGGCCCTGGGGCAGGAGTGAGCCTACAGTGTATGAGAATCTGGGACTTACCTGGTGGTCCAGTAGTTGGGACTCCACACTTCCAATGCAGGGAGCACGGGTTTGACCCCTGGTTGGGAAACTAAGATCCCACATGCCACCCAGTGTGGCCAGAATTTAAACAAACAAAAAGAATATGAGGACCTACACGGAGGTCAATGTGGCTGGAACCAAATGAACAACAGAGAGTAGGAGTGAGGCGTGAGGTTAGGGAGGCAATGGAGGCAGATCGTGGGGACCTGAGAACTTTGCTTTTACTATGAGATAATAGCCACAAGAGGGTTTTGAGCAGATAAAATATCTCACTTGTACCTTTATTGAGGGAGAATTCTCAGACCATACAACCCACTGATTTAATAAGTGTACAGTTCAGGGACTTTTAGTATATTCATAGACTTGCACAACCATCCCTACAGTCAATTTTAGAAATTTTCATCACTCCAAAAAGGAACCCTATACCTCTTAGCCATCAACCCTGCCATGTCCCTACATCTCTGCCCAGCCCTGGGCAACCGCTAATCCACTTTCTGTCTCTATAAGATTGTCCATTTTGGACATTCCATGTAAATGAATGATAATGAGGTCCTTTGTGAGCAGCTACTTTGCTGTAGCATAACTGTCGTGTATTTTAGTTGGACTCCTGAGGGCTGCTGGTGGAGAACAGACTCTTCAGGGGTCGAGGTGAGGCTGGGAACCCAGTGAGTAGTCCCAGGTGGGGAGATGATGGTGGTTGGACCAGATTGAGGGTCATGGAGCCGGACAGATGTTGGACAAATGGTTATTTGTACACAAGTGGTGTCTTGGTAAAGAGAGTGACTTTTTGACTTTGTCCCAAGTAGCTAGAAGGATGGAGCTGCCATCATCTGAGATGGGGGTGGCTGAGGGAGGAGCAGGTAGAGGGGAGAACCAGGAGCACAGATCAGGCAAGTGAGCTGGAGGCATTATTGGATGATATTATTGGAGGGGATAGGCGAGTACACAGCCAGAGGGAGAGGTTCGGGCAATCTAGGAGCCTGTGCATGCAGACTCTTCATGTCCACGCCTGTGAATGATATCCCAGGTGAGAAGAGGCGGAGGAAGCCCCACAGGCTTGCACTTGACCTGGCACAGGCCAGAGTTGAGACTGCCATCCTGCCATCCTGGTTGGAGAGACCCCCTATTCCTCCAGAAGTCCCCCTCTCCTGCTCCAGCCACCTCTCCTGTCTCCCAGGCCCTCCTGCCCCCGCCCTTCTTCTCCCCAGGATCCAGGGCTGTGGCCAGAGATGGTTCTGTCTGGATAGTTCAGAGCCTTCTAGAATGTTGGTTCTTACTCTGAATGAGAGCAGAGCTACCTGGCTCAACAGGAGACCTCCAAGACCCAGTTTCCATTAAGGCTGGCACCGGCCACCAGCTTATTGTTAAATATATTGTTTCTCCGCCCTGGGTCATGGGGCTTCTGCACCAAGGCATGATCTGACTTAGGTTTTCAAAGGCTGACTTTGGGGCTAGGCTGGGTGGGAGGTGGAAAGGGGAAATCATGATAGCGTTACAGGTCCCGCCCGTCTTACCTACATCTCTCTCTCCACAGACACACCAGCCCACAGCAAAGGGGGCTCCAGCAGCCCAGAGCCTTGGGCCAGAGCCTCCTGCAATCCCCAGGAAGGGGGCTGCCAGCCACCCAAGGAGCGTGAGTCCTCGTCCCCTCCAGCCCTGCAGACGGTCCAGCTACCCCGCCTGGCCTTGTCTCCACCGCCCCCAGCCCCTCCATCACTGCCGCCACCACCCCCACCCCCCCAGCCACCGCAGCAAGCCCAAGCTGCACCCTCGCCCCCCAGCCCCCCACCCCCTCCGCTGCCTCCACCCCCGGCCCCAGACCCCTCCCTGGACTTCCTGCGGGCTCAGCAGGAGACTGCCAATGCCATCCGGGAGCTGGCGGGCACCCTGCGCCAGGGACTGGCCAAACTGAGCGAGGCCCTCAGTGCCCTGCTGCCCCTTCTGCCGGGAACCCCCGCTGACCCACTGCCCCCACCCCCGCCCCCACCCCCGCCCCCCAGGCCCATCTTGCCCCCCTCCCCCAAGGTGGAGGTCACCCCAGAGCCGGTGTCCGTGGTGGCGGCCGTGGTGGATGGGGCCGTGGTGGCAGCCCGGGGGGTGATCATTGCCCCGAGGAGCGAGGAGGGGGCCCTCCGGCCACCCCCTGCCCCTCTTCCACCCCATGACTCCCCCCCCCACAAAAGGAGGAAAAGTTTCCCTACACGGAAGAGGCGGGGGCGATGGAAATCTCCCTGAAATCTGCCATGGGATTTGAGCTTGTCTACGCACCTTTTGCCTGCACCTCCTCCCCAACCTTAGCCCTGTGGAGGAGGGCAATGCACCTTCCCTTCCCAGCTGCACCCCGGCTCCCTGCTGCAGGGGCACGAGCACCCCACCCCCTGTACTAGTTAGTGCCTGATTCTGGGGCGGGGAGGCCTCCTGGATGGGCCCCCCCAGCCCTTTCTCCAGTACAGCGCTGTCTGCCTGGCTGCTTCCCCCAACCCCGACTTCTAAGCCATGGATTTTATGTTATTTATTATATAACATAATAATATGGTGGGTTGCGGAGGGAAACCTGCACTACCCCCCCACCCCCACCCCCACCCCTAACAACTCCTGGCCTTGACTTGAAGAGAACTGACCCACCTCCCCAACCCAGACTTTGGAGGGGGTGGGGGCTGCAAGACAAATCAGGATGAAGAGGAGACTGCAGTTTGTACCCTAGGGAGGGAGGGGGTGGAGTTCTCACTGGGGAGATGGAGGTTGAGCCTTCTGCCTCCCACTGCAGGTCTCTGACCTCCAGAGCTTAACCCCCTCTGTCCTCCCCAGTGGTGACCAGATATCAATAAACTTATTTTTTAATACAATTACTTAGGGCTCTGCCTGAGACAGGCCTGGAATTGTACCACCTATACCAGCCCCATCTGTCCGTGGTCAGGTGACACCCCCTTGAAGTTGGAAGCTGGTAGTTTTCTAGACTTTTTTTTTCTTTTCTTAAAGCCATCAAGTCCTGTGTTCAAATCTTACCCTACTTTTTCATCCTTCAGACACCCCCTGCTAAATGTGACCTCTAGGAGGACAC
Organism: Dama dama; assembly: GCF_033118175.1. NCBI lineage: Eukaryota > Metazoa > Chordata > Mammalia > Artiodactyla > Cervidae > Dama > Dama dama. The sequence continues at coordinate 59,028,942 of NC_083684.1, read as the reverse complement.
CTTGGATTCCTTTTTCTGGGCTCGGATGGGTCTGCTGCTTAGATTTTCCCTCAGCATCCTGTCGTCCCTAAATGAACACATGCCTTTACTTAAAGCCTGCTTCCCCTCTAGTTTAATGAAGTCGGGAAGCTGGTTCTCTTTTCTACTCCCAAACTGGATGCAGAACCTTGTAGCTAAGTAGGTAATAGCCATCACCCTGGACTCAGACCTGGTTCAACCCCTGGTGCTGCCCTTTATTGTCCTCATCTGTAATATGGGCATAAAGATTTAGCTACAACTACATCCTATTCATCCTTCAGGTCACAGCTCAATTATCACCCCCTCAAGGAAAGCCTTTCCTGACACCTCCTTTCTCCCCCAGCAGTTATAAAAGAAATGGAGTTAAATAATCATTTGAGTACATTTAAATTGAATGTCTGCCTCCAGGTGAGCCTTGTCAGGGCACAGCCTAAGCCATCTTAGTCGCTGCAGCGTCCTCAGCATTGCCCATCACAGAAGAGAGGTTGAGTCTTTGAAGTAATGGGAGCTTTAAAAACAACTTTCAACCCGGCAAAGAAAATGACTCTCAAAAAAAAAAATCATCTTAACGTATCTCAGAAGATGCTCATATCATCTTGGGTCTTGCCCATAAGCAAGGGTTCTGAGTAAAGAGTCATTTTATTTTGCTGTAAAAATCTCCATTGTCTGTCATTCTTGTATTTTCCTGCCAACACATTTGTGTATCAAGTGTGTCTTTATAAAATGTTCACTCTTAAGCATATATAAAATGCTAAGAGAATCTTAAAAAAAAAAGAAAAAAACAACTTTCATTTATGGTGCTCCTTTTCTATGCCAGGCACCACGTTCAGCATTAATATCAATATGCATTTTAAGGTGAAGGTACCCAATGAAAAGGAGGAGTCTCCATTTTCTCCTGAGGTTTAGAGACTTGCTCTAAATTGGTCAGGGGCCAATGCAGTTCACCGGTCTGGCTGGAATTCTTGACTCCCACTCTCTTTAATATTTACTAAAGAATAACTAAAGACGATTTTACTTGATACATAGATGGCCTTTTTAATGGCTCTATATGTACATAGTTTTATTTTGTAAAAATGAACCTAGTACTTAAAACCTGTAATTAGGCACATAATACCGCTTAGGATAAGGCAGAAGTAAATAGCCTTTTTTCATATAAGTTACTTCAAGAAAAATGTTAATAACAGTGGTAAACAAAATTGTGCAGCTGAGACTGAAGTTTGGATAACAGAAACAGCCCTGCTATGGCTGCAACGGGATGAAGGAGAGGGGAAGCAGGCGCTCCCTGACTAGTTTGAAAACTAACAATTGCAACCCTGGCAAGTCATTAAAATACTTTGAGAGCACAACAGAGACCCAGGCTTCCCTGGTGGCTCAGTGGTAAAGAAATCTGCCCGCCAATCAAGGAGATGCAGGTTCTATGCCTGCCTGGGTCAGGAATGTTCCCTGGAGAAGGAAATGGCAACCCACTCCAGTCTTCGTGTCTACTTCTTCGAGTAGCCCGGCGGCCTACAGTCCATGGGGTAGCCGAAGAGTCAAACAAGGCTTAGCGACTGAACAACAGACCCAGGCCTAGAGAAGAGAGGCTGATGTAGGTTAGAATCTGGAAACCCGTCTCTCCTACACACGCCCCTTCTCCAAGCATGCCCTGCAGCGTTCCATCGCCGGGAAGCACGAGGGTCCCAAAAGCCTGCTTTTGCCTATCAGGTAGTAAGCACTCAAGGTTGGAAAAAAACGAGGTCTGGTTCTCGCTCTCCCCAGACACTATGCCCCACCTCCAACTCTTGCTATCTCTGGCCTCATTTTCTCCTTCCAAATTAGTGAGCCGTAGAGGTCGAGAGCTCCTCTCAACCCGGCGCTCAGAAACCCCAGAAATTGAGGTGGGGGGCTGGGTTGTGGACGGACAACGGGAATCGTGAAGGCCTCGACCAACCTCCCAGGCGGCGGAAGTGCGTCGGTTCGTCTGCCCCGCGGAGCATTTCGGGAACTGTAGTGAAGTTCGGCGGAGTGCGCAGAAACTGACAGTGTAACCCTTTGGAGACCAGAGCGCGCCGGCGGAACTGGAACAGTTAGGGGCGTTCGACCACTCCCTTTGGCAGATAAAGCAACTGACGCGGAGACCTTCAGTCCTCTCCTTTCATCGGTTTTCGCTGGCCCCAGTCAATAGTCTGATATCCAAGATTCTGGGCAAGACGAAATGCCAGGTGGACAGTCCTACCCAACACTTGGATCGCCAGCTTCCTGTCCTCCCCCTACCCTGAAACCTTCCAGTTAAGGCCCCTCCGCCCCCGCCCCACGAGCTGCTGCCTTCAGTAACCGGTAGCCGGCCCACCTTTTGAAGGGCTGGGAACTGAATCTCAGAGAAGGCAAGACTTGCCTAAAGTTGCACAGCATGTCGGAGTAGAAACCAGATGCCTGTCCACTTCCTGCAATTTCTGAATCCCCGGTGGCTCTCACCATCCGTATCACATCCCCGCCCCCAACCTTTGTGCTCCAGCTGCTTGGAGCAGCCAAACTCCCTGCCCCGCGGGGAGGAGTAGTCACGGCTGCGCAGCGGAGAGGCGGCGAGCCCCAACCCTCCTGCAGCCTGCGGTCCCCTTTAAGAACAGGCCCCGGCGGGACTACGTTTCCCAGAAGGCTTTGCCGGCGCGTTATGTAACTTTCCCTGCGAAGCGGCCTCTGGGGCAGAAAGAGGCGGCGGCGGCGGCGGCGGGAGAGGCGGGAGCCCGAGGCGGCGGCGCCCGCGGCCCATCGCGGGGCCCGAGCTGTGCGCCGCGGCCCGGAGCCTGGACCCGGCGGGGGCGCCGACGTGCCTCTGCCAGTCTTTTCGAGGAGGCGGGAGTGAGGAAAAAGGCTCAGGGCCCAGGGGGCGGGGAAGGGGGGCCGGGCCTGGATTCGCGGGGAGGCCGAGCGAAAGGCCTGGCCGTGGCTCGCTGGGACGCGAATCAAACGGCGGCGGCGCGGATCGAACGGCGGCGGCGGCGGGTGGAAGGCTAGAGCCCGAACGGGCGCGTGCGGGGGCTATGGCGTCCGTGCAGGCGTCCCGCCGCCAGTGGTGCTACCTGTGCGACCTGCCCAAGATGCCGTGGGCCATGGTGTGGGACTTCAGTGAAGCCGTGTGCCGCGGATGCGTGAACTTCGAGGGCGCGGATCGCATCGAGCTGCTCATTGATGCCGCCCGCCAGCTCAAGCGCAGCCACGTGCTTCCTGAGGGCCGTTCGCCGGGGCCGCCGGCCCTCAAGCACCCGGCCACTAAAGATCTGGCTGCCGCTGCCGCACAGGGCCCTCAGTTGCCGCCTCCACAGGCCCAGCCCCAGCCGTCGGGGACAGGCGGCGCTGTCTCCGGCCAGGACCGCTATGACAGGGCCACATCGTCGGGCCGCCTCCCCCTGCCCTCGCCCGCCCTGGAGTACACCCTGGGGTCCCGCCTGGCCAATGGGCTGGGCCGCGAAGAGGCTGTGGCGGAGGGGGCGCGAAGGGCCCTGCTTGGCTCCATGCCCGGCTTGGTGCCCCCCGGGCTGCTAGCAGCTGCGGTGTCTGGCCTGGGAAGCCGAGGCCTGACGCTGGCACCCGGCTTGAGTCCTGCCCGTCCAGCTTTCGGCTCCGATTTCGAGAAGGAGAAGCAACAGAGGAATGCGGACTGTCTGGCAGAACTGAACGAGGCCATGAGGGGCCGGGCAGAGGAATGGCACGGACGCCCCAAAGCCGTGCGGGAACAACTGCTGGCGCTGTCCGCCTGCGCCCCTTTCAATGTCCGTTTCAAGAAGGATCACGGGCTGGTGGGACGTGTGTTCGCCTTCGATGCTACTGCCCGCCCGCCAGGCTACGAGTTCGAGCTGAAGCTCTTCACCGAATACCCCTGTGGTTCTGGCAACGTGTACGCAGGAGTCCTGGCCGTCGCTCGCCAGATGTTTCATGATGCTCTGCGCGAGCCGGGCAAGGCGCTGGCCTCATCAGGCTTCAAGTACCTCGAATATGAACGCCGGCATGGCTCTGGGGAATGGCGCCAGCTGGGGGAGCTGCTAACGGATGGGGTCCGCAGCTTCCGAGAGCCAGCCCCCGCCGAGGCCCTGCCCCAGCAGTATCCAGAACCGGCCCCTGCGGCCCTCTGCGGCCCTCCCCCACGAGCCCCATCCCGGAATCTGGCTCCCACTCCACGCCGTCGCAAGGCCTCCCCTGAGCCCGAGGGCGAGGCAGCTGGGAAGATGACCACAGAGGAGCAGCAGCAGCGGCACTGGGTGGCACCCGGCGGCCCATTCTCCGCTGATACCCCTGGTGTGCCCTCCCCCATCGCCGCCCTGAAGAACGTGGCCGAGGCCCTGGGCCACTCCCCCAAGGACCCTGCCGGGAGTGGGGGCCCTGTGCGCGCCGGGGGTGCCAGCCCCGCCGCCTCCTCCACGGCCCCGCCTCCAGCCCAGCATCGTCTAGTGGCCCGCAACGGTGAGGCAGAAGTGAGCCCCACAGCAGGGGCGGAAGCTGTTAGCGGGGGTGGTGGTGGCACCGGGGCGACTCCTGGGGCCCCCCTGTGCTGCACCCTCTGCCGGGAGCGTCTGGAAGACACCCACTTCGTCCAGTGCCCCTCAGTGCCCGGACATAAGTTTTGTTTTCCCTGCTCCCGCGAGTTCATCAAGGCTCAGGGCCCTGCTGGAGAGGTGTACTGCCCCAGCGGAGACAAGTGCCCGCTAGTGGGCTCCTCTGTCCCCTGGGCCTTCATGCAGGGAGAGATCGCCACCATCCTTGCTGGAGACATCAAGGTTAAGAAAGAACGGGACCCCTAGGCCACCACTGCCACCAGTCTACTGCCCATCTGCCCCCGCCCCCCTCCACCCCTTGCCACCCACCGCTGCTGCGGATAAATTATTCCCTCCCCCACCCACGCCTGTGCCTCCCCCACCTGTGTACATACCCACTTCCTTATCCCAGATGGGTCCCCTGGGGTAGATGCATTGAGGGTGGGGGGAGAAAGCTTCTGTCCGAGGGGGTGTTTGGGGTCCCCTGACCCCTCTGGTTTCCCTCTCCCCTCCTTGGCTTGGCTTTGCTGCTGCTTGTAGTTGAGGGAGAGGTGGCCCCCTCCTCCTTGAGAAGGGGCCTCCTGAAATCTCGCTCTTTATAAATGAAGCAAAAGCATTTTATTGCCCCCTCCCCCCCATCTTACTCCCTTTTCGTCCTTCAATAAACCGAAAGATGGGTTTTTTCCTTCTTGGTCCCTTAGTTGCGTGCGATGCTGCGCCCCCTTTGGGACTAAACTGATCCTGCAAGGGAGAGGACGTCGCGTTGTAGCCTCCAGGTGGCGCCCTTCACTCAGGTGGGCTCACCAGCTGTTTTTACAAAGGCTGGCCGAGCCTTCTAGCCATCAGCCCGTTTTCCAGATGCCAGAACTAAGGCTCACCCGGGGGGCGGGGCGGGGGAAGGGGATGGCTCTTGCAGGATAGCCACAACCAAGCTCGGGAATTAGGTTTCCCGTCTGGCCCATCCCCTACATCATCCCCAGAAGGTAGAGGACACAGTGCCCCCGAGGGGGAGTGGAAAGAGGCTTCCCAGAAGGGACGAGCTGTGAGTTCTTGCTGGGTAGGGAGAAAATTAGGCCAGATTGCTAGGCCGGACTGCGCGAGGACATTTACCTCCTGAAGTGCCCTAAACAGGGTCCCTGGGAAGACGGTGACTGCTTGCTCGCCTCTGCTGGTGCCCTGAACTGCGCGCCCATCTCGAGATCAGCCTCAAGGGCGGCCGCCCTGAGACACCGTAACTGGCCGGGTGGAAGGCACTCCCCCCGCGGTCGCCTCTGATGTGTGCGGCCTTGTCCCGCACCTGTCCCGGCCGGCTGATTATTAACCAGGACTTCCTGCTCGCTGGCGTCAGGGGGCGGGGCCTGAGCGGGCAGTGGCAAAGCAGGGGTTAAGGGGAGGGGGCGGCCCCAAGAACCCAGCCCCCACCCCAGCGGCCTTACCCCCGCCCCTCGCGGACCCTGACGTGGAGATTCCGGGAAGGGGGGAAAGCGGGGTGCAAAGGCCAGCAGATGGCCGGAGAGATGGGGAGTGACTGTGTCCGCCCCCCACCCCCCAGCCCTGTCAGACGGCTCTGAGGCCCTAGGTTGCCCTAGGTGTCAGGAACCCAGCTGTTATAGCACCCAACTCTGGAAGGCCTTAACGTCCCGACCCATGTTGGTTACCCAGGTGTCCCACCCACAAGTCCCAGCTCCCAAATATTAAGGACGCTGGGGCCTGGTCCTCCGTAGCTGGAGCACCCTCAATTCTTGATCTGAGGGGTCCCCTCCCTCCCCCCAGCCACCAGGTCTCAGGTGCTCTGTCACCCCTGGCACTGCCAGCCTGGGCTCTGGGCAGGGCTGGGAAAACCACCCCTGATTAAATACACCAAGGTGATAAGCGTGGGGCAAGGGAGATGCTGGATGGAGCGCCAAGCCTGAGCACCCCTCCTGGGCAATCTTGTGGCCTCCCCTGACCCAGCTCTGCAGACCCAAGTATTGAGTAGCTCTCCCTGCCCCCATCCTCAGAGTTAAGAGGACTCCAGACGCCAGGGCACTATGCCCCACTGGGGGGCTAAAGACCTGTGGAGGACACCTGGTCCTTTAAGAACAGCTGGTGGGTGGCTGGGGGGCAGGGGAGTCACCCCCAGCCTGGCCGGTGTGTATTCTAGATAGGGGTTGGGTTAACTATTAACAGAGCAGACAGCCTGAACTGCGTGGGTGTGGGGGGCTGGATCAGCCCCTCTTCATTCAGGGCCAGGGTGGGACCAGAGCCAAGAGGCTCTGGAGTGATTTGGGGATCAGTGAGTTGATGAAGAGGCTTCATGAAAGGAGAGACAGACACAGAGAGAGACTCAGGGAAAGATGGAAGCCACAGAGGTGATGAAGGAGCTGTAAAGAGACTGGCTCATTGAGAGAGGACAGAGACCCAGAGAGAAAAAAAGAGAGACCAATGAGAGCCCCTCGGAGATGGGGGAGATGCAGAAAGAGACAAACACTCAGAAAAGAGAAATATCCCAACGTGTTAAGAGAGGCTGAGATACACTGAGGACATGCCAACAATAGAGAAAGGAGAGAGGAGAAACTGAGAGTCAAAAAGAGGATGAAAAAGAGGAGAGAGGGAGGGGGGAGGCTGTGAAATCAGGAAAAGGTACAGGTTTGAACTAAAGAGTTAAGACATAAAAAGGGCAGGGCTGGATCTGTCAGTCACTTGGTCCCCATGATAAGACCTGGCTCAGTCCTCACCTTCCAGGTCTCAACTCTGCTGACATGTCCTCCAGGAAACCCTCCTTGACCCTCAGTCTGTGTTAGGTGCCATTTCTGGGTTCCTGCTCCCCTATCCCAGCCCTGAGCATTCTAAATATTGATAGAACTGCACTGCGAGCCCCATAAGGGCAGAATCAAGGCTGTCTCAGTCCCACCGAGTCCCCAGTCTTGCCCAGCACTGGCTGTTTAAAGGATGGATAGATTAATGGATTTCTTTCCTTCAAGAAATGTTTATTTGGCACCCGCTGTGTGACCAGCCCTGCTGTAGGTGCTGGGGATACAGCAGGGAACAGAATGCCATCCCAGTCTCATGCAGCTGACATTCAGGTGGGAGATACAGGCCCATAAAATGTGGATCTCAGCTCCCGACCAGGGATCGAACTCATGCCCCCTGTGGTGGAGGTGCAGAGTCCTAACCACTGGACCTCCAGGGAAGTCCCAGAGATTGGTATTTTAAAAAGGGAGGCAGGACTTTCTGAGATGACACTAAAAACTAAAGGAAGTGAGGGAGCAAGCCAGGAACACTCTGGGAGAATAGCATGTGCAAAGGCCCTGAGGTGGGTGCCTGCGTGGTTCCCTCCAGAAGCAGTCAGGCAGTGCAGCTCTGGCAACAGGGAGAGACATACAACTGAGGTCAGCAGGATCGCAGGGGCACACTGAGGGTCCTGTGGTCCATAGGAAGGACTTTGGATTTTCTTTTAATGGGAACCAGTAGAGGGTTTCAAGCCCTGAGAGAAGAGATGAAGCAAATGAGACAGAAAAAGCAAGGAATCAGCTGAGATGGACAGCATCCTGTTCAGCTCTGTGTCCAGGGCTCAACAGAGGGCCTAGTATATACGCCCAGTGACAGTGTGTGCAGGAGTGAATAAGAGGCAGATTGACAGAGAAAAGAGTCAGAATGACATTAGCTGGGTGGACAAACTCCCAGGGAGAAGTCAGGTTAAGGACCCAGGACACCCAGGGACAGCAGACAGACAGACAGACACAGACAGACGGCAGCCCAGCTGAGAAGTCCCATTCCTTCCAGAGGCCTCCCCACCCGGAAACCTTCCCGGGAGCTGGAAAAATCCCCCAGTCCCCCCTGCCCGCCTTGCCCTGTGGCGTGCCCACTCACACCTCAGGCAGAGGAAGCTGGCAGGCCCCACAGGAACCTTTCTGTGCGGGGGGAGTGAGGGCGGGCGGGCGGCAGGGACGAAGAGAGAGGAGTGGCAGGCGGGCAGGCAGCGGGCAGCGGCTACACAAAGGCCCCAGTGTCTGCCCCTCTGCCCCTGGGTACAGATATAAATAATATGTACATATACCTTTATATATATATATATATATCTACCAGTGGGCTGGGGTGGGAGGCTGGGGCCACACACTCCCCCCCTTAAGGACCCTGGCAGAGCAGAGGTCTGCTCCTGTTGGGGCTGGGGCCTCAGAGACAGTGACCAAGCCTGAGCGGTTCCGGGTGAGAGGGACTTAGAAGGTTCGAGAGAAACAGGAAGAGACTGGCAGATCACGGCCCCGAGTTAGAAACCAGGTGGCAGAGAGAGTCGGTGGGCTCAAACGAAGACAGATCAGGAAGGGAGAGAAATCCGATTTCCCTGAGAAAAGACAGAAGTCCGAGGCAGATGGGACAGAAATGAAGACAAGGGTCATTCCAGAGAATGAACCACAGAGAAACACGGGTGAGAGGAAGGAGGGGCAGAAAGAAGCGGAGAGGCCAGCAGATAGCCAGGGAGCGACAAAGAGAAGCAGGCAGGCAGGCAGGGCCAAGGCTGGGGGCTTGGGAAGGCCGGGGGGCCGTGGGTGGGGGAAGGGTCAGGGCACATCTCCAGTTTAGGGGCACCGCCTATGGGGCTCTGGGCCAGCCCAGTCCAGGGCAGGCTAAGGGGCAGGGAGCGGAGGTGAGGGAGGTGGCCCTTGCGTTCCGGATCTTGGTGTTTACCTGGGGCAGGCATTGCAAACAGGCGCCCAGCCTGGCCCACGGCAGGGCGAGGGTGGGATGGGCTGGGCCGCAGCTCTGGGCACCAGTGGGCCCGACACGCCCACCTGTGGCCTGGGTGGTGAGTAAAACACACGGCGACACCTGGGTAGATGGTGACACATAAGGGGACAGACACAGTGACACACAGGGACAGATATAGGCAGACCCAGAGTGTCTGAGACATAAACAGACCCGGAGAAGCCAGGGACAGAGACACACTGTGATAGACACGGTGGCAGACACAGGGTTGCGCTTAGAGACACGGCAACAAAACGCAGAGGCTGAGGACAGTCAGACACACCGCAGACCACGGCAGCACTGCGACATGCATGCACACACCGTGACACAAGCCCCGCAGACAGCCACGGAAACCCAGCAATGAGACACTGACACGGGGACACACAGGCGCACACACACAGGCTCACACGCTGGCCACACAGATCACGCAGGAACACGGAAGCCCGCAGACACCATGACAACGACACGCTGACGCCAAGGTACACACTGACATCGACTCCTGGACTGCTGGCTGCTGGGGTGCCCCCTCGGCCTCCGGTTTCGGGGTGTGAGCGGGGCTGACCGCGGGGCAGGGCTTGGGACCCCAGGGCCCCGCTGTGCTGCTCTTACCCCTGTAGAATAGCGCCCTGATTAAGGGCCCCAGCTCTGGGCCTGGGTTCAAGTTCTAGCTCCCCACTCACCACCTGTGTGACCTTGGACAAGTCACTTCTTCATGCCTCAGTTTCCCCAGTGATAAAATGGGTGGTGGGAAGGACTGGCTCCATTAATTGTCAGGTGCTTCCACGATGCCAAGACACGTGGTACGCCTTAGTAACTGTTGTTATCGTTACGTTTCTTTTCTGCTTCGCCATCATCGTCTCACGTCTTCTGAGGCAGGTGGCTCTCTGCTCAGAGCAGGGACCCTGCCTTGCCCTCTGTTTCCCCACCCACGGGCTCCTCCCTTGGACCACGTCACCCAAAGCCACAAGCCATGCCCAGGTCCATCTGTCCCAGCCCAGGCTTCTCCATGTCCTGGTGGCTGTCCCTCCATCCCTGACCCCCAGCGTCCTTATGTCTGTCCATGCGTCCCATGTGTGACTGTGGTACTTTTCCATGCTGGCCACCCGCCGGCTGTCCCTGGGGTGGGGGTCACACCTGCCCACGCCGGCCGAGCCAGTGGCCACCAGACACCCTGACGGATGGCCCCACCCTCCCCCCCAGGACCCTACAACAACACCCGCCCCTCCGGCCACCTGAGGTCCCCACTGGGGCGGCCTGAGGCCTGAGCCTGGGGACAGGAAGCCCCAGGCCTGGCCGCCCTGAAAGCCTCTTTCAGCCTGGGCCTCCTCCGGCCGCCACCGACTCCTCCTGCGGAATAATATTTGGGCTGTTGGCCGGGGGGCGGGGGCCAGATCCGGAGGCCGCCTGGGAGAAGCCAGAAACCGCAGGGCTTCCTGCCTCGGGCCGGCCGACTCCGGGAGAGACCCCCAGGCCCGAGGGAGGGGGGCGGGCACCCGGGGAGACTGAGGGCCTTTCTCTCGGCACCAGTTGTTTTTTCCAGGAACCGGGAGGAATTCCCCAGCCTGCCCAGGACAGCGAGGCTGGTGGGACGGCTGACGGGGAGCCAGCGCGGCAGGGGGCGGGGGGTGACACGCAGCCGGCGGGGCGGGCACGGTGACAGAAATAGAGGGCCTGGCCTGCGAGGTGGCAGGTAGAGGCGGAAACTCAGGGAACCGGGAGACGGAGGCCAAAGAAGGATGAGGAGAGAGACCAGAGAACCAAGGGAATGGGGGGAGGCAGACCCCAAGAGAGGAAGACTTAGAGCCCCAAGGGAAGGAGGGAGCATTCAGAGAGAGAGGGAGGGACAGACTCAGAGGAATGGAGAGGATGAGAGAGAGACAGCAAGGCAGAACATTCGAGAGACAGATGCACAGAGGATGTGCGAGCTGCCCACAAACCATAGGACAGAGATTAAGACACAGAGACAAGTAGGGACACAGATGACCCTAGGGGACAGACAGATGGACACACAGGAAGTGGGAGAAACATCTCTCTCCCTTCTGTCCTCCCTCTGTCTCTCTGTCACTTTCTCATACACACACGCACACACACACAAAGAGACAGCTTTTGGTCTTTGAATGGACTGACTAAATGAATGAGTGGCTACAGAGCCAACAGCCATGAAAGGCAAATACAAACTAAGGAAAAGACACCTGCTCCAGCCAGCCTGATGGCATGACCTTGGCCCCAGCCTTTCCCATTCTGGTCCTCAGTTTCCACCCTGTGAAATAAGGGCCGTGAAGAACACACCTGTGTTTCCCAGAGAGCCATGCCCTCGGGAACATCCGAGCCACAGATACCAGACTCAGAGCCTAGGTAGAGACCTGGACAAATAGAAGCCCCTAGACCCCAAACCCAGAGGCCCCCAGAAGCCCCCAGCACCCAAAGGAAGAGTCAGCTCCTTTCCCCCACACCTGCACGTGAAAGAGACAAAGACCACTAGAGCCAGCCAATACACGCTCACACACAGCCACAACAGTGACAGGGACGCGGCAAAGACAGACATAAGTCACAGAGACATACTTTTTAGAAGACATACAGGCATGCTGACTCACAGAAATACACATGAAACACACAATGATCCACAACACCGATATAGGCATTGGTAGACTCTTTGAGGCAGCAGGCAAGTAGACAAAGGGACATACAGGGAGGCATATCCAACAGTGTGAGACCCAGAGGGTCCCAGGGATAGGTGTGTAAGAGAATCACACACACGAAAAACAAGGCAGACGCACAGAAGTCTGATATCCTGAGACACCTACAGTAAGCACACAGAGGATGGACATAGAAACTAACACAATTAAGGGATACAAGCCATAGATAACATCCACAGCAGACCATAGGGACCTCAATGGCTGTAGCGATACCCTATGACCCACAGAGGCACAGGCGCGCACACACATACACACAATCTCCTTTAGTTAGCACCTCGTTTGTCCCTCCTCCTCTCCAGCTTAACCAAAAATTGAGCTGTCCCAGAGCTCTCTGAACCTCAGTGCTAGAGGCATGTGTCGAGAGAGTGGGGGTGGGGAGATGGCCTTGGTCACTTCAGAGCCACCTCCGCCTGCTGCCCCGGCCCCACGGCTGCGGGGGCTGCTATCTGTGAGCAAACTGTCCTTGGGGTCAGGGACAGCAAAGAGCCAAAGGTCAGGTCGATGCCTCCCCCAGCCCTTCCCCCAGAGAGGCAACTGGCTCTTGGGGGCAGGAAGGAGAGGGGACAGGACACAGCAATTCAGTTGTTTCAGCCTCAAAGGGCCCACTGGCTAAGGAAAAGACACATTCAGTAAGAGGCAGAAATGGTGCCTTTAATGGTCAAACACAGCCAGTATCCCCCTTCCCCGGCAAGAACCAGACTTTAGTAGAAATCCCCCACACCCTAATCAGTCCTTTCTGGTTTTTCCTGGACCAGAGGGGAAATGGGCTCCAGAAAAAAAAAAAAAAAAAAACAAGGAGTATCCTCATCTCTACCCTTCACTCAGCTCACACCAGAGACAGGGAAGACACGGCCAACACTGGGGCTGTCTGTGGTGGCCATTATGTTGCACAGCGGTACACGGGTGATGGAAGACCGTCAATATGGTGGCCATCACAGCACCCAATGGGCCAAAGAAGACGTAACCGAAACAGTGCCACCATCACATCCAGAGGCTCAGCCAAGAGGCTGGGCATCACAGCACCCAAGGGGCCAACCAAGAAGTCATCCCAGAGGGTGGCCATCCGAAGACCCAACAGGTCAACCTCATCACATCGATCAGTATGGCAGTCTTCACAGTACTCAGTGGGCCCACCGTGATGTCAGTGGCAGCTATCATAGTACTCAGGGGATCAACACGATGCCCACAGTGATGGCAGTCACCACGGTGAGCAGTAGACCAACCAAGATGTTGACAGACGGGAGGAGCAAGGTGTCCCCGGGGAAGGTCAGGCCCCAAGAGCCAGATGGTATGAGCTACAGCCGTATCCCACCCACCACGCTCCCACCCTACCCCTGCTAGGATGCGTTAAGCAGAGAGCGGGAATAGAGGCCCTGGTAGTAGACCCCAGGCTCCCCACCCTCTGCCCCGTAACCCCCAAATCCCACGTCCAGCTTGGGGGGTGCTGGCGACTGTTCCGACATCAGGTTGTTGATGGAGAAAGGGTGATTGAAGTTGTAGGGCGCATCCAGCTTTAGCTCCCCTGGGAGCTCCAGGCCGGTGAAGTAGGGCGTGGAGGGAGCAGCGGGCGAGCCACAGTCCAGAGCCCCCACTTCGTCCCCACACTGGGCCTCCGGCTCAGGGGGCGGGGGCTGCGCCTGCGGCTGCGGCGTGGAGGCCACACTGGTGGCAGGGGCGGCGGCCGCCGAGGCCGACCCCGCACTGTTCCTGGAGGCCGAGCTCCCGCCGCCCCCTTTCTTCACCTTCTCCTCCAGCTTGAAGCGCTTCTGGCGGCGTAGGTAGCAGCCGTTCTCAAACATGTTACCTGAGCTGGGGTGCAGGGCCCAGTAGGAACCCTTGCCCGGCTTGTCGGGGGAGCGCGCCACCTTGACGAAGCAGTCATTGAAAGACAGCGAGTGGCGGATGGAGTTCTGCCAGCGCTGCTGGTTCTCGCGATAGTAGGGGAAGAGGTCCATGATCCACTGATAGATCTCGCTCAGGGTCAGCATCTTGCCCGGCGCCTGCTGGATGGCCATGGTGATGAGCGAGATGTAGGAGTAGGGCGGCTTGGCGTGGGCCAGGGGCCGCCGGTACCCTTTCGGCATCTCCTTCCCGTGGACCAGCCCCGGGCCCGGGCCCCCATACCCTGAGCTGCTGCCTCCACCAGTGCTGGCACCCAGGCCTGGGAAGGTGGGCCCCAGGGGCGCTGTGGGGGCTGGGGGCGCCAGGGGTCCAGTGGGCAGTGGGGAGGCAGGGAGCCCCCCTGGGGGGTAGGGAGAGCTCAGAGGGTTCAGGGTCATGTAGGAGTTGAGGGGGGCCATGGTGGGTACTGGGGTCACCGGAGAATAGACCTACAGGGAGAGAAGGAGAGATGGCAAGTGGTGAGTCTCTACGCTGTTGGTAAGCAAAGGGTCGCTGGACCCATTTTGTGTCCGTTTGTCTGTCCGTCTTGCCCTTCCGTATTTACCTTTCTCTGTAAATGGCTGTCTCTTCAAATCTCTCTTTCTGCTCCCCTCTTCACGCACCCCTCTCCCTGACCCGATCTCCGACGTCCCATGTACTGGAGTGCACATGCTTTAAGTAGTTATCAAAGTGTGGTCCAGGACACCCTGGGGAGTGTCTGAGACTCTTTTTGGGGATCAGTGAGGTCAAACCATTTTTGTATAATGCTAAGATATGACTAACCTTTTTCACTTGGTTACTCTCACTAGCGTACAGTGGAGTTTTCCAGAGTCCACATGACATGGAATATTGCAACAGACCAAACGTAGAAGTAGCTAGGAAAATCCAGCTGGCTTCTACTGAACCAGACACTAAAGAGATGGGCAAAAATGTCACTGTGCCACCCCTCTCCTTAAATGTTCTGAAATACAGTTATTTTAATAAAAATACACTGCTTATACTAACACATTGTTGCTACTTTTAAATGAATGAATGCGTATTTTTAAAATGTCTCAGTTTTCACTTTGAATGTGGTAACAGCCATTATAACCCTGATCAATAAAAACCGTTTGGGGTCCTCAATAATTTTAAGAGTGTGATGAGGTCCTGAGACCAAAAAGAAAAAAAATTGAGAACTGCTGATTTATCTAATAATGGAATCTACGTGTGTACTTTCTATACATCTTTTAGGTTATAAAATTATAGCTTTATAAGTCAAAGCACCTGAAAATCAGAAATCACATATTTCCACCTAATATATGTCATCTGTTTATTAAATGTCATCAAATCTAAGCTTCAGTAGTACTTTAAGTGTCAATAAGAATGGAAAAAAACATTGTCAATTATAATCTGCAGACACCACTGACTGTAAAACTCATTCCATTTTCAGAAAGGTTCAAATGGGGGGGGGGGGGGGGAAACGTGCATCTTAGCTCAGTGAAATAAGGTAGACATTGCTATGTCTTTGTAAGTAACTATCTCGTCTCTCAAATATTCAACTGACTACTTACTGTGTGCCGGGCACTACTCCAGGCACTTCTCAGGAAAGTTCTGCTCTCATCCTTGTGACCACACTATGGGGGAGGCGCTATCATGACACCCATTTTTCAGCTGAGCAACCTGAGGCCCCAGAGAGGTTGTCCAGGAATCACACAGCAAGGAAGGAGAGCTGGGATTCTGAATCCAGGCAGTCTGGCTCCATACGGGTGTTCTGGATCAAGCTATAAGAGCAGTGACCAAGACACGGAATCGCCTGCCCTCAGGGAGCTGTCAGTCTAGCAGGAAGTGAACAAGATAAATAAGGAAAGTACGAAGCTTGGTGGATGGGGACTTCTCATTCTGTGAGCATTTATCCCTTTCATCCTGTCTTCCATCCATTCTCTGGCAATAGTCCATCTATCTGTCCTGCTTCCTCCCCGGGGGGTGGGGGTGCTGGGGGTGCTGCTCTAGCTCTGATGGGAACCTCCACTGAGTCAGTGTGTCCCATCTCACCCCGTCACTTAAGTGTCTGCACAGACCAAGGTCCAGAGAGAAAAAGGACCTGCCAGGATCACTCAGGGAGCCAGAGATAGGTGGTAACCAACCCCAGGTCTGCATTCCAGTAGAGAAACTCTCTCCTGTCTTTTTTGTGTGTGTCTGTCCAAGTAGCTCTTTCTTCTTTTGTCTCTTTGACGCTCCCAGTTGGCATTATATGTGTCTGTTCATCTCCTTCCCTGTCTCGGTTCCTCTATGCTCCTTCCCTCACTCCCTCCCTCCTCTGTCTCTCCCCCCTCCCCCACACTCTCTCCCTTTATCTCTGTCTCTCTCTCCTCCATCTCTTTCTCTCCCTCATCTCTCTCTTTGCCTCCCCCCCCACACACACAAAAAGACACTCCCAGCCCCCATCTCTCTCTTCCTCTGCCCCTGCCCATCTCTCTCACACCTTTCTCCAATCTTTGGAACTCTCTCTCTGATTACCCCCCTCCTCTCCCACCCACCCCTCTCTTTCTTCTCCTTCAGTACATCTTTGCATCTCTCTGCCCCTTCCCTGGGCACCACCGTCTCTCTAGAAGTCTCACTGAAATTGGAGCCACAGCTATTCCCCTCCCCCATGCACTGGTCTCCCCTGTGGTTGGCTGACTGTGGTCCCTCCCCAAAAGTAAGGGAAGAGGGTCCTTTGGAGAGAGGGGAGAAGGTGTCAGAACTCAGGGGGATCCACAGAGAGTTCCTGAATCCCTCGATGACCCCCGACACTTCTCCAGCTCAGTCAGACTCTCTTGTATTGCAGGGGAAGACAGACTGGGACCCCAGAGCCCTTCTTTTCTGGCTCCCCACCCACACGGAAGTCCTCCTTGAGGTCTGACCTCAAGCCTCCAGCTGCCCTAATCCACCGTCGACTTTCACACGCCCCGGGGCTGGGATGAACCCCCAGTGTCCGGGTCTGAACCGGATCTCCCCTGCGAGGGCGGGGCTGAGACTGGGGGGGAAGCCCTGAGGGGACCTGCACCCCCATCCCAGGAGGCTGGAATTTCTCCCCTTTCATTTCCTTATTGTCTCTGGAGGAGGGTGTGACAGGGAGCACAGGGAGGCGGTGTGAAGCCAGAAGCTAGTTTCTAATCCTGGTCACAGCCTAGGACCTCAGGTGGCCCCTACACTCCGAGAGGCTTTAGGTTCTCCATCTAGAAAGTGGCAGGGGTGGGGAGCAGTTGGACCAGCTGATTGGTGAGAACCAGGGGCCTGGGGGGATGCCTGAGGGCTATAACTTTCCAATTCCCTCTAGACAAAGAGCCAGCCTGGTGGAGGGCGGTGCCATCACCCCAGCAGAAGGGTGTGGTGGGCAAGAAGCAGTGTGGGGTTCTCCCCAGTGCTCAGTTGCTGAGTGAGTGCAGAAGTTTCTCCTCTCATTGTTCTGACCCAGGTGGAGGAGGTGGTTTTGTTGATGGGAAGGTTGAGGAGATCCTCATACAGTACGTCCATTTCCAGCCCCCTATAGGTCATCTCTTCCAAAATATGCCCCCAAATGCTGACTATCTCTAGACCGTCCCTCAATTTCAGAGACAATTTCCACACACCTTGTCCCCTAAGCTTCAGGCTGTGCCCCAAATAATGACTCCTTCAGCCTAGAGCCCTGAAATTTACTTCTTAAGATACACCTCCAAAACACTGATTTGTAGTTGGTACCCTTAAAGCACACCCCCAGGCTCTGAACTATGCAAGGCGTTCAACTGAGATTCTCCTACCACCTGGGAGCCTCCACCACCAACCTGGTCTCTGCCTTCCCCACCCTAGAACCGACATCGCCTCCACCTCTCAACGCTCCCAATCCCTTCCCTGCCCCACCCCACGTGCACCTCACACCTCCACAGCCCCAGGACTGGCCCCTCCTGGGCACCTTGCCAAGGCTTGCAGGCCTGGGTATCCAGGAGTCCCACCCTACAGCTTCAAACCCCAGACCCAGAACTCAGGCACGCTGGGGCCCCTGTAAACCCCAGATCTTAGTGTCTTTGGAGAACTCAACCCTTGCAGTCCCACATCCCACCTCAAGCCCACAGTCCCCATCCAAGTTAGAAACCCAGGTATCCAGACCCCCATAACCTTCTGGCTAGGACCCTGTCCCACCTCCACTTAATAATGTTGGCTAGAGAGCAAGCAGGCTAAGACGGAGTACTTGCAGCAAGAGGAATGCAAGTTAGACCTGGGGAAGAACTTTCCGTCAGCTAGGGCAAGCGAATTATTATTCTCTGCCCCCTATTCCAGGGAAGTCTTGTCCTGTCCGAGATGGGACTGGTAAGGACATTAGCAATTTGTGGAGATTGGTGGACGGTGGGGTGGGTCGGGAGTGGGTGAAATCTGAAACCCTCCAGACTCCAGTAAGGAGAATCCCTGCTGAGGGTCTCTAATAAGACCCCCGAAGTTCAGCTGGGAGGGGTGAGGGTCAAGAGTAGGGACCTGCTAGGTGGACACTGACCCCTTCTGCTGCCAATGCTGTTGCCCCTGCCCCCTGCTCTCAGGATCCCGACTCTGACTGCATCTGGCCCCTTATCTGAGTCCCAGCTCTTAAATCACCTGTTATTTCACACTCCCCAAACCAAGCTTCATTTCTGACCATCTTCATCTCTTATCCTTAGCACCTACCCCTATTTCTGACTTTAAAATAGAACTCAACCCCAATCCTTATCCCAGAACCCCAATTCTTACATCTACCCCAGACCCTCATCTTTCACGCTAAATTCTAACCCTGAGCTCTCGGCTCAGACTTCTCTTAATGGTGACCTCCCTCTCCCATCTCTTAGTCACTATATTTCCCCCTAATTTTGAACCCCGTTGCCTAATCCCTCAGCTCTTTCCGTAACCCGGAACTCTGATTCCTATCTTTGGTTTATTCATTTTAATTCCTTTTACTTTGGGTCCCCGACACTCAGCCCTCATGTATGAGCTATGACTTGACCCTTGGCTGAATATTCCAGACTCCCATTTAAGCCCTCACTCCGACAAGCCTGCCTAAACCGCGCTCCCATGCATTGTCCCCCGTCTCTGACTCCTTACACCTGGTCTCCGAGTGTCCAGTTCCCCCGCTCCCAGGTTCTATTTGGGGCCACCGTTTGAGTCCACACCCAGTTCCTTACCCCCATTTAACCCCGCACCCTGATTCCTGCCCGCCCCCCCTCCCCCGCCAATTCCCGCTCCGCCATCCCCGAGGACACACCTCGCCCGCCTCCGGGTAGTAGCTCCACTCGGCCAGGTCGTGGGCCTCCATCTTCACCGAGCCCAGCATCCCCCGGGCCTGCGCCCCCACCCACCCCCGCTCCGGCCCGGGGAGAACCAAGAGTTTCGGATCTCTCGGCCGGCACTGCCCGAGTTCCGACCCGCGCCCGTCCGTCCGACCGCCCAGGGTCCCAGTCGTCCAGGGCGCCGCGGGAGGCGGCCACGCTTTATAGCCGGGACACCCCCGCCCTCGCCCGCCCTGGGCTCCCCTCCCGCCTCCCCGAGGGCGGTGCGCCCGGATTGGGGCGCCCCCTGCGGGATTGCGAGGAGACAGACCTCAGGCGCCGGGATCCGCAGCTCGGGGACGGGAGACCTGGGGACAGTTGAAGAGTGAGGGAGCTGTAAGTGGGAAACAATTGCTCATTCTAAAAGCCTCGAGGGCAGAATTCTAGGTCCCTTCTACTTAGGGTTTTCATCATCTCAACTGAAGCAGGCGAACAGCCAGCAAGGCTTGTTGGAGTGGAAAGGGGGCTCAGAGCCGAGTGGTCTCCAGAGGTTCCGCTGTGTTACTTACTATAAGGACCGGTAGTAGCCCCTCGAAACCACATTTCCCTTTGGACGGACTGGAAGACTGAAGCTTCTGATAACTGAAAGTGCTCTAGATTGTGTAAATGGCCAGGAAAAAAAGTGGAGGGGATCGGGGCCTCTGCTCAGATCCCGCTGAGACTGCAGACAACCTGCAAGACCTAGGAGCTTCGCCTACCCGACTCTGTTCAATCTAACATCAGCCGTCCAGGGAACCAGAGTCTCCGTGAACTCCATTTCCCAGAAGCCTCCAGCCCCCTTTCCGTCCCGCCCCCCTGTCACAGGACTACATTTCCCAAGAGGCATGGCGCCCGAAAGCCGGAAATGAAGGGCTGCCCGGGCTTCGCAGAGGGGGAGGGCGGAAAGTCGCTCGCGCGGTAGGGGCCGAGGCGCTAGTACAGAGTGGACTCCATTTCCCAGCGACCCGCCGAGTGCAGTGATTGCGTAGTGTCACGGCGGCGAGCGGAAGATGGCGGCGTCGTCTGTGAAGAGGCGCTGCTGAGGGGGCGCGAGGGGGACGGAGGCCGGAGCCGCGGTGAGCAGGGGGCGAGCAGCGTGGGGGCCAGGGACGAAGGGAGGAAGGACTCTGAAAGGGTAGGGGCGCTTTCGGGGGCAGTGAGGACACTGAGAGGAGAAGGGAGCAGAGACACTCGGGACCCCAGTTTCTTCCCAGCTTTTGGACCCTTCCGTGGCTCCCCAGTACCCTCAGGGCAAAGTTCCAACGTGGCCGCCAAGGCGCGTCTGCACCCCCGGCCTCAGCTCTGCCAATCTGCTGGTCCCTCTTTTCGCACAGCTGCACTGGCCTTTCGATTTCCTCAAACTCGCCAAACGCTTTCCCGCCTCAGGCTTTTTGCACATGCCGTCCCCTCTGTCTGCAACATCCTTTTACTCATTCCGCCTGGTTGACTCCCATTCATCTTTCGGATCTTGGCACCAACGTCACTTCCTCTGTGAAGCCCTCCTTTCCCGCCCTCCGTCCCGAAATCCGCCTGTTGGACGATCTCATAGGTCGCTGTTCCTTTCCTTCATGTCACTGGGGGGTCTCGCTTGTTATTGAACCTTTATTTGTGTGGCTCCTTAGTCCTGTCTGTGACCAGGAGCCCCACGGTGGGTAGGGACTGGGGGTGTGTCGGTCTCCGCTGTGTTCCCAACACTGCGGAATCGCGCTGGAAACTCCCAGTTAAGATTCGTTGAATGAATGAAAGATTCTCAGGGGGCCACTCTGTATGTGAGCGAAATCGTCCTACTCCAGGTGGGAGTGGGGCGGAAGGACTCTCTAAGGAGCACAGCGAGACGGAAGGGGAAACGATGATTATTGGTGAT
Source organism: Dama dama (assembly GCF_033118175.1). NCBI lineage: Eukaryota > Metazoa > Chordata > Mammalia > Artiodactyla > Cervidae > Dama > Dama dama. The sequence goes on along the minus strand of NC_083684.1, from coordinate 59,007,983 downwards.
AGCGAAAGACTACAAGACACTCCCAGATATCCTTTAGTAGGGAGACTGGCAGGAAAAAGACGGATAGCCGTCAGAAAATAAAATATCATGGAACTGTAAAAAGGAATGAGGGAAGGGGTAAAAAAGGAACCAGAGATAAAGAATGGACTGCAGCATATATTAAGGGAAAAGGCAGAATGAAAAACAGCGCTTATCATATGCTTCCTTTTGACAAAAGTAAATACTTGAAAGTCGCTCAGTCGTGTCCGACTCTTTGCAACCCCATGAACTATACAGTCCATGGAATTCTGTAGGCCAGAATACTGGAGTGGGTAGCCTTTCCCTTCTCCAGGGGATCTTCCCAACCCAGGGATCGAACCCAGGTCTCCCGAGTTGCAGGTGGACTCTACCAGCTGAGCCAAAAGGGAAGCCCAAAGGAATTATGGATATACATTTAAAAAAAAAAAAAAAACGTGGAAGAGGAAGGACACCAGGTAAAAAGTTTGAGTGACTCCGTGTATTCTCATCATGAAAAGAGAAGAAAAGTTCATCATGAAAGCGTTCATTGTGTTCTTCTGGGAAACAGCAGTATACTGAATTGTTGGGTGGCCATGACCTTTAATTTGCATGAACTGGGGGGCAGGGGAAGCAGTTCTTTTTTAGAGAGGCAGTTCAGCATGTTACTGAGAAGGCTAGGTTCTGCAGCCAGGCTGCTGGGTCTGCATCTTACAAGTTGTGAGCCTTTGATCAAGTGATTTTACTTCCTTGGACTTCAAATTTCCTCATCTGTAACATGGGAACTGGGGCTTCCCTGGGGGCTCTGTGGCAAAGAATCTGCCTGCGGTGCAGGAAACTCAGGTTTAAGCCCTGGGTTGGGAAAATGCCCAGGATGAAGAAATGGCAACGCACTCCAGTATTCTTGCCTGGGAAATCCCCTGGACAGAGGAGCCTGATCGGCTACAGGGTATTGTGAGGTTTAAATAAGTTACTATGTGAGAATTGTGCTCAGGGCATATTAAATGTTCAATAAATATTAGCTGTTATTTTTCAAGCATTCCTAGAGCCAAAGGGCATACTAAGGGATACTGAGGGATACTAAGCCCAGTGATTGTTGAAGCCCTCTGACTCAGCAGATTTTTTTTTTTAATCTTTTGGTCATACTGCATGGCATGTAGGATCTTAGTTTCCCATCAGGGATCAAACCTGTGTCCCCCGCATTGGAAGTTCAGAGTCTTAACCACTGATCACCAGAGAAGTCACACTCAGCAGATTTTTATTAAATACTTACTAGATGACTTCCCTGGTGGCTCAGATGGTAAAGCGTCTGCCTACAGTGCTGGAGACCCGGGTTCAATCCCTGGGTCGGGAAGATCTCTTGGAGAAGGAAATGGCAACCCACTCCAGTATTCTTGCCCAGAAAATCCCATGGATGGAGGAACCTGGCAGGCTACAGTCCATGGGGTTGCGAAGAGTTGGACACGACTGAGTGACTTCACTTCTTCTTCACTCGGTGCCAAGCACTGTTCCATGCTGGGGACAGAAAAAGTGAACACACACACCTCTCCCTCATGGAGCTTATAAATATGTAGTGTGTTTATAATGATAAATGCCATGGAGAAAAACAAAGTGACACAGATGGTGAGGGAGAGTAAGTGGAAATTTGAAATAAGATGGTCAGGGAAGACCTCACTGCTGGGATATTTGAGTTGAGGCCTGAAGGAGACAAGGAGGAAGGGAGGTGTGGCAGTATCTGAAGGGAGGGGTAATCCAGGTGGAAGGAAGAGAAGCACAAAGGCTTAGAGGAAGGGATGTGTTGGTGTGATGAAGAAGAGGCCGGAGTGACTGGAGCAGAAAGAGCCAAGAGGAGGAGCAGAGACTGAAGAGCCAGATCGTGTAAGGTCTCCCTGGCCTTGGTGAGGACTTGGCTTTGACTCTGAGCGAGATGTGGGGGTGACGGGCAGCAGGGAGACTAGGAAGGAGGCTGTTGGATAGTCATTCTTTCAGCAGATACCTGTTAAGTATAAACTGCTGTGTACGGTATATTATGATTCTTTCAAAAGATGCATCTTTTGCACCTCCTCAAATTATTAACCGTTTATGCAACAGTCTTCAGATCTCTTTCCCTGCACGTGAAAATCCGCTATACTTATCTCATGTTTACTATGTGTGTTAACTCATCTCATCCTCAGAATAGTTGTGGGAGATCAACACTGTTACTATCCCTGATTTACAGAAGAGACAGCTGAGATCCAGCTGTTTCTTGCCTCAGGTCATTCTGTGTATATACATACACAAACTTGACAAAAATCAGTTGAATTGTATACACTCCTCTGTGAGGCAGCAGACTGTCACTGTCATCTTTTCATGATGATCGTTCTTTGAAACCCATCCTTTTTTTTTTTTTCTGTTTCCTGCCTTTTCTACTTTTTGGTTTTTCCTTCCACTCTTTTTTTCTTTCTTTAACAAATACATATATTTTCCCCTTCTTTTGTGAAAAGGGAACATACAGTAAACATTGCCTTCACTGTGCTTGTTTTTAGTTTAATATGTACTGGAGCCCACTGTTTATCAGCACACAGAGAGATTTGCTTCATTCCTTTTTACAGTTGCATAGTATTTTATTTTGTGGATATATTGCAGTTTTTCAGTCCGTCTCCCTATTTGAGAAGACTTGGTTTGACAGTTGTCTCTTGCTACTAGGAATAGTGCTGTAATTGATATCCTTATTTCTTTTTTTCTTTTTTCCTTCTTATTTCTTGATTTTGCCAGTATGACTTTGGGAGAGATATCCAGAGATATCCCCCACTTCTTTTAAAACGCAATGTCATAATATTCCAGAAAATGGCAGAAGTATAATTTATTTGATTAGGCCTTCTCTGATGTATTGAGTACTTACCTACTGTGTGGAGGACCCAGAGCTGTGTTTCAGAAAGCTTGCTCTGGCGTCCAGTCCAGAGTACAGCCCAGCTGGAGAGACCAGGGGGACTGAGGCCAGACAGAGGGGGCTGCTCTGTGTGCATCTGTTCAGTCCTGCAGCAGTTGTTTGTGGTCAGCCTGCTCTCTGTAAAGTACTGGGGGTGAGGCTTGGTTCTCCACGGGGTACAGCCTGTTAGCCGGGAGACACCAGTCTCCCCCAGATTACAACCCCACGGATACATACAGTCAGATCCAGACTCTAGAAGGGGGAGGGGCTTGAAAGGACCCAACAGGCTGGGAAGGAGGGTTGAGCCCTTCATAGAGAGTGGGGTAAAGGCCCAGAACTTGCTCCATCCTCCTCTCCAGGGAGTACCGGGCAGCAGCCATGGCAGGCAGCAGTGGGGACAGCGTCACACGCCGGAGCGTGGCATCACAGTTCTTCACTCAAGAGGAGGGGCCGGGCATCGATGGCATGACCACATCAGAGAGAGTGAGTATGGAGAGAGAGGTTTGGAGTGGGGAGGCCCAGGCCCTCTCTGGGGCGATCCACACCTAGCTGGAAGATCTCAGGAGTGCCATAGGAGCTGGGCTGGCAAGGTGAGCACCCTGACCTGCCTTTCACCTTCCTTCCAGGTGGTGGATCTCCTGAACCAGGCAGCACTGATCACCAACGACTCAAAGATCACAGTGCTCAAGCAGGTGAGGGGGAGAGGGTGATGCTGGACTCAGCAGGACAAGAGGAGCTGGGATGGGAACCTCGGAAGAAGAGGGCACTGGTACTAATGCTTATGTCCACGTTTAAACGCTCAGGATACGGCACGCAGTGCTGTTTGGCCACACTATTGTTTGATTCTCACAGAAGCTCTCTGAGGCAGGGTGATTTCTTCTCTGTTTTACAGAGAAAGAAGTAGAGTCTCAGAGCTTAAATTAGCCCAAGGTCACTCTGCTAGGACCTGGCGGAATTAGGACCCGAATGCTGGATTCAGACTCCAAGTGCCATGCTCTTGATCCTCGGGTTTCTTCTCCGCCAGAGCCCTGTGCAGTGGGGAAGACATGCAGGTGACCCAGCAGTGAGGACCCAGAGTGGGCAGGGCCGAGATGGAGGCGCCCGGCGGGGTGTGGAACCCAGAGGGGGGCTTCTGACCCAGCCTAGTGGCGGGCAGTCAGGGAGGGCTTCCTGGAAGAGGGCTGTCTGAGCTGAGACCTGGAGGAGAAAGAGAGAACCAGGCCGAGGGAGAGTGGGAGGGTGTCTTGGGCAGAGGGCAGAGTAGCTTGTACAGAAGCAAAAGAGGTGGGGAGTCAGGGGCTGCTGAGTGTGGTTCAGAACAGGAGGCAGATGGAGTTCAGGGGACCCCAGTTCTACTTGTTCTGCACATGGCCTTGGGTAGCCAACACCACCTCAGCAGCAAGTGGGGTTCTGACGGGGCCTTCCTCATGGGTGGTTGTCAGGGCTGTTCACCAATAGTGCCTTGGCTCATGGGCACTGAGCTGCTGTGAGAGTGTGTTTGGGAAGGGCTTATTCCAAACAGCCTGGCAGGTATTACACAAGGGCCTCAGGAAATGGGCTCTCACTGTGGTAAAATGCCTGCTGAATTGTGGCAATTGAATGGGGAGTAGAAACAGAAGGAGGGTAGAGAGATTTGCTGGATGAGCCTCAGGAAGGTACGAGTCCCGCGCACCTCTCTCTTTTCTTTAGCCTCCATCTATATCATATACTCACTGGCCCACCAGGACCTGTGCCTTGTAGCATCTTCTTACTGAAGCCTCACAGTAGCCCTGTGAGCTGTTGTTTCTGGTTCCCATTTTACAGAAGAGCAGACTGAGGCTCAGGGGAAGCCCCTTGCCTAGGCCATGCTGAGAGTTGAACTGAATTTGAACTGAACTTGTCCACTGCTGCCCCCATGCTGTTTTCTGCTACACATGCCTGTCTGTACTGACTGGTCCCTGGTTTTACACATGTGTCCTCCTCCTCTTTCCCGATCTGCTTCCAGGTCCAGGAATTGATCATCAACAAAGATCCCACACTACTGGACAACTTCCTGGATGTGAGTGGCCAACAGGAGAGAAAGGGTGTGGGTGTGGGGATAAGGGAGTGGATCCTGGTGCAACTCTGACCCACCTTCTTCCTGACCCTGGCAGGAGATCATCGCTTTCCAGGCAGACAAGTCCATCGAAGTGCGCAAATTTGTCATCGGCTTCATCGAGGAGGCTTGGTACGGGGCATTGCAGGACACCCGTGGGAGCACCCCTCCTGGAGTCAGCCTCTTGGGCCGACCCTGGCCTTGCCCTGCCCTGAGAGTCTTGCCCCCTGCTTCCCACACCCATTCTCCCTCCCTGATTCCCCAGGAAATACTTAATATGGTCCAAACCTAGGACTCATCCACTCTTCCTCTACTTCTTCCACACTTCACATCTACATCATAAGTAAGGACTGTCGACTCTGCCTTCAAACTGTAAACAACATCTGACCATTTTTCAACCACTCCCCTTGCTGTACCAAATACTTTTTTATTCAATCCTCATACATGGGATTATTTGTTTGGCCCCTTTAACTGAAGAGAAAACTGAATCAGAGAGGTGAAGTGAGTTTCTTAAGGTCACACAGCCATTATGTGGCAGTGCTGGGATTTTAACCCATGTTCATAACACCATTGCCCAGATTCTCAGTCTCCCATCTTTTACTGGGAGAGTTTTTTTTTTCCAATTGAGGTATACTTGATTTATAATAATATATTAGTTTCAGATATACAACATAGTGATTCAAATTTTTTATAGATATTCCACTCAACTATTATAAAATATTGACTGTATTCCCTGAGCTGTACAATATATCCTTGAGGTTTATCTATTTTGTATGTAGTAGCTTATAGCTCTTAAACCCCTTATCCCATCTTGCCCCTCCCCCATTCCCTCTCCTCACTGATAAGCATTAGTTTTGTCTTTTTTTTAACATGTTAGCAAATGTAGCACTTTTGATTTTTAAAATTTTAACTATTTTTCCAAACAAGCCAAAAAAGAAGAGTGATATTTTTTTGAGGTATAGTTGATTTATAATATACTAATTTCAGGTAAGTAACATAGTGACTCAGAATTTTAATAGATTATTACTGGGACAATCTGTGGTATGTTTTCTGAGTTTGCCAAAACACTTTTTGTTCCAGATATGTATCACGTGACTGCTGTGTGCCAGACATTTGTGTCAGGCTGTAGAAATAGAACAGTGGATAAAAAAAGATATCGTTCCTTCCTTCATGTAGGTGATAGTTGAGTTTCATAGTTTTTGACTGATTAGCTTAATATTTGAGATTGTAACATGATGTGAAAATTCACATTCTGAGCTCTAGGTGTAGCCTTATTCATTCACTGAACAAATATTTATTGAAGGCCTCTTCATTCTTTGCTTCAATAAAAACTGAGACTCCGCTAGTACTCAAATGGGAAAGAATCCCCAACTTTCAGAGCCCTTCATCTTATGTAAACAAATTAGTAAACAAAACTCATGATTACCTAAGACAGAGTGCTTTAAATATTAATGACTAATATCTATTGAATGCTTTCTATACTGTTCTAACAGCTTTACATATATTGTTGTAGTTTTCACAGAAGCCTTGAGGGAGGAACTATTCAAAATGAGACAAAGGTGCTTGTTCAGATTCACACCCATGGTCTGGCACTGCTACCTCTTAGGTGAACTGTGGGGCCCTAATAGTACGAAAGAGCAGGCGTCGCAGGACCAACCTAGACGGTGTTCAAGTGCCCCTATGTCTGAAGGTACCAGATGCTGGCAAACACGACAGGTGCCCACCTGCATTCCAGTCTTCTGACACATTGGCCCTGATTTCCCTTTCCTTGTGAGCTGCAGGCTCCCATCACTTGCGCAAAGGCCACCTTGACCTTGCCTTTCTTCTTCCATCCCCAGCAAGCGAGACATTGAGCTGCTGCTGAAACTGATCGCGAACCTCAACATGCTCTTGAGAGATGAAAATGTGAATGTGGTGAAGAAGGCCATCCTCACCATGACCCAGCTCTACAAGGTGGCCCTGCAGGTAGGAGCTCCCTGCCCACCTGGGGCTGTCCCAGCCTGACAGGGCTCATTCATCTGTTAGAATTCAAAACCAGCGTCAGATCACATCTTTCAAGGTCAAGATGTGCTGTCAGTCTTTAGGAACAGACAACGAGGGGCTCTAAATTCTAATGGCCCAGGAGTTGCCATTAACCTATCTTTCCCTGCATCCATCCATCCATTTATGCATTCCGCAAATGTTCCCCGAGAACCAGCTCTTGTGACCAAATGGGCCAGCTGGGTCCACACTGTGGTGTGTTGTACATTAACATTATTGAAAGGAAGAAATCCATTTACTCTCTGCCACCACCTTGTGAGGTCAGCATTGTTGTTCCATTGGCTTCTTTAAGGTCTGAGCCTTCAACACTCGGCCTTGTCAGTACCTCTGAACCTTATGAGGGCAGGACCAGGCCTGGCTTGGTCACCAATGGGTCCTGTCCCCCGCATCACCTAGCCCAGGGCCAGGGACGGAGTTGTAACTCAGTGGACATTTCCCCAGTGAATGTATTTATCATCGTTTATGGATCTCTGAGTTGTGGTGGAGTCGGTGATTGGTGTCCTGTCTGTCTACCCCTCCCCGACCCACACACAGTGGATGGTGAAGTCACGGGTGATCAGCGAGCTCCAGGAGGCCTGCTGGGATATGGTGTCGGCCATGGCTGGGGACATCATCCTGCTGCTGGACTCTGACAACGACGGCATCCGTACCCACGCCATCAAGTTTGTGGAGGGCCTCATTGTCACCCTTTCGCCTCGCATGGCTGACTCGGAGGTGCCCCGACGTCAGGAGCACGACATCAGCCTGGACCGCATCCCTCGTGACCACCCCTACATCCAGTACAGTGAGTGCCCCGTCAGCTGGTGCCGTTGGTCTGTCACTGCACCGGCGCCCTTCTCCTCCTCCTTCCCCCTTTACCCCTTTCTTAGTTTTTCATTTCTGGAAGCAGTTTAATACAGTGCTTAAGAGCCCTGATGCCACATTCAGATCTCAGCGTTACCTCTTACTCATGTGAGCTTGAGCAAATTACTTCTTTCTGAACTTTATCTTCCTTTTGTAAAGTGAAAGTGGTAGTAGCACCCTTCCAGGCTTTTAGTGCTGTTCCATGAGAATGTGAGCGCTCAGTAGTAAATACCAGCTAGTTATACAGTTTTTCTGATTGCAAATTATAAAAATAGTGCATGCACATTTTAGTCCCAAGCAATAAATATAGAGGAGTAGAAAGGGAAATTACCTCCTTCCCCAGTCCTGTTTTTTAGAGATGAACACTGCTAAGAGTATTGTTTCCTTTCGGACCTTTTCTATGCAAATATAGGTATTTATATGTGTATATTCATAGTTTCTATGTTTGTTGGGTTTGTTATTTACAGAAAACAGGGCCATGCTTAATACTTCCAGCTGAGAGGCATGAAAATGTAGTGACTTGTGTTTGAATCTCTGCTCTGCCATTGAGCAACCGACCTATGCTCTCTGAGCCTGTTTCTTCATTGGTAAATCCGGAGTCGTTACTATGGCATCTACTTTAGGGTGTTAGAATGAGCTTTTGGTGAGTTTATATGGCTGGCATAGTAAGCATTCCACAGATACTGGCTGTTCTTCTATATTGTTTGACCACCTTTTGAACTCAACAAAAATTAATTTATATCTTTTCCAAACAGTATCATGTTCAGATGTTCAAAATATTCCATTAGAATTGGCTACATTACATTCTGTATTTTATTCACTGTTTTGTATAATGTCGCGTCCAGTAGGTTTTTGCAAAGAAATGTCAGGAAAGATATTTGCCACAGTTGTTAAGAGTTAACTTTTGGTGACTGGATCGAGGAAGAACATGGTGGTTTAAAGAATTTTGAGTCCTTTATCTGTGTGTTGTCACATGTATACATATTCAAAGTTTTACATCAGTGTAGTTCAGATTCCTTACAGTTGGATATTTTAAATTACTTCTACTTTGTCAGTATTGCAAGCCCACGCTTTGAGCGTCATCTCTTATTAATTAGACTAATTATTAATTAGACATTAGTCTAATTAATAATTAGTCATCTAATTAATAATTAGTCTATTAATTAGACATCTATTATTAGTCTAATTATTAATTAGACATCTACTATTATTAATAGTATTTTAGTCAGACTCATCATGCACTGAATCTCCTGAGTTTTTTCAGCCAGTCACAGCCATCTATGTATGAGGATCTTTCTTCTTTTGGTCCCAAAGACTGCTCTCTCTGGAGGCCAGGAAGAAAGCCCCCTACTAACTGGTTCTCTTCCCTCCCTCATTAGATGTGCTATGGGAAGAAGGCAAGGCAGCCTTGGAGCAGCTGCTCAAGTTCATGGTGCACCCCGCTATCTCCTCCATCAACCTGACCACAGCCCTGGGCTCCCTGGCCAATATTGCGCGCCAGAGGCCCATGTTCATGTCTGAGGTGATTCAGGCCTACGAAACCCTCCACGGTAGGTTGGTTCCCTCCCTCACTGCCCCTGTCCACAGACCAGTCTCCTCTTTTCTGAGAAAATGTGGGCTAAATAGCCCCTAAAGCATTCATCATCATCAATCTAGTAGGTTATGGACATAAGGAAGGATTCTCTAGATTAGATACATGTCTTTCAGTGATTGCACATGACAGAAATGTGCTTCAGAGCTGGTTTTAACATTGAGTTATGTGTGGGTGAAGTGACGTGGTGTCTAAGTACTTTAAAATACTCAACTCTTCCCCTCTCTCCCCTAAAAAAGCAGGGAGGATAGATGTGCCAAGATCAGTGAAATGTTGATGGCTCCATGGTGATTCATTACCCTGCTTTCTCTACTTCTGTGCATGTGTGAAACTGAAAGGTGTGGGGCTGAGGTGTGAGTGTGTGAAGATCATGAGTCCCTCCACCTCTCCTGGCTCTTACGTGTCTCTTTCCTAGGGTAGCAAAGATGGCCCCAGTTGTTCCAGGCTTCCATTCCATCTACTTGGCAACCCCATGGGAAAGAGAATGTCTCCTTCCCAGCCATTCCAGCAGAGGTCCAAGGGCTCATTGTTTCTGATTGGCCAAGAAGACATTGTGAGCCTGTCTCCCAACCAGTCACAATGGCCAAAGGATTGCAGTGTTCTTACTGCCCCTGAGACTCTTGCCCAGTTGGACTGAGAAGGGAGCCAGGGTGGTTCCCTCAAAGGAAAATGGGAGTGTTCTTGGCTGAGGAAGTGGGGAAGGATGCTGGGCAGGCACAATTGCAGGCATGCTCTTTTGCTTTGGAACAGGGGAGACTCACCTCTCAAGGTGATTGTTAGACGTTTGAAGGTCATTCTCGTGTCAGGGACCAACAATGAACTGTTGTGGCAGCTCAGTTGAAACATCCTGCAGGTGATTATCGCTTTCCCTAGGACAAGTGTGTTGGAATTTCCAGACCAAGGTAGAGGGAGATGAGGCTTAATGTTTAATAAAAGGGAGGCTGAGTTTTCTGTTTTAAGGTTGACTAATACTGAGGGAGACCTCTCAAGGGAATATCGCCTTGTACAGGGGGAAGGCCATACAGTAGATCTGAGAGTGAAGGAGCTCTGCTAGGAGATGCCTGCCACCACTGCTCAAGCTGGGGCTTAGGAAGTCAGGTGGGCAGGGCCCCAGGAGCTCTGTCTACAGCATAAAGCTCTTGCTACTTTTCTCGCAGCCAACCTGCCCCCAACGCTGGCCAAATCTCAGGTGAGCAGCGTGCGTAAGAACCTCAAGTTGCACCTGTTGAATGTGCTGAAGCACCCAGCGTCTTTGGAGTTCCAGGCTCAGATCACCACCCTGCTGGTGGACCTGGGCACGCCTCAGGCGGAGATCGCTCGCAACATGCCCAGCGGCAAGGATGCCCGCAAGCGGCCCCGAGACGACTCGGATTCCACGCTGAAGAAGATGAAGCTGGGTGAGCTGAGGAGCCTGGTCAGGCCTGGCAGGAGGTGGTGGCAGGGACTGACCATGTCCAAAATGTCTAATTATTTACAGGAGACCGTAAGCTTAATTTACATGATAAATTATATTGTGTAAATATGATGACATATAATAAGTGATGTCAAAGTAAAATTATTAAAGAATATAATATACTCAAAAGTAATTATGAATTGCTTAAGTTAATACAGAAAGGAGTAAAATGAAAATAGTCTCCCTTTCATCCCTCTCCCCAAAAGTAACAAAGCTACAAGTATTAACACTTAGGTTTTCTTTCAGAAATGCCTTTGACATGTAGAGTTCTCCTTCCTGTGAAGTAATTTTGGGGGCGGGGTGGGGGGGGCTGCGCTGCAATACACAGATCTCATGATGCTCCCACCCCCCAACCCCCCAAAAAAAGAAAGGATGGAATTTTGTTTTTATTTTTTTCATTTTGAAAAATAACTTATTGGGTATGAAGAGTGAGGTGGAGATCTGTTTTTTTCCACCTATCAACCTAATTTTTTTTTCCTTTATTTTGGCCGCTTCTTGTGGCATGTGGAATTTTAGCTCCCTGACCAGGGATTGAACCCACAGTCCCTGCAGTGGAAGCAGGAAGTCCTAACCACTGGATCTCCAGGGAATTCTGTAAATTTCTGATAGCAGTTTTCCAAAAAAATCACACCAGTGCATGCCACCCCAGCAGTGTGTGAGTGCCAGATGCCCCACTGGGTAAACCCTGGGTGTAAATGGTATCCTTGGTCTAAATTTGCTTTCTTGCCTGTTTTGGAGCTAGGCTGTGCATTCTTTTACATTTATTAGCTGTTTGCATTTATGTGAAGTACCCATTCTGTTGGGCTTTTCAGCCTTTTGTAATTGAATTGGAGGGGCCCTTGCTTAATGCAGGGTATTAGCTCTTTGTTACATGTGTTACAGACTTGATGAGATTGTGTAACAGGTCATATTTTTGCCTTAATCTACTTAAATCATCATTCTGTTGAACATTCCAGCTTTTCCACTTTTATAACTATAGCGTCAGGGAACATCTTTGCACACAAAGCTTTTTCTCTAAGGTTCATACTAAATTAGTTTCTTCCCTTGAGCTAGAACCTCTGTACTTGTATTCACCCAGCCTGTTGTTGATAGAAGTTGTATGCTATATCTCTGTACCGTCAGTGTTTCTGTGAATTTTCTGTACATTTTACCTTAGCTATATCTGTAAGTTTTTTTTTTTTTTTCCATTTATTTTTATTAGTTGGAGCCTAATTACTTTACAATATTGTAGTGGTTTTTGCCATACATTGACATGAATCAGCCATGGATTTACATGTGTTCCCCATCCCGCTCCCCGCTCCCTATATCTGTAAGTTTTTAGGGTAGATCCTAAAAGTGGAACTGCTGTGTTGAAGAGGTATACACGTTTAAAATTTTGACCTGCTATCAAACTGCCCTTCCCAAAGGCCATACCAGTTTACACTTCCACAGTTCACACCCCCACTAACAACTGTCACTACTTTTTTTTTTTGGTCCATCATATAGGCAAATTTGTTGTCTTATTAGGATGTTTTACATTTTCTTGATTCCCAGTGAGGCTGAGCACTATTTCCAAGATAGGTATTTTTAAACAATAAAGCTCTGTGAGCTTATTAGTTAACTTTTTTGTCTTCATGGAGCTTTGTGTGATCGGCCAGGCTAGTGTTTCCATTTCTCAGATGAGGAGAACTGAGGCCTAGAGAGAGGCGGGTAGTTCCCCAGGGTCACATGGCCGCACTGCTCCTGTCTGCTGAAGCTGCTGAGGGGCAGGGACCACCAGGGGTACCTGGGAAGAGAGAAGGGCCCGGTGCTCCCTCCAGAGAGCCAGCATCTTGTCATCTCCTCCATCCCAGAGCCCAACCTGGGGGAAGACGATGAGGACAAGGACTTGGACCCAGGCCCCTCGGGAACCTCGAAGGCCTCAGCCCAGATCTCAGGCCAGTCAGACACAGACATCACGGCCGAATTCCTCCAGCCTCTGCTGACACCTGACAACGTGGCCAATCTGGTGAGGACGCGTAGGGCCTTTTCCCACAAGGCAGGGAGGAACGGTCTCCAGTCTTTCCCTGCCTTTCTGCTCCACACTGCCTACCTTTTGCACATAACATCAGACCTGAAATACTTCTGTTTTCAGGGTTGGGAGGGTGTGGTCCACTGGGCCTTCCTCACCTTGGATGGACCTCTTCTTAGATGATCTTTATTCCTTTAAGAGCTCACTTGTCACACCACCCACCCCCCCATCATAGTTCCCCTTTGGGTTTTTTAAGTCTCAGTCTAGACCCACCCACTCTCTCTCCTTTCCTTTGCAGGGAGGGCCTATTAGGTCTGTTAACTGGAGCATCAGCCCCATGACTTGTTCCTTAATGTGGTGTGGGATTGGCATTGGTGGAGTGGGATGACCAGTGCTATTTTTAGATTTTCAACGATGTCCTGCTCCAAAGTAACAGAATCATTGGTTTGAGTTGATGAGGCAGTTGGAGTGGGGGAGGGGCGAGGAGGTGGGAGGGTGGTGGTCCTCACATCAGTCTTCTGGCTGTAGCAGCACCGAGACCTTTTTGTTGGACACTTGTGGCGAATACCTCTTCCCATGCTCGACAGCAGTCACCATCAGCTTTCCCTTCTCTCTCCCTAGAGGCTCCAAGGGGGTTAGTTGCTGGGCAGTTGGGGCAGCGAGGAGTTTACTCCCCAGCTCACATCTCTCTGGTGAGCTCCAGGCCTGGGTGTCTGGCCACTTGCATCTTTCTCTCCTTGAGTGTTTTATAGGTACCTCAGACTTCACATGTCAAAACTAAACTTTTGAAATTTCTCCTCCCACTCCAATACAGGCCCATGGCCCCGCCTGTGTTCTTGGCACACATGCCTCTTGTCCCCACACCAGAAACTTGGAAGTTCAACTCTTTGCTTCCTCCTCACCCCCAGTCCTTCCCCTCTTCCCTGTCCCACTGACTGACCCCTGCCCTGTCCAGGCCCCGCCCTCTTCCCACAGAGTACCACTTCTTCCTGGCTCTGCCTTCTACTCTCCCTGCGGCAGCCAGAGGCATCTTTGTCAAGTACAAGTCTTGAGGCTCCCCTGCTCAAATCCCTGCCAGCGCTTTCTGCTTCCTTCCAGATAAAACTTAAATTCAACTTGCCTTAGGCCATCTGATTTGGCTTCCATCAACTTGTTGTACCTTATCTATCCCTGTCACACTCCAGGAAATTGTCTTTTTCAAATTATTGGCATGTCGTTGTTCATAGGATTCTTTTACTCTCATAATACCTGCTGTCTCTGTAGTAATGTGCCATTTTTTTGTCCCTAGTACTGTGTCCTTCCTCTTTATTTTGTATATTCTTGCCATAGATTTGCTTGTTTTAAGCCATTTCAAAGAACTGGCTCTTAAGTTTTTTGGTCATCTTTCATAACCTTTTCTGTTTTATTTCTGCTGTCTTTTTTTCTTTTTTCTTTGTTTCTTTTGTCTTTCTTTCTTTCATGTTACTTTCTTTCAATGTTTTTCCCCAAAGTTAAATGCTTGGCTTATTAGTGTTCAGTCTCTGATAGCTCAGTTGGTAAAGAATCCGCCTGCAATGCAGGAGACCCCGGTTCAATTCCTGGGTCGGGAAGATCCCCTGGAGAATGGATAGGCTACCCACTCCAATTTTCTGGCCTGGAGCAAAAGAGTCAGATGCGACTGAGTGACTTTCACTTTCATTTTTCTTCCAATGTAAGCATTTAAGGGTCCTATTTTCCATTTAAGTACCATTGTAGCTGCATCTTACATGTTTTATTTCATTATTTTTCTCTTGTAGTTATTTTTTAAGAGCATGCATTCAAACTTCCAAGCCTGTAGGGGGGCTGAAGTTATCTTTTGTTACTGATTCCTGACAGACGTGAATATGTTGTTCTAGTAGGGTACTGATTTTTTGTTTGTTTGTTTTAAATCAATTTCTAGCTCATATTATACTCTGTCACTGAACCTCCTTCCACTCTCCGGGCAGAGTACCAGCTCTGGTGCCTCTTAGGCTTCTCCCATGCCGTTCCCATACCTGGAATTTACCCACCCACCTGCCCGCACCACTGCAAGGCCTCACTCTGTCAGTCTGCTTCCAGCCCACCTCTCAGTTCTCGGCCTACATGCCCCTGCCCAGAGGAGCCAAAGCTGTCCTTGACCTTCCTGGTGTGACCCCTGGCACTCTTTCCATCTCTCATATGCCACCCACACTGCATCAGTACTCGTTTTCTCTCTCACTTGCACAAGAATCTGTGATCCATGAGAGGAAGCCCAGGTCTGTCCTCATCACTGCCATTGTGCTAGCATTGGCCTGGGTATGGAACCAGCGTTTGTTGGGTCAATAAGTAAGGAAGGTTCCTGGCATCTCGCAGGTCCTCATCAGCATGGTGTACCTGCCCGAGGCCATGCCTGCCTCCTTCCAAGCAATCTACACCCCAGTGGAGTCAGCAGGCACCGAAGCCCAGATCAAGCACCTGGCTCGGCTCATGGCCACGCAGATGACGGCCGCAGGACTGGGGCCAGGTGAGTGCCACAGGGAGCTGACCAGGGCCGGGGTTGGCACTGGCCACTGGGCTCTCCTTACTGGAAGAGCACCTCTTTGTCGAAGTGCAAATGGAAAACCATATGAGATCTTAGGTGTCAACAGTCACAGGTCCCATAGATGTAGTGAGTACCTAATATTTTCAGGCCCTGGGCTTTGAAGTCCTGCAGACTTGGGTTTGAGGTCTGAGAGGACCCAGACTACCTCAGCCACTTAATAACTGTGTGTCTTTGGTCAAGTTACTTAACCTCTCTGAGCCTCAGGTGGTTCCCATTCTCACTGTGCTACTGAGGTTTAAATTAGGTACAGTGAAACTCACAGCTCAGAAGTGTACAACTTAGTGGATTTTCACAAAGTGAACATGCCAGTGTAAGCACTGCCTCGGTGGAGAAGGACTGTCACCAGCACTCTGGAAAGTTCCTTCTTGCTCCTTTCCAGTAGACTCAAGGCATCCCCTGTCCCCACTTCTGTCTCCATAGGTGAGTTTTAGTTTTGAACTTCTATCAGTGGGCTCATAGCCTCTGGCTTACTTTAAACTGAGCATAAGTTTTTGAAGTTCATCCATGTTGCTGTGTAAACCAAGCGTTTATTTTTTATTGCTCATTAGTCTTCCTTTATGTGAAGAGGCCCCCATTTGTTTGTCCACACTCCTCTGTTGACGGACCTGTGGGCTCTTTATACAGTTTCTGGCTGTTACGAATAAAGCTGCTGTGCCCTCATTTGTGTTGAGTTTATACGAAGGAGTGGAATTGTTGGGTCGTGATTTTGGGCATGTTCAGTGCTGTTTGAAACTGCTCATCAGCTTTCTAAAGTGGTGATACCTGGTATTACTCCGACCAAAAGATAATGACGTTTCTTGTTTGAATCTCAGTCGTTTTATTGCAAAGTGGGGATGAAAAATGTTCCAGCTCCAGAAAAGCATTTTGCAGATTTTTTTTTTTCCTAATTTTTTGCCTTTTTGGCCATGCCATAGAGCTTGCAGGATCCTCGTTCCCCAACCAGGGATCCAACCCACGCTTTACAGATTTAAATGAATTTCGGGTGCGCAAGGCTTGAGAGTGGAGCCTGGCCCACAGGAGGTCCTTGGGTGGGAGCAGGTGGTTCCGACGCACCACGAACCGGTCTGCTGCCTTCCCCTCAGGTGTGGAGCAGACCAAACAGAGCAAGGAGGAGCCCAAGGAGGAGAAGGCGGTGAAGCCGGAGAGCGTCCTGATCAAGCGGCGCCTGCCAGCCCAGGGCCAGGCCATCTCGGTGGTGGGCTCCCTGAGCTCCATGTCCTCCCTGGAGGAGGAGGCGCCCCAGGCCAAGAGGAGGCCGGAGCCCATTATCCCCGTCACGCAGCCCCGGTGAGTCCCCTGACACGTGCTGGTGCAGGAAACTGGGGCCTGGTTGTGGCGTGTGTGTGTGACAGACGAAGGCAGATAGACAGAGATTGGTCTGGGCCAGGTTCTCAGATTCCAGAGTCAATGCCATAACCACTAGACCTTATCTGCTGTTTTCTTGTATACAAAACTACTGTCTTATATCTAAAGTGGGGCTGATCGTATCTCTCTGTCTTTGAGGATGAGAGAGAATTAAATGAGTTCACAGTGCTGGTTAGATGATTAGATCAGATGGCTCTTGGGTGGACAGTGATCATGAGGTAAAAAGCACTTGGCGTGGTTTCTAGCACGTAGGAAGTGCTCCTGGTTGCTCCCATCACTGTCCCCATCATCACCTGCCTTACAGACCACAGAATCCAGCCTCTCCCCGCCCTGTCCCCAACCCAGGCTCGCCAGCAGCGCCCTGCCTGACCTGCTGCCCCTCAAGCTCTCCGTTCGCCTTGCTCCCTCCTCCCGTCACACCAGCCTCTTGCTCGGCCAAGCACATCCCCACGTGGAGGCCTTTGCACTCCCTGTTCGCTCTGCCTAGAGAGCTCACCCCCAGACACTTGCGGGTCTGATTCCCTCACTTCATTCAGATCTCACATCGTCATCCGTTGCCTGCTTCTTATAGCGGCCTCCCCTCAGATACTGTGTACCAAACCAGAAGAGCATCCTCTGCCTTCCCATTGCCCTGCAGTGCCTCGGGGTCACAGGGGAGTTGGAGGGACAGCGTGGAGTTGTCTCTGTCTGTATAGCCTGGGGTGGGGCCTGGCTTCCAGAAAGGATGTTTGGAGTCACCATGTCCCTGTCCCTACTCTTGCACATAGACTGGCGGGTGCCGGCGGGCGCAAGAAAATCTTCCGCCTAAGTGACGTGCTGAAGCCCCTGACGGACGCGCAGGTTGAGGCCATGAAGCTGGGCGCTGTGAAGCGGATCCTGCGGGCTGAGAAGGCCGTGGCCTGCAGCGGGGCCGCCCAGGTGTGCCCCCGTCCTCCCAGCCCCTCCTCCCAGTCCCTCTCTCCAAGAGCCTGCCGCACGGCCCAGCGGAGAGACGGGCCTCAGGGTTAACTCTCCCTGGCTTCAGACCCCAGCACTGCCTCTCCCTGGCCGCTTCTTCCAGCCTCACTCTCACCTCCCATAAAGCAGATATGATAGCAGCAGCTCCTCACAGGCAATGTGGAAGAAAATGTGTGTGGACACGCGTGCTCTGTCCCCCAGCACTGGGTGGCTACAAGGAAGAGCCCCCTGCACGCGGGCTGTCTGGGTGCTTGCTCTTGCTGTGGTTCACAGCATTCTTGTTCTTTTGCCACAGACTTACACACCCACACCTGCTTTAAATCCTGATTCTGCCACTTGCTGGGATTGTAACCTCAGTCAAGTGGCTTTTTCCCCAATTTTTGAAGTTTAGTTAAACAAATAGTATATGCTTTCTGTTCAAATTACTTCCAGGCCATAGGGGGACCATATGTCTTCTTTGGCCCCCAGCTGGGAGCCATCCCCCTGACAGAAGTGACCAATAAACAAATTCAGGGAATCCGTCAGGATCATTTTCTGTGT
This sequence comes from Dama dama, assembly GCF_033118175.1. NCBI lineage: Eukaryota > Metazoa > Chordata > Mammalia > Artiodactyla > Cervidae > Dama > Dama dama. The sequence continues at coordinate 58,989,650 of NC_083684.1, read as the reverse complement.
ACTCAAGATAATACTCCTAAAAATTTACCTATATATATTTTAGATGCACTTTAGATACAGTGTAGCTATTTGTAATTTTATATATCTATGATTTAGATATTACTCCTAGAAATTTTGGCTATTACTCCTAGTTTTATTCTGTGTTGATTATTTTTTTCTCCCTTTTCAGTTTTTTTTCTGTTCATATAAATGAGACCTCTTGAAAATAAGGCTCTTCAGCTTTCCTTCCTCACTTAACACTGGGCCTGCGCTGGCTCCCTGAGGCTGGGCGGGAGCAGACGGCAGGGCACGGTTGGGGTTGCCGGGCACTGCCCGCCCCCCACGCCAACACAGCTCCTCGCTCTTATGTCAGGTGCGCATAAAGATCCTGGCCAGCCTGGTGACGCAGTTTGACTCGGGCCTGAAGGCCGAGGTCCTGTCCTTCATCCTGGAGGACGTCCGGGCCCGCCTGGACCTGGCCTTCGCCTGGCTCTACCAGGAATACAACGCCTACCTCGCAGCTGGCGTCAAGGGCGCCCTGGACAAATACGAGGACTGCCTCATCCGCCTGCTCTCCGGCCTGCAGGAGAAGCCAGACCAGAAGGATGGGTGAGGGGGCGGCCCTGCACCCCGCTGTCCTCAGGGGTCCCCTGTCCCGTGTCCTGCCTTTTCTCTCTGGGCTCCAAGCAGCTCTTCATTAGCACCTGAGTCAGCCCTCCACGCGCCCATCCCGAGCTGCCGCCTCTCCCCGCCCTCAGACCAGGTCTCTGCACTGTCGCTGTGTCCCCCGGCTCTGCTGCTTGCTCTCTGACATCTGTGTCACTCACCTCGGCCTCCGTTTTCTCCCATGATGTGTGAAAACAGTGCCGGCTTCAGAAGCCTGTTCTGGGCGTCAACTTCTCGCCATCCCCGTCTCTTGCCTCAGGTGGTTCTGTAGCTTCCTCCTTGTTCTTGACCTCCAGCATATCCATTCTCCAACAGCACAGGTGACATTTGATAATGTCAAGCCTCTATGTCCCCACTAAAAACCTTCCATTGTCCTCAAGACAAAATGTGACTTCCTTACTAGGCCTCTAGGAGATCTTATATAATCTAGTCGCCACCAACCTCTCGAGCCTCTTTTTTGGCCTCTATGCTTTTCCCTGCCCACCCCCCACCCCCTGCCCCGACTTTAGACGCACCAGCTTTCAGTCCTGTGTGCTCACACATGCCAAGCTTGGCACTTTTCTGTTCTCTACCTGGGGTCTTCTCCGCCTATTCCTTGCATGGTCAGATCTTTCTTACCTACCAGCATGACTAAAGCATCTCAAAGCAGCCTTTGATGGTCACCATGTCTGAAATACAACACCCTTTCCCACTCCCCCCCATCATTCCCTCCCACTGCTGTTTTAGACAAGCTAGGAATCCCCATTGGACAAAACTGAGTTTCACAGAGGCAGTCTCTGCCCATGTCACCTCCCCCCCACCCCCCCAGGCAGCATTTGAGCCCTACTCTGTTGCTTCCAGAGCTCTGTGACTCTGTCCGCAGGGGGTTGAGCGAGCGCTCTGTGAGCGGTCCTGCCACCTCTAAGCTGCAGTCGGCAGGAGGAGGAAGCCCGGGGGCCTCTCCTCTGCAGCTCTACCCCGTCCCTCCCCCTCTGGCAGGATCTTCACCAAGGTTGTGCTGGAGGCGCCGCTGATCACTGAGAGCGCCCTGGAGGTGATCCGAAAGTACTGTGAGGACGAGGTGAGGATGGGCGTGGGCGGGGCCATGCTCGTTGCAGCCTGGGGTGGGCTGGGGGGCTCTGTGAGGGACCTGATCTGACTAGGCAAGAGAGACACCCCCGAGGCACACCTCGGTGCCCTGAGCTCCAGCTCCCCTCCTTCCTGCCGCAGAGTCGCACCTACCTGGGCATGTCCACTCTCCGAGACCTTATCTTCAAGCGCCCGTCCCGTCAGTTCCAGTACCTGCATGTCCTGCTAGACCTCAGCTCCCACGAGAAGGACAAGGTGACCCCCCACCCCTGCTCTGTGCTGGGCTACTCTCAGCCCTTCCTCTGTCCCGAGTCACCAGTCCCCTCTTTTCCACATGCCCCTGAAGGTTTCTGGGCCTGCTGCCCTTCTTGTGATAACTTGGTGGTGGCAGCTTTTCCATTCTTGATGGCACAAGGCTGCTTAGCATGTACACATAGACACACCCCCCTCCCCAGGAATAGCAGTCCATTTCGCTCTTACTCCGCCCATGTTGGTGCACCCCCTCTTAAGGCCTGGTGCTGTGCTGGGACCTGGCGGGGCACTGACCAGGAGGGGAGCCATTGTGACCACACAGCCTGTTCAGTGCCTGGAGTGGAGTCGAGTGTGCAGCCAGGGAAGGGAAGCGGTCTAAGGAAGACTTCTGGAGGAGGGGTCGTGTGAGCCAAGAGCTGCACTGAGGGGACGGGTGTGCCCTGCACGGAGGGTCAGCATGTGATTGAGAGGCCCTCGGTCCATCCCTGCTCCCGCCTGCCACCAGCTCCTTTCTGACATCTCAGGGCCATTCACTCAGCAAACCCTCCCTGCTGGCTTGGCCCTGTGGTGCCGCTAGGGACAAAGCAGTGCCCAAGACCTGGCCCTGTTCACGTGGCTGCCAGCAGGGGATGTCTGAGTGAAACAGGATCTGGCCAGTGACAGGCATGCCAGCAGTGGGAAGTTTTTGTGCCGAGTCTCAGAGCTGGGGAGAATGCGGTCACTTGAAAAAAAGTGAGGGCTTCCCTGATGGCTCAGACAGTAAAGTGTCTGCCTGCAATGAGGGAGACCTGAGTTCAATCTCTGGGTCGGGACAATCCCTTGGAGGAGGAAATGGAAACCCACTCCAGTACTCTTGCCTGGAAGATCCCATGGACGGAGAAGCCTGGTAGGCTATAGCCCACAGGGTCGCAAAGAGTCGGACACGACTGAGCGACTTCACTTTTTTGAGGAACTGAGGAAAGCTCCTTCCAGTTGGAGTATAGCAAGCAAGATGAATGAACGATAAGAGATGGGACGGGGCAGGTAGACGGTGGGGTGGTACAGGGCCTTGAGTTGGGCCAGGAAGCCTCTCTCCCAAGCAGGTGACCAGGCTTGGGCATGGTAGCTCAGCCCTGCCGGACCTTTCTCAGACCTCAGCTTGTTTTCACACCGATGCCACCAAGTTCAGGGCAGCCGTCCTCCCCTCCACCCCCGCTCCTCAGGTGCGTTCCCAGGCCTTGCTGTTCATCAAGCGCATGTACGAGAAGGAGCAGCTGCGAGAGTATGTGGAGAAGTTTGCCCTCAACTACCTACAGCTCTTGGTCCACCCCAACCCGCCGTCGGTGCTCTTTGGAGCCGACAAGGACACAGGTTTGGCTCAGGTTCTCCAGAGGTGTTGTGAACTAGGGGAGACAGCCCACTGAGGGAGACAGCCAGACAGTAAGAACCGGAACAAGCAAGCCTCGGTGAAAGCAGGAGCCTGCGGGAACCCAGAAGGGGCTCCTGGCCCAGCCTGAGAGGTCAGGCAGAGCATCCTGAAAGCAGGGGCAGCTGGGCTGGAAGCTGAGGACCAAGAGAGCGAGCCAGTGATGGGACTCCAGGAAGGGCCAGGCAGGTTCTTTGCAGACCATTCCTTTAGCAGAGCTCTGGGTCCTCCGGCATTGCAGACCGGGAGACCCAGGCCCCCAGGGAAGGGACCACTAACCTGGAAGGTTCCAGCCATGGCAGAAAGCAGGGGGCTTCTGGGAGCACAGGAGCCCCAGCGCAGCCTGGGTGCCGGGCCAGCTTCCCAGGAGATGTGCTGGCTCTGTGACCCTGAGGTGGTGCAGAAGAGGAGCTGGGGGCTTCCCTGGTGGTCTAGTAGTAAAGACTCCATGCTCCCAGTGCAGGAGGCACAGGTTCGATCCCTGGTTGGGGAACTAAGATCCTGCCACACAGCGAGGTTAAAAAGAAAAAAAAAAGTGTTGGGTGCAGGGTTCTAGGCAACAGAGCAGCACATGTACAGGCTCCAAAGTGGGGGCCCTGAGGGGCTGTCAGAGGAGGCTGTGACCCCAGCACACAGCCCCGGAGGCGGGCAGCCCTGAACAGGAGCTGGCAGGGAGAGCAAGGTGAGGCGTCCCCTGAGGGCCCCGGATGGTGGTGAGACTGCTGAGTAGAAGAGGGGCAGGGTCAGATGTGCTCTTGGGAAGATCTGTCTGAGTCGGTGGTCAGAGGAGACCAGATGGGAATGTAGGGCAGAGACTTCCAGAAGGGGAGCAGGTCTGGTTGCACCTCATTTCCCAGAGGACTGGCTTCCTGCCCTGGGACAGTTTGTTTCCAGGCCCAGCTCCCACTCCCTTCCGTGCCTGCAGCCCCCCAAAAGGATCCAGGCGCTGGGCAGGGGTGGGGGGAGTGGGGCTGGCCTGATCTCCCCCCCCCCCCCCCCCCCCCTTAGAGGTGGCCGCACCCTGGACCGAGGAGACGGTGAAGCAGTGCCTGTACCTCTACCTGGCTCTCCTACCTCAGAACCACAAGCTGATCCACGAGCTGGCGGCCGTGTACACGGAGGCCATCGCCGACATCAAGAGGACAGTGCTGAGGGTCATCGAACAGCCGGTGAGGCTCCTGGCCCGCCAGGCTCCGCCCACCGGTGGGCGGGGCTGACCCGACTCCAGCCCCGCCCCCGAATGTTCTCCCCCTGCTGAGTGCTGAGACTAAGGGTCATCACTCCGCCACCTCCATCCACCCCTGAGAAGACAGCAGGGTAGCCCTGTAGTTAAGAGCTTCCAGTCGGACAGACCTCGGTTCACATTCCATCTGTCCCTTTCTGACTGCGTGACCTTGCACCCTTCAGTTAAAACCGAGCAGATAATTCAGACCAGCAAGCTTGTTGGAGCGATTCTGTGACCTCATGCGCATGAATACCTGTCTCCCTGTTGTCATATATGAGCCGTCCCTCCCCTGCCTTGCTGACAGGAATCTTTACTTGTCGTGGCCCGAGTCCCTCCTGCTCCTCTCTGGAGCCACAGGGTCACCCACAAAAGAAGCAACTCAGTTACAGGCTGGCCTGTGAAATTCAGAATGTCTGTTCTTCCCTTTTGTCACCAGATTTGAAACTGCTCTTCTCTATCTCTGTCCCTGACATTTTATTACTGAGAATTTCGACCATAAACCAAAGGAGAAAATGAGGCAGGTTAATTCCCACGTACCTGCCTCCCAGAGTCAAGGGGGTCCTTACCTGTAACGTGGGGGTAATAGTCTGGTTGTGAGGAGGAAGCAGACTCTTCTCCCCATTGTCACGGTGAGCCCACTGGACTGTGAGCTCCTTGAGGGCAACGACTGTCGGCTCCGCTTGCATTTGGGCAGAGGAAAGCGTGGGCCCTTGACGCCTGGCCCTCTTCCGCTCCCTGTGTTCGGTGCCCGCGGGGGGTTAGGGGGAGGCAGCAGACGCAGCAACAGGTCGAGCCCTGATCCGAGCCAGCAGCAAAGCTGGCACCCAGGTGGTCACTGGGGGAAGTGGGCAGGGGTCACTTGTGCCTGCAGAACCCAGAAATGTCTTCACCAAGGAATTGAAGAACAGCTTGGGCATCAAAGGTCAGGCTGAGTCCCAGAGACCAGGCCTGGCCTGCCTGGCGGGAGGGCAGGAAGGAGCTGCAGGAGCCTGTGTGTGTGAGGTCGGGCGGGCGAGACCTGGGCGCTTCTGCCAACCCTGCCCACCTTCCCCAGACTTCCCCCGCTTCTCTGAAGCCTGGCGCCCATTCTTTTCTCCCTCTGCTTTATTGAGATACAGCCAATATACAACCTTAGCTTAGCTTAAGGTCTACAACAGTGATTTGATACATGTGTATATTGTGAAGTGATTATTACCATAAGTTTAATTAACATCCATCACCTCAAAGAATTATTAATTTTCTTCTAACAATGAGAATATTTAAGATCCGCTCTCTCTTGCCAGTTCCTCCTCCAGAATCCCAGTGTCCTCCCAGCTGCCTGGTTTCTGACACCTCCCCAAGCTGAGCCTGGGCCTCCCCAAGCTCTCCCCCTGGGCCCCCGTCCCCCTCACGCCGCCCCGCGTCTCTGTCGTCTCTCTCCCTGTAGATCCGGGGAATGGGCATGAACTCACCAGAGCTGCTCCTGCTGGTGGAGAACTGTCCCAAGGGGGCAGAGACGCTGGTCACACGTTGTCTGCACAGCCTCACGGACAAAGGTGCCTCCCGGGACCCCATCCTTTTTCCTTCTCCTCCTCTGTCCAGGCCCTCCCCACTTCCCTTCCCAGGACCTGGGGATCAGAGCTGCTGGGTCCTCATGCTTGGCCCTCTTGTGAACCTCTCCCCATCCTTGGGCCTCAATTTCTCTGTGCGGAAGAGTGCACTGCTAAAACGCATTTGAGAAACCAAGGGACCAGTGATTTCTGCTCTGAAATGGAGCAGCCCCTCCCCACCCCTGCCACACACCCACCACCATTCGTTTCTCCCCCTTGGTGTCCACTCACCCCACCGCCCCCAGCCCCCGAGCCTCCTGCTTATTCCTCCGCCTGCAGTGCCCCCATCCCCGGAGCTGGTGAAGCGGGTCAGGGATCTCTACCACAAGCGACTGCCAGACGTACGCTTCCTCATCCCAGTGCTCAATGGGCTGGAGAAGGTACGGAGCTGCACGCCTGGATGCCCCCACCCATGGGGACACGCCTGGCGGGGCGGGAAGGAGGGAGGCACCCGGGCGCCCTCGTCAGATGCTGTGAGCACAGGCTGGGTCTTGTCTGGGTCAGTCTCTACTCGGCAAGCCCCACCCCTCTCTGAGCCTCAGTTTCTTCCTCCTGTCGAGTGAGTATCCCAGTGATCCACCACTGCGCGCCCCACCCCGTACACACGATCATCCTGAGGACAAAGTGGAGCCACAGGAGCAGGGCAGGGGGCACCTCCCCTTGAGTGTGTGCTTCCCCTGCCCAGGTCTTGTTCCTCCCAGGCTGTGGGGCCTCAGGTGAACCTCCATCTCCTCTTGTAGGAGGAGTCATCAAGCTGGCCCAGGGGCTCACCTGGGGGGTGATGAGGCTGGGGCTGGGTCAGGCCCAGTGAGCTGGGAAAGCTAAACCTTGAGGGGCCAAAGAGAGGGAGAGGAGGAAGGTACTGGGGGGCTGGGTGAGGTCAGAGCTTGCCCCTCACCGCCCCAGGGCAAGCAGTGCAGAGGCTTCTCTGGAGCAGGCAGGGGACGTATCTGACCTGCCCTCCCCTGCCTTACCCTTGTAGAAGGAAGTGATCCAGGCCCTGCCAAAGCTCATCAAGCTCAACCCCATAGTGGTGAAAGAGGTCTTCAACCGCCTGCTGGGCACCCAGCACGGTAGGTGATGTGTTCGCCTCCCCACCAGGGGCCAGCTCAACCCTGGCCCTTGTATTATCCCTCCCCAGCGGATCCCCCAGGAGACCCCACCTCAGGTGGCAGGAGGAAGGGGTCCAGGAGGTGAGATGTGGAATGCTGGGGGAGGGATGCCACCACATTTTGGTGTGGGGGTGTTCATCTTGCTCTCTGAGGCTGCCATTCAGACTTGGCGACATCTCAACATCTGTCCCAGAGCTTCTGGGCCACCCTCCCGTGGTACTTGGGTGATGGTTTCATCCACATTGAGGACAAAACTGTGGGACTGAGGGCTGACTCTGTAAGCATCTTCCCTTCCAGGACGTCAAACACATCCTTGCCCTTCCTCAGCTCTTGCCTGAACCCCTCCGGCTGTGGGGGAGGGGCATTTTGTTCGAGTTTGGACACGGCTTGGTCCAAAAGAAAGAACTTTCAACATAGACAGACTACCAGATGGTGTAGGGTAGATTCCTCAGCCTTCACCCCAGGGGCTGGAGCTAGGGAGGGTGTAAGCTGTCTGTTCTGCACATGACTTGGTGACTTAAAACAGACACGCGAGCGTCTGGGACCCTCGACACCCCACAAGAAGAGTGCCGTCTCCCCCAGCCTCGCCCCAGGTGGCATTCAGCCCGAGCACTGTTTGCCAGTCTGTGGCCTGGCCCCTCTTGTCCTGTCCGGCAGACGCCCCTGCGCCTCTCTGCTGTGCTGGGGACCTGGGATGAGCTCGTCCTCGCCCTGCCCTTGTGGGTGCACAGCCTGGGCCAGGACAGGGGAGAGTGGCCGAGTCACACGAGAGATGGTGGGGGCCCAGTGCAGGGGGGCGGGGGGCCCAGTGAAGGCCTGACAGGCCTCTGGTTGGAATGGTTCCCAGTTGCCGCCTCCTTCAGGTGCCTCCCGATGTTTTCCGATGCTCCAGCCCTCTGTACCCCTAATCCCAGAGGGCGCCTTGTCTTCCTCTGCTGCTCCCCCAGTCTAGGGGGGCGTGGACCTGTCTCTCAGGCCTCCATACTGTCTCCTCCTCCTCCCCCCACTCCCCCTGCTACAGGTGAAGGGAACTCAGCCCTGTCCCCCCTGAACCCTGGAGAGCTGCTCATCGCCTTACACAACATCGACTCGGCAAAGTGTGACATGAAGTCCATCATCAAAGGTGAGGCGCACCGCCCCCCATCCCAACCCCCCTCTTCAGTGGCCTGGCCATTGCAGACCTGGGGAAGAACCTTGGGCTGGAGTCGGCCCCCTCTGGAATCAGCCAAGACGGAGACTGTGCCCCCCACAGCCCCGTCTCAGAGCTCCGGACACCCAGCCTCACTCCTTTCCATCATCCGTCCTCTCCTTCCTTCCTCCCCCACCCCATTCTAAAGAAGTGATGCACCCCCTGTGCACCAGCACAGAGCGGTCCCCAGGAAGGGTGGGGGACCCTCCCTCCCCGGCCCCATGGGCCTGAGGAGTGAAGAACACAGAGCCCTTGGCCAAGCTGGTCAGAGGCAGGGCAGGCAGCACATGGACGGCGTTGTTGGACCGGGAGGGCTGAGCCAGGAGAGCGTCCCTCCCGGCCGGGCAGTAGGTGACCACCTGGCCGGCTCACCACAGTTAGCAGTTTCCTAATGGCAGCTGTCACTGTTTGCCAGCACTTGGTCTGAGCCGCGCTTTCCTAAGCGCCTCACAGGCCCGCCCACCCAGCCACACCACTCTGTTCCTGGTAAGTATGCCGACTTCCGTCTTGTAGTCGAAGTGGAGGTTCCAGAGAGGTTAAGTAACTTGCTCAGGGCCACCCAGAAACTAAGTGGTGTGGTGGACAAAACAGAATTGAAAGTTGGGGGGACCCGAGTTGGAAACCCGGTTCTGCCTGCAGATGGCCTCCTGGGTCCCAGGGCAGCACTCCCTCCCTCGGCGCTCCCTTCCCTCCCTCCGCACTCCCCTCCATGTCCTCCGCGGCTTCTGGCCCAGAAACCATGTTTCCCAGAGGCAGGCGCCCTTACTGTCCCCTGCTCTTCTCAGAAGACAGCTGTCCTTTGCTTCCTCCTCTCTCCTTTAAAAGCCGGGAGGGGGGTTTTCTCTCTTGCCACCTAGTTTCTTGTCCCACCTGAAGTAGCTTCAGTGACGTATTTCCTAGTCTTCCTCGGCAGATTCTCTCAGAAATCTTTAGGTCAAGAGAGGAGCTTCTGAAAATACTAAACACATGCTACAGCTGAGCGGGAACTCAGGCCTCTAGTGGAAGCGGTGAAGTGTGTCAAAGCTGAGGCTCCGGAGTGGTCATCTTACATGCCCTGGCCCCTTAGGTGACCTCTGGAAGTTACAAGCCCATTACCGAGGACAGTACCCACACATGACCTCGTGTACCGTTTGAGGGGACTCAGACTGTGCCAGCATGGCCTGGCTCTGAAACTGCAGAGTGGACCCTGGCTAGATCTGGTGGTTTGGGGGCGGGGGTCTGGTCAAGACAGGAGGTCAGGCTGTAACCGTGCAGGCCCCGCCTGCCACTGACACCCGTTCATGGACACAGGTTTAGTCCTTGATCTTACACATGGGAACCGGGCCTGGGGGGAAAGGGGCTTTACCACAGGTCACACGCGCAGCCAGCAACCAGGCCCTGGAGATGTCGGCAACGCCCCACGTGGTTTCTTCATACAAACCCAGGCCCACACGGAGCCTCTGTGTTGCTGAGCTCTCGGCAGCCCTTCAGCTGGTCTCCCTCCTGGCTCTTCATCCCAGAGCACGCCTCTCTGCTCAGGCCCTGTGTTTTTCTCCACTGCACCAGTGACCCTGCTTGACTTAGCTCCAGGTCCCGTTTTGTGCCCCATCGGACTCCCCAGTGGCTGACAGTATAAGCACTCACCACTGGCATTCACTTCCCCTTAAACCACCCTCTCTCTCTGCTGAGCTTTCCTACAGCTGGACCTGTCCAGCAGGCTGGCCCAGCGATTAAGACTCACTGCGCACCTCTGCTCAGCCCTGTGCCGGGCCCTGCTGAGGACACAGCAGGGATGGGGACAGTCCTGGCCCTGCCCTCCCAGGGCTCACAGGCCTCCCCTCCAGTTAACAGTCCAGAGTGAACAGGACTGGGGCAGGGGGCCCAAAGGGGCCCCATGACTCTCCCTTGGGTGGGATGTTAGGGAGGGCTCCGTGGAGGAGGGGACACCTGAGCTGAGACCGCGGGATGAACAGGGGTGAGGAAGCAGGAGAGATGATCCATGCTAGCATGGCCTGGTTCTGGAACTGCAGAGCGGACCCATCTGGGTCTGGCCGAGGGTGGTGGTGGAGGATGCGGTCGGGCTGTAATGGTGTAGGCCCTGCCCACAGCTGGTCTCTTATAGACCCCAGTTCAAGTTCAGACTTGCTCTCTTGAGGGCCTGTGGCAGGTTTAGGGTCAGGTTGAGCTTTTGAAAGACCTCACAGGCTGCTGTATGGAGGGTGGGTGGGAGGCCCAGGAGGAGGCTGGGGTGGAGCTACAGGGGAGGAGAGGGAAGAAGGCTGATTTTGGAGGCTTTCTGGCAGAGCAGGCAGAAGCCAGTAGCTACCCAGACAGGAGGAGAAGGAAGAACAGCCTCTTTCTGGCGGGTTCTCTTGCAGTTCACCTTCTGCGTTCCCTGCAGCCTAGGTGCCCTCCCTACCCTGCCTCCAGCCTCCTCCCTCCGTGTCTACCTGCCATGCCTCCAGCCTCCCTCTCTTCCTTACAGGAGCACCCCTGCCCCCATTCTTTATAGGCACCCACCTCTGCTCTCCATTAGCCTCTCAAGGACTGGGGGGCCTCTCTTCTAGCTCAATAAAGACTTCCTGGTTGACAGACTCACCTGGCAAGTGGTGTTTGGGGCAGAAGGGGTTCAGAGGCAGTTCCCGGAGTCTCCCCAGTAGCAGTGGATCTGAGCACCACTGATCTCACTGATTTGGGGTCCCGCAGGGGCCTGCCCTCGCGGGGTGCTTGTGCTGCACCAGCCCCCCTCGGGCCCTTCCCGGCGCTCATCGTACGCCCAGACTTCCTCCTCTTGCCCTTCCCTCGTGACTGTGTGGACTGTGACTTCCACATCCCCCCAGGCCTGGTAGCGCCCGAGCACCAGCGGGAGCCTCGTGCACTGGGTTGAGAGCAGGTAGTCTCTTGACCAGTCTGCTGGTGGAGACCATGGCTCCTGTCCCATGAGGGATTACTTATGGGAGTCACAGCTGCTTCCTTCCAGTAGGAGTGGAAGTGCCACGCCATCCCAGTCAAGCCACAGTGGGTCCCTGGGGATAGGCAACATATCTTTCTCCCCTCACCCTTTCTGAGCATTATTCTCCAAGAGAGAGGACCAGCGTCTTCCCACAGCCCAGTGGGGCTTCCAGGAGATGGACGTGTCCTCTCCCTTAGACCAAGCTCCCAGGCTTTCCAAGGGTCAGATCATAGTATCCGCTTCTGCTGGGTGGGTGGGGAATCTGTCTTGCCTGGAGCTTCAGGGAGTTGGGGCTGGGTCTCCCCTCACACGGGCAGATCACAGGGCTGAGGCTTTTTAAGGGGTGGTGGGCAAAGGGGACAGGCCCCCTCTCCGCCTCCTCGCAGCCACCAACCTGTGCTTTGCGGAGCGGAACGTGTACACGTCGGAGGTGCTGGCCGTGGTGATGCAGCAGCTGATGGAGCAGAGCCCCCTGCCCATGTTGCTCATGAGGACCGTCATCCAGTCCTTGACCATGTACCCCCGCCTGGGGGGCTTCGTCATGAACATCCTGTCCCGGCTCATCATGAAGCAGGTAACCCGCCCCGGCCACCCTGGTCTCCCAGGCAGGGGGCTGCCGCAGGACGCGCTGCCAACAGACTTGAGGCAGAACCCCAGGCTTTTCCAGCCGGTTTGGCCCCTGTCCCAAGGGAGCCCTCGTGCAGAGAACAAGCTTTACCATGACTGGCAGACTGCTGGGACAGTGCAACCCTCTAGGGGTCACTGCGGCAGACAGCTGTAGGGTGGCAAGGTGACAGGTGAGGCTGTTGGGTGGTAGGACCAGACAGAGGCGCACATCCCAGGGGGTGTGGCTGCCCCTCCAGAGTCAAGGTGGTAGTCACTTAGTTGTGTGCAATTCTTTGCAACTGCACAGACTGCAGCCCACCAGGCCCCTCTGTCCATGGGATTTCCCAGGCAAGAACACTGAAGCGGGACGCCATTCCCTTCTCCAAGGGATCTTCCTGACCCAGGGATCTCCCACACTGCAAGCAGGTTCTTTACCATCTGAGTCACCAGGGCTGCCCCTTGCCCCCCATCATTTGGCACTCAGTCGGACAAGAGGCATCTTGAGCTGAAAAATGACCTCATTTTTCAAGAGAAGCTAGGAATGTTTTATGGAACAAATTAAAAAAACCTCTATCCACAGGCCTTCAGACTGGATTCAGACCACAGGTTGACACTTTGCAACATCTGACTTAGAGGTTAAGTGCAGATGCAGGCAGATCTGGGGGTCAGATGTTGGTTCTGCCCTTGGTACCTGTGTGACCCTGGACGAGTCCCGCACTTCCCCGGGCCTCGTAGGTTTAGCAGGGCTAATGTCACCCTCTAGAGGCGGCGGTGAGAATGCAGCGAGGCATGGCCTTCTTCCCTGAGGTCTTTGTCCCAACTGCTGCGGCCGGCTGCCTGCAGGCCCCCTCACGACTGCTCCCTCCCTACCCGGTCCAGGTGTGGAAGTATCCCAAGGTGTGGGAGGGCTTCATCAAGTGCTGTCAGCGCACCAAGCCCCAGAGCTTCCAAGTCATCCTGCAGCTCCCACCCCAGCAGCTGGGGGCCGTCTTTGACAAGTGCCCAGAGCTCCGGGAGCCCCTGCTGGCCCACGTTCGCTCCTTCACCCCCCACCAGGTACCCCTGGGTGTGGGGTGGGTGGCCCCATGGGTCCAGCCCTGGGGGACTGGGGTGGGCCCAAGGGCAGCCCGGCAGTGTCACGAAGGTCCTGGGGTCTGGAGAGTCAAGGACACCAAGGGTCTGAGGGGGACTTAAGGGAGGAGGTGTCTCCGGGTCAGAGCTCTCCACAGCGCCCCCATCTGCTTTTCCCCCAGCAAGCACACATCCCCAACTCCATCATGGCCATCCTGGAGGCCAGCGGCAAGCAGGAGCCAGAGACTAAGGAAGCACCTGCCGGGCCCCTGGAAGAGGTGAGGGTCCCCCGCGCCCCTCCTCCTACCCACACCAGCCATTTCTGCGGGGAGGGGCTGGAACTGGGGGTGGGGAGACGTCAGCCCCTTACTCCCTGTGCCCTCTCTGCTGTCTGCCTCAGGGTGGTTTCCATCTTTTCCCCACCATCCCCTTGAGAGCAGCCTGGGTCTTGGGTCCCAGCTGTCCCTGAGGTTTTGTGTGTTGCTCCGCACCCCCAGGATGACTTAGAGCCTCTGGCCCTGGCACCACCTCCGGCCCCCCGACCCCCTCAAGATCTCATTGGCCTGCGGCTGGCCCAGGAGAAGGCCTTAAAGCGGCAACTGGAGGAGGAACAGAAGCTGAAGCCTGGGGGACTGGGAGCCCCCTCCTCGTCCTCGTCGTCGTCCTCTTCCTCCGTGCGGCCAGGCCCCGTCCAGCCGGAGGAAGCCATTGATTTCCGGGAGGAGGGGCCTGAGTGCGAGACCCCGGCCATCTTCATCAGCATGGACGATGACTCGGGGCTGACTGAGGCTGCACTGCTGGACTCTAGTCTTGAGGGACCCCTACCTAAGGTAGGGATGAGTGCCCCAGAGCAACAGAGGATGAGAAAAGTCAGGGCCCGGGGTTAAGTGTGTGTGCCCGATGTCCAAGGCAGGGAGGGGTGGGAAGTACTGGAGTTGCGACCATGCTGTTTTTGACCTGCCCCCTCCCCCCCTTCTGTCACCAGGAAACTGCAGCAGGTGGATTGCTTTCAAAGGAGGAGCGGAGCCCCCAGCCCCTCACAGCGGCTGGAGAAGACACAGTGCAGACTCCCAGCCCCGCGGCTGAGGAAGCAGGAGAACCGGAGACCAAGGGGAACAGCTGACGGAGCTTGTTGGGGGGCAGGGGAGTGGGAGTGGGAACTCAGGGAGGCCGGGGGGGGGGCTTGGCCGACGGTGCTTTGCCTTTAAAAATTAAAAAAGAAAAAAAGATCGCCGGTCTGGGGTATGGTGTCGTCTCTGGTGCCTGCCTCCGTGTCAGCTATGGGATTGTGCAGAAGCTGGTGGGCGCAGGAGGTCCCCCAACCCGCCGGGGAAGACTGCAAGACCCTCTGGCACGGGGCTGCGCCTGCGCGGAAAGCAGCTTCTTGGCCGTGCATCCCCGCGCGCCCTGTCCTGGTAACGGCCCGCCCCCTCCATCCCTAGCAACCGGCGCCGCTAGCCCAGCGGCTGCTGAGTGCACACAACACGGGCGACTGGTCTGGCCTGCCTATCTGCAAGCCTTCTTCCTGGAAGTCTGCGATCCCTTTGAACTATGGGGGACCCTCCACCTGACCCCGAGCCCCGTTCTCAGCCGACCTCCAGCCGTAGGAGCTCGCAGGTCTCCGAGCGGCGGCGCACCAGGCCTTCGGTCGCGCCCCTGGTCCACGAGGAGCTGCAGCAGATACCGCTTGACCCCCAGATCCTGCGCGGCAGTCGGGAGGCGCTGTCGAACCAGAGCAATCTCCGCGGCTGGCCACAGAGCGCCAGCCTGACCCCAAACGAGAACCTGGTTTTCCAAGCCGAGGACCCTAATGTGAACCCGGGCTTTCCCGCAGAGGTGCAGCCCCAAGCTTACCTGAACGAGGGCAGCCTCCAGGCCAGCCAAAACGCCAGCCTAATGCTGCAGCAGCTACAGCAGGGTGAAGGCAACCTATTTCAGCAACTGGAGTCTGCCTACCAGGGGCCCCCGGCAGACCTCCTGGGCCAGTTCACCATGTACCAGAGAGAAGACCTGCCTTTCAGCCAGGGCACAGAGCATGGGCCCTACATGACGGATGACCCCACTCTCCAGTTCTCGCCCTCTGAGCTGGGCTTCATGTCCTTCAATATGGAGTTGCCTGAGCCAGAACCTCGCGAGCTGGCCGTGCAGAATGCCAAGGCCTACCTGCTGCAGACCAGCATCAATAGCGACCTCAGCCTGTGAGAGAGGGCCCCGGGAGTGGGGCGAGGGAGGGACCAGGCAGGGAGACACCTCAGCCAAGCCCCACCCCCTCGTCTAGAGAGATTGCTCTTCACTGAGAACCAGCGACCACTCTGGGGGCATGGAACTCAGACTGGGAGTCAGGGAATAAATAACCACATTAGTTAGCATTTACTTACCAGACTGTGCCAGCACTTCACAGGTTAACAGCTGGTTCTCATGGCTGAGCTTAGCACATCTGTTCCAATTTTGAAAGAAAAGTGAAAGTCACTCAGTCCAGTCGGAGACTTTGCGACCCCATGGATTGTAGCCTGCCAGGCTCCTCTGTCTATGGAATTCTGTAGGCAAGAATATTGGAGTAGCTAGCCATTCCCTTCTCCAGGGGATCTTCCCAACCCAGGGATTGAACTCAGGTCTCCCGCATTTCAGGCGGATTCTTTACCATCTGAGCCACAGGGAGGGAAACTGAGACACAGAGAAATTAGGTCCCATGTCCAAAATAACACAGCTTAGGTATGGTAGATCCAGGATTTCAGCACAAGTGATTTGGCTCCTGAGGCCCTATTATCCACTAACATTTCCTGCCTGAGAAAGGGATTTGCCAAGGCCATGTATATGCAGTCATAGCCCCCCGTCACATCCTCATGAAGCCGACACTCTAGTGGGAGAATGGACAATAAACGTAAGATGATAACAGCTAAGGTGAGCAATAGGGCAGAGTAAGGGGGATGGGAGTGGATGTTATATAGTATGAGGTCAGGGAAGGCCTCTCTGAGGAAGTTACATTTGATCAGGAACCTGAAAGAGGTGAGAGAGAGCACCTTGTGGGTAAACTGGAGGGAAAATTGTCCAGACATAGGACACAGTGAGCTTAAAGGCTTGGGAGCTTGCTATGTTTGAGGAACAGCAAGGAGGCTGGTATAACTGGAACCAAGGGAGGAAGCAGGAGAATGAGAAAAGAGTTGGGAGAAGTAGCAGGTCTTGCTCAAGCACAAAGCTGACCCCCATTCCTCCCATGCTCAGAGCCTGCCATGGCTCACCAGTCAGTGCCTTCAGAAGAAGGTTCATGCTTCTCGTAACAGCCTTCAAGGTCCTATGTAATTCAACCCCTTCTCCCTCTCCAAATGTCATCTCTAGTCAGCTCCTACCTCAGATCCTAGAATCTAGTCAAAATTAACCTCAAAATAAATAAATAAATAACCCACAGCTCTTCCCCAATAGCACCCAGCCCTTGGAAGTTTCAAGGTCCCTTAATGGGTCTTTTCTCTTTCTTTTTTATTTTCTTTGGTCATGCCACATGGCTTGCAGAATATCAGTTCCCTGACTGGGAACTGAGCCTGGGTCATAGCAATGAAAGCCTGAATTCTAACCAGTAGGCTACCAGTGAGCTCCCTCAAGTCCCCTATTGAAAAGCTCTCTCTCCTTTGTACCCTTCCCACGTCAATGATGGCTCTCAGCCACACCCAGCACTGCTGCCAAACGGCTACACACTGAAGAGGCTTAGACAAACATGATTTGAAATTAGTCCAAGTGAAAGTAAAAGTGGAGTTGCTCAATCATGTCTGACTCTTTGTGACTCTACAGACTGTAGCCCCCCAGGCTCCTCTGTCCATGGGATTTTCCAGGCAAGAATACTGGAGTGGGTTGCCATTTCCTTCTTCAGGGGATCTTCCCAACCCAGGGATTGAACTCCGGTCTCCCACATTGCAGACAGACTCTTTACTGTCTGAGCCACCAGGTGGCTCAGAAATTAGGCCAACTTGGTTTTCAATCCTGACTGTGCTAATATGACCTCACATTTTCTAAGCTTCAGTTTCTTCATCCAGGGAGTGAGGATCATAATTTTTTCTCAAGTGTATGTGGTGAGAATTCAAAGTTGCTCTCAAGTGCCCAGCATAGTACCTGATCCAGCTGAATGGAAGTCATACTGATACTGTTAATACTCCAGTCTCCTTTCCTGCCTCAACCCCTCATCCTCACTCTGCTCCAGCCACAATGACCTCAATATTTCTCCAACATGCCAGGCACACCCTCAGCTCAAGGTCTTTACACTCCATTCTCAATCATGTCATCTGCAAACCATGATAGTTTGCTTCTTCCTTTCTAAAATTTTACATTTTCTTTTTCATGTCATATTTCATTAGCTGGGCTCTCCAGTGCATTTTATAGAAGTGGTAAAAGAAGGCTTCTTTCCAATCTCATGGGGGAATTATTCAGTCTTTCACCATTACATTTGGTGTGTGCTGCAGCTTACACATGTCTCCTCTTTATGAGATTATAAATGTTATATTCTATTCCTAGTATCCTAGGTTTTTAAATATCATGAGTGGATATTGAATGTTAGTTTCTCTGCACCTATTGAGGTGATCTCACACAATCTCTTTTAACATGTTAATGTGATGAATTAATTTTTTTTCCTTATTTTTCTAATATCAGTCCAGCCTAGCATTCTTGTTAGCCCAATTTAAGCATGGTGTGTCACCTTTTAGGGGCTTCCATGGCTCAATAGTAAAGAATCTGCCTGCCAATGTAGGAGATGCAGGTTGCATCCCTGGGTTGGGAAGATCCCCTGGAGAAGGAAATGGCAATCCACAGTATTCTTTTTTTTTTTTTATTATTGAAAGATAATTGCTTTACAGAATTTTGTTGTTTTCTGTCAAACCTCAAGATGAATCAGCCATAGGTGTACATATATCCCCTCCCTTTTGAACCTCCCTCCCGTCTCCCGCCCCATCCCACCCCTTTAGTTTGATACAGAGCACCTGTTTGAGTTTTCTGAGCCATACAGCAAATTCCCGTTGGCTATCTATTTTACATATGGTAATGTAATTTTCCATGTTACTTTTTCCATACATCTCACCCTCCCCTCTCCTCCTCTCCCCCCATGTCCATAAGCCTATTCTCCTATTCTCTGTGTCTGTTTCTCCATTGCTGTCCTATAAATAAATTCTTCAGTACCATTTTTCTAGATTCTGTATATATGCATTAGAATATGATATTTATCATTCTCTTTCTGACTCACTTCACTCTATATAATTCTAGGTTCATCCTAGAATTATAGGTTCTAGATTCTAGGTTCATCCACCTCATCAGAACTGACTCGAATGCATTCCTTTTTAATGGCTGAGTAATATTCCATTATGTATATGTAACACAATTTCTTTATCCATTCATCTGTTGATAGAAATCTAGGTTGCTTCCATGTTCTAGCTATTGTAAATAGTGCAACAATGAACAATGGGATACATGTGTCTTTTTCAATTTTAGTTTCCTAAGGGTATATGCATAGGAGTGGGATTGCTGGGTCTTATGGGGTTTTATTCCTAGTTTTTTTAAGGACTCTCCATATCGTCTTAGTGGCTGTATCAATTTACTTTCACATCAACAGTGCAAGAGTGTTCCCTTTTCTCCACATCTGCTCCAGCATTTATTGTTTGTAGACTTTTTGATGATGGCCATTCTGACCAGTATGAGGTGATATCTCATTGTAGTTTTGATTTGCATTTCTCTAATAATGAGCAATGTTGAGCATATTTTCATGTGTTTGTTAGCCATCTGTATGTCTTCTTTGGAGAAATGTCTAAGTCTTTTCCCCACTTTTTGATTGTGTTGTTTGTTTTTCTGGCATTGAATTGTATGAACTGCTTGTATATTTTGGAAATTAATCCCTTGTCAGTTGTTTCATTTGCTATTATTTTCTCCCATTCTGAGGGCTGTCTTTTCACCTTGCTTATAGTTTCCTTTGCTGTGAAAAAATTTTTAAGTTTAATCAGGTCCCATTTGTTTACTTTTGTTTTTATTTCCATTACTCTAGGAGGTGGGTCCTAGAGGATCTTGCTTTGATTTATGTCTTCGAGTGTTCTGCCTATGTTTTCCTCTAAGAGTTTTATAGTTTCTGGTCTTAAATTTAGGTCTTTAATCCATTTTGAGTTTATCTTTGTGTATGGTGTTAGGAAGTGTTCTCATTTCATTCTTTTACATGTAGCTGTCCAGTTTTCCCAGCACCATTTATTGAAGAGGCTGTCTTTGCCCCATTATATATTCTTGCCTCCTTTGTCAAAAATAAGTTACCCGTAGGTGCATGGGTTTATTTCTGGGCTTTCTGTCTTATTTGATTGGTCTATGTTTCTGTGTTTGTGCCAGTACCATACTCTCTTGACGACTGTAGCTTTGTAGTATAATCGGAAGTCAGGAAGGTTCATTCCTCCAGCTCCATTCTTCTTTCTCAGAACTGCTTTGGCTATTCAGGATCTTTTGTGTTTCCATATGAATTGTGAAATTTTTTGTTCTAGTTCTATGAAAAATGCCTTTGGTAATTTGATAGGGATTGCAATGACTCTATAGATTGCATTTGGTAGTACAGTCACTTTCACAATATTGATTCTTCCTACCCAGGAACATGGAATATCTGTCCCTCTGTTTATGATATCTTTGATTTCTTTCATTCAGTTCAGTTTAGTTCAGTTGCTCAGTCATGTCCGACTCTTTGTGACCCCATGGGCTGCAGCATAACAGGCCTCCCTGTCCATCACCAACTCCCAGAGTTTACTCAAACTCATGTCCATTGCATTGGTGATGCCATCCAACCACCTCATCCTCTGTTTTCCCCTTCTCCTCCCACCTTCAATCTTTCCCAGCAACAGGGTCTTTTCCAATGAGTCAGTTCTTTGCATCAGGTGGCCAAAGTATTGGGGTTTCAGCTTCAACATAAGTGCTTCCAATTAATATTCAGGACTGATTTCCTTTAGGATGAACTGGTTGGATCTCCTTGCAGTCCAAGGGATTCTCAAGAGTCTTCTCCAACACCACAGTTTAAAAGCATCAATTCTTCGGTGCTCAGCATTCTTTATAGTCCAACTCTCATATCCATACGTGACTACTGGAAAAACCATAGCCTTGACTAGACCGACTTTTGTTGGCAAAATAATGTCTCTGCTTTTTAATATGCTGTCTAGGTTGGCCATAACTTTTCTTCCAAGGAGTAAGTGTCTTTTAATTTCATGGCTGCAGTCACCATCTGCAGTGAGTTTGGAGCCCAAAAAAATAAAGTCTGTCACTGTTTCCACTGTTTCTCCATCTATTTGCCATGAAGTGATGGGACAAGATGCCATGATCTTAGTTTTCTGAATGTTGAGTTTTAAGCCAACTTTTTCACCCTCCTCTTTCACTTTTTTTTAAATATTTTTTTATTTTTCTCTTTCACTTTCATCAAGAGGCTTTTTAGTTCTTCTTTGCTTTCTGCCATAAGGGTGGTATCATCTGCATATCTGAGGTTATTGATATTTCTCCCGGCAATCTTGATTCCAGCTTGTGTTGCATCCAGCCCAGCATTTCTCATGATGTACTCTTCATGTAAGTTAAATAAGCAGGGTGACAATATACAGCCTTGATGTACTCCTTTCCCTATTCAGAACCAGCCTGTTGTTCCATGTCCAGTTCTAACTGTTGCTTCCTGACCTGCATACAGATTTCTCAAGAGGCAGGTCAGGTGGTCTGGTATTCCCATCTCTTGAAGAATTTTCCACAGTTTGTGATAATCCATACAATCAAAGGCTTTGGCATAGTCAATAAAGCAAAAATAGATGTTTTTCTGGAACTCTCTTGTTTTTTCAATGATCCAACAGATGTTGGCAATTTGATCTCTGGTTCCTCTGCCTTTTCTAAAACCAGCTTGAACATCTGAAAGTTCACGGTTCACAAATTGTTAAAGCCTGGCTTGAAGAATTTTGAGCATTACTTTACTAGCATGTGAGAAGAGTGCAATTGTGCGGTAGTTTGAGCAGTCTTTGGCATTGCCTTTCTTTATTGAAGTGAAGTGAAGTGAAGTCGCTCAGTCATGTCTGACTCTTTGAGACCCCTTGGACTGTAGCCCACCAGGCTCCTCTGTCCATGGGATTTTCCAGGCAAGAATACTGGAGTGGGTTGCCATTTCCTTCTTCAGGGGATCTTCCCAAACCAGGGATTGAACCCAGGTCTCCCGCACTGCAGGCAGACGCTTTAACCTCTGAGTCACCAGGAAGCCCAAAGTGTCTTATAATTTTCTGTGTACAGTTCTTTTGTCTCCTTAGGCAAATTTATTCCTAGATCTGTAATTCTTTTTGTTGCAATGGTGAATGTGATTGATTCCTTAATTTCTCTTTCTGATTTTTCATTGCTAGTATATAGGAATGCAAGTGATTTCTGTGTATTGATTTAGCATCCTGCAACTTTGCTGAATTCACTGATTAGCTCTAGTAATTTTCTTTTCTTTTCTTTTAATTTGTTTAGGCTAGGCCAGGTCTTAGCATGTGGGATCTAGTTCCCTGACCAGGAATCGAACCCGGGGCCCCTTGCATTGAGAGCGTGGAGTCTTACCCACTGAACTACCAGGGAAGTCCCTGATTAGCTCTAGTAATTTTCTGATACTATCTTTAGGGTTTTCTATGTACAGTATCATGTCATCTGCAAACAGGGAGAGCTTTACTTCTTTTCCAATGTGGATTATTTTTATTTACTTTTCTTCTCTGATTGCTGTAGCTAGGACTTCTGGAACTATTTGAATAATCCCACAGTATTCTTGCCTGGAAAAGTCCATGGACAAAGGCACCTGGTGCCCTACAGTCTTTTTTTTTTTAGTTCTACCACTTTATTGCTACCAACCCATCTCCCTCCACCCGCTTGCACACATGCTCAGTCATGTAACCCCATGGACTGCAGCCCGCCAGGTGCCTCTGTCCATGGACTTTTCCAGGCAAGAATACTGGAGTGGGTTGCCATTTCCTTCTCCAGCCCTACAGTTTTTACGTAGCGTTGCAAAGATTTGGACAGGACTGAGCAACTAAACAGCAACAACAACATCCTTTTAAGAATGCTAGGTACCACTTGCTAATAATTTGCTTAGGATTTCAGCACATATAGTTCTAAATGAGATTGGCATGGACTTTCCCTTTCTCCTCCTTTCCCTGAGTTCTGGTATCAAGATTATGTTAGACTCATGAAATGTCTCAGGACCTATGTGTATGCTGTTGCCTCCAACTGAAACACTCTTCCTTCTAATATTTGCACAGTACACCCCCTCACTGAATAAGATCAGTCAGATCTCAGCTTAAAAGTCACCTCGGTGAGGCTCTCCCTGGCCTCCCTATTTAAAACTCCTCCTATCTCAAACCATCTCCTATCCCTGGCATTTCCAGTCCCCATTCCCTGCTTTGTTTATCTCCCTATAACTACACACTTTTGTATAGTTTGTATATTTTGCCCATTTGGTTACTACCTGTCTCTATCACCAGACTGTCAGGTCCATCAGGGCAGGGGCCTTTTCTCTTATCTACGGTGTCCCCAGCACCAGGGACAGGGCCAGACACACAGCAGCGAGCTCAGCAAGCTGAGGGATCAACGTCCCCACCTCCTGCTCCCCTCTCCCTGAGGCAGGTATGAGCACCTGGTGAACCTGCTGACCAAGATCCTGAACGAGAGGCCGGAGGACCCCTTGTTTCTCCTGGAGTCGCTGAACCGCACCACTCAGTGGGAATGGTTCCACCCCAAGCTGGACACGCTTCGGGACGACCCGGAGATGCAGCCCACCTACGAGATGGCCGAGAGGCAGAGAGCGCTGTTCAGCCGGAGCGGCGGCGGCGAGGGCGAGCAGGAGATGGAGGAGGAGGTGGTGAGTGAGCCGCTGCGGAGGGGCGAGCGGCAGAAAGGGCGATAGTGGTGGGACCGGTCACAGAGGGCCTTCAGCGCCAGGCTAAGGGGCTTGGGCTTTCTCCTGAGGCCACTGGGGCATCACCAGAGGGTTTGAAGCAGAGGAAAAGTTGTAGAAACCTGACTCCAGCACCACATGGAGGCAGAGGCTGGTTTCTTCTGCCATCCTTTCCTCCTTTCTGCAAAATTACTGCTTCGTGTATATTTTCTATGAAACCCGCTACCTTCTGGAATTTTTTAACACTCAATGTGCCTTCTATCCCCTGGACTCACTTTCCTTTTTGCAAATTGAGACCTGCTAGCAAGTCCTCCACCCACGACTCATGAACATTCTACTATCCTCGGAATATTTAATTCCATGATTTTCTTTCCAGCATTGTGTTCAGTCGCTCAGTCACTTCTGACTCTTTGTGATCCTATGGACTGTAGCCCGCCGGGCCCCTCTGTCCATGGTATTTTCCCAGCAAGAGTACTGGAGTGGGTTGCCATTTCCTTCTCCAGGGGATCTTCCCAACCCTTGGATTGAACCTGCATCTCCTGCGTTGGATGGTATTTCCTGCATTGGATACAGCATTGGATGATGGCTTAAAATTTGGCTGAAATGTTCTTTCGCTCGTTTAAGAAACATTTTGGGGGAACTTCCCTTGTGGTCCAGTGGTTAAGACCCCACTCTTCCAATGCAGGGGGCACAAGTTCCTTCCCTGGTCAGAGAACTAAGATCCCACAAGCCCTGTGGTGCAGCCAAAAAGAAAGAAAGATAAAGAAACATTTGTTGAGAACTCTCTGTTTACGATAATTCTGACATCTCCCAGGTTTAGGAGTGTAGGCTCATTTCATCCCTGAAGCAACCTTAAGGCAAGTGCCATTTATTATTCCTATTCATGGAGGAAGGACTTAGAGGGCTCAAAACTAGAAAAGACAGGACGAAGAAGGCAGGGCTGTGTCCTCCAAAGCCTGGGCTATCATCTCGGTCATCTCTGCAGATGCCGTTGGTCTGTGCTCACGTCTCATGCTTCTGAAATTCTAGGATTCTGGCCACAATGGGGTGAGATGCTGAGAGAACCGGGAACGACACTCTGACCAAGGAATGAGCCCTTGGGTGAGCAGAGCGCAGATGGGAATCTGCTTAGACTGATTAGACAGATAAGAATTCAGACTTATGGAGAAGGAAATGGCAACCCACTCCAGTATTCTTGCCTGGAAAAGTCCATGGACAGAGAAGCCTGGCGGGCTGCAGTCCGTGGGGTTACATGACTGAGCATGTGTGCACGAGGGTGGAGGGAGATGGGTTGGTAGCAATAACGTGGTAGAACTTAAAAAAAAAAGAATTCAGACTTAGGCAAGTCTTAGACACGAACAGTTTTACGGAATATGGTTTTAAATTTTAGATCAGCAGTCTCGAAGTCTCTAAGGAGGCCGCACCGCCTTAGACCTGCACTCTTCCTCCCCGACTCCTCCAGGTCGCACCCACATCCATCGCCAGTCCCTGATGGCCCCGCCTTCTTAGAACGCTGTGCCTTTGGAGGCTCCACCCCGGCCCCCACCCCTGAAATATAATCCTGAGGGAGGCTCCGCCCTCTTCGAAGCCAAGTCACTAGAGGCCCCACCCCTTAGAACTTGGAGGCGGGGTTTTTTTGGTCGCTGTTTTTTTGATGTTTGCTTTTGGAGCTGGAGTTTTTAATATGAGGTTTGTAAAAGGGCAAAATTATTGCGGGTATCTGTGGCCTGTGCATGGTTCTAGGAAAGAAAATCGAATTTGTTATTCAGCATTTTGTATTTATTTTTCTGTGTGAGGGGCTCTCATTCCTCTCCTTTTCTATTTCTTTCAAATGGAAAGAATTTGTTTCTTTTATGATCCCCAACAGCATTTATGGAATAACTGTCCTTTCCCCTGCTTTGAAAATGCCACCCCTGCCATTCATTTACACCTGTATGGACTCCAGTCTGTTTCTGGAGCCCCTGCTTTGTGCCTTGCTCTGTAGATGGTTTTCTGTCCTGGGACTCTCCTGCTTGTTCTGTACAATCGCTGCATAGCAGATTTGGCTGTACAGTTGGCATAAGGCTCCCCGTCGCTACACCTCTGTTTTGAAAAGTTCCTCACTAGTCTTACGTTTATAGTTTTAAAGAAACCTTAGTTATTATTCTTGTACTTGTTTGTCAACAGAGATCACTTTAAGACAGGAAATAGATGTCACAGAAATGAAGACAAGTGGCTTAGGCAAGATAGTTTTTCTCACACCTAACAGTCAGGTGCAAGCAGTCTAGAGTTGGCAAGGTGGCTCCTCAGCAAAGGGATACTGAGGGCTATCTTCTCCTGTCTCTCTCCCTCATCCCTCGCCCTTAACTCCATCCAAACCAAGAAAGCAGTTTTCAGGATCATAGGAGCCTGCGTATAAACCCTATCTCTGACCAAGGCAGTCAGTAAGGGTCACTTTGGGCTGCAGGGACTTGGCCCAAGCAGTCGAGCAAAACATTTCGTTACTTCACTGTGCTGAGAGTGGGTACAGCTGGGGCAGCATTTCTGTGAGATCGTGGAGAGTCCCAGCTCCCCCTCCCTTCTGTTCTGCTATCATCTTGTTGACGCTTGGTACCTTGATTATCACTTTATATTCGAACAATGACTACTACAGCCTCAGACATCATATTTCCACACCAGTGCCCCGAAAGGGGAGTGGGGAGCTCTTCTCAGTATGTCCCCTTCCCTTTTTTTTTTGGTTGAGCTATGCGGCTTGTGGGATATTCGTTCCCTGGCCAGGGACTGAACCCAGGCCACAACAGTGAAAGGGCTGAGTCCTAACCACTGGACCACCAAGAAATTCCCTCCCACACACTGACTCCCTTTTTTTTTTAAATCCAGGAAGCAAAGGAATTCCCCAGCAGTCTATTGGTTAGGGCTTGACCCTTTCACTGTTAAGGGTGCTGGTTCAGTCTCTGGTTGGGAAACTAATATCCCACAAGCTGGGGAGCATGGTCCAGTCAATCAATCAGTCAATCAGGAGCCCCTCAGAAAATCTCTGCTTGCATCTTATTGGCCAGATTGGGTCACATGGCCATCCCTGGCTGCAAAGGAGGCTGGGAAAGTGACTGTGGAGCTTCTCCACTTCTCCCGCCTGGAGAAAGCAAGCAATGGAGAAGGGGGCTGAGGATGGTGCTGATTCAGTGGACTGAACCCAGCGAACCCAAGGGCAGGAATGTAGCTGGACCCCAGGCCAAGCTGGCATTCAGAGATTCCCCTGTGCTCCTAGTTTTTTAAAATTCCATCCAATTGCCAGTAGAAAATCTTTTCCCCCAGATCATAGATAGGATCTTCCTGGAAACTGGGAGAAAGAAAGAGGAAGCTTCCACAGTTAATAGAAGAGTTAAAGAGTAGAGGCTAAGAATATGGCCTCTGGAGCCAGACCAACCTGGGTTCAAACCCAGCCAACCCACAGAAGTAATTTCTAAGCAGGGGGACAACAGCTGTACTTTCTCTCCACCCAGTTACAAATTGCAGAGGGAGAGAAGGAGAGCCTGAGCTGCCATTTGGTCCTCACTTGCTCCAGTCAACAGTGACCAGAGGGCAGGGTGACATAATTTGATCATGGTTGGTGAGGCCACTCCATTGCCAAGTAGATGGAAGACATTCCCAGAAAGAGGGTGATGGCCACTGGCTCACGGGCCAGGCACACACTCCAAAGAGAGTTTCCTTTGCTCATTCACTTAGCTTCCCTGCCGGCAGCACAGTGAGTCTGGGGATTCAGTTTTGACTGTCCCACTGAGTTGCTGGTATAAATGTCAATTAGGCAAAGAAGCTTTTGCCCTGTGTTTCAGATTGCGGGAAACTGCCAGAATCACTTTCAAAATCATGGTGTTCCTCCTATGGAGTATTAGTCAGGGTGTGCCATGTCGAGCTGAGATAACAAACAGTGCAACAAGCCCAGCGGCTTAACATCACACAGTTTATTTCTCACTCACGCTACCTACCCATCCAGGTTGGACTAGGAGGTTCGGCTCATCAGCTACTTGAGATGAATGGTGATGGAGATGCCACCGTGACTCGGGCCCCCGCAGTTGCAGAGCAGGGAAATCAAGGCCAGCAAACCCCACATGGGTTCTTACAGCTCCTGCCTGGGTGTGACCCGTGTCCCTTTCACTCCCATTTCAAGTGGTCAGAGCAAGTGACATGACCAATCCTGAATGCGCAGGGGTGGGCGTGGGAATGAATAATCCCCCTGTGGAGAGGGACTTCTAATATTTGTGAATAAGGAACCAGTCTAGCATTCATAGAAAGAAGATGCAGTACTTGTTCCTTTTATTAATAACACTGAGTTCACAAATGGAGCTTTGAAGAAAATGTAAACGCATTATACACGTTTAAGAAAAAACACAGTATGTTTGTCCCCAAATCTTTGACATCAACTATACAATTTAAGGGCTTCCCAGGTGGCTCAGTGGTAAAGAATCTGCCTGCCAATGCAGGAAATGCAGGTTGGATCCCTGGCGTGGAAAGATCACCTGGAGGAGGAAATGTTAACCCCACTCCAGTATTCTTGCCTGGAGAACCCCATGGACAGAGGAGCCTGGTGGACTATAGTCCATGGGGGTTGCAAAAGAGTCAGACACAACTAAGCAACTGAGTGCTCACACAGGTACTATTTAAGCATCATCGTCTCTTGGCACACACAACCGTACATCAGTGGCCAGAAATGGTTGCGTGAGCAACTGGGTTACCGAGTAGTTTAAGTCTCTGGACTCTAGGAGAATCAGCATGGGGAGCAGGGCTTCAACCTGGTTCCCTCTGCCTTCTGCCCCCTACCCCACCCCCCTGCAGGCTGAGACCGCGGTGCCCAACATCATGGAGAAGGCCTTCTACTTCGAGCAGGCCGGCGTGGGCCTGAGCTCCGATGAGAGTTTCCGCATCTTCATGGCCCTGAAGCAGCTGGTGGAGCAGCAGCCCATCCACACCTGCCGCTTCTGGGGCAAGATCCTGGGGCTCAGTCGCAGCTACCTGGTGGCCGAGGTGGAATTCCGGGAGGGCGAAGAGGAGGCGGAGGAGGAAGAGCTGGAGGAGATGACAGAGGGTGGCGAGGTGATGGAGGCGCACGACGAGGAGGAGGGTGACGAGGACGAAGACAAGGTCATGGACGTCATCCCCAAGCCCACGTGGAAGCCGCCGCCCATCATCCCCAAGGAAGAGAGCCGAATCGGCACCAACAGGTACCTGTATTTCGTTTGCAACGAGCCGGGCCGGCCGTGGATGCGGCTGCCCCACGTCACGCCGATCCAGATCGTGCAGGCCCGCAAGATCAGGAAGTTCTTCACGGGTTACCTGGACGCGCCGGTCATCAGCTACCCGCCCTTCCCGGGCAACGAGGCCAACTACCTGCGGGCCCAGATCGCCCGCATCTCGGCCGCCACGCACATCAGTCCCCTCGGCTTCTACCAGTTTGGCGAGGAGGAAGGCGACGAAGAGGAGGAGGGCGGAGCCGGGCGCGACTCCTACGAGGAGAACCCCGATTTTGAGGGCATCCCAGTCCTCGAGCTGGTGGATTCCATGGCCAACTGGGTGCACCACACGCAGCACATCCTGCCGCAGGTGAGGGCGGGACTCCAGCGGCCCAGGCCCGGGGTCGGGGGTGGGGGGTGTAGAACCAGGTGTGGCTCCGGAACTAGCTATACCGAGCACCTGCTGGCAGCGAGGCATCTGTGCTCGGTAGTAGTCCTCCACGCGTGCATCCATTCATTCATTCAACAGATATCGGTTGACAGTCCCCAGTCAGAAACCTTTGGGACCAGACGCCTCTTGGAATCCCGAATTTTTCAGATTTGAAAATGGTGACATTGGAATTCCCTGGTGGTCCAGTGGTTAGGAGGGGCTTTCCCTGGTCACTCAGTGGTAAAGAATCTGCCTGCAATGCAGGAGAGCTGGGTTGGGAAGTTCCTCTGGAGGAGGAGATGGCAACCCATTCCAGTATTCTTGCTGACTCCAGGCTTCTTGGGGCGGGGGTTTGGTCTTCTGTCAGGGAACTAAGATCTGACAAGACGAGTGGCATGGCAAAAAAAAGCAAAATGTACTTATAAAAATGAGAGTACTTTAAAAATACACAAAAATAAAAAGATGATACAGTACACATACCATATATTACATGACACATCAAGGAGGCGCTGGGGCTGCAGCCCATCTTTTTTTTTTTTTCTTTTTTTTTCTTTTGTTTATTTTGCAGCCCATCTTTAAAGGTGTCACTATTTCTGCAGCAACATTGAACAGCCTCTCATCAGTCAGGTCAGGATTGCAGCCAAATGACTCATGAAAAAAACTTTTGCTTTTCAAAGCTTTTCAGATTTTGAAAGTGTGGATAAGAGGTGGTGGACCTGCATTTACTGAATGCCTAGTTTGTCTGAATTTTACACACAGTTATTTATCCATTCAAGGAAGCACCTGTTGTGTGCTAGGAACTTTTTTATTCATTCATTTATTTGATAAACATTGATTATGGACTCCAAATAACCGCTTTTGAGATTGCTATCATGGCCATTCCCATTCAGTTGCTGAAACCGAGGTCTGCTATATGCTCTGCATTTAGATTCATTCATTCATGCAACAAACGTTTACTGAGTCTTCAGTACTTCCTTCAACCCAACAATAATCCAATGAGAGAGGCACCTATGACACCCCCATTTCACAGATGAGCAAACAGAGCATCATATGGGCTGTTGAATGTCAACTCCACAAGCGCAGAGATGTGGGGTCTCTTTTTCTTGAGGACGTAACTCCAGCACCAGGAGCACTGCGTGTATATAGTAGGTGCTCCTTAAATATGCAATAAGTGAATGGATGGATGGCTGCCTAAATGGAGCCCACAGAGGCTGAGAGAGGAGGGGTTCCCGCCTCATCGCAGCAGCTCTCTCGGCCCATTCTCCCCCGCCCTCCTGCCTGTGCAACTCACCCTGACCTTTACCCACACCTGGGTCCCTGGGGATAGGACTGGTCCCCAGCGTCCTGCCTGGCCCTTCACCACCTCCCAGGGAACAGAGCCTGACCTGCTCCCTGGGGCTACCAGCTGATCTCCTCCTCCCCACCGGCAGGGCCGCTGCACTTGGGTGAACCCTTTGCAGAAGACAGAAGAGGAGGAGGAGTTGGGGGAGGAGGAAGAGAAGGCAGATGAAGGCATAGAGGAAGTGGAGCAGGAGGTTGGGCCCCCGCTGCTGACCCCGCTCTCAGAAGACGCAGGTAAGAGCCCCACACACAGGCCGGTGGAGGCTGGGAGAAAGGGAGGGGAAGCGGCTCACTAAGCCTCTGTCACACTCTCATCTCTAAAATGGGCAGCCCATGGGGTTATAGGAGCATGTCCATCTTGTGGGCCGTGTCTGGCACATGGCAACAGCCCAGATGGTGACACATGGTCTTTCGAGTCCCACGTGGGCTTGGAAAAAGGGAGCAAGAGCTAGGGCGGCCTCCCCAGAGGAGGCAGGACTTGAGCTGGATGTTGGAGGACTTGTGGTTGGGACCTCAGGTACCTGAAGGGAGGAAGGAGGAGAGGCTGAGAGTGGGTGAGCAGACAGAGTGAGGATGTGACGCAGATTTCGATGAGTCTGGAGCCTGTACCCCGTCCTCTGAGCCCTGGTTCAAACTGATGGCCAACCTAGAAGGGGAATCACAGTGGCTCCTGAGTCAGGGGCCCTCGGGGCTCACTGCCACCCAGCCCAGGAGGTGAGATAAGTGTCTCCATTGCCTGGGTGTGATGACTGAGGCTCAGAGAGGTGGTTGGCTTCCTCAGGCCACACAGAAAGAGTGGTCAGAGCCAGGGTTCAAACACGGAAGCCAGGGCTGTTGGTTCCCGCAGTTCCCTTCATGCCCTCCGCCATTCCTCCCTCTTTGCTCCCTTCCGTCCTTCTCTCGCCTTCCCTTCTGGGGGGCTGTGCATTGCAGGGGCGGGCTGCAGCCCAGTCTCTGACCTCCCTGGTGCTCTCTGCTCCCCTACAGAAATCATGCACATGGCACCGTGGACCGCCCGCCTGTCCTGCAGCCTCAGCCCGCAGTATTCAGTGGCGGTCGTGCGCTCCAATCTCTGGCCAGGGGCCTATGCCTACGCCAGTGGCAAGTAGGTCTTCTCCTAGTTTTCCCCAGCAGAGGGCGCTCCTACAACTTCATCAGAGTCTGGCGTGGTGGGGCAACCCACCAGGGTGGGCAAAGATCGGATCGGCTCCCTTCAGGAAGCCCCTATGGCCTGATGTCTTCACTCCGAATCCAGGAGTCCCACTAGGGTTAAAATCCCAGACCAAGAGGGTGTGAGCCTCTGGGATGAAAGAATGGAGGCTCAGAAAGGGGAAGGAATTGAGTCAGGGTCACACAGCACCTGCAGGATTCAGACCTGGATATCTGACCCCCCTGGCCCAGGGTTCCGTGCTCTATGAGACATGGAGCCAGACAGGACTCAGACGTCCCTTTGGGGTGGCCCTTAGAGGGACAGAGTCTCATCTCTAGGGAAGCTAACTGGACAGTTCTTCCAATCCGAAGGGTCTTCTCTCTATGGGCAGAAATCTTCCCCACCAGGATCCCTTCACCGGTCGTTTCCAAAAGGTCTGCAAGCCAAAGTCATTTCCATATCCTCCCACCTCACTACACACTCCAGACAGTCCCTCCGCCTCTCACCAGGTACATCGCAGCTTTTCCGCTCACGGGGCATGCACTTACCAGCGCTGTCCACCAGATGGCACGACGACTTTTCATAGCTTTTCCTTTTCCATCTCAATGTTGAACCTGCACGGGGTTCGCTACTGGGATTCACAAGGAAAGGTGGGATTTCACGTAATCTTCATCATTTATCCACATTCTTGGCAGTTTCTTGTTCGTTTCCAGAAGCGTGGAAGGGAAATGCTTGCTTTTACCAATGCCCTTCTGGCCACACTCTGATTTGCCAACATTCCTCTCAAAGCATAAGATCCAAACTAGGAGCTCCTCTCACCCACCCATCCTCCACTCCAACCACCCATCATCTACCCTCCCATCCACCACCCATTCAGGCATCCATTTATCCCCACTTTGCTGTTTATAAAAGACTCTGGAATGTCACTGTTTGCCAGCTGTATGCTGGGCCCCAAGCACTTTGTTGAAAAAGCAGATCTGAATCTGGGAGCAGGCAGAGAGGCATAGGTGCCAACTGCACATGGAGCCTCATCCCCGTCCCCACCCCAGTCAAATATCCAGTTCCAAACTGAGAGAACTACCACTAGGGAGAGTGGAGGGACAGATGACAGCTCACAATTGTCATGTCTAGGGATCAAGGAAGGATTCCTGGGAGAAGCAGCCTTGATCTGAAATCTTTGAGGGAAAGAGAAGTAACCAGGGGACATTCCCCTTCTTCTTTTATTATTTTTTTAACAATTTAAATCAGATTTATTTATTTATTTTGGCTGAGAGACTTGCAGGATCTTAGTTCCCTGACCAGGGACTGAACCCAGGTCCTGGCAGTGAAAGCACTGTGTCCGAACCACTGGACCTCCAGGGAGCTCCCTAGGAGGACACTCTAGACCAGAGCTTCCTAAACTGGGAGTGGATAGGACTCACCAGGGGCTCTGGCTAAAGCGTAGTTTCTGGTCCCCTAGGTCTGGGTTGGAGCCCAGGACTCTGCCTTCCTAGCAAGTGCAGCCTCCTGGGTGAGGCGCTGGTTCCTGGACTCCAGGAACCAGGGCTGGCAGAGGTCAGGGGTTTCCAAGGAAGCAGTGATTTTGAAGCCTCCGACAAAGAGATCTGGAGGAAAAGGATTCTCGAGGGAACAGCAAGGCTGTGAAAATAAGGTCAAATCCAAACTGCTCACCAGGGCAAACTGTCTGGCTGTCTCCCTGTCTCTCAGGCTCTTCCCTTTTCTCCCACTTATTCCTCTTTGCTTCACCCATTAAAAGTCTGGGGAGAGGTGAGTTGGTGGGGCTGGGACCCAACCAATTACATCCTTGTTTATTATTAGTCTCCTCCCTCTAGAATGTAGGCACTACGGCAGCAATTCTAATTCTTTTTTTTAAACATTGATTTGTTTTTAATTGATGGATAATTGCTTTACAATATTGCTTTGGTTTCTGCCAGCAATTCTAATTCTTGTCTAATTTGTTCACTGCTAGGCTCCCACGGCTAGATCAGTGCTGGCCAATGTATCTAAAATATGAGCCACATATTTATGTCTACATATTTATGTCGAAAATTTAAATTTTCTAGTAGCCACATTCAAGAAATAAAAAGACAGGCAAAATTCATTTAATAATGTATTCAACTCCAAATATCCTAAATATTCTTATTACAACATGAAATCAATAATGTAAAAATTGTTAATGAGCTACTTTGTATTTTTTCATACTAAGTCTTCAAAAGCTGGAGTGAAGATTATACTTGCAGATCTCAATTCGGGTGCTGAATTTTTTTTTCCCACACCTCGAGGCCAGTGGGATCTTAGTTTCCCAACCAGAGATCGAACCCACACCCCACTGCATTGGAAATGCAGAGTCTTAACCACTGGACTGCCAGGGAAGTCCCTTAGGTACTAAATTTTCATCAGAAATACTTGACCTGTATTCAGATTTCACAACATTTACAATTGAAAAAGTAGATTCATGTGCCCAGGTTGTCCCAGACATACTTGGATGTCTTCCAATAAATGAAGTATTGGTTTTATAGTTTAGATTAATTAAAATTAAATAAAATCCACACCATCCAACAACAGCAAAACACACATTCTTTTCAAGTGCGTACGGAACATTCCCCAGGATAGACCAAATGATAAATTTAGAAAGATTAATCATATAAAATATCTTCTCTTACCACACTGGAATAAAATTAGAAATCAGTTAAAGAAGGAAATTTGAGGGAGTTTCCTGGTGGCACAGTGGTTAAGACTCTGAGCTTCCAATGGAGGGGGTGCAGGTTCGATCCCTTCAGGAAGCTAAGATCCCACAGGCTTTGAAGACAAAAAAAACAAAACATAAAACAGCAATATTGTAATAAATTAAATCAAGACTTGAAAAAAAAAATTAGTCCACAACAGCAACAAAAAAATCTCTTTAAAAAAGGAAATTTGGGAAATTCACAAGTATGTAGGAACTAAACAGCATAGTCCTGAATAATCAACAGGTCAAAGAAACCACAAGTAAAATCTGAAAATTAAATAAAATTCGAAATTCAGTTCCTCTGTCTCACCAGCCCCATTTCAAGTGCTCACCAGCTATGTGTGCTGTTAGACATTGCAGCTCTGGACACAATCTGGCAGTTAGGAAGATGCCCAGTAAACGGTGAAAGAACAAATGAACAGGGAAACCTGGTGGGCACATTGCACTCTACCGCCCACAACTCTGCAGGCATGCTGTGCCTACACTGGGTCCACCTTTAACAAAAGTCCAGGCTGGGGTCTTTTAGGGAGGACTTGCCAGCATCTCTCCGCCCCTCTAGGAAATTTGAGAACATCTACATTGGCTGGGGCCACAAGTACAGTCCTGAGAACTTCAACCCATCCCTGCCAGCCCCCATTCAGCACGAGTACCCCAGCGGCCCGGACACGATAGAGATGAGCGACCCCACAGTGGAGGAGGAGCAGGCCCTGAAGGCTGCCCAGGAGCAGGCCCTGGCGGCTGCAGAAGAAGAGGAAGAAGACGAAGAGGAAGATGAGGATGAGGACCAGGATGACTGAGGCCCCCTAGCCCCCTTCCTCAAGCAGGTAGCTAGCAGGTTTTCCCTTATACAGAGTTATAGCTTGATTTTTTTTCACTGTAGGTTTGCTTTCTGCCCCTGGAGGACAGGGGTAGAAGAGGAAGGCAGCTGCTCTAAATAAAATTTCCCGAGGGCATTTGGGTGAGTCACTCAATCATTTGTTCACCATGTCTGTTGACAGGACCTCAGAGTCAGGACTGTAGCACTTTGCTGTGAACCCAGACATTGCCTGGCATAGTCTCTCCCATGTGTTCATTTATTCATTCATCTGGCCATCAGACAACTCTTGAAGTGCCACCCCTGGTCAGTCCAGCCCTGTGCTGGGGACACAGCAATGACCAAGTGACCCCAGATTTACTCTCCCAGGGCTGGATACTCTATGGGAGAGACAGATGCCTTCCTCAGGGAGTGACAACCCAGATGGGAGAGCCCAGAGGACTAACAGAGCTTCTGAGCTCTGGCTCATAAATGGTCAAGAACAGAGTGGTAAGGCTCCAAGCAGAGGGAACAGGGTGTGCAAAGATCCAAGAGCAAGAGAGAGTGTGATGTGTTGGGGTAGATGCTCAAACCTCATTTTTGAGACATGGTGTGAGGAGTCAGTGGTGACAGATAAGGCTGGAAAGAGAAGTTGGCAGGAACAGATTACCCAGGGTTGAACTCTGTCCTGAGAGCCCTAGGGAGGCCATGGATGGAATTTGAACAGGGGTGGGCCAGCCCTGATCGTATTTGGGCTTTAGAAAGACCTCTCTATATCCCAAGGGGAGAGTAGATAGAGGGGTGAGACATGGATCTGGGAGAGCAGAGACAGGGCTGATACAGGGAAAGTCCAAGCAGGAGAGGAGTTTTGACCGAGTCTGCAAAGAGGAATGGACTGGAATAGAGGAATTCAGGTGACAGTATGCAAAAGACTTGGGGACTGTAATCAGGGAGTGAAGGGAAATGGCAGAAGTCTAGGGAAACACCGAAATCTGCACCCTGGTGACTGGAAGGAATGGCAGTGCTGCCCCTAAAATGACACAGGAGAGGAGTGAGATTTGAAGTAAGATTGTCAGTTTCATTCAAGATCTGTGATGGGAACAGGAAGGGAGGGACACTGACTATTAGGGAGCTGTTGGGATCAGGAAGAGATTTTGGATTACTAGTGGATTATTGGGATACCGAGGGTATTGCAGGGATCAATCAAATTTTGGTGGGCGTTGGAGGAGTGAGTGAGGTTCTTGAAGACAGTGGAGTTGTGGAGATATATAGGAGTTTGGTGGAAAATGTGGAGCTGTTCAGTTCAGTTCAGTCGCTCAGTCGTGTCCGACTCTTTGCGACTCCATGGACTGCAGCAGGCCAGGTCTCCCTGTCCATCACCAACTCCCGGGGCTTACTCAAACTCATGTCCACTGAGTCTGTGATGCCATCCAACCATCTCATCCTCTGTCGTCCCCTTCTCCTCCTACCTTCAATCTTTCCCAGCATCAGGGTCTTTTTGCTGTTAGTATTAATCACTATTGGGTCAGATGAAGTCACTGGAGTTTTATGGAGACGTTGGAGATCAATGAGATGTGCAGGATCATCAAGGGTGGGGAGGAAGGGTTGGAGATGCTGTGGTCAGTCGGGGACTTTAAGATATAAGTGGAAAACACTGGAGGGTGTATTTTGGGAGTCTTCAGGAGACATTGGGGTAACCTGAAGTCATTTCTGTTACGTCATGGGACGGACAAGTTGTGGACGAGGCCTCCACTTGAGGGTACTCCCGTTGCTAGGCAAACGGTTCCCAGGGCGCCGTTGCTAAGGACTAGGGCTCTTTTAATGGCCACGCCCCTTTCTCTGAGGGCCCCGCCCTCACAGCCAACCACTAGACGGTAGCAGGCACGAAGGCCTCGCCCACCTTGTAGCTCCGCCTTCAGACCCAGAACCGTTACCGGAGCGACGGCTGGAGCTCGTCCCGCCTCCCTACCCTGTTGCCAATCGAAAAGGCATTGCCTGGGCGACGACCCCACCTCTTCCGGTGCGGACCCCGACTTCCGGCAGGGGGCCTGGCAGCGGGCGGCGGTCCGGCAGCGGCGGGGTCCGGGGCTGGGGTGGGGGGGCGCCCAAGATGGCGGCGGGCGGCGCGGAGGGCGGCTCGGGCCCCGGCGCCGCCATGGGGGATTGTGCGGAAATCAAGTCGCAGTTCCGCACCCGCGAGGGCTTCTACAAGCTGCTCCCCGGCGACGGCGCCGCCCGCAGATCGGGTCCGGCTTCCGCCCAGACCCCGGCGCCGCCCCAGCCGCCGCAGCCCCCGCCCGGCCCTGCCTCTGCCTCGGGCCCCGGCGCCGCGGGCCCCGCTCCGTCCCCTCCGCCTGCAGGCCCCGGTCCCGGGCCCGCGCTGCCTGCTGTGCGCCTGAGCCTCGTGCGCCTCGGGGAGCCCGACGGCGCCGGGGCCGGGGAGCCGCCCGCCACGCCCGCGGGGCTGGGCGCCGGGGGAGACCGCGTCTGCTTCAACTTGGGCCGCGAGCTCTATTTCTACCCGGGCTGCTGTCGCCGTGGGAGCCAACGGGTGAGCGGCCTGCATCTTGGGGCCCTGGGTGCAGGCTGAGAGGACGGGGACCCCTGAGGTGATTTACAAGTGACAGAAAGGTACCTGAATGACAGGGGGCCCGGAGAGAAGCATCCTGGATGTGATGGATGTCCGAGGGGGAAAGGGTTCTTGGAGATGATGCAGGGTTCTAAAAGGTGATGGGAGGCCCCGTGAGTGCTGGCCATCCTGGAGGTTGTGGGAGGCCTTGAGATCACGTGAGATCCCCAGGTTATGCGTGGGGCTTCTGGGATGGTGACTCTTCTGGAGGTGATGGAGAATCCGAGATGGTTGTGGGGTCCTCCAAGGTTCTGGCTGGCAGGCATTTTGCAGGTGTTGGGAATTGCAGGCTCAGAAGTGATACCCAGGGATATTGCATTCTGGGGGTTTCCAGGGGGACTTAGGGAGCCCAGGGGTGAGGAGGATTCTAGAAGTGATGGGGGCTTAGAGGTAACAGGGATCACGAAGGTGAATGGGACTCTAGAGAAAATGGGGTTCTGTAGATAATGAGGGTGCTGGAGGAAATGAGAATCTCGGAGCTGATGGGAGATACGGAGGTGATATCCTCAGGTATGACAGGTGTCTCTAAAGTGATGTCGGTCCCAGA
Source organism: Dama dama (assembly GCF_033118175.1). NCBI lineage: Eukaryota > Metazoa > Chordata > Mammalia > Artiodactyla > Cervidae > Dama > Dama dama. The sequence continues at coordinate 58,951,851 of NC_083684.1, read as the reverse complement.
GGACGTGAGACCCTTGGAGTAAGTGATGGCCCCCGGAAGTTTTGGGGATCCTGAGAGCTCAGAGGTGATGAAGGCACCTAAAGTTTGGGAGGACAGTGAGATTTAATGGGTTCCTGAACTGTGTGATGGGAATTCTGAGATTTAGGAACTCCAGAGTGAAGAGATTCCTGGGACATTGGGCTTTAGTGTTCTGGGGATTGGATGATCCTGAGTTTTGGTGGTCTTGGAATATTGTGGTGCTAAGACCTAGGGGAGTTGCTGATTATGGGGGAGGACTATAGAAGCTTAGGGACTATGGGGACCCTGCACTGATACTGTAGGCAAGAGTCCCTGAAGTTGGACGGGGAGGGGGTCCAACTTGGGGAAGGAGGTACTTAGTGGTCTCATGTGGTGGCAGTCGGGGAACCTTCCTGCCTGGTGTTCTCCTCTGTTTGTGTTTTGAGACGTCCTTCCTGTCTGTGGTTGCCCCTTCACTCCTCATTTACCCATCCACCTACCCACTTCCCTCAGGGCTTTAGCCCTGCTTCCTCTTTGTGGTTTTTCCCCCAACCTCAACACCCTCTTCCTTCCTCTCAGTGGTAGAAGCCATTAACTCGTTTTCTCCCACCACTCAAGTCCATTGACCTCAACAAGCCAATTGACAAGCGGATCTATAAGGGCACGCAGCCCACCTGCCATGACTTCAACCAGTTCACTGCTGCCACGGAAACCATCTCCCTGCTGGTGGGATTCTCAGCCGGTCAAGTCCAGTACCTGGATCTCATTAAGAAGGACACCAGCAAACTATTCAATGAGGAGGTGATTATGGGTCCCCATGGCTTAGAACTCCTCCCCCGTCCCACCCACCCTCACGCTGTTTGCCATGAGACTACAGCTGCCTGGGGAGCAGTGTCGGCCTGAGTGGGGGCAGGATGAGGGAGAGATGGGGGGTGGACTGACAGATTCATCGAAGAGGGTGACAGCAGTTATTCTGATGACAGCTAACGATGACAGATGCACCTCTGGTGCCCAGGCCCTGTGCTGTGTTAGCTCTATGCTGAACACATTACTCCTGGCGTTTTCATCAACCAATGGGTTAGCATTGTGAGACCCATTTTGCAGGTTAGAAAACTGAGGGTGGTCACTGGTTGGGATTTGTTTGAAGCCAGAGCCCTTGCTCTTCAAATTCTGGACTACATCATCTACTCACTGTGGCTTTGGGAAGGTGCCTGTTCCTTAGCCTCAGTTCTCCTCCACTGAAAAGTGGGATTCCTCTCCCTACCTCACAGGACTGTGGAGGTTGCTCAGTCCTGGGTGGACCTGGCATAAGAGGAAATGCCAGCGGAAAAGCTTATCTGTGTCCAGAACTACTCTTGTCCTCTGTTTCTTTCTCCTGTGTTCAGAGAGGGTGTCCCAAATGTACAGAATGCATGAATGGCAGAGGAAAGTGAGTTAACAGGGAATGGATTAAAATGGACTAGCTCATCCATTCACAAAATATTAACTGAGCATTCTCGTTCATTGCCAGACTTTGCTCTAAGCACTAGGAGTATTGTATCTCAGTGAACAAAACAGAGGGCCCTCTCTTTTTGGAGCTTTCATCTCTCTGGGAGAGACAGATAGTTATCAAATACCTAAGTGTGCTGTCTGTCAGCAAGTCCTGGACGAAAATCCAGCAGGGAAGGCGAATGGGGAGTGCTTGGCGAGGTTAGGAAAGGTCTCACTAGAAGGTAATAGGGAAATAAAGGACCTGAAGGAGGCAGGAGAAGTTACTAGGGAGAAGGACATTCTGCCTAGAGGGACAGCTAGCACAGATGCCCAAAGCAGGAGAGCAGAAAGGCTGGGCGGCCAGAGCAGCGCTGAGGGGGAGGGTGATGGAGAAGTTCTCAGAAACAACTCGGAAAGGCCAGAAGATGTAGGGTCTGGAAGGTCATGGACGCTTGCCACCGGGGTTCACCTGAGCCATAGAACACAGAAACGATGTGATTGATTTCTAAATTCTCCAGAGAATGGAGTATGAGAATCTACTTAGATACCTGGGAAAGAAGTTAATTTGTTACAGACAGTGGATGCCGAAGGACTTCAAGGCTGGGTTTTCTCCGGAGCCCTGCCTGATAAAGGCTGCCCTGTGTGTTCAGGGTGGGAGAGAGTGCTAGTTTGCTGGCTTAGGTTTTAATCGCATCTCTCTGGCAATGGTGTAGAGAAGAGACCTGGGCGGTGATGGCCTGGAGGCCAGTTAGGCCATCACAAGCCTGATGACGGCTGAGACCAGGGTGGTTGGATTCGGTGGGGGGAGGTGAGAACAGGTCAGTTTCTGGGCGAATTTTAAAGCTCCAGTCCACAGGATTTCTTGCAGGTGTGGAAGAGAGTGCCGAGGACAGAAAGGAGCAGAGATGCTCAGCCGACAGGATGGGGTTGTCATTCATGAGTCCAGGAACTACTTTCTAGGACTCCTACCTGCACAGCTCTGCGCTGTGGGGCCAGAACAATGAACCAAATAAACAAAGGTCCCTTCCTCAGGGGAGCTAATAGTCTGTGAATCGATTTCTTGCCTTAAGCACCACATGGTAAAGATGGTAGAAGGGGTTAGACAGAAGACAGTGCTCTGGAAGGCAGGATTGCCCTCCCGCCGAAGAAAGGACATTGAGACTCCACGGAGCACCCCTCACACAGCCCTTCTCCCCCTGCTTTCCCGTGATCTGGTGTCTGTCCTTTTGCCCCAGTCCCTCCTCTCCCGGGAGACCCAGGCCGGGGATGATGACCTGCGGGGAACCAGGCTGGGGCAGAGGTGGGCCTTCTCTCAACCGCGCTCTCTCCCCTGGTAGCGGCTCATCGACAAGACCAAGGTGACGTATCTGAAGTGGCTGCCCGAGTCAGAGAGCCTGTTCCTGGCGTCGCACGCCAGCGGCCACCTGTACCTGTACAACGTGGGCCACCCGTGCGCCTCGGCGCCGCCGCAGTACAGCCTCCTGAAACAGGGCGAGGGCTTCGCCGTCTACGCCGCCAAGAGCAAGGCGCCCCGCAACCCGCTGGCCAAGTGGGCCGTGGGCGAGGGGCCCCTCAACGAGTTCGCCTTCTCGCCCGACGGCCGGCACCTGGCCTGCGTCAGCCAGGATGGCTGCCTGCGCGTCTTCCACTTCGACTCCATGCTCCTGCGGGGGCTCATGAAGAGCTACTTTGGGGGCCTGCTCTGCGTGTGCTGGAGCCCCGACGGGCGCTACGTCGTGACGGGGGGCGAAGACGACCTGGTCACCGTGTGGTCCTTCGCCGAGGGCCGCGTGGTGGCCCGGGGCCACGGCCACAAGTCCTGGGTCAACGCTGTGGCCTTCGACCCCTACACCACGAGGGCGGAGGAGGCGGCGGCTGAGGGCGCCGACGGGGAGCGGAGCGGCGAGGAGGAGGAGGAGCCAGAGGCGGGGAGCACAGGCTCGGGCGGGGGCGCCCCGCTCTCCCCACTCCCCAAGGCCGGCTCCATCACCTACCGCTTTGGCTCGGCCGGCCAGGACACGCAGTTCTGCCTGTGGGACCTCACCGAAGACGTGCTCTACCCACACCCTCCCCTGGCCCGCACACGCACCCTCCCCGGCACGCCTGGCACCACGCCACCTGCCGCCAGCGGCTCGCGAGGCGGGGAGCCGGGCCCCGGGCCCCTGCCCCGCTCGCTGTCCCGCTCCAACAGCCTCCCGCACCCCGCAGGCAGCGGCAAGGCGGGCGCCCCGGGCACGGCGGCAGAGCCCGGCACGCCCTTCAGCATCGGCCGCTTCGCCACGCTCACGCTGCAGGAGCGGCGGGACCGGGGGGCCGAGAAAGAGCACAAGCGCTACCACAGTCTGGGCAACATCAGCCGGGGTGGCAGTGGGGGCGGGGGCGGCGGGGACAAGCCCAGCGGTCCCGCCCCTCGAAGCCGACTGGACCCCGCCAAGGTGCTGGGCACCGCGCTTTGCCCGCGCATCCATGAGGTGCCGCTGCTGGAGCCGCTGGTGTGCAAGAAGATCGCCCAGGAGCGGCTTACAGTCCTCCTCTTCCTGGAGGACTGCATCATCACCGCCTGCCAGGAGGGCCTCATCTGCACCTGGGCCCGGCCGGGCAAGGCGGTGAGTTTACCCTCGCCAGCCCACCAGGACCCAGACAGAGGTGGGCCTTGGCAAAGGGCTTTGTTAGCACACAGCCTCCAGCCCCTTGGAGTACGGGGAAGCCATGGAAATTTTGTCCCAGAAAAAGGCTCCCTGGGTCTTGCAGTGGCTTCTAGAACGCTTGCCAGGTAACATTAGCAGAGAGCAGGTTTGGTAGGAGAAGCCTCTGGGAGTGGTGGAGACCGGGGCCAGCTGTCTGAAGGGCAGCCGGTGGGCCCCGCATGGCCAGGTCTTACTGGAATGGTGAGATGTTTCTAAGGCTGCCGGCTTCCAGCCTGGGTCTCAGACTCCTGGGATGCAAGCCCACAGCTGGAGGCGTGGGCTGTGGGATCCAGGCTCCGGGTTCCAGCTTGCACTATAGCTCCCTGTGTGACCTTGAGCGAGTCACTGCCTCTTTCTAATTGTTCTCATCAATGAGGACAGGGACGCATGAAGATGGGTGGTGGGTGGATGTGCCCACTTCCTGGGTTGGCCCTGGGGCTCAGAGAGGCCCCAGCAAGTGAAGTGGAGGCCTGGTACTGTATGACTTGGGAGCTGGGGTCTCAGGAGTCTCCGTGGGCTTTGGGTTCAGGGGCCAGGAGGCCAGATGGGAGGGCTGTGCCTTGGTTCCCTGGAAGAGTTTTAGAGTCATAGGTTCCTGGATCCCTAGAACTTAAAGCACAGTTTCTGAGGCAGGGGCATTGGGATTTGGGAAAGCTGGTGAGCCTGAAAGAGACCCCTCTATCTCCCTAGTTCACAGACGAGGAGACCGAGGCCCAGACAGGGGAAGGAAGTTGGCCCAGGTCACCCAGCAAGTCAGTGGTAGAGGTAGGACTGTCCCTAAGTCCTTCCCCGCCAGAATATCAGGTCCTGCCCAGTCAGAAGGGGACCCCAGTTCCCCCCCTCTCCTCCTTCTCACCTACCCCTTCCCCATCCTCTCTGCTCAGGCTCACACAAGGACTTTATTGTATAAAAGTGCCGCTTGCTGGGACAGGGAAGCTAGCCGAGATTTAAGTTCCTGAGCCCAGAGCAGCGGCCTGTCTAGGGGCGTCTGGGGTGGGTTCAAGGGCAAGGCCAGGGTGGCGGCAGCCTGGTGGACTCCGGGCTGGCTCCCTCCCCATGGGACTGGTGAGAGCCCCAGGTGGTCTCTAACCCCTGCCTGTCTCCCCTCTCCTCTTCCCCAGGGCATCTCCTCCCAGCCAGGCAACTCCCCAAGCGGCACAGTGGTGTGAAGCTGTGGATGTTGGGGTCCCCCCACACCACACCCCCAGCCTCCTAGTGTAACCCTTCCCGCTGACCTCACGGATCAACGTATTAACAAGACTAACCATGACAGATGGACTGCTCCGGTCCTTCGCCCTGCACAGATTTGGGGGTAGATGGTCCCTCAGACTGGCCCAGACACTGGGGGGATGTAGTGGCCTGTGTGGCCTCCGCCTTGTCCCCACCCACTGCCAAGTACAATGACCCCTTCCTCTGAGACATCAGTGTTAGCCTCCCTGTCCCCAGCATGTGACTGGTCACTCCTGGGGAAGAAACCGCCCCCCACAAGAGCCCCAGCTCTGCAGTGTGCCCCTCCAACCTGTGTGCGGGGCAGGGGGTGGCCCACCCCTCCCCTGGCCCCAGCTTTGCCCCTGCTATTCCTTGTGCTTTTGAAGAGTGTTAAATTATGGAAGCCCCTTGGGGCCCTCCCTGTCCCCCGGGACCTCTTATTTATACTAAAGTTCCCTGTTTTCACCACGTCTCTGTTCCCTTCCACGGAGGTGTGGAGGAAGTGTGTGTGTGTGTTTTCAGCACAGTCCTAGAATCAGTCCACTTTATGCAGAGCAAGAGCTAGGTCAAGCCTCCCCCAAACCCCCTTTCGATGGCAGAAAAAACTGACGACTGGAGGAGGGCGGTGCTGGGGGCACAGAGCTGGTGAGTCAGCTGCTGGCCAGCCGGGGGCAGGGCCCATCAGATGGGGAGGATCCCTCACACCGCCCCCCCAAACTCTCAGAGGGAAGGGAGCCGCCAGGACCCCTTCAAGGTCTTCAGTGGGCGTTTTTAATGCTTCCTTTTCAAAGTGTCCAAATCAGAAGTGACAGGGGTCCCCAGGGAGCCCCTGAGGTTCCCCCTAAGTGGCCTGCCGCCAGCACAAGCCTTGGCCTCTTGCTGGCTCGGCCAAGGGCCCCAGCATCCAGGGCCGACCAGAGACCATGGTTTCCTCTGAGAGGCCTGTCCACCCTGGAAAGAGCAACAAAAATCCCTCCTGGCGGCTCTCTGGAGCTACAGGGAGTGGTGTCTTCGCGCTCCGCCCTCCACCCCCCGAAATGTTTCTGTTTCTAATCCGAGCCTGGGCAGGAATGTGGCTGTGCAGCCAGGCTCCAGGGAGCTATTCTGGGGCTCCTCTGGCTCCCCCCGGCTTTGGCCAGTGGGTCACCCCTGGTCCTGGCTGCTGAGGGCCTCCGTTCCCGATTCTCTCACCACCCCTTCCCCACCTCCTGCCAAAAAAAAAAAAAAAAAAAAGTCAGTGTAAAACAGAGGGCCTGAGGGCTAAATTTAAACCGTCCCAAAGTCTGAATCCTTGGCTGAGTCACCCGTAAAGCTGCCCTGGCCTCCTGCCTCCCCTTCCCAGGCCTCACCCCTTTTTCTCCCCTCCCAGCTCCAGAGCTTGGGAGGAGTGTTACCAGATCACTCTGAACCTCAATTGGTCCCCTCCGGGGAATGGGAGGGCTCATCTCTGGCATGGGTCACACCTGTGCTGGGCCTTTTTGGTGGGGGGCGGGGAGAGTTGGAGGGTTGAGATTCTCCACCGCCTACCACCTCACGTTGGAGCTTTCCAAGGGGCCCGGGGAGGCGGGAGTAGGGGGGGCCCTGGTTTGTGAGGGGTTAAGGCCGGGAGGCTGGAGGGGGCCGGCCCGAGGGGTGGGGAGAAAGGGAGGAGGCCCTCGCAGCTAGCGGAGAGAAGTGGCCAGAGAGGCCCAGGGGACAGCCAGGGACAGGCAGACATGCGGCCGGGGCCTCCACAGGGCCCTTCGGGCCCCACGACGGGAGGACCCTGAGCCCCGGGCCCGGGGAGGGGGCCATGGTGCTGCCTGCCCGACATGTCAGCCGAGGTGCGGCTGAGGCGGCTCCAGCAGCTGGTGCTGGACCCCGGCTTCCTGGGGCTGGAGCCCCTGCTCGACCTTCTCCTGGGCGTCCACCAGGAGCTGGGCGCCTCCGACCTGGCCCAGGACAAGTATGTGGCCGACTTCTTGGAGTGGGGTGAGTGCCCACCTGCCTGCAGGAGCTTCTCCCACCCCCACCCCTACCCATGTTTGGGGAATGGGGGTAGGGCAGAGGGAGGAGGTGGGTCTGGGCTGGTTGCTGGGGGCAGGATGGACATGGGGCGAGCCTTCCATTCAGGAGCCCAGAATTTGGGATGATGTGCGCCTCCCCCTGTGCCCCACTGGGCAAGGCAGAGGGGTCAGCAGAGCCCAGGGTAGCCATGACTCAGAACCAAGACTTGGGAGCCATGGTCAGCTGGGCTGGGTGCTGCCTCTTGTGGTCCCCCTGCACACCCTCCCCGAGTCTAGGCCAAGAGACTTGTTGGGGAGCCCTGTCTCCTAGGAAACTACCCCCCACACCACCAAAATGGGCTCTGTGGCCCTCCACCCTGCCGGAGTGCAGGGGGGAGCGGGAGGGACAGAACAGGGCAGCTGCCAGGGGCGCGGCCGATGGGCAGGTGTTCGGCGCCAGCCTCTCCAGCTGTCCCAACAGGTGCCCAGGCCCTAGGAGGGCGCAGTGACTCAGGCCCCAGGGAGAACCAACTTTGCAGACAGGCATCGCCCAGCACCCCCTGGTTGGAGAAGGAACAACCAGGGTTCTTCTGGGAGGGCCCACTTTCTCTGCAGGTTCCATGCTGCATGCCCCCCCCCCCACCCCAAAGTCCCTTCTGGCTGAGTGTTCCCCTGGAGACAGGTCCGCAGGGAGGATGGTTCAGCCTCAGCCTCCTGCTTTGTCTGCCCTCGGCCCTTCCTGGCCTGGGCTCTGGTGCACTCAGGTTTCTGTCTCTCTAACATCTGCCATTCTGGCCCTCAGTAGCCTGCTCCTGGGGCCCTGTGTGTCCCTGTCCCCATCCCTGTGTCCTCTCTGCCTTCTGCTCCCTCTTGTGTCCATCTCTTTCTGACCCAGGCCTTGCTTCTCTCCTTCCCATTTTGCAGATGGGAGGGTGGAGGCCAAGTGCTTGACCACTTGACCTCTGGGAGAACCTTCTCCCCACATCCCCCCAGCCCTTAGTAACTCTCTCAGCCCCCTTCTTGCTGCAGGATAAACTGAGACCTGAGGCGGGACAGAAATCAGCACTCCTGTAAGGAGCGCTCCTTTTGTGGCCCGGGCAGCATCCTGCGGCCCCTCCCCTGCCAGGCCGCTGGGGCGGGGGAGGGGGCCTGGGTTCCCGCTGCCTTAAAAGGGCTCAATGTCTTGGCTGTCTCCTCCCTCCCCCGTCCTGGGCCCTGGCTGCTGCTTCCCGGCCAGCCCACTCTCCCCGAACCCCAAACCCTCTCCATAACCCACAGTATCTTCCTTCATCCTTACCCATTGCCCTCTCCCTCCTGCCTAGGAGGCTCCCAGCTTCTTCCAAGCCTCCCTCTCCCCCTGCCCCTGAGTCTTCTGCCTCCACCCTTTGCCCTCTCCCTCCCAGACTGCCCTCTGCACATTGCTGGCTCTAGGACCTTGGGCAGAGGACTTCACTGGTCTTGAATCTTGGTTCCCCATCTGTAGATAAAGAGAGATAGTAAAACCTCCTTCTGGAGTTGAGAACACAGGACGCACTTGACCACGTCTGCAGCACTGGTGCCCAGGCTGCAGGTCCACGGCTTCGTCTCCCTCTCCTGTTCCTTCTCCTGGCCCCAAGCCTGAACTCGGGATTTCCCAAAGTGTGGGCCACAAGCCACCTGCATCTGAGCCTAAGGTGCTGGATTAAATTGCAGGCTCTGGGCCATAACGCAAGATGGACTGAAGGAGAGAGTGCCCTGGGGGTGGGCCAGGTCACCAGGAGTAGGGACCGTTGCCCCAGGAGCTCTATGAACTGGGCCTGTTTCTTCTCCCTCTGTTCATCACAGCGTCCTTTCAGCAAACTTGTTACCTCAACCCGTTCATCCTGCATCCTGGAGAGCCCTCTGGCCTAATGTTCTGTCCCAGAAAGGGGTTCGCAGACATCATACCTCTCTCCATAGGAGGGTAGTTTAGGGCCCCCCCAAACCTCACAAAACGTTTATGTGAAGACGGAGGCAGACAGCCCTAAGGGGAGAGGCAAGGACAGGGGACCGAGGGTGGGACTGCCTCGTCTCCAACGTCAGTCCCTGTGATTCTGGTTCCCTCCACGCCTCCAGTGGAGCCCATCGCGGCGAGGCTTAAGGAGGTCCGACTGCAAAGGGAGGACTTCGAGATTTTGAAGGTGATCGGACGCGGGGCGTTCAGCGAGGTGAGCCTGGGGGGCAGCCGGGGCTGGGACCTGCCGTTTCCTACAGTGGGCGGGGGACCTAGGAATTCAGAGACAGGCCTGAGAAAGTGATGAATGACTGAGTTTAGAGCCTAAGGCGGGGCTTGAGGCTAATGGGCGTGGCTTGTGGGCGGGGCCACGTCTGGGCAGGGTTACGGGCGGAGGCCTATCCCGGCGAGCCCGGGTGTCTCCAGTTCACCTCCGCCCGGTTACCCTGTTTGGACTCAGGTGGCGGTGGTGAAGATGAAGCAGACGGGCCAGGTGTACGCTATGAAGATCATGAATAAGTGGGACATGCTGAAGAGAGGCGAGGTGAGGGCCGGGCTGGGTGGGCAGGGTACTGAGAATCCCCCCTTGCGTCCCCCGCCTCCCCCGCCCGCTTCAGCTCCGGGTGTCCCGTAGGTGTCGTGCTTCCGCGAAGAGAGGGACGTGTTGGTGAACGGGGACCAGCGTTGGATCACGCAGCTGCACTTCGCCTTCCAGGACGAGAATTACCTGGTGAGCCCCTGACCGGGCGACTGTGGGCTCCATACTCTGGACATCGGAGAAGGTCTTTGGGTTTTTCTCCCTGACACTCTTGGTGGGGAGTGAATTTCTATCTAGTGACAACCTAGGGGAACGAGGATTGAGGGTAGGGGTGTCTATTTTGGCCTGGGAGATGTCTTGTGGCCGCGACTGCGGGGTCTCTGCCCAGGGATGGGGCGTCTCTGGGAGTCTTTGTCCCGGGATGTCAGAGATCGGTGCCCAGGCGGGGTACCGACTCCCCATAACACGCCCCCTCCCAGTACCTTGTCATGGAGTACTACGTGGGCGGGGACCTGCTAACGCTGCTGAGCAAGTTTGGGGAGCGGATCCCGGCCGAGATGGCGCGCTTCTACCTGGCCGAGATTGTCATGGCCATAGACTCGGTGCACCGGCTGGGCTACGTGCACAGGTGGGCGCTGCCGGGGCCGAGGGGCGCGGGAATTGGAGAGCCTTGATCCTTAAGAGGGTGGGGCCTGGTGAGACGACGGGAGAGAGGCTCATGTATCCCCCTTCCCTTTCCTTCTTCCCTCCGTGCAGGGACATCAAACCGGACAACATCCTGCTGGACCGCTGCGGCCATATCCGCCTGGCCGACTTCGGCTCCTGCCTCAAGTTGCGGTCGGATGGAACGGTGAGCCGTGCGCCTGTCCTGGGGTAGCTCCGGCGACCAATAACGGGTGGGGTCGGGGTAGAGGGAGGAACCGGAGGTGCAGGGTGTGGGGGCGGGCCTGAGGCGTGCAGGCCGAGCCAGCGTGAGGGCAGGACCAGATCTGGAGGGGAGAGAGGAGACCCAGGCCTAAGCCTGCCTGTGGGAGCTCAGTGTTAAAACAGGCAGAAGGGGGGGGCTAAGCTGCAGGGTCGAGGTCAGGAGGAGGTGGAGTCAGAGGTAGGAGGGGCGGGGCCAAGCTCAGCTGTGGTCCTGTTGGCTCAGGTGCGGTCGCTGGTGGCTGTGGGCACTCCGGACTACTTGTCTCCCGAGATCCTGCAGGCGGTGGGCGGCGGGCCGGGGACTGGCAGCTACGGGCCCGAGTGTGACTGGTGGGCGCTGGGCGTGTTCGCCTATGAAATGTTCTACGGGCAGACGCCCTTCTACGCCGACTCAACGGCCGAGACCTACGGCAAGATCGTGCACTACAGGGTGAGCGCCGCCCGGAGAGCCCGTGACCTCTCCGCGAAGGCGCCCGGGTAACAGCCCCTCTTCCCTGCCCCTTCTGAGCAGGAGCACCTCTGTCTCCCGCTGGCCGACACAGGAGTCCCCGAGGAGGCTCGCGACCTCATCCAGCAGCTGCTGTGTCCCCCGGAGGTGCGCCTGGGCCGGAACGGAGCAGGGGATTTCCGGAAGCATCCTTTCTTCTTTGGCCTTGAATGGGACAGCCTCCGAGACAGCGTTCCCCCTTTCACGCCAGATTTCGAGGGTGCCACGGACACGTGCAACTTCGATATGGTGGAGGACGGGCTCACTGCCATGGTGAGCGGGGGCGGGGTAGGTACCTGCGATCCCAGCTCTGCAGAAGGTACCCCGCACCTCCGCCATAACACTGAGGTTAGGAGAGTACCCTCCTCCTGGGGTCCTGAAATCACTGCTTCCCCAGAGCCCCTGCTCTTCGGGGGCCGAGTACTGGGAAGCCAGCAGTGACCTAGACTCACAGTCCAGTGGGAGACACAGACTTGTCCCTGACAGTGACGCCCCAGAGAGATCAGGGCTGAGACGGGCGGGGAGGTGTAGGGGGCTCGCCTCCTAATGCAGCATGAAAGGTCCTGGAGGGCTTCCTCCAGGAGGAAGGGGAGTCCCCTCCCTTTCCTGGAGGAGGGGGCTATGTGACCTGAGACCTGGAAGGATGAGAGGTAAGAAAGCACCATAGAGGAACCTCCCTCCCTCCCTTCCTCAGGGCTTCTCTCCCTTAGCTGTTGGTACACGCTCCCCCAGGCTTGCTCTGTCTGACTGCCCTTGTGCTGGGCACTGCTGGGGACACTCATGGACCAAATCAGCCCTGGTCCCTGCCCTCTACTCACAGTCTAGAGAAGATATACCTTTACTGTGGCAAGTGCCCTGAAGGAAGCAGCAGGATGTAATAAAATGATGTAGAGTCCACTTTAGATAGACCCGGGCTAGGGTGTGGGGGTGGTGGGCACTTAAGCCAACACTGGGAATGGGTGAGGGGCCAGCCCTGACAGCTGCTGCTTACCTCACATCTGTGTTTCTCTTGCCTAGGAGACGCTGTCGGACATGCAGGAAGGCATGCCGCTGGGTGTCCACCTACCTTTCGTGGGCTACTCCTACTCCTGCATGGCCCTCAGGTAAGCGCGGCTCCTGTGCAGCCTGAGAGGAGTGGATGGGGGAGGAGGGAAGGCCCTTCCCCCCCAGAGGCCCCGGGGGGCTGCTCCAGGTTATCACATTCTGCCCTGATGGCACCCAGGAGACTTGTAGGGTCAATCTTGGAACCTTACTGTCTTGGGAAGTAAGGACTTTTAGGAGCCCACAGTTGCAAGACCTTAAATTCTCAGACCACGAGAACTTTGAAATTTAGATTCAGTTGTTAAACCTCAGAGTCACAGGCTTGGTCTTGCAGAATCTTCTCACTTTCCACTTTTCAATGTCTAGTGTACAGTCATAGGACCTCACAGTCTTAGAAAATAAGGAGTTTAGAATTGTTAAGTCAGTCTTAAAAGAACACAGACTCACTGAATTACATAACCACAAAGCCTTTTTAAAACATTGATTCTGCAAATAATACATTTGCCTATCACAAGTATATCAGAAAATACAAAGCCCGCCAGCAGCAGCGGTCCCTGGCTCACACACACACACCTCCTTAACAACTGTGGGAACATGCTGTATTCTAACCCGTTCTGTTATTGGACAACGTACTGCAAATGCCATTTCTTATCACGAACAAACTACCACACAATCCTGACCTGCTGGGGAGTGCTCTCCCCACTGGACCGGCAGGACTTAGTCAACCAGCCTTTCTGTCCTGACCCAAGCTGGATGAACAGCCACGAATTGGTCTCGGCACAAGGTCTTTATCCTTGTCCAGGGTCATTGGGTCCTTGAGGCACAGTTCCGTAAGAGGGACTGCTGGGTTGGAGGGAACATCACTTTTATTGCAATTTCATATTCCTTGGGAGGACCTTCCTCCCAGCACCTGGGTTTGAGGGGGTGGGCTGCTGTCTACTGTCAGTCTTGGGATCCCACACCCAGTCTGAAGACCACCTCTTTGGAGGTTGCCAGAGCTGGGCAGTGTGCCCCTCACTTCCTTGGTCCCTAAGGAGAGGGGCCTGAGAAGGGCACACGGAGTGGAAGGGCAGATCCTAGAACACGGCTGTCTTGACCCCAGGTTCCCAAAGAAGGGAAACTCAACTTCCAGGGGCCTAAGGCCATGCCAGGGGCTGGCCTTTTCCTAACAACAGGAGGACCTGTACCCCCCACCCCCAGCCTGGCAATTTGCCCCCTTTACTCTGCTTCTCCCCCTTCTCAAACCACGGAGACTTCGGGTCTGGCTGCCCCAGGGCACAGGCTAGGGTGTCCTGGCTCTAAACCCAGGGGATCAGCAGCCTCTGGGGTGAGGCCTTGGCTCACCCTCCCACCCCTCGGCGTCCTCCTCTCCCCAGGGACGATGAGACCCCGGGCTCCACACCCATGGAACTGGAGGCCGAGCCATTGCCTGAGCCCAGCCTGGAACCCACAGTGCCCCCACCAGAGGGAGCGGTGAGTCCCTGGAGGAGAGTCAGTGAGGGGTGAGAAGGGGAGGCCTTCAGGGATACAGTGTGCCGTGGAGTGCTGGGCCTCCTGGGAACTTCCTCGATAGAAAGAGACGGAAGACAAAGTAGAGACAAGGCTACTTCAGTCAGACGTGACCCTCACAAAGAAATTAGAACAGAAAAAAAAAAAAAAAAGAAATTAGAACAGGTCACTGAGTTCTAATTTCTAATGCATAGAGGGGGACTCTCAAGGGAGGGGAAGCCCTGGAGAAGGAGAAGGACCACCCATGGGAGGAAAAGCAAAGAGAACCTTAAGAGTGAGGGCTCTGAGGTGGGAACCAGCTGATTGCTCTTAAATGTAAAAGGAGGGTAGTAAGGCGTTACTGGTCCAGGAGAAAGGATGGTGAAGAATGAGTAGTGGGGTGGCTGAGGCCAGCGGAGGCACACCAGACAGGGCCTTTCAGTGTGGTGTGCCTCCTCCTGAGGGCTCTGAGGGGCTGGAGAAAATCTGTGCAGAGGAGGGACCTGGTCAAGTTGGGCAGTGTTGTAGGAACAGCCCTTTGGTTTTGGTGTGGATGGTGGATGGGAGGAGACCAGATTAAAGGCTGGAGATGAATAGGACTGGGCTGCTATTAGCCCTCCAAAGGAGCGAGTCTGGATCACTGTGGAGCCGTGGAGATTCCAGAAAGATCTAGGGGGTGCAGGAATAGAGGTCAAGGGAGGATCCCAGTCCTGCAATCTATGCTCAAGTCTTGAATGCTCCCGAGGCCTCTGGTCGCCCTAAGCCCCGTTTCCATACCCAGGTTGAAGCGGCAGTTCCGGAGACCATTCCGGAGGCGGTGGCAGAGCCGGAGGTGACGCTGCGGGAGCTCCAGGAGGCCCTGGAGGAGGAGGTGCTGACCCGGCAGAGCCTGAGCCAGGAGCTAGCGGCCATCCATAAGGCCAACCAGAACTTCGCCAGGTCGGGGTCGGGGTCGGGGCCCGGGGGAAGTCACCAACTTTAGCAGCCTCTCTCACCAGAGCCTCAAGGGCTCACGGTCCATACCTCTCCGCAGTCAACTCCGTGAGGCCCAGGCTCGGAACCGCGACCTGGAGGCGCACGTCCGGCAGCTGCAGGAGCGGATGGAATTGCTTCAGGCAGGGGGAGCCGCAGGCGAGTCCCTCACCCGCCCCCTTCCCTGAGGCGCCCGGGGAGGTGGGCCCGCGGCAGGTGTACACACCTGGGGGAGGGCGAGGGGCCAGGCTGGGGCACGCCGCGCCACCGCCCTCCTCGTCCCTCCACGCGCCCTACGCCTCTCTCTTCTCCTTCCAGCTGTCACGGGGGTCCCCAGTCCCCGGGCTACGGATCCACCTTCCCATGTAAGACCCCTCTTTTTCCCCTGCGTCAAGCCTGCTGCCCCTCTTTGCTGCCCCTGTCTCTGTCACCATGTACCCCCGTCCAGATTTAGGGCTTCCCTCTCTGTGGTTGCAGTCAGATAGCCTCCATCCACCCCACATCGACCAGATCTCCCTCGGTTTAGGCCTCTCACCATATCCCCATTTGGGATATACAATTCGGGGTCTCCCTAGATAACCCCTCCGACCTCGACTCCCCTCGCTGTCTCTCGCCCCACGCCGAGGGCGGCCGGGCTGAGCTGGGCTCAGATCGGGTCACCTGTCCCTTCTCTCTCCAGCTAGATGGCCCCCCGGCCGTGGCTCTGGGCCAATGCCCGCTGGTGGGGCCAGGCCCCATGCACCGCCGCCACCTGCTGCTCCCTGCCAGGGTACGTCCGGCTGCTCACGCCCGCCCGCCGCGCGCCCCCGCCCAGCTCCACGTACCCCAAGTCGCCTCTGCTTAGCAACGCCTCTGCGGGGCTGGGCCAGCGGTGGGGAGGGGAGGATTCTCGGGCAGTCAATCAACACAGGTCTCTAGGAAGCAGCCAATAATGAGTTCGGACAAGACTTCGGTTTGCGAGCCGGCCAACCAGAGCTACCCGCGCTGTGAGGGGGGCGGGGCGGCTGCCGGGGGGTTGTGGACCTCCCAGGCGTAGGCGGGGCAAGTCCCGGGAGCTAATCAGAGGCTCGTGTCGCTGGGTGCTGACCCTCGCCCTCTCCTTGCAGGTCCCTAGGCCTGACCTATCGGAGGCGCGTTCCTTGCTCCTGTTCGCCGCTGCTCTGGCTGTTGCCGCCGCCCTGGGCTGCATTGGGTTGGTGGCCTGCGCCGGCCATCTCGCCGCAATCTGACCCCGCCCGGGAGCCGCCTTCTCCTCCTGAACCCTAGAACCCGAGCCTATCCTACACTCGGGCTCTGCTGGAGGGTTGGGTTACCGAGGCAGGGCCCAGAAGCCCCTCCCATCGCTTCCCAGTTCACAACACTCCGAGCGTGGGTCTCCGCCCCAGCTTCAGCCCCGTGATCCGGGCCCGCCCCCTGGCGGCCGGGGAGGGAGGAGCCGGGGCTGCGGCTCCAGGGAGGCTTGTAGCGGGGAGTGCTGCTGCTGCTGCTGCTGCTGGGGGGTCAGGATCGCAGACCTCTTCCGCCTGCCTAGCTGAGGCCCCCGACGTGGATGGGCAAGCTGCGACCTAGAGAAGGCAGCAGGGCCAGGGCTCATCTGTTTCTCACCCTCCAGGCACCCCCACCCACTCTGGCTCGCAAACCACAAATCCTCCTTGTGCATGAGGCCCCGCCCCCTCAGGAAGGCTCTCTTTCCGCAGCGAAAGTCTAGCGCGAGCTCCGCCTGCTTTCTTGGGAATCTTTTTGTTTTTGACAGCCCCGCTTTTTCGGGGATTCTCGCGCCCTCCTCACGTGCGCTGCTCTCGGAGTCCAGCCGGCTCCGTCCGCCTCGGCAGTTTGGGTATTTATTGACCTTTTCTCTGACCCGCTGACAGGCTCCAGGACCCCAGCACCCTAATCCACGTTTTGGATGCACTGAGACCCCGACATTCCTCGATATTTATTGTCTTTCCCCACCTAGGACCCCCACCCCCGATCCTCGCGAATAAAAGGTCCTCCCGTCTGCCCAAAATTCTGAAATTCCTTGGGGTCCGCAGCTTGGGTCGAGGGCAAGAGGCTGCTCAGCAGGCCAATCGGAAGGCGAGCGGAGGCGGCCAATGGCCTGGCAGGAAGCTAGCGGGAGGCGAAACGGACGAATCGGGTGGGGGTAGGGCTGGGGGGCGTGGCCCAGGCACCCGGCCAATAGGAGAAGACGAGCAGGCCCCTCGGAGGCACCGCCCATTGTCCAGCTGTGGCCCAGCTGTGCCATTCGACCGCGTGGAAGAGGCGGGCTGGACTGGCAGCTAGCGCAGCCATCCTCCTACCATTGCGCCTGCGCGGGACACGCGCATCCGTTCCAGAGACTTAGGCTCGAGAAAAGTTGCTGCAAACTTTCCAGCCCGTTTCCCCCGCCCCTTCTGCCAACCAGACCCGCCCCCCTGCGGAGCCGGGAATTCCGAGGGGCGGAGCGTGGGCCGAGATGGGGAGTGAGGGGGGCCTTCGGAGGACCCTGGAGACGGAGGTGTGCAGAAGCTTAGTCTCGGGGCAGAGGTGGCTTCGCGCCCTTAACCCTCCCGGACGGCCCGTTACCTTCTCCGTTGTCCCGATGGGGAAACTGAGGCCCTGAGCCAGAGGCACACGCGGGGGGACGCAAAAAGCGCGGCCTGAGGCGGAGGGAAAACAAAGGGAGAATCACGGACAAGACGGGGAGGGGGACGGGCACACACACAGACACTGGGACAGAGACCCTAGTAGAGAGCTGGGCCTGGCATCGGTGTTGAGGAGGGGAGACGCGGGTCGGCGGGAGAAGATCGGGAAGCACGAAGTGGGGGGTGGGGTGGGGAGGGGAGACGGGCGGGGGAGGGGGCTGGGGAAAGCCCGAGGGAGGAGGAGAAGGAGGGAGGAACTTCCCAAAGTTGCAAAACATGGCTACCTTGCCTGCGGATCCGAGCGCGGGGCCGGCGGCCGGGGGGGAGGCAGTGGTAGCGGCGGCGGCGGCGACCGAAGAGGAGGAGGAGGAAGCGCGCCAGCTCCTGCAGACTTTGCAGGCTGCCGAGGGTGAGGCGGCGGCGGCGGCCGGGGCCGGGGCGGGCGAAACGGCGGTGAAAGTGGAGGGCCCTGGATCCCCAGGCGTTCCCGGGTCGCCCCCCGAGGCCGCTGCCGAGCCGCCCACGGGGCTCCGCTTCTCGCCGGAGCAGGTGGCGTGCGTGTGCGAGGCGCTGCTACAGGCAGGCCACGCCGGCCGCTTGAGCCGCTTCCTGGGCGCACTGCCCCCGGCCGAGCGCCTACGTGGCAGCGATCCTGTGCTGCGCGCTCGGGCCCTGGTGGCTTTCCAGCGAGGCGAGTACGCCGAGCTCTACCGGCTGCTCGAGAGCCGCCCCTTCCCCGCCGCCCACCACGCCTTCCTTCAGGACCTCTACCTGCGCGCGCGCTACCACGAGGCCGAGCGGGCCCGCGGCCGCGCGCTGGGCGCGGTGGACAAGTACCGTCTGCGCAAGAAATTCCCGCTGCCCAAGACCATCTGGGACGGCGAGGAGACCGTCTATTGCTTCAAGGAGCGCTCCCGCGCCGCGCTGAAGGCCTGCTATCGCGGCAACCGCTACCCCACGCCGGACGAGAAGCGCCGCCTGGCCACGCTCACCGGCCTCTCGCTCACGCAAGTCAGCAACTGGTTCAAGAACCGACGACAGCGCGACCGGACCGGGGGCGGCGGCGGCGGCGGCGGCGCGCCCTGCAAGAGGTGAGGGGCCCGGGGCGGCGCCAGTCTGGCTTTCCCTGGGACGTACCCACCTCTCCCAGACCCGTTGTCCTCGGACACCCCCCGCTCACACCCTCAGGCGCCCGCCGAGCGCGAGGAATCCTCGTGGATTAACTAGGCACTCGCCCGGCCCTCCACCCTGACACCGCTGCTCCTCTCGCAGAGGCTGGGGAGACCGCCTCCCTCTACTCCACAAGCTCCGTCCCGGATCCCATCCGCGCCCGCGGCTAGTCTTGGGGGCGGCAGTGAGAAAAAGGGGCTGCGAGAAAGGAGAGGCCTTTGTCCTCGCTCCCGGGCGTAGGGGCTTCTTTAGGCCCCTTCGCGGCCAGTCCCTCCCTGACCGCGGCTGTCTCATCGTCTCTCCCGCCCCCCCAGGGCCCAAACAGCGTGGTCCGTCGTCTGTCTTTGTTGTGAAACGTGAACCTTCCCCAGCTCCGGTTTCCCTGTAACCCAAGCCCTTCCCCTCCCACCCTGCGCGCCGGCCTCTCGCTCCTTCTCCGACGCCCGGGGGGAGGGGAAGGGGGGGTTGGGCACCGGGAACTAAGCTGGCGACTCCCTCCTTAACGTCTCCAGAGCCCCTCGGCTGTTTTCAGGCCGACTCTGGAGACTTCGGGCAGCCCGGTTACTCAGCCTCCCGGACCCTAAAGCTGAGGAGTTGGGAGAGGAGGGCCCCTCTAACCCTCAGCGTTCAGCTTGAACCTTTGGGCAGTGGTGTCAGGACCGGGCTTGCAGAGGCTCCTCCCTGGGGTCTCAGAGAGGAGGTTTCATTAACTCCCTGAAATTGCCCACAAAATTTTGGGCTGGGGAACATGGGAAGGCAATGGGCGGCTTGTGCTTCCTCTGAGCACTTTGCCTCCAGCTCTCAGCAGGAATGGGGCTGGCCTGCGGGGAAACACATGAGTCCACCACTCAAAATCCTCTCTCTGGCCAGCGAGTCTGATGGAAACCCCACGACGGAGGATGAGTCCAGCCGCAGTCCTGAGGACCTGGAGAGAGGGGCGGCTCCGGCGGCTGCCGAGGGCCCAGCGCCAGGCTCCATATTCCTGGCCGGGGCCGCCCCTCCCGCACCGTGCCCTGCCTCCTCCTCCATCCTGGTGAACGGGAGCTTCCTGGCTGCCGGCAGCTCTCCAGCAGTGCTCCTCAACGGGAGCCCCGTCATCATCAACAGCCTCGCACTGGGCGAGGCCTCTGGCCTGGGCCCCCTGCTGCTCACCGGGGGTGCCCCTGCTCCGCAGCCCAGCCCCCAAGGGGCCAACGAGGGCAAGACCTCCCTGGTCCTGGACCCTCAGACTGGGGAGGTTCGTCTGGAGGAGGCTCAGCCTGAAGCCCTGGAGACCAAGGGGGCTCAGGTGACTGCTTCAGGGCCGCCTGGAGAGGAGGTCCCGGCACCTCTGCCCCAAGTGGTGCCTGGCCCCCCTCCAGCAGCCACCTTTCCGCTGCCCCCAGGACCAGTGACTTCCATGGCTGCTCCCCAAGTGGTGCCACTTTCCCCGCCCCCTGGCTACCCTGCTGGCCTGGGCCCCACCTCCCCACTGCTGAACCTGCCCCAGGTGGTGCCCACCTCACAGGTGGTGACGCTGCCCCAGGCTGTAGGGCCGCTGCAGCTGTTGGCAGCTGGGCCAGGCAGCCCAGTGAAGGTGGCCGGTGCCTCAGGCCCTGCCAACGTGCACCTGATAAACTCCGGCGTGGGCGTGACTGCGCTGCAGCTGCCTTCGGCCACTACCCCAGGTAACCCCTTCTGGTGGCTGGGTGGGGGGTGCACTTATTTGGGGGAGGGGGTTGCTGCTGGTGGGCTTCCTGGGGCCGCAGTGGGGGGAGGGGAGCTCTTCCCTGGCGGGTCCCAGACCCTCCTGAGGCTCAGGCCAGGAAGACTTAGCCTTACTCTGACCCTGAAGGGGCTCCTTTTGCCTCTGGTTAATCTCCCTGCCTGCCCTCCAGCAGCTTCATTCTCACCTGGGCGCCTTTCCTCCCTCCTCTCCCTACAGGAAACTTCCTGCTGGCCAACCCCGTGTCCGGCAGCCCCATTGTAACAGGTGTGGCCGTGCAGCAGGGCAAGATCATCCTCACCGCCACTTTCCCCACCAGCATGCTGGTCTCCCAGGTCCTGCCGCCCGCCCCCAGCCTGGCCCTGCCCCTGAAGCCGGACACAGCCATCTCAGTGCCTGAAGGAGCCCTCCCAGTGGCCACCAGCCCCGCTCTTCCGGAGGCCCACGCCTTAGGCGCACTTCCTGCGCAGCAGCCACCCCAGCTGCCCCCCGCCGCTGCCGCCCCCGCCGCCCCCAGCCTACCCTTCTCCCCAGACTCCTCTGGCCTCCTACCCGGCTTCCCGGCGCCCCCGCCCGAGGGGCTGCTGCTGTCGCCCGCGGCCGTGCCCATCTGGCCAGCCGGGCTGGAACTGAGCACTGGCACTGAGGGGCTGCTGGAGGAAGAGAAAGGGCTGGGGACACAGGCCCCCCATACCGTGCTGAGGCTGCCAGACCCTGACCCCGAGGGGCTGCTCCTGGGGGCCACCGCGGGGGGCGAGGTGGACGAGGGGCTGGAAGCTGAGACCAAGGTCCTGACGCAGCTACAGTCAGTGCCTGTGGAAGAGCCCTTAGAACTGTGACCCGCCGGCCCCCAGGCCTCCCCTGACAATGGTGCTCGAAATCCAGGCCGGGAGGAGGGACCCTCTCATAACACAGCGGCTGCCGTCTACCTACACACACTACACCCTCCCCGGCTGCTCAACCTCTCCGTGCCCTGGAGGGTCCACTCCTCGGGCAGGATGCTGCCTCTGTTACAGCCCTCTCCTTGGTCTATATGGGGAGATTTGGGGGTCCTGACTCAGGGGCTCTGCCCCCCCTCGACCTGGTACTAGCCGTGAGCTGAAAGCCCTGCCGAACGACTGAATTTCCCCCGCCCCCCACCCCCAGCCCTCTCCCTATCACTCCCTGAAACACTATTAATAGCTCCACTGACGGCCAGCGTTCTCAGAACTGCTTGGAATTCAAGGGTGGAGGACAGGCAGTCCTGTGCCGAGACTCCTGGACCCTCCCAGCTGGGCCCTGCCTGCCCACAGGTGTGGGGGGCGTGGGCCAGGGTCCTCGGTTAGCACCTCCTGGACTAGAGCCCCAGGTACCTTGTCCAGCCCCAGACCAAAGATCCCTGTGTCTAGTTTGTATCCTAAATCTTTATTTTTCTAGGACGTGTTATGCCTTCATTTCCATTAAAATAAACAGACAACTAGAACCTCCGGGGGTGTGGGTTACCTTCCAACAACTTGCCCAAGGAAAAGCTAAAGGACAGACAGCGCGCCTTGAGTTTCTGGCTTTGTGATCCATGCTCCCTGAGAGGGGACAGGCCTGGAGGTCACACTGGAGGAGCTGTTTGGGAATGTGTCTGCGGAGAACAGAGCTGAAGAAGAGGGCCCAGGGCAGGTGGCCTTGTCTCTTGCTGGTAACAGTTTTATTTCATTGAAAATAATAAATAATCTATAAATAGAATAGGGTAGGAGGAGGAAAGTGAGGTGAGATTGAACAGGGTGGAAAGCATTAGATTCTGGGCTGGGCAGTGGACAGGCAGAGGGAAACTTCACCTCCCTGCATTTCATTCGGGTGGGAGGGGGGCTCCTTTCACCCTCTCTCTGGCTTCTCTGATTCGCTCGTCCAGGGTAGAAGGGGGCTGTGAGAGGCTTGCCAACCTCGGGGCAGAAGTTCAGACTGCCCCATACAAGGCAAACACAAAGCATCGGGATCAATAAAGAACGCCACCTGCCAACCTGGGGAGACCTGCACTAGCGGGGGCGAGGCCCAGGAAACCATCACAGGCTCCTGGTTTCAACAGCAGCAGGGCCCAAGGGAGGGCGCGGCACCCTCACTCTTGCTGAGGAGACTCCGGAGAGACTGGGTCTGGGGAGCCTCGGGCCTTCTCAGCCAACAGCTGGTAGAAGGGTTTGGGGGTCTCCCAGTCCTCGTCCTCGCTGCTGGAGCTGTCCTGCTTCACGATCCGGTTGTGCTGGCGGCTGAACCTGCGCGCCTTGGTGCTGGGGGAGAGGTGGCAGGATGGGTGGGTTTCCTCCGTCTCACCTCCGTCCCACCCCCAGTGCTCTGGGCTCAGTAGTGACCAGGGTCTGGGCTGGGGACGGCCAGGGCTTTATTCGGCTCCACCAGCAAAGTGCTGGCTCTTTGGAGACCTGTTAAGATCTGTGCATGCGCTTGTTTTTCCAGAGAGGGGCAACTGAGGACTGGACAGGTGGCAGGAATTTGAAGTTGGTGGAGAATAGGGGTTTCAGGAGGGAGGGGGCGTTGAGATGGGGAGAGGAGAAGGCGGCCAAGCTACAGGGAGTTAAGACGCAGTTTCCTGCTCTGAGAAACTCTGAAGCAGAAAGTGCAAAGTAAGTTTAGGGCCAAGGGGATCCAAATTAAGAATTCAGCTATTTCCCCTTCTAAGTTCCAGGTAGGGGTAGAGCACCCTTCTGCTTCTGTCCCCCAACTCTTCCATAAAATTTGGTGACACCCAGATCTCCCGCCCGAGGAAACTCCCACCCTGCTTCCAACATCACAAAGCTCAAGGCTCTGATGATTTTCAGAGGAGCAGGGAGGGCCCTAGTGTCCACCACCCACACCTTCTGGGCAGGGGCTTCTCACCAGTATGGTTTTCGCTCCTGCAGGGTCATCACCCGCCAGAGTTGAGCCAGCTCCTTGGTGGCGGCCGTGGATGCGGTCCCAGGGCAGGCTCTGTGGCAGGAGTGGGGAGGAGGTGAGGAGGTGCCTGCAGCCCTGCCTGGCTTGGGCAAAGGCCAACCACACGAGGGGCCCTGGCCTTCCCATAGCCTCATCTTTCCCATCTGAGAACTCAGATCTTCCCGTGTTGCCCAGAAAGGCTTCCCTTTCATGCCCCCTGGAACAGAGGTGACAGAGGAGGGATCTCGACTAAAGGGTGGCTGGAGAGGGGCACCCCCCCCTCGACTAAAGGGTGGCTGGAGAGGGGCACCCCCCCCCACCCCCCCGTGTCCCGGGATCTGCATCTGCCGCTCTGATAGGAGCACCAGCTCTTCTCCCCTGAGGCTTGAGGGACCTCCCCCACCCCCGCCCCCAGCTGCAGGCTGGCGATGATTGTTCAGGTTTGGGCGCTTGACAGATCCCATCAAGTTCAGCCCCAAGGACTTCTGCTTGAAATCTTAGAAATGAGGCACTGTCTTCCCACAGGGTTGCTGGGGTGGGAGACAGGACATGAGCCTGAAGCTCCTAGGTAGGGGTGAGCCTGCTCCCAACCTGGCCCAGCAGGGATGGAGCTCAAAGCCGAGAGGAATACGGAGTCCAGAAAGGGGTGAAGATCCAAGAGCATCACGGGAGTCCCAGGACCAGCCACGGCTGAAGGTGGAGCCTCTTTTTCAGATTATAGTAATTAATTAATTATATTAATTAGTTATGTCAATTATATAAGTTAATATTTGCCAATTAATTTCCTTTTTTTCATAAGTCTGAGGCGAGTTTCACTGCTTCCGATGCACGGGGCCAGGGGAGGCGGGGGCGAGTGTGGCGGGCGAGCGTGTCAGCAGCAGCGGGTGGTCTAGCCCTGGGAGTGGGTGGACAGTGAAGCAGGGCCCCTGTCAGGGCAGAAGAGGACGCCCACCCACCGAATGTACTGCTTCCGGTTCATCCTGCAGAACATGATGAAGCCGTTGACACACTTCTTCTTCATCTGGGGAGTGCCAGGGGCTTTCTTGCTCCCCTTGGACTTGGAGGGACGCCGGCTGGCCCGGCCCTTCCTGGCCTTCCTCCCGGCCGTGGGCAGGGGTGAGACCCGCCGGGTAGGGGTCCACGTGTAGTCCCCATCGTCGCTGGAGGACTGCAGGCCCTCAAGGTCACCCTGAGTGTCCTGCAGGGGGCATAGAGAGGTGAGGGGGGCATAGGTGAGGGCGGGCAGGAGACCTGGACTGACCCAGCCGATGGCTCTCCGTCTCCCTCACCTGCTGCTGCCTCCACACCGAGTCTGTGTCCGTGTCCTCCGAGCCGGCGCTGGATGGCACCTTGCTGTTTTCACTCAGTGAGAGGTAGCAGTGGTCCAGCGAGACCGAGGACTGGCACAGGTCTTGGGAGTTGGAGGGGTCTTTGGGGACCTCAGGGGGCGTGTCCTGGGACATGAAGGAGAAAGATAGGAAGAGATGGACAGAGGGGGGCAGTGGTGTCCCTTCACGGCCCCCACTCGCGGCTCTCCTGGGATGTCACACAAGCATCGGAAACAGCTCAGGTTCAAAACAGCCTCGTCCAGACACCGCCTCAGAAGTTCAAGCAAAGGTTCCCCAGTTCCCACAGTGGATCAGGGAAGAGGTGGACTGGGGGCTTCTGTCTCCTATTCTGGGGCTCTCCCTCACAATTCCCCTGTGAGGGAGCTGGCACACCCTAGGCAAGTTTTAACTCCTCTGAGTGTGTTTCATCCACGATGGTGTCACCACACATCCCCTGCCAGGCCAGGCCAGTGTTTATAAAAGCTCTGCTAACGGTGTCTCTCTTTGTTTCTGCGGTGAAATCAGCTACTTGTTGAGGCAGGGGCCACCTTCCCACACATGGAGGGAGAACCATCTGGGGACCAGAGCCAGGCTGCTCCTCTTGTCAGCCAGAGGTTGAGCTGCTGGAGCAGACGGTGCTCCGGAGGTCAATTCTGGGGCCTGGGAGGGGAGGCTCTTTCGCACCGAGGATCCCAGAGGTCACCTGCTGTTTTCAGTTTCCTCATTGGTTAAATGGTGTCACAAGAGAGCCTGCCCCATAGAGCAGTCATAAGATTATGTGGGGTCTTTTCTGGGCACCTGGCAGCTTTTAGATTTATTCTTTACAGGGGGTTCATTCCAAGGGCCCAGCACAGAGCAGGGCGCCTGGTGGCCAGCAGGTAGGTTAGGGCACAGATGGGTGGGTGAGTCTCTGGAAGGACCAGGAGAAGCATGATGGACAGACAGCTGAGTTGAGGGGTCGGGGGTGACTGAAAGGTCAAGAGGACGGATGAGTGAATCAAACTGGTGGGAAGAAGGATGGACGGGTGTGTGGACAGGTGTGCTGGCAGACACCTACCTTCTGAGGTTCCTCAAAGATGCAGGCAGAAGGTGAAGATGCAGGATCTAACAGTATTTCCTCAAAGAGAGCTGTCAGGGACAGAGAGGGAGACCAGAAAGGTGGCTGGGACAGAAGCGCCTCTCTCGGGACACCAGGCCGCTGTCCTGCCGTCCCCATAGCTGGAGGGCCTTTCTCTGGCTGTGACCTTTGGGCTCTTCTGCCCAAGTCCAAGTCCAGCTCCTGTGGGGGACCTCCAGCCTGGGCAGAGTGAGTAGGTCCCTACTGTAGGGTCCCGGAGCCTCCCCTGCACCAGGCTGGCCTGGAGCAACTCCTCACCAGGCTGTGGGCTCCAGGGATGGGATGGGATTTGTCCTGGGAGGATTCACCCCCGGGTATCCAGTGCTGCCCAGCAAGTGCCCATCAAGTGGGCTACACACTTGGTGGGCATCACTGCGGGTTTTTTCTTTCTCAGTGAACCAAACCTCAGGTCCAGCCCTGGGTGCTCACCTTGGGTCAGGTACTCACTGCCGTCCTCCAGGATCTGTTCGGGTAGCAGTTTCCCTGGGGAGCTGAAGAGGGAGGGGCTGAGCCCTAGGATCTCCTTCAGGGGGTCTGTCTCGATCTCATTGGTAATCTGGGGAGGCCCCAGGGCCAGTGGGCTCTCTGAAAAGGAAATGTCAGGCTTGAGGGTGTGTCAGGTGTTGTCATCTCCTGGAACAGAGCAGCTGGCTTTGAGGAGATGGTGCCCCACACTGGGGAAAGGTGACTCTGTCAGTTCTTCATTGTGAGTGCTTAGAAGAGGAAATTAAGAGGCGCAGTGCCTGGATTCATGTTGTTGGTGGTGGTGGTGGTTTAGTCGCTAAGTCGTGTCCGACTCTTTGTGACCCCATGGACTGTAGCCTGCCAGGCTCCTCTGTCCATGGGATTTTCCAGGCAAGAATACTGGAACAGGTTGCCCATTCCCTTCTCAAGGGGAATCTTCCCAACCCAGGGATCAAACCCGCCTCTCCTGCTTGGCAGGCCATGTTCTTTCCCACTGAGTCACCAGGGAAGCCCGGAATTATGTTAGAGATGGCATATATAAATATAAATATATACATATATATATATGTATATGATGTGCCAGATC
This sequence comes from Dama dama, assembly GCF_033118175.1. Taxonomy (NCBI): domain Eukaryota; kingdom Metazoa; phylum Chordata; class Mammalia; order Artiodactyla; family Cervidae; genus Dama; species Dama dama. The sequence continues at coordinate 58,925,188 of NC_083684.1, read as the reverse complement.
CAACAGACTGATATGAGCTAGCTGGAGCTCTGTATTAAGATTCTGAAGTAGTTTCTGGGATCAAGAGAAAAAGTTAGGATTGATTAGCAACATCTGCCATGGCAACCGATGGCTGGGGACAGCGAGTGCCCTGTGTCCGTGCTTAGCGCATCCATCCCTCTCCCACTGCCCCCTTCCCCGGACATCCTCAGAAAGAAGGTACCAAGAAGGCCCCACACCCACCTACAAGGGGGAGAGACAGAGCTTCAGTCACCTTGGGGGCTGCCCTCTGCAGTCCAGGCAGGAAGCCAAGGGTCGGCATTTGGAGACTGCTTGCCCACCTCCTCGCCAGAATCATAGGACACCAGCTTCTCCCTGCAAAAGGTGGAATTCAAGAGGCAGACCTGGGGCCCTGGCTGGAAATACTGTGGCACACAGAGCAAGCCCTTGCCCTCCGGGTGTCTCAGTGTTGCCCACTGGGGTAAGACGGGGATGGCTCTGTGCCCGCCACTGGGGAGCGCCGGGGGCAGAGACCTTGGTCAGCTGAGGTGCCCGCCCTTAGGGAGCTTCAGGGCTTGTGACGAGAGGCCAGCTGTCATCAGAGCTGATGACACAGGGGGCAGAGCTGGGAGAGGGGTTTGAGGAGGAAGAGAGAAGGTGGGCAGGGCAGGACAGAGAAACATGCTGAGCTAGAAGGATAGGTAGAAGGATGGGTAGTTCCTTCCAGGTGGACGAGGGGAACAGGCTTCCTGGAAGAGGGAACCAAGGATGAGAAGCCCAGGGGGACACGGGTGGGCCTCCTTCCAAAGTGGTGAATAATTAGTGGTAAGGATAAGATTCACAGGGGAGGGGCTGGCAAGGTGAGCTGGGGCAAGAGAGGATCTCAAATGCAAATTAAGATATCTGTGCTCTACCCAATAAGACGGAGCAGCCTAAAGCCAAAACCCAACATGACCAAAGACTCTGCGTTAAAAAAGCCACGCGGGTGACTGGTGTTGACAGGCTAGAAGGGTAGGACAGGAGGCCAGGGAGGGGCTGCGGCCCTTATCAGCACACAAGAAGCAGGGCTTTCCTTTGGACTCCCAATGCCTGGTGCAAAGCTAGGCCCTCAGAGGTGGTCACCCCGGATACAAGCAGAGGGTGGAAATTGACCCTATTTCTCCCCAGGCCTTAGCCATTCCCCTGGAACATGTCAGCTCCCCAACTCATATCCCCTGAGCTTCCCTTACCTGGGACCAGGCGGGGTCTTGTTGAGAAAATGGATCGTCTCGACCCCTTGCTGGGCCTCAAAAGCAGGATAAGACCCCAAATCCCGAGTATCATCTTTTACACAGCAGCCTACGGGGGCAAGTTGGGATGGTCACTCCTGTGACAGGGCCTGATGCCAGGGCTCACAGGGACACAGATGGAGAGGTGCCGGGGTCTCCCACAGCCTCTGCCTCCCCCCACTCCAGCCAAAACCTCAGGCTGGGGGCGGGGACTCTGAGTGAGGTTTGAAAGTGAAGGTGTTAGTTGCTCAGTTGTGTCCGACTCTTTGTGACCCCACGGACTGTAGCCTGCAAGGCTCCTCTGTCTATGGGATTCTCCAGGCAGGAATACTGGAGTGGGTTGCCATTCCCTCCTCCAGAGGATCTTCCCAATCCAGGGATCAAACTTGGGTCTCCTGCATTGCAGGCAGATTCTTTACCATCTGAGCCACAGGGTACCCTGAATCACCCCCAGGTTTCTGGAATCCTACATCTCTATTAGAAGCTCTAAGGAAGATAAAATATTTAAGTTCAGTAATGATGATGAAGATGATGGTAGCAAACAAGTGTATAGTACTTACCATGGCAGCATAGTTTTAATCACTTTACATACTACTCAGCACCCCTTTGCCAAAGGATATGGTTATTATAATACCCAGTTACAGTTCAGTAAACGAAGGCACTGAGCTCTAAAGAAACTTGCCCAAGGTCACAAGATTAGCAGATGATCTGGGACACCCACCACTCATGGGTGACCCCAGGAAGTGAGCGTATGGGATCACCGGGCGGTCACTAGCACCATGCCCGTGGCCTGGCCCAGAGGATAGGCTCTGGGAGGAAGGGCTGAATGAATGGGCAGAGGAAGAGGATGACCCGAGGCCTCGCCTTCCAGTCGTGCCCGTGTCTGCTGGGGGTGTCACACCTTTGCAAGCTGGCTCGCAGGAGCATTTGTCTGGCTGCTTCAAGGGAAAGGAGGCTCAGGAGGAGGCCCGACTCTTGCCCCCAGTTCTGTGAACTGCAGCCCTCACATGAGGGCTGCACTGATCCTGCCCCCCGCCTTACACCCACAGCCGAGCCTGAAGGGAAAAGGAAACTGGGAAAGAGGCCAAGAGACAGCACCTCTCTTGTCCACGGTCCAATCCCCGGCTTCTAGGACTTTTTCCAGGACGCCAGGGGGTGCCTGATCAGTGGTGTGTAAACGACTGGCTAAGTTAGTGGAGAGGAAAGAGACCAACTTGAGATGTCACAGTGGACGCTGTTCTCAGCCACATCCAGCCATGTCAGCTGGTGTCTTCCTCCCTTCCTGTCACCTTGAGATGAGGATGCCTCAGCCCTGGGGAGACTGCAGGAGTCCAAGCATCTTGGAGGGGTGGTGGTCCCCACCACGTTTCCTCCTTTCTGGTCTGGAGATGGGGTCTCCAGCTTCTCAGGCTTCTCCAGGGCCAGACAGCGACGAGGGTTCTGGGCCCGGGTCTGGCGTTCTGGGAGAGGAGAGAGATGGCATCAGACAGGGCTGGTGGGGGCAGGGGGACTGTCTCCAGAAGGTGGTTGGGGTTGGGGTGGAGACACTCTGCTCTGGCCCCAACGACCTGCTTCAAAGCTTTGCCTGGCTGGGTCACTCAGTCCTTCTCAGGTAAGCCCAGATCCTCAAATAAAGACCATCTAGTCCGATACCCCCTTCCTCTGCCCAGATGTTAGAATCACTTTGAGAATTCTGAAAAATACTGATGCCCAGGTTCCACCCAGATCACTGAAGCCCAGCGTTCAGGTGGGAGGCACAGGCAGGGGCATTTTTTAAAGCATCCCAGTGATTCAGATGTGCAGCCAGGGCTGGAAATCATTGATTAGGTCCGACTCCTCCCACCCTTTTTTTAAAGCTAGGTCATGTGGCATGCAGGATCTTAGTTCCTCAACCAGGGATTGAACCAGTGCCCCCTGAATTGAAAGTGTGGAATCTTAACCTCTAGAACACCAGGGAAGTCCCCCAACTCCCTTTTTAAAGACATGGAAAATGGGGCTCAAAAAGGGGAAGAGACAGGTAGTGAGTTAGTAGCAAGGCTGAGGTGGGACTTGGGACCCTCACCTCCCACACAGGGTCCTTCCATCACCCATGCACCCTGCTGCCCTGGCCCAGGGATGGATGATAGGACAGAGGGATGATAAATGCTGACAGCAGATTCCATTTGCTGGGCACTGGCTACATGCCCCGCCACTTAAGCACTCGAGTGGTGTGCACATGGGCTCCTCATCCTGAAGACCACCCTGTGGCAGGCACTCCAATATCCAGACCAGGAAACAGAGGCTCAGAGGATGAGTGACCCGCCCCCCCCCCTCCCCCGCCGCCGCCAGCCCAGGCCTCAGAGCTAGGAAGAGGAGGGCACGAGGAGTTGAACCGAGTCATGTCTGAATCTAGAGCCTGGTCCAGGCTCAGGATTGCTGACTGGGCCTCCCTGGAGTGGTGACGGCCCTGGAGAAGGAGCCCCGTTCCTGTGGGACTCCTGTTTCCTATTCCACTGCAGGCTTGTACCTGACACTCGGGTTGGCTTTTTCTTCCGAGGTTTCCGGCATGCTCCCCAAAGACGGGACTTCTGAGAATGCGGGGAGCTGGACGGGGTGGAGAGTCTCTGCTTTGCGGAGCCTGCAGCAGGGTTCCAACCCAGCCCTGCAGAGGATGGAGAAGGAGGCAGGTCAGATGGCCTCACCCTTGTCCAGCCTGAGTCCTGCCTCTGGACAATGCTTCCCACTGGACAGGGGGAGGGAGGCTGCTGCAGTCCCCAGATGGACTTTGTAAAAGTGGAAACTGAGGTCCTGGGAGGAGATGGGACTTGTCTGAGGTTTCACAGCCAGGTGGCAGAAGTATAGGTGAAAACTCAAGTGTCTGCAGGTCCATTCCGGGCCTCAGCCCAGACAGAAGACTGACTCAATGCTTCCCAAATGCTTACCCATCTTCCCCTCCCAAACCAGTTCCTCTCCCTACCTCCTCAAGATGGTGGGGGCTCCAGCATCCACCCCAGGTGGCCCGCGGCCTCTGCTCCAGGCCTCTCAATTCTTCCTTGTGAACATCTCCCAAAGTGACCCTCTTCAGCCCACACTCTCAGCCATGGTGCTACATTTGCTTGTGGTCTCCTGCCTAGGTCCCTCCCAGAAGTGTCTCCACTGGTCTCCCTGACTCCAGTTTCTTACTTAATGACCAGTCCCCCACACTAGATGTCAGGGACCTCTTCCTAAACAGCCACTCTGATGGTGGTTTCCTCTGGCTTAAAGTTCTTCAGTCATTTTCATCCTATCTCCCTCCCGAGCCAGGCTCTCGAGGCCCTTCAGAATCTCATCTCTGCCTCATTTCCTACCCTTCTTGCCAGGGTATTTCTCACACCAGTAACAACAACACCCAGCATATACAATGTAGAACGACTGGCATGTTCCAGGCACTGTGTGACAACACTCCTTGCGTGTATTAACTCATTTAATTCTCACAACAAACAGAAAGGAAGTACTCTTACTGGTCCATTTTGCAGATGAGGGAACTGAGGCTCAGAGCAGTCTAGGTCATGAGACACATGTGTCTGAGTCTGGACCTGGCTCCGGAGTCTGTGCACGTCATCTGGGTGCTGCACGGCCCCTCCAGTCACACCTGAAGGCTTGCCTGTTCCCAGACCTTCCATTTGTGTCTTCTTGTGCCTGTGGGCTCCTGCTCACATTGTTTCTTGTTTGCCTGGCATGGTGCCCCCCTGTCCTTGAAGGCCCGCTCCAAGGGCCCTCCCCCCACAGGCTTCCCAAGACGCCCTCCTCTGGGGTCACAGCACCTTGGACACACGCCAGGCTGTGAGATCCGGGGAGGATGGGAACCATCTAGGTCACTTCAGCATCCCCGACAGCCTGGACATAGCAGGCACGGGGAACGTCGGCTGCGCTTACTTACCCCCGAGGCCGCCTTGCCCATGGGTGGTGTGGAGTTGGAGCGAGGCCTTGGCCACATTGATGCAGCTCTGTAGGTAATGAATGTACTGCAGGACGTGCAAGAGAACCTCCTTCTGCTCCCAAAAGAAAGACGGGATTGAGTGGGCTCGAGAACACGTGAGGCTGCTGGGGACCAGGGACAGTCAGGCTCCAGGACCCCTGGGGCCCCACCCCAGCAATCCACCCGCCATGGGCAGAGACGTTCCTATTGTGCTCTTCAGTCCTCACCGTGGCCCAGGGAGCCAACGGTTACAGCTATGAAGACAAGCCCAGGGCGCTGAAGGGATCACTGGGTTACAGAGAGGGCGTGGCCAAACTGGGGTGTGAAGCCAGGCCTGCCTGCCTCCTGGTGAGGTTTTGGGGGCACAGGCTGCTGTGCCCCTTCTCCTCCCTGGCTTCTCTTTCGTTGAGCCTCGGCACAGCGTTCCCTGCCTTCCAGAAGCTTTCCTGACCTTCTGACCCCACATCTAGACTGTTCAGATGTCCCTCCTCAGCACTCCTGTGACACCCTGGGCCTGTTTCCACCAAGGCACTTGCCACACTGTTTTATAATTATCTGTTGATGTGTCATTCTCTCCCATTGACCTTGAACCCGTTGAGAGTAAGAGCATGTAGCTGATGGATTTCTGGATTCTGAGCACACAGAACGGAGAGGTGATGGAGCCAGTTATCACTGAAGGAATGACTCTTCCCCCATAGCAGCAGCGGGCATCCCCCATCCAGCCACTAAGTCGAGGCTGAGTTGACATGAGAGATACTAAGCTAAAAAAGATACCAGCCACTAAGCCACAAGGAGGGTGAACTACACAAACTTTTTTTGCCTTCACAGAACTTACAATACAGGGAGGGCCTCAGACCTTAATAAACTCATAATTCATATAAAATTATTGACTGTGTGATAAACATTAGGAATTAAAGAGCATGATACAATTAGACTTGGGTGTCCAAAAAGGCCTCTCTGAAGTGGCAGCATTGAAACTGAATAGTGGGGACTTCCCTGGCGGTCCAGTTGTTAAACCTCTGTGCTTCCAGTGCAGGGGGCTTGAGTTCAATCCCTGGTTGGGGAACTAAGACCCTATATGCCATGTGGTGTGGCCAAAAAATTAAAAACATTGAAATTTTAAAAAATAAACCGAAGGGTGTAAGGAGTTAGCCTGGTAAGGAGGTGAGGAAAGAATACCTATAACTATTTTTTTTGGATTGAAATAGATCCCTAGAATAACAACAAAACTGTCAACAGGAATGTTCCAAACCCCAAATCAGGAAACATGGTCTCGGGAGTGGGGGATAAATTGAGAGACTGGGATTGACATATACACACTACTATATATAAAATAGATAACTAACAAGGGAGCTTAGCACAAGGAACTCTGCTTAATACTCTGTAATGACCTATATGGGAAAAGAATGTAAAAAAGAGTGGATACATGTATATGTATATGTATGACTGATTCACTTTGCTGTAAGCAGAAACCAACACAACATTGTAAATCAACTATACTCCAATAAAAATTAATTTAAAAAGAGGAAGCATGGTCTCAAGAGGGACATGCATGAAACTTTTCCATAAAACATAATATAGATAGTCACTAAACATATTTAATCTGATCCATAAAATAATAGTCGTTCAGTAGTGTCTGACTCTTTTCAAGTCCATGGATTGTAGCCCGCCAGGCTCCTTTGCCCATGGAATTCTCCAGGCAAGAATATTGGAGTGGGTAGCCATTTCCTTCTCTAGGGCATCTTCCTGACCAAGGGATTGAACACAGGTCTCTTGCACTGCAGGTGGATTCTTTACCGTCTGAGCCACCAGGGAACCTGATACGCAGAGGGAGTTATAATTTACTTAAGGATTAATGGCTACTGATGCTTGGCTTCCCAGGTGGCTCAGTGGTAAAGAATCCACCTGCCAATTCAGGTTCAATCCCTGGATCAGGAAAATTCCCTGGAGAAGGAAATGGCAACCCACTCCAGTATTCTTGCCTGAGGGAAATCTCAGGAACAGAGGAGCTTGGCAGGCTATAGTCCACGGGATCGAAAAGAGTCAGACACTACTTAGCAACCGAGCACACATACCACACAATGTGACACAGTCCAAAGACTATTAGCTTAGGTCCTGGCTCCAACCTACCACTCACTGGCTGTGCACTGGGAGCAGGTCATTTTACCTCCTTAGAGCCTCAGTTTTCTCATCTGTGCAATGGGCACAAGGATATTCATTCAGGCTCAGAAGAGTATCATTAGGACGAAATAAACTTGAATGTGTGAAATTGCCCAGCATAGAGCCTGATACATTCGTTGACTAACAAATGCTTAGTTGATGACTGAGACTGAGGACTGACTGGGATGAAGGTCATATGTACAGTAGGAGGCCCAGGACTTAATTTAAGGGAGGATAAAAATGGGAAAGGAGTGGGATCCTTAAGACAGCTGAGAGAATTCCCTGGTGGTCCAGTGGTTAGGACTTTGTGCTTTCACTGCTGAGGACCCAGGTTCAGTCCCTGGATAGGGAACTAAGATCTGGAAAACTGCACAGTGCAGCCACGAAAAGAGGGGGGACAGTGGGCTGAGACCTGGGGAGGATTCTACCAAGGGGATGTGGTCCTCTGGTCGTGATGGAATGCTGCTGCCTGTGCCCTGACTTGACTGTCATTCCTCCAGCGCAGGGACTGTGTCTCAGCCATCTCCATCCTCCCTGCCAAGAACTTATTATAGAGCCCATGCACACCAAATTCTCCAGTGGGCAAGAGGGCAAAATTTCTCAGCTATTTTTGAGCACTGTGGTGGTCTGTATAATGCTTCCCCCAAAGGTGTCCATGGCCTGGTCCCCGGAACCTGTGCATGTGTTGCCTTATATGACAAAGGGGCCTTTGCAGATGTGATTAAGGATCTTGAGATAGGGAGATGATTCTTGATTTTGGCTTATCTGAGTGTGCCCAGTGCAATCACAAGCATCCTTATAAGCAGGAGGCAGGAGGGCCAAAGGCAGAGAGGGCAAACTGCTGACCAAAGCAGAGATAGAGGAGAGACCAGAAGCTGTTATGCTGCTGGCTTTGAAAAGGACATGAACCAAGGACCATAAGTGGCCTCTAGAAACTGGCAAGGCTTCCCCAGTGGCTCAGGGGTAAAGAACTTGCCTGCAACACAAGAGAGTCAGGAGACTTGGGTTTGATCCCTGGGTAGGAAAGATCCCTTGGAGGAGGGCATGGCAACCCACTCCAATATTCTTGCCTGGAGAATCCCATGGACAGAGGAACCTGGAGGGTTACAGTCCATGAGGTTGTAAAGAGTCGGATACGACTGAAGTGACTGAGCTTGCACAAGTGCAGAAATTGGCAAAAGGGGAGGAAACAGATGCTCTCCTGGAACCTCTGAGAAGAATCGAACTCAGAAATCATCCCAATGAAGTCACAAAAGAAGGCTTTCAGAAAGGGAACCAACATTTATTCAGGCCCTGTAATGGCTGTCGGGTAGTTTTGGTCTCACAATATCTCTGAGTAGGAGTAGTTATTTTTCCTTGATTTATAGCTAAATCTGAGGCTTGAAAGGCTGATAATCTGAGTAAGCTGCCCAGAGTTCTGCAGGTGTGGAGCTGGAGGGCTCAGATCCAGACTGTCTGACTCCCAGGGAGATGACCTTGACCTGATGCCTTGCCTATTTTTTTCCTCTCTCCTGCCTCCCCCCCCCCTTTTTTTTTTTGTCGCCATGCCACTTGGCATGTGGGATCTTCCCTAACCAGGGATCAAACCCATGCCCCCTGCATTGGGAACTCAGAGTCTCAACCACTGGACCACCAGGGAGGTCCCTCCCCCTGCCTCCTTTGCAGGAAAGAATTCCTCAGACTTCTGGTCATGAGATCACAGACTCCCGGAAATGCCCACTCAGAGCAGGACCCTTGCCATCTCAGTGCTGTCACTGGGTTTGTGTGTCTGTCTAGGTTTCCCAGGACAAGGGAGGTCAGCCCGATTGCTGATATGTTCAAATCTGCCTCCCAAATCCACCTCCTCTCCTTCAGCCCCTTTACCTTGGTGAGCTTCTTGGTACCAGTCTTCAGGGTCACGGGCAGCAGCAATGCCAGCTCTTGCAGTTTGCTGGTGTGGTTTTTCCTCTGCTTCCTGTTTTGGGACAAGAACAGGTTTTGGTTAGGACATCCAAAATGGAATTTGGTATCTGACACCAGTCCCCAATCCACCTGTCTCAGTATTCCCCATCTCAGAGAAGCTTAGTTCCCCGACCAGGGACTGAACTCATGCCTCTTGCAGTGGAAGCATACAGTTTTAGCCAGTGGACCCCCAGGGAACTCCCAGTCACCAAATTTTGCCCATTTCTCCTCCAATCCCTTCTCTCCATCCCCTCACCCCTACCCTAGTCTGTGTGTTGACATCCTCATAGTTCTCCCAGCCTCCCATCTGGCCTCCTCCAATCCATACTCTCTATGAGAGTCAGGGGGATCATTCTTTCTTCTTCTTTTTAATATTTATTTTGCAGCACCGGGTCTTAGTGGCAGCACGTGGGATATTCAATCTCTCATTGAGGCACTTGGGATCTAGTTCCCTGACCAAGGATGGAACCTGGGCCCCTGGCATTGGGAGCACAGAATTTTAGCTACTGGACCACCAGGGAAGTCCCTGGAGTGATCTTTCTGAAACACAAATATGTCTGTGGTTTTCCCATCTGTGCAAAAGGAATGAGGATATTCTTTCAGGTGCAGAGGGTTATCCGTAAGACTGAATACCTTAGTTACCTAAGAAGTACTTCAAACCTCTCAATGCCATCCCATTATTAAAATCAAGTCTAAACCCTTGACATGGCTTATAATGCCAGCCCTGCCCCCCACAGGTTGGCCCACCTGACCATTCTGGTCTCATCTCTTACTTCCTTTCGTTCTCTCCCATCAACAGCCCCCAACTCCACAGGACAGGTGAGGTACCTCTGCTAAGGGCCCCCTGACCCTGAGCTCATGCATTTCTCTGATCCCTGCACTAGACTGAGAGCTGACTCAGGGGCACCTAGAACAGGGTCTGGAACATTGCGGGAACTCAGTGCCTATTTGCTAAATGAACAGATAAATAAGGGCGTGAAAGAAGTTAACTCCTGAGCAGATGCAGAACTTTCAGGATCTAATCCCTGAATCCATAATTCATAATATATCCATGTACACACACCTGTACCTCTTTCTCCTGACATATGGAGACACAAAGATGTTGGCGTCTCTCTCCCAAATTATACACTTCTGGCACTACTTCTGCTACTTGTTTGGGAAAGCCCGAACACCTCGTCTCCACCAATCCTTATCTCATTTTCCTTCAGGGCCTGATTCAATTGCCACCCACCCTAGGAAGCCTCCCCTGTCTTTCTCCCTGACTGAAAGCAGGATCAAGCCAAACATACTCCATTGATTACACATGTATCTCTGATTCCTACTCAGACCCATAAACTGATACCCGCTCTTTTATTTTTGGTCATGCTGTGTGGCATGCAGGATCTTAGTTCCCTGACCAGGGATCAAACCCATGCCCCTGCATTGGGAGTGAAGTGTCTTAACCACTGGACTGCCAGAGAAGTCCCTCGATACATACTCTTTGCCAGGTCCTGTGCTGGACACTGTGGAAAGGGAGAGAAATTGATTCACTGTCCTCGAGGACATGAGGGACCAGTGTGGGAGACACTCTTTATCTCCCCAACCAAACTCTGAAGTTGAAAGAATCATTCTCACTCATTCATTCAGCAATTGCTTATTGAGCCCTTAACTGTGTGCCAGGAAGTGTGGTTGGTGACAGGGATAAAAGTCTAGAAAACAACAACTCTTTCTAGAGCCCACAGTACAGTCAGGGATCCATTCATCAAATTGTTCCACAAACAACATAAAATAGCAACTAGGAGCAGAACCAGCTATATAATTTGCTGAGGATAAGAAGGGTTTCCTCGTGGTCCAGTAGCTAAGACTCCAAGCTTGCAATGCAGGGGGCCCCATTTCCATCCCTTGTCAGGGAACCGAGATCCCACATGCCCCAATTAAAAAGATCCTGGGTGCTGCAACTAAGACTCAACACAGCCAAATTATATATATATATATATATATATATATAAAATACATATAAATGTGTATATTTATGTATATATATATAATACATATAAATATAATTTTTTTTATTTGGAGGGAGAAAAAGGGTAACTAGGAATTGCAAAATATAGGTCTCTCCTGGGCAGTAGTCCTGAATAGGTGTGACCCTGGGCTGTGCTCACAGGGGCCTCTGGGAATCAGGCAATCCCTCCCAAGGGGGCTTCTTTCCTTGCTGGATGGTTCTGGTTTCAGACAAGTCTTCCTCACAGTCTCTATGATTTTCACTCACTAATCCCAGCTCTGCCCTCTGATTCTGTGGGGAACAGGTCAGCTCCAGCCACACAGGTCTTTTTCTATTTCTCTCAACTGCCAAGTTTATTTCTGCCTGCAGGGCCTTTCCCATCCCCACCACCTGGAATGTTCCTTTGCCCTGATTTTTCACATGGCTGATTTCTTGCCATTCAGCCTTTAGCTTAAATGTAACAACCTCAGAGAGGCCTTTCCTGACTACCTGATCTAAACAGGCACATTCTTTGTCACATCCCCACATCATTTATCGGCATCCAAAATCTTTCTTTCTTTTTTCCTTTCTTCTTTTCTTTTCTTCTTTCTTCCTTATAAATATAAACACAAGAGCGGGCATTTTTGTCCCTTTTATTTATTGCTATATCCTGGACTGACTGATCCATTAGGCACAGGTAAGCACAGTGCTTGAGGCTGGTGATAATTTTAGGGGCTCATGAAGTGTTTTCTTTTGAAGTCAGAAGAGAAAAAAATTAATATAATTCAACTTGGATTACATTCATCTTTATACCAATGCTGTCATAGAGGACAATTTTTAATGTGTTTTTAATGAAGGAATGAGCCCAAGAAAGCAAAATTGCCTATGGCCCACAAAAGCCATATATGGCCTTGGTTATATTCCTAGCTCCTGGAATAATACCTGGCTCTTAGTAGGTGCTCAACAAAAAAACTGTTGAATTAAAGAATGCTATCCTGTCTTATGATTGCCTTTCAGTCTTTGAAGTGGCAAATGACTCTAATTCTTGAGTTTCCTTCTCCCTGAGCTAATCAGCCTAAACACTCACTGTTCCTTTATTTTATAGGAGCTGGAAGGAGCTTTAATCAAGAGCCAGTCCAGGGGACTTCCCTGCTGGTAAAGACTTTGCCTTCCAGTGCAGGAGATGCAGGTTCAATCCCTGGTCAGGGAGCTAAGATCCCACATGTCTTGTGGCCAAAAAACCAAACATAAAACAGAAATAGTATTGTAACAAATTCAATAAAGACTTTAAAAGTGATCCACATCAAAAAAATCTTAAAAAAAAAAAGCCAGTTCAAATTTCTCATATCAGCTGTGTGAAAACCAAGGCCGAGACCCTAATTTGCTTAACATGTGCAAGAATTTAAGAGCCACTCCAAAATGAGGGAAAGCAAGGGGCAGTCCCAAGAAGTAGTATAACAGTTGGTTATAAACTTCAGCTTTTGAAGCAAACAGATCTGGTTGAAATCCCAGCTCTGCCACTTGCTGTGTGATTTCGAACAAGTGCTTTCATCTCTCCAAACCTGTTTATAATTCATTTATAAAATGGAGCTGGCTGGAAAGTGTGATCTGTCCAGGCATTTAGCACCAAGGGCGTGCTCATGAAAGGTTTGTTCAAGATAGAAGGTAGACAGTCATTTGTTGGAACGATTTAGGTATAAGGGATGTTGGAGAATGGGGTGGAGGTATTGTATTGGATGACTATGGTTGATAAAACTGTCATTTTTGGTTGACCAACATCCAATCCCCCTGTTTTCTGGTAATAATTTCCTTTGGGGAATGATCCCTCCCCAACTCTCAGTCCATGTGGTTCACAGAATCTGAACCCAACCTCCCCTTCCACTCTTGGCTCTGATGTTGTCTGGGTTGGCTCACCATTTGTGAGGGCAAGAGACCTTTCAGTCACTCCAGGTCCACATCCTGCCAACCTGACAAGTCTGGCATAGATTATCTTTCCAGGATCCACTGATTCTGATTAGCTAAGTCTGGGTTACTACCCAAATCCTGAACCAATTACTTGACTTCTCCGTTCCATTAGGGAGCACTGAAGCAAGGTCTAATCAAGAAGTCAAGGGATTGGTTGAGGATTTGGGTAGTAACCCAGGCTTGACCAATCAGAGTCAATGGATCCTGGGGAGAAAATCTCTGCCAGGCTTGTCAGGTTGGCAGAACGTGGACCTGGAAGGGCTTAGGAGCCATCTTGCCCTCACAAATGGAGAGCCAACCCAGACAACAGCAGAGCCAAGACAGGCAGATTTCCGGGCATATCATTTAACCCCTCACTTGGAACCAGCCTAGCCTGATGCCCCAGAATTTTTTGTTTAAAGGATCCAATAAATCCCCATTTATGCCTTAGCCAGTTTTAGCTAAGTTTCTGTTAATTGCAATTGAGTCTTTATTAATACAATGACTCCACATCTAAAAAGGGAGGAAAGGGAGGAAAGAGAATGCACTGTTGGTGACCTCTGGAATTCCAGGAGGAATAGGCAAGCAGGAGAGAAATTCTTCATTGTCTTCATGTACTCCTTCTGAGCACAGTTCCTAAGCAGATAACCTAAACAAAGCGGATGCTGATTTTTGGAGTTAATAAATGAAGAGATAGGTAGATGAAAAGTCATTAGGGAAGAAAGTAAGGGATAAGATGAACTTTGGCTCTCTTCTTTATCCAGATGTTGGAGGAAGGGAGAAATCTGATCCAACCCTCATCTGCTGGGAAAACCTCTCTATAAGATTCCTGACACTTGGTAGGGGCTTGACGGCAAAATAAATACGTGAATAAAAGAAAGGAAGGAAGGGCATTTTAAAAAATCAGAATGTCAAAACCTGCAAGGATTAGAGATGATCTTTGCCAACTACTTCAGAGTTCTCTCATCTTGAAATGGCAATAATATTTGCACCTACTTCCTCCTAGAGTTGTTGTCAGGATTAACAGGTATACAAACAAAAAGCTTAGCAAAAAGTCTGGCAAACTAGTAAATGCTCAGTAAACACTATGGTTATTATCACTCTACCAGAGTGGCCAGAGCTGCAAGGGAGGTGGGCCAGGGGGAGCCCTTACCTCTCACTGGGACTCAGGGAGTTGGTTCTGGGCTGTTCAGGAGAACACACGTGTTTGCTGGAATCCCACATCTGCAAAGAGGGGAAAAGAAAGAATTATTAGTGACCTCTGGGATTCCAAGAGGAATGCACAGCATGATAGGCCACCTCATTTCCCGCCATGGTGCTCCTTTGAGCACTCAAGAGATCCCCAAAAAAGTCCTGAGTCCCCATAAACACAGGCCAATAGAACAAATGAAAATGTCCAAAGTCTAAACTGAAGTCCATGAATCTCAAATTGCAAATTTGGGCTTGTAAATCATGATCCAGACCTAAAATTAAAAGCAGATTTCCAAACTTTGACTTCAGAGCTTTAGTCTTAATAATGAGATGTCAGACTCTGCAGTGGAGAGCAGACCTGAAAACTGTGACTTAAGATATTTAAACTATGATATTAAGACAGCAACCGTATGACTTTAAACGCCCAAAATGAGGACCTAGAGCCTAAAAAGGAAACTTTCCTAAATCTAAAAGCCTTAAACTCTAATACTGAGGTATTCTAGACCCCTAAACTATCAACTTCTGATCTCCAAATATGAGCCCAATACTAGTATTAAGAACACAGACCAGAAACCTTAATATTGGGAACCCAAACTCTAAATAAAGTAAGAAACCTGAGCTCCCCAAAGCAAACCTCAACCCCCCAAATTTACCTCAGATCTGAAAAGGAAGACCTCTAGACCCTCAAACTGTCTCTTCAGACCCTCAAACTGTGCCCCCAAGCCTAAACTGAGATCTCACATGTGAGTTCTATCTAAAACCCAAACTCTAAAACTGCAGCCCCATACTCAATCTGGGGGACTCCAGGCCTTAACAGTTCTCAAAGTTCCAAACTGGGACTCCAGACCCTAAATCTCACACCTCATACTCTATATTAAGATTCTAGACCCTAAATCTATACTGAGACTTCAGTTCTCCAAAATTAGACCTCAGGCCCCTAAATTATACTCTAGGCTTCTAGATTCCCACATTAGTATCTCTGATTCCAACAGGAAAGTTTCGTCACAAAACCCAAGATTTTTGTTTTTCCCAAAAATTGTTCTATCCAGACACAAATCCCAAGACTACAGGTCCTAATCGGTGACCCCCAAGTCCCCAGTACTATTCAGAGACTTCATATGTCAAACTCGAGCCTGGATCCCCAAACCTGGGCCCTGCCTCAAATCCAAACTCTGGCTCTGCTGCCCAGGTCCCGCCTCGAATACAGCCTGGGCACCCAAGGCACACCCGCTCCCCCGCCCCCCGAAACTCCCAGAGGGTTGCCACAGCCAGGAAGTGCCATTCCTGAGTGAAGCCCAGGCTCCAGTCTGACCGGCAAGCCCCCGAACTATTCCCCATGACCTCCGGGATCCGCCTCGAGAGACCCCCCTTCTGGTTTTGCGCCAGCCCCAAACTTGTAAGCTCGATCGGACAGTGTCTCGCGCTGGTCCCCGGAGGCTGGTCGCGTGCTGGAGCCTCACGCCGGCCTCGGCCGCCACGTTCCGAGCCCAGGCGTGAGGTGGGCGGAATCCCCTTTGGCGTGAGGTTCCTGCTTGAAGCCTGAGAAGAAAAGCAAAAGTGAGCGTTTGAGGCCAGGCTACGCCCCCACCAGTTCCTGTCAAGGTGTGCTGGGTGCCAGACTGGAGAGGAAACGGCAGGGTACAAGGGCCGTGCGCACGCGCGCCTGGGGAAGGTCCCAGTCTTCCAGCACAGCGCGAGCCTGGCTTCGCGCCTCCTGTCAGTCTTTGCTCGTGCGCGCCAAAACGCCGACCAATCAGGGCTCGCCCAGTCCCCGCCTTTTCGGCAGGCCACGCCCCTCACGGCCACGCCCCTCGTCCACCTCAGAGGTCCGAGGCCAAAGGAGCCAAGCGAGGAGGCGGGGTCTCCCCAACTGCCAACTATCAGGAAGCAAGGGAAATCTGACTAATCTTCCTTCCCCCGTCTGGTGTCCGGTTTCCAACTTTTCCCTTTAGCACAGGGTTAATGTGGACCTACTGTGTGCCAAGCCCCATGCTAGAAGTTGAGGATTTAGCCAGTCTCCCTAGTGCAGTCGGGAAGGCTCACAAACTGTGAGAATCTAGTGAGGTAGAGGCTGCGTTAAAGGGTGATAAATTGAGAAAAGATTCAAAGAAGAGGGCCACTGGAATCAGGCCTTAATAGCAGTTCCTCTCATGGAGTTATGTTTCTTAATATAGCAAACCCTGCATTTTAGAAAGTTCA
Organism: Dama dama; assembly: GCF_033118175.1. NCBI lineage: Eukaryota > Metazoa > Chordata > Mammalia > Artiodactyla > Cervidae > Dama > Dama dama. The sequence goes on along the minus strand of NC_083684.1, from coordinate 58,908,606 downwards.
GTCTCACAACCTATGAGAAGGATGGACAGGAAAATACTGCTTAAGGGGAGGCGATCTAGCAACCTAAAGGAGCGTAGAGGCCCTGGTGTCCAGCACATTTCAGTTTAAATCACTTTATGGCTGTGTTGCCATGGAGAAAATTCTCAATCTATTTCTGCCTTAGCTTTTATAAATTTGGGATAATGCTTGGGTTCTCTGCAGAGTGTCTGGCACATATTTGCGCTTAGTTGCTCAGTTGTCTCCGACTCTTTGCAATCCCAAGGACTGTAGCCTGCCAGGCTCCTCGGTCCATGGGGATTCTCCAGGCAAGAATACTGGAATGGGTTGCCATGCCCTTCTCCAGGGGATCTTCCCAACCCAGGGATGACCCAGGTCTCCTGCATTGCAGGCAGATTCCTTACTGTCTGAGCCGCCAGGGAAGCCCAAGAATACTGGAGTGGGTAGACTATCCCTTCTCCGGGGGATCTTCCTGACCCAGGAATCGAATCGGGATCTCCTGCATTGCAGGCAAATTCAATAGGCATATAATTAGCATGCAATAAATAGCTACTCAACACTTATTTACATTGTTCTGGGTGCTTGAACAAGATACACAAAGGTGCCTGTCTTTGTGAATCCTCTATTATAACTATAATTTGTACAAATTTCTAGTATATGGATCTTTCCTCCCTCCTAAGGTTTAAGGCTAACTTCCTTATTTGTAAATTAGTTGTAAGAAAACGAGGGGTAAAAATAGATGGGAAAGTGTTTTAAAAAATACAAGGCACTGTTAATTATCATGTTAATCAGTTTAAGGAAATCGGTAAACTTGCTCTTTCCACCCCTCACAAACGCCCCTTTACAATTTTCTCAGTTTCTTTCCCAAGGGCCCCGGGCCAAAATGGAGGAGGCTGGACTGCATCTCCCAGCGCGCCTGGCAGGGGCGCTCTAGGCGCCTGCGCTGTCAGGCTCCCTCTCTGCCTCCTGGGAGTTGGAGTCATTCTTTTCCTCAGCCCGCCCAGTTTGCTACCTTCCCCACCTCCGCGCCTAACCGTGCTGCCTTCTGGGAGATGTAGTCCGGGGCCGCTCGGACTCCAATTCCCAGCGGGCTTCGGGGCGGGAACCCGGAAGGGGAGGCTGGAGAGGAGCGAGTGGGGGAAACCCGCGTAGCCGAGGGAGCTGCAGCGCGGGGTGATGGTGAGAACCTCGAGCCGGGGCCGGGGGCGCTTGAGAACCCGTGCGGGAATTCGGGACCCGGTAGCGAGAGGGAAGAGGCAGGGGCTGAAGAAGGGGCTGGAAGAGAGGAGATCGCTTGGGGGAGGGGATTGGGAAACGGGAGCCGGAGGGAATTGTAGAATGGGGGCTGGGGATGGGTCTTGAAGGTGGGGAGAGACTCGAGCTTTGGGATTGATTGTAAGGAAGCTCAGAGTTGGGGAAAGGAGTCCCGAGTTAGAGAAGGGAGTTGGCGTCCAGGCAGAGGCCCAGAAGGGGGCAATTTCGAGGGGTTTAGCCGGGAGGATGTGGAAAGTCATGGGAGTCAGTGCTAGATGAATGAGAGGGTCTGGAGGCTCCGAGGGAGAGGCCAGTTCTGAAAGCGGTGGGTTGGAGCCTCTGGATCGGATTGGGGGCAGGAGGGCAAGCTGAGATGGTGGAAGAGAGAAATCAGTGGTAGAGTGGTGTGTAGGTTAGGATCCAGGACTGTGGGTAGGGTCGGGAGCAAGAGATTAGGGATCTGCCTGTAGCGATAGTTTGCTTAGTCCAGCCAGAAACTCCCGATAAACTGGACAGCCACACAACTATAGGGTTATATGGCCAGAAAAGGCCATAGAGACGACTTCTGCACTCTTTATTTCTCCAGTAGGATTTGGAAAAGTTGGTGGTTTATGTGTATGGGCAGCATTCAGATCTTTTCTTCACTCCTTTATGATCTGGGCAAGTGTCCTCTCTCTGAAACTCAGTGCCCTTATCTATTGTGGGAACAACATGCCACTAAGAGAGGAGTCTTCATAAGATCGTCCTTCTGGCTCAGAGTAAGTCCTTAGTCTCAGAGCAGTTGGTGGGAAGTTCCCCACCCCAGGAATGTGACTTGGTCACAGGTGCTAATGGATTCCCTCCTTTTCAGTGCATCCCCAGGGGCGTTTTCTCAAAACCTGGCACTGATCTGGGCACACCCCAGGTCAGAAACATGCGGGGGCAGGGAGAGGGTTTCCCCACAGCCATTCCAATTCCAGCTAACACTTATTGTTTAGGAAGTGCCTGGCCTTGTACTTAGCTATTTGTATGTGCTAACTCCTTTAATTCTGACAACACCCCTAAGTTGTAGGTGCTGTTATATTAGCTCTGTTCTACAGAAAGGAACCAGAGGCACAGAGAGGTTCAGCAACTTTCCCAAGGTCATCCAGCATTAAATGGTAGACTCAGGATTCCAACCTAGGCCTCCTGACTTAGAATATGTGCTCCTGTACTGAGGTACAATGTCATGAGTAGGGCAGAGTGAGAACTGAAGGCATCTTCAGGTTTTTTTTTTTTTTAAAGATTTGTTTATTTGTTTACTTCTGACTGTGCTGGGTCTTCATTGCTGCCCACGGGCTTTCTCTAGTTTCGGTGAGCAGAGGCTACTTTCTAGTTATGGTGCCTGGGCTTCTCATCACAGTGGCTTCTCTTGTTGCAGAGCATGGGCTATGAGGTGCACCACCTTCAGTAGTTGTGGCGCACAGGCTTAGTTGCTCCACCACATGTGGGATCTTCCTGGAGCAGGGATCGAACCCGTGCCCTTGCATCAGAAGACCAGAGTCTTAACAACTGGACCACAAGGGAAGTCCGAAGCAGTCTTCAGTTCAAATTTTAATTCTGCCGCTTACCTTCTCCGTGACCTTGGGCAAGTCTTTTGGTCTCTCCTCAATTATAAAATGGGGTCAGTAACCCTAGGAAGGTTAGAGAGTTCAGGGAGGTCAGCATATAAAGTGCTTGGATCAGTGCTTGATGCCTGTGTGTTGTCATTTTTTTGAACGGGAAACGCAGACCTGAGAAAGCGCAGTAGAGAAAGACCCGTGAGGGAGATGCCAGCCAACTTGCCTTTCCTTTCTCTCCTAGGTTGCTCCTGTGTCCTGACTCTTCTAGTTCCCCACCCTCTGTCCCTAGGCGCCTAAGCCCAGGCCTGACTCCCTGAGGGGGTGCTCAGAAACTCAATCTGTCCCCATTCCCATTCCTAGCCCCAGCCAAATATAAATAATTCACTCACCAATGCCCAGCCTGGCCCAATTCCAGGTATTTCAGTGAATAGGAGATATTTCTAATAACTGGTTTTTTTTCCCTCCCAACCTTTTGGTCACTGGGACCTCGCAACTTTGTATGTAAGTCATTTTAAAACAGTTTGGTTCATTTGTTGTAGGCTTCCGGAGTGTATCCCCTAAATTGTCTGGCTTTAATAGGAAAGCTTATGGTTAAAAGCATCAGCGTCTGGTAGGCCCACATTCCCATCCCCACCTCTGCTGCTGTGTGTCCTTGGCCAAGTTGTTTGCCTACTCTGGGCCTTTGTTTTCTCATATGTAAAATGGGCCACATTCCAACCATGACACTCTTGTCAGCAGTTTATGAGATCTCGTGTATAATATGCCTAGTGCATATTAAGTTCTTCGTAAGTGTGACATATTTTGATTAATTTTATTCTTTCCAGAACAATTTATTGAGCATGTGCTCCAGAACCATAACACCAAGATTTGACTCCTGGCTCCATTACCCACCAGCTCTGTGACTTTGGGCAAGGCACTTAACCCCCCAGGACCTGAGTTTCCTGTTCTGGAAAATGGAGGTTCATCCCTTGAATCATCCACCATGTTGATAGAGCACCTACTATTTGGCGGCACCTGTCCCAGGTACAGACTGCCACCCTGCCCTTGGGGCGCTTGCGGCTGTCACAACACTGGGGCAGTTTTGCATCTCTGGTGGCATCTGTGCTCCTTTTTCTGGTGTGGGTTACTCTACTCCTGATTCATTTTCAGCCCCTCATGCCAGTTTTGCCTGTTTGTCATTCAGTTCAGTTCAGTTCAGTCACTGCTCATTGGTGTCCGACTCTGTGCAACCCCATGGACTGCAGCACACCAGGCTTCCCTGTCCATCACCAACTCCCGGAGCTTGCTCAAACTCATGTGCATCAAGTCGGTGATGCCGTCCAACCATCTCATCCTCTGTCGTCCCCTTCTCCTCCTGCCTTCAATCTTTCCCAGCTTGCTTGGATTTTTAACGTTTTGTTTCCAGGTCGCAGTGAATGATCTGGAACCCCATTGATTTAGGGAAAAGTTGCCAGCCTCTCCTCCTTGTACCCATTTGTCACATCTGGGCGCCCCCTGGTGATGCAGTGCTTCCCCCTGCCTCCTTCCTTTATTTGTTGGCCTTCGAAAATGTGTCTGCTTTCCGAGTTACTTTGCCTTTTCCTCAAATCTTAAATGTGTTTCCAACCTGGGTTTATCTGAAGCTTTGTTGTTGTTCAGTCGCTTAGTCATGTTGGACTCTTTGTTACTGCATGAACTGCTTACTCATGCAGAATGATATATATATATATATATATATATATATATTTTTTTCTTTACTATTGATAGTGGTATATTGCTAGCAACTCTGGTAAAGCTGCATTATTCCTAAAAGCACAAGTTTTCTTTTCTTTTTTAAAATATTTATTTATTTATTTGGTGGTGTCAGGCCCCAGTGGTGGCACATGGGCTCCAGAGCACACGGGGTCAGTATCTGAGGCACTCGGGCTTAGTTGCCCTGTGACTTGTAGGATCTTAGTTCCCCGACCAAAGATCGAACCTGAGTCCCCCTGCATAAGAAGGGGGATTTTTAACCACGGGACTACCAGGGAAGTCCCCAGGTTTTCTAAAAGATTTGGCTTGTCACCTGCTCCTGACCCCTCAGTTAAGATTATAACCCCACCTTACACTCTTGAGCCCTTTCACTTACTGTATTTGTTTTCCTGTAGCACTGTGAAATTTACCCTGTCTCCAATCCATGAGGACAAGGATTTCTGTCTCCTGTGTCTTGCATGTCCCCGATGCCCAGAACAGTGTCTGACACATAGTAACTGCTCTGTAAATGCTGTTTAATTACTAGGGGAAACCCAGTACCAGACAGTAACAAAGTAATGGCCATGTTTTGATTATTGTGGGGGGATAAGACCGGTTTAATTTCAGAATGTAAAATAAACAGGGAAGAAGTCTTTGACTCCATCAAGTGGTTGTCAGACTCTTGAGTGGTCCCCACCCCCCTTTTTTTTTTTTCCATGTTGATGAGATCTTAGTTCCCCAACCAGGGATCAAACCCCTGCCTTCTGCAGTGGAAGCTCAGAATCTTAACCACTGGACCGCCAGGGAATTCCCTGTCTTACCTTTTCTTGCTTTCCTTTTATTTTTTTAAAACCTTGTTTTTATGTGAACTGTTTTTTAAGACTTTATTGATTTTATTACTATATTGTTTCTGCTTTATGTTTTGATTTTTTGGCCCCCAGGCACATGGAATCTTAGCTCCTCAATCAGGCATATAATCCTCACCCCCTGCATTGTAAGAAGTCGTTAACTACTGGCTGCCGGGGAAGTCCATGTCTCACCTTTTCTTAATAATCCTGGTCCCTTCATATTGAACCTCTCCTTGGTGCCTCGCTGGCACTGAGCGCTCTACTGAGTTGATCTCAATGAATCAGCAGCCAACCCATGGGTGGGTACTGTTACTGTCTGTATTTTACGGTGGGGGAAACTGAGGCACAGAGGGATAAGGACCCTGCCTGTAGTCACAGCCTAAAAGTGAGAAAGCTGGGGTACTCCGAGGCCCTGCCTGGATTCTGTCGGCGGCCTGGATCTCAAGATGCTGAGGATTTGTATGATTCTGACCAGCTATTAGAAAGGAAAACTTGAGGAGGAGAGAGACCAGCAGACCCTGAGTCCAAAAAAACCAATAAAAGGGCATGGATGGATCAGGATTGTGGACACAGTTGTAGGGGGTGACAGGGTGGAGAGAGAGGAGGATTAAAGGAATAGACCAGGAGCAGTGCCGTGAGGGTCCTGCCACTGATGCCTGTTGTAGTAATGGGCAAGTGCACTCCCTGGGCACTGCTCTGCGCCCAGCCCTGTCCTGGCATGACCCTGACCTCTCCAACTTGCAAGATTGTAGTTCCCTGACCAGAGACTGAACCCAAGTCCTTGGCAGTGAAAGCACAGAGTTGTAACCACTGGACTGCCAGGGAATTCCTGTTTGCAGCTTCTTAAGTCCAAGGCTTAGCTTATTAATTAGCAGCCTTTTTCCTTTCTCTGTGCATTTATGGAAGCCGATTCTCCCTTAACCTGCTACACAGCTATCCTCGGAGCCCCCTTTATCGTCATCTGGGGAGTCCTTCCTTTTGTCTTTCTTCTGAACTAGATCTTATCTCCTTGATCTGATAGCTTCCTTTTTCTTGGTTTACTCCTTTACTTCTGTGAAGCAAATCCTTTAGCAGCTTCCCGGGAAAGGGTTTCTGTGCCTGTTCTGTTTGTTCATTGGTTTTGTTTTGCCAACTTGTACCTCTCATGGAAGGATTTTAAACAGGGGACTTCTGTGGTCTGATTGGTGTTTAGGAAGATCTGTCTGGCTACCATGAAAAGGATGGAGCCAGAAGAACTAAACCAGGCCAGGGAGCCAAGTGCGGAGGCTGGAGCATCTGTGCCTTTGGGGAGAGATTCCAGCTTTCCAGAAACCCAGAGGATGGAGGGGAGGGAGAGAGGCCCTGACCCAGGTCATTGTCACTCAGCCGGGACAGATGACAGGTGCGGCCAGAGGAGGCCTCAGGAGGAAGAGACTCTGTGTGGCTTAGGAGGGCACCAACATGGCTCTTGGAGGAGGTGGCCTCCTGCCTTGGTCCTGGGAGCAGGATTTCCACTGCTGGACTTGGCTGGACCAGCTCATTTTTCACAAGAGGTCCCCAGTAGCATCTGTGCAGAAGGCAGACAGTAAGGCAGTGTTAGGAGTTTGTTCTGACCAATAAGTGCTGCTCACCTGCGATGTGCCTGGGTGGAGATTCTCCGTACGATCCCCCAGAGATCTTGTTGATGTGTACTTTCTGATTTAGCAGGTGTAGGGGAGAGCCCAAGATTACATTTCTAATACACTTCCAGCTGCAGCTTCTGCTCTGAGGACCACACTCCTAATAGCCAACCACTTGGTTCTATTCTGAAAGCTGGGGATGCAGAGGTGGGGAAGAAAAAACTAGACAAAAAATACCAGTCTGGGGGAGTTTTCATTTTAGTGAGGGGAGCTGACAATAAAATTTATATAAAGTTTATAGTATAGTAGATAGTAATGTGTGCTAAGGAGAAAAATAAATCAGGGAGAGTGTGTATAAATCAGGGAGAGTCTGTGGCGGGGACTGCAGTTTTCAATCAAGATGTTCTCAGGAACAACAAGATCCTACTGTATAGCACAGGGAACTGTATTCAATGTCCTACCGTAAACCATTATGGAAAAGAATGTGTATCTATGTATAACTGGATCACCTTGCTGTATAGTAGAAACTAACATGACATTGTAAATCAACTATACGTGCTAAGTCACTTCAGTCGTGTCCTACTCTTGGTGACCCTATGGACTGTACCCTGCCAGGCTCCTCTGTCCATGAGATTCTCCAGGCAAGAATACTGGAGTGGGATGCCATGCCCTCCTCCAGGGGATCTTCCCGAACCAGGGATTGAACTGGAGTCTCCTGAATCTCCTGCGTCTCCTGCATTGGCAGGCGGGTCCTTTACCACTAGCACCACCTGGGAAGCCCCAATCGACACTACTTCAGTAAAATAAATTTAAAAAGAAAGGTCTCATGAAGGTGATCTGAGGAGTGGGGTGAGCCCTCTGGATACCTGGGGAAGAATATTCCAGGCAGAGGGAACAGAGAGTGCAAAGGCTTTGCAGACAGAACAAGATGATCCAGGAAAATTGCTCCGTATACTCCATGAAGGAGCTGCTTGCGCTCTGGAGTCAGCCAGACTCTGATTCAAAGCTTGGCCACAAAGCTGTGTCCAACAGCAATTACTTAGCCATTCTATGCCCCCACTTTCTAGCATCTGAAATGAGATTAAAAAGTAAAATGATGTGAGAATTAAATGAGTTAATATTTATAAAGCACTCAGAACAAAGCCTGGCTCACGGTGAGAGCTCCAGTGTTAACTGCTGTTGTGATCATCATTTCCTCTGTAATATATTCATCTTGGCCTTGACTGTTTCTTTGGATGCCTGCCCCCTTTCCCATGAGCTCTTTCTGGTGATGTCAGTGTCATCTCTGTATCTCCAGCACCCAACCCAGGGCCAGCACACAGGAGGACCTCAGAATGTCAGATGAGGGACATAAAGCTAGATTCTCTCATTGGGGGCATTCCAGCAAGAGTGGTGATTGTGTGGTTCAGGTCCTTACTGATTTTTGTCTTTTCAACTACTCTCTTACGGAGAGATACATTTTCCCACTACACTGGTGGACTTGCCAAGCGGTCATTCTGTTGCTTTTTGCCTTGTCTGTTTTGAGGCCGTAGTATTAGGAGCATGTATGTTGAGAACTTTTGTATATAATGGGTCAGTTTGTTTTGTCACATTCTTTGTCCCTAATCATCCCTTTTTGCTTTTTTCAGTTGTTAACTGTTTTTCTTAATCAGCACTGTCACTTCTCTACTTGACTTTTTTAAAAAAATTTATTTATTTATTTATTTTTGGCTGTGCTGGGTCTTTGTTGCTCCATGGGCTTTTCTCTAATTTCAGCATGCGGGAGCTACTCTCTAGCTGTGGTGCACGTGCTTCTCATTGCAGTGGCTTCTCTTGTTGCAGAGCGCAGCCCTGTAAGGCACATGGGCTTCAGTAGTTGCAGCACATGGGCTCAGTAGTGATGGCTTCCGGGCTCTAGAGCACAGGCTCTATAGTTGTGGCACACGTGGGCTTAGTTGTTCCACAGCATGTGGGGTCTTCCCAGATCAGGGATCGAACCCATGTCTTCTGAATTGGCAGGCAGATTCTTTACCACTGAGCCATCGGGGAAGCCTCTCTATTTGATTCTTGGTTCTTATTTGCCTGGTCAGTCTTTTTCCATCTTTTGATTTTCAGTCTTTCTGGCTCCAGATGTTTTTCAATAAGTGGATCTTCACGGAGCATTGCCTTAGGGTATGGCCTTGTATGGAGCTCGGTGTTTGGGAAGTTAGAGAATTCTGCCCTAGTAACCTCTGACACAGATAGAATATTTGGGTGTGAAACAGAGTTTACACTGCCAGGCCTCCAGGAGTTTGAGACATGGAGCCTTAGGGCAGGAAACTTTGATCCATTCTGTCCCGTGCTGGGCAGTGTTGCTGGGGTCACCATGATGACCATGATAACTCTGACCTTTCCTCCCACGGGTTCACTATTCAGTGGAGCAGACAGATCCATCCCTCGATAGTGACAGTGGACAGGGCTATGTTTGGGGAACCCAGAGGACCATTCTGGGCAGGTGGAAGGTTTCCAGGAAGGGAGCTCAGGGAAGGCCTCCCGGTTAAAGATACAGGCCCATGAAAGTTACATTTGAGCTAAGACACAAATGATAGAAGGGATAGAGCCATGTGGAGACCTGGGGGGGAAGCATGCCAATCAGAGGGAACATAGAAGGAAAGGGCTTGGTGACTCTGAGGAATATCCAGCAAGGAGCCCAGTGTGGGACCCCAGGGGTGGAGCCTGACCCAGCCTTACGGGGTTAGCTTCCTGGAGGAGAGGATGGCTGAGCTGAAACCCCAGAGAATATATAATTAAATAATAGAGCACAGCAATCTAAAATCAAATTCCCTGGGTTCCCATCCCTGCTCTAAGTCCCACCAGTTATGTGTGACCTTGAGCTAGTTAGGCAGCCTGACCTGTCTCAGTTTCTTCATCTATACCGTGGAGATAACCACTCCTCCTGAGGATCAGAGAAGGCCTCAGAATTCTAACTATTCTGTAGGCCAGAGTAGGTGCTTACCTGGGTCCACTGGGGGTGTGGGAAAGTGGGGAAGGATGAGGCTGGAGTTGTAGAGTATCTGGGCTTTTCCCCAAGGGCACTGGGGAGTCATGGTAGGTTCTGAGCAGGGTAGGGACAAGGTCAGGTTTATATTTTGAGAATATCCTTCTGGCTCTAATGTGCAGGATGGCTGGTAGCAGACAGGGTGGTGGGAATGTACAGATGCCTGCAGTGGAGTGTCTCTTGAGCCGGCCTGGCACTGAAAGGATCTAGGCCAGTGCTGTTCAATAGAAACAAAGTGAATCTTACATGTAATTTAAAATCTTCTAGTAGCCACATTTAAAAAGTCAAAAGAAAGAGATGAAGTCAATTTTTAAACGTCTCAACTCATTTATATCCTAAATAGTCTCATTTTAACAGGTAGTCAATATTAACAAAATTATTAAGGTATTTCATATTATTTTCTTGTACTGTTTTTGGCGCCTGGTTGGAAGGGCTGGCCTGAGAGGTCCTTTTGGCCACACGGCCTGAGCCTTGAATGCCAGGCCCAGAGGCTTAGACTTAGTGCCGACGGAGCCACCATCGCAGGATTCTGCCCATTTGTTTTTCAGGGTGAGGTGATCCTGCTGCTGCTCCGTTTCCCCCGCGGGAAATCTCTCCCTCCAGGTTTCCCTACCAGAGCTAGGCACTATCAGTCTTTCTGGCCCCTTCCCTTCCTCCTGACCTGAAGTCTCAATCACTGAGCTGCATGGCCCTTTAGATCTCAGCTGTCAATCAGGGCTCCTGTTTAGAGGAAACGTCGTAATAAACCTTTCCTTGATTGTCATGGCCTGGGTCCTGGCCTTGTTCTTCCGTTTAGCAGGAAGTTAGGAATTGTTCTACACTCTCTTGCACTTGACTGTTTCCACACCCCGTTCGTCACCTCTCGCCTACTCCACCCTCTTTCGAAGTTGGGCCCCTTCGCCAAGGCCTGCCTTATATGGGCATGGCTCCGAATGGCCGCCGCTCATTGGCTGGGGGCATCACGCGCACGTCTGTCAACAAAGGGGCGGTGGGAAACCAGGTTGGTGCCGGGCTGGCGCGACAGCTGGAGGGAAGGAGCGAGGGGGCGGGCCCTCTTCTCTTGCGCACGCGTGGGTGCCTCCTCCTCCCTGCAGGGGGCGGGGCGCTGGGGGGGGCGTGTCTAGATTGCGAGAGTAGCCTTTAGCGGTTGGCGAATTCCAGGGAAGCTATAATGGGAAGGAGTGGGGGCATTTTTCGTGAATATGGGGATACTTTGGGGTTCCCTTGAGTTTAGGTGGCGCCTTGGGATTTGAGTTTGGGTTCTGATGTAGGGTGGAAGGTTCGAATGTATTGTAGGGAATCGCCCATGTGGTTTGGGGTGTTTGGTGGGTATAGGATTTGGGGAGCCACGGAGAGACTTAGAAGCAGAGAGTCCCATGTCTGGACCCAGAATGCATGCACTTTCGGCTCTCCCGACTTGCTCCCTGTCTGGCTCCGGACAGGGATTTAACCTTTCTGCCCCTTATCTGGACTCAGGGACGAATAACACCCCCCGCTTCCTAGGGAGGAGGGAGGATTAGCAAGAATTGTTAAAACAGTACCCAGTAAGCTGCCAGCGAGCGTGCCATAAGCCCATGTCTGCGTATTAACATTTTGTGAGGTTTCTTTGGGAGTATTTTGGAGGTTCTTTTGACTTTGAGAAATAAATGGTTTGGTATTAGTTTTATGTGTGTTTTAGTTAGTTTTGTGGTCGGTGGGCCTTCTGTGGGATTAGGTAATGCATGTGGAGGTTTAGAGAGAGTTTGAAATATAGTATTTCAGAAAACTGGTCTTTTGGGTCATCTGTGAGGTTGGGAAATTACTGTGTGTTGGAGTTCTTGGTAGGCTTAGGATATGTGTGGGTCTACATTGAGATTGAGGCTTTCTGAGCTGGAGGGGATATTTTTAGGTTTGGAAGTTTAAAGTAAGATTTTGAGAGGGTCTGGATATTTTGGGTCAGGATATATTTGCATCTATAGAGAATGAGTGGCTTTTGCTGTGGTAGTTTCTATTCCTGGACATTTTATTTATTTATAATTTTGTTTATTTACTTTTGGCTGTGCTGGGTCATCGTCACTGCGCAGGCCCTTCTCCAGTTGCAGCAAGCAGGGGCCACTCTTGCTGCAGTGCGCAGGCTTCTCATTGTGGTGGCCTCTCTTGTTGCACAGCACAGGTAGATTCTAGATTCTTTGCCATCGAGCACCAAGGAAACCCTGTTCTGGATATTTTAGATGTGTTGGTTGTTGGTAAACTTAGCCATCTATAGGTTTTAGGGGCTGTGTGGTTTTGTTTTTTTTTTTTTAAAGCAAGAAACAGATTTCAGCCGGGGCTGTGTTAGGAGTAGTAGGTGGGATTGGGAATTATGGGGGGCAAGGATTCTTAGGATTAAGACTCTGGTGTCTGTGAGTGCTTGGAGGTGCTTGCAAGCTGTCTAGATCTTAAAGCTATAGGGCCATGAAATAAATGGTGATTTAGTGGTGTCTGTGGTATTGCCTGAATTTAGAGGAACCATATATACTGCAGAGGTCAGCAAACTTTTTCCATAAAGGGCCAGATAATGAGTATTTTAGGCTTTGCAAGCCATATGTTCTCTGTCACCTCTACTCAACTCTGCCGTGGTAGCATAAAAGTATTCGTGAACAAAGGAACATGTTTCAATAAAATTTTATTTGCAGAGACAGGCAATGGGCTGGATTTGGCCCATGGCTCAAAATAGTACAACCAGGAGTCAGCAAACTACTTTCACTGGTCTGTAAGCATGTGGAAGTTTCGACATTTGAAGGGTGTCTTGATTTCAAGATATCTGGAGGGAGATGGCCCAGGGAAAGACTGAGGATTTGAGACTGTTAGTTCTGCAGTAGAACATAGTTGGGTCAGGCTCATTAGCAAGACTGCCTCCAGTTTAGGTCATGCACACAAAGTCATTGCAAAATAAAACGGTCACTATTACAAGCTCTAAATTGAGAAATCGGGAAACCAAGTTTGAGGGCCTGGTTTTGCAATATATAAACCTTCCCCACTCTGAGCCTCAAACTCAGCAAGTTGGGAGCAACTTGAAGAAACTAGACTAGAAAGACCTCATGCCAGGGGTCTATGTTTCTGCTTAAAGGAATTACCTGCACAGGCTTGGTGCAAGTGTATGCATTTTTCTGGGTGAGGATCCGCAGCTGTAATAGATCCCCAAAGAGAACAGGATCTGAGTGGTCTAGCCCGGCCTGTCTCCTCAGGTCTGGAGAGGTTGAGGTCAGAGAGGAACTAACAGGGCGAGCTGTTCCCCAGCTCCCCCACCCTCTCTTCCGTGTCTCCAGGTGACCTGTGGAGCCCCCCACCGCCATCCAGGCCCTGCGATGTGGTAAACCCCCGCCTGTCTGCCACGATTCCCAGAATGGACCGAGGTGGCCTCCTGCCCTTCCAGCTCTGGTGCCCCCGGCCCTTTGGCACCTACTCCCAGAACCAGCCACGCCCACCTTCTGCAGCCCTCAAGCCCTCAGCCTGCTCTGAGCCCGGCGCTGGGGCGGAGCCAGAACATGGCCCTGCCCACTCTGAGAACACGCCCCCCGTCTTGGCCTCCGAGGCTCCTGCCTCCCAGCCTGCCCCACTCCTTTCCGCAGCCGCCGCTGGCGACGAGGGTCGAGTCCTGCTGGACACGTGGTATGTGATCAAGCCGGGGAATACAAAGGAGAAGGTGGCCTTCTTTGTGGCCCACCAGTGTGGTGGGGGCAGTCGGGCCAGCTCCATGAAGGTCAAGGGGCACTGGGGCAGTGACAGCTCCAAGGCCAAGAGGAGGAGGCGCTGTCTTGAGTCTACGAAGGCTCCGCCCGACCCAGGGGGACAGGACGGGCCCCCTGCCGCGGAGGGGGCCCCAACCTCTACCGGCGAGGATGTGGACCTGCTCTCTGTGGCCGAGATGGTGGCCCTGGTGGAACAGCGGGCCGCCCTGGCCCTGCAGAGCTACCCGCGCCCCAGCACCCCAGCGCCTGTGGTCTTCGTGTCGGCTGAGCAGGGTGGGCCTGGCAAAGGGCTGGGATCCGAACGAAGGTCTGGCGGCGGGGACTGCAGCCGTGTAGCCGAGGCGGTGGCCCACTTTGAGGCCCAGCGGGACAACCCTCCGGCCAAGGGCCTCCGCAAGGAGGAGCGGCCTGGACCAGGTCCCGGGGAGGTGCGCATCGCCTTCCGGATCTCCAACGGCCGAGAGTCCCGAGCACCAGATGGCAGCTTACCCAACGGGAGTGGGGGCCGGCCGGGTTGCGCCTACCCTGGCAGCCCGGGTCCCGGAGCCCGGGCCAAGGACAAGATCACCTGCGACCTGTACCAGCTTATCAGCCCGTCTCGGGACGCCCTCCCCAGCAACGTGGAGTTCCTGCTGGCTAGGGCAGACGAAGCCAGTGAGGGTGAGACCCCCGCCCCCGCCAGGCCCGAGGACACTCCCCCGGCGCCCCCGCCACCCCCTGCCCGGGACTGCGGAGCGTCAGGCTTCCACGTGGATGTGGTGGTTACTGGGGTGGTGGACGAGTGCATCTTCTTTGGCAAGGACAGCACCAAAAACGTGAAAGAGGAGACAGTGTGCCTGACTGTCAGTCCCGAGGAACCACCCCCGCCCGGCCAGCTCTTTTTCCTCCAGTCCCGGGGGCCAGACGGGCCCCCCGAGCCTCCGCCAGCCGACTCACCGGCCACGGCGCCAGGCCCGGACGATGCCGAGGGGACGCCTGACACCTCCCTGTGCCGCCTGTACCGGCATGTGTCCCACGACTTCCTGGAGATCCGTTTCAAGATCCAGCGGTTGTTGGAGCCGCGGCAGTACATGCTGGTGCTCCCAGAGCACGTGCTGGTCAAGATCTTCAGCTTCCTGCCCACGCGGGCCCTGGCGGCTCTCAAGTGCACCTGCCACCACTTTAAGGGCATCATTGAGGCATTCGGCGTGCGGGCCACAGACTCGCGCTGGAGCCGCGACCCACTCTACCGCGATGACCCTTGTAAGCAGTGCCGCAAGAGATACGAGAAGGGCGATGTGTCGCTCTGCCGCTGGCACCCCAAGCCCTACCACCACGACCTGCCTTACGGACGTTCCTACTGGATGTGCTGCCGCCGAGCCGATCGCGAGACGCCCGGCTGCCGCCTGGGTCTGCATGATAACAACTGGGTGCTGCCCTGCAATGGGCCAGGCACTGGTGGGGGCCGGGCCGGCCGCGAGGAGGGGAGGTGAAGCCGGGGGAGGGGGTGGGGAAGAGCCCACCACGCCCACCCCCACCCCCTCCCCCTGGGAGCCGAGGGTCAGGACTGGGTCACCAGCCCCTACCCCCAGCCCAGGCAGCATGGATCCCCCTCGAGAACTAAGATGGGGTTCACGGGGGTGACCAAGAAAGCTCTCTGATTGACCCCACCTGGTTTTCTACTCTTCAGACCCTCAAGTTGGGTGTTTTTTTTTAATCAGCATCTCAATTTCCTCTCCATTCAGCCCCAATGCCCTCCCTGCCACTCTCCATACCCCAGGGACCCACTAGCAGGGAGCAGACGGCAGCTAATTTTGGTACTACTTAAGGGTTCCCCCATTCTGGCCCCCTTGCATTCCCTCCCCCAGTTCTTTCTTTCTGAAGTTGTTCTTTTCCCTCCAAGAGGCTGCAGCACCTAGCGTTGGTACCCTTCCTAACCTACTACACCAGGGTTCACCTCCTCTTTAGGAATTGGGGGCCATCAGATCACATTTTGGCACTTTTCATGGCCACCTGCCATTTCTAGACATTTTCCCCATTAAAACAATAAAAATCAGTTTTCTCCGTAGCCTCAAGCTATCAGTCTATCTAGGTCCCCAAGAGGAAAACAAAAGTTGAAGTATAAAAATTCTCTTCCAATATTTAAGCTATTGCCATGACTCCATCCCACCTCCACCCCCACAAAAAAAGCTGTGAAACCCTTTGCCTCGCTCTGGACAGCGTGGGGGGTGGGGGCTGGTGGGCAGGGACTAAGGGTTTCAACTTCTGTTTTTTTTCCTTCCACTCTGGGTACTCGTTTGGGTGTTAGAGGTCTCTCCATCCCCCAGCCTCATATTTTTTTAAAGAATCCTTTAGTGAACCAAGACCTTGACTTTCAGGCAGTTTGATCTGGAGTACTTTTTTTGTTCTGTTTGGGTTTTTGTTGTTGTTGTTTTTTAATTTGGTTTTGTTTTTTCATCCTTGTGGTTCTGGAAAGCTTCTAACGTGTGGCATCTGACCAATTTTGAATTGGTCCTTTCTATAAAATCAATATTTATAAGGCTGGGCCCAGACTGGTTTGTGTGTTGTTAAGGGAAGCTGTTTGGAAGAGAAGGAAGTCATGGGCCAGTTCGTGGTGAGATGGAAAAAACTGAAAGAATCCTTAGCCATTTCCCTTGGACTGAGATGATTTTTGACTCTTCATCTGTGTCCATTTGAATTAAAAAATCTCAAAATAGTATCAATAGAAACTCAAACAGGGTAGCTTTTATTTCTTTAGAAACGCAGTGTTGGGCAGGTATGGTGGCCCTGAAGTCATTGGTGGCCCAGACTCCTCCTAGCCCACTATTCCATTATTCTTTGCCTCTGGCCCTTAGCCTCATGGTCCAACATGGCTGCTACAACTCCAGCCATTACCATTTTGTGGGGAAGGGAGTCTCCTTCCTCTCAAATACTACACCATGCTTCTATGCACAGCTCACTGATCAGAACTTTAGCCACATGGAAGGACTGCAGGGGAGACTGGGAAATGCAGACGCTTAGCCAGATGCATTATGCCCAACCAGAAACTCATAAAGATCCCTGTAATAAAAGTTTTAAGATATTCAGATAATTATTAACTAACAGAAGAGGGGGAAATGGATATTGAGCAGTGGCTAACAGTCTCTGACATTCTTATCAAGGAATCAATTTCCAGAGATGAGGATATGTCAGAATGGTTATTTAATATTTTAGAATCAAAGAGACCTGGATTTATAACTTGGCTTGGTTTTGTGGAATTTTGGATTCCTATAAAGAGAAGGCCGGGTTATTTGGACTCTCCTGCTGAAAACAGGAAGTAAAATCTGAAAAGCCTCAAATAATCAATAAAACACAATTATGGATATACTAAGCCAAAAATTTAAGGAAAATGTCCATAGGGGTCCTAAAACCACTTTTGCTCTGAGGGCATTTGCCGTTGTAAACAACCCTGGGTTTCCAATTTGTAGCCTTATTGGGACAGGTGAGCAGAAGTCAAAGCCTGCCTGAGGTGAAGAATGTAATAGGAGCTGGGATCCCACCAAACTACAAGCTCAGGTAAGGCTGACACAGAACACTGCAGAGAAGGTGTTTTAAATGCTGAAGAAAACACAAAATTAAAGGAAGGGGCGGGGGGGATTGAGCCCTGAGGATCTGTGGCCACAGGCTGGCCCTTGGCTTGGGTTTGCAGCCTGTTTTTCATCACCTGTTGTGATCCAGGGTACTGAGATGTCTAGCAGAAACAAACAAAAAAAATCCTCTGGTGGGAGGAGCTGACACCTACAATCCCCACCAACAGTTTTTTAGACAATGAGCAGTAAGAGTCAAATAACCAAACACACATGGAAATAAAGAAGCAGAAACAAGAAGCAACAGTGGCCACAGAGCAAAAACAGACCCACAAAGGCTGCAGGTGGTGGAACCATCAGTCACAGATTAGAAGAAAAAAAAGAGCTTGGAAATACATGCAGGGAACCCAGACCTGAATAATGGCCTAGCCAGAATGAAAGGAAAAAACCCACAAAGGTATACAGTAACCAAAAGTAAAAAGTCAATGACTAGGCTAAACAAATTAGACACAATGAAAAAGTTATTCAGCTAGAGCAAGGTCTGAAAAAGTGGCACAGGGACCAAAAAGAAAAAAAATGTAAAGTTATAGAGGATAGAGGAAGTCTAGCACATTTAACTGGCATCCTAGAATCAGAAGAGAAAATGAAATGGTGCAATGATAGTATGTAAAAACAATGATTGCAAATTCCAGACTGATAAAAAGATGGGTACACACAGTGAATCATAGGCAGGATAAATAAATAGAAACAAATACCTAGACACATGCAATGAACATGTCCAGCTGTGATCTTCAGCAACTGATTTCTCTGAAACTCAGATTCTTAATCTGAAAAAGGAGAATGTTGGACAGCTCCTCAGAAGGCTGATACACTGGAGTGCTCACCGGTTGTGCCCATCAGAGACCCCTCTTGGGACCTTCATAGTGTGAAGCTGGGGGAGGCTGCCTTTCAGGGATGGATGGGAGCTGGGGAAAGCATTATCTTGTCAAGCATCAGCAGCCTCATCCTGTAAAAGGGGCTCATGATCCTGACCCCAGATTCAAGTGGAAAGCCCCGCCCAGTGTGTGGGTGTAGTGCACTCAGCAAGATGACTTACAGGGAGGCCTGGAGACCGAGGATGGAACTGAACACACTGCTTACTCTTAACACTGAGGGGATCTTTCACCTACCTCTGAGATGGCTGTGATGATAAGGAGACATGTTGCAGTTTTAAGTGCTTGGCATCATGAAATGAACAAACAGGAACTCTCTGATTTGAGACCCTCTTACTACCCTAGTTGCTGATATCTGTCAATTTCCTTTTTTGACTTCTGTCAATTCCACTTCTAAGGGGCTGTTAGTCCCTGCCCTTCTGAATCTCACTGTAACTTGCAGCCAGATAAAAGCCTCAGGAGGAGCTACTTTTTTGGTCAACCATCTGTTGGACCACACAAGTGATTTTTAGAAAGAGGTAGGACACGGGCTTAGGAGCACAGCTGTGGGTGAGACTGAACTCTGTAAACAACAGTTTGTAATTCTCAGCCCCAGCCACCTCATTTGCAAAATGAGAACCAAAATTGTCCCTCAACCCACAGGTCCTCTTGAGTCAGCCTTGAGTTGTCTTGGAAAGCCAATGTTCACCTTCACTCTTTTAAGGTTTTTTTGATGTGAACCATTTTTAAAGTCTTTATTGAATTTCTCACAATACTATTTCTGTTTTGGTTTGTTGGTCATGAGGCATGTGGGATCTTCAACTAGGGACTGAAACTGTGCCTCCTGCATTGGAAGCTGAAGTCCCAACCACTGGACCACCAGGGAGGTCCCCACCTTCACTCTCTAACCCTCTACCCTGGCCTGGCCTCCCTGCAGCCTACCAAGTCTCCATCAAAGTCACAAAATCAGCAGGCACAGGGCTGAGCATCAGACTCCCTGCCTAAGTGCTCACCTAGGTTTTCTTTGGAGCAGGTTTGCTAAGCAGCTAGAATGCACCAAACTTATAGCCTTAAGAACAGCATGCCCCAAAGTGCTCATCGTGAAGATTCCCCAGGTGCTTTTAGAGTCCCAGCCTCTGAATCCACTTTTTTTTTTTTTTTTTGGCTGTTGGCTTCGCTGCACAGCTTATGGGATCTTAGTTCCCTGACCAGGGGTCAAACCCAGGCCCCAGCAGTGACAGCACCAAGGCCTAACCGCTGGACTGCCACGGAATTCCCCGCATTTTTCAAAAAGCACCCCAGTTGCATCTGAAAATTAGATAGGGCTAGGAAATAATTCCTTGGGCCAGAGTTTGCAGTTACACATGACATCTCTCATTCCTGTACTCACAGCCAAAAGGGAAAGGATGGTTTGGTGTAACTGTTTTATAGAGAGTTTTAGATCTGACCCATTTCTACCATAAGCACTTTCAAACAATCAAAACCCAATGTTTCCCAATGTATCTGCTGAGGTACCCAGATTCTGTGAGGTGCTTCCCAATAAAGGGGTTCCATGGTGAAATACTTGGGGGAAACAGTGCATTCTTACTCTGGATGAAAACTGCACACCATGAAATGAAGAAATTCATTTAATACTGTCTCACCCTGCTTTGGTCCCCTTTTTCATGCAACACCTATGTATACTAGTTGTGCAGAATATGTTTTGCAGAAACACTGGTTTATCGCCCACTGGAGGTGGCAGAATCTGGAGTTCCCAAGGATTGGCTTCTACCTCCTCTGTCCCTGCTTATGGGCAGATCCTCAGTGGGCCCCACATGCCACGTCCCTGTGGGAGTTAGGTTTGGCCTGGTGCAGTAGCAAGGCTGCCATTCTGGAGAATGAACTGCCACGAAAACAAGCCACAGAGAATTCATTTGGTCGAAGGTATTGCTGGTCCGGATGCCAGTCCATGGTCTGCTGATTAAAACTGAGAACGGCACTCAGTCCCTGTAGATGTACAGCCCGAGTGTTTCCTCAGGGCAGGGGCCGGGCTCATTCCTTTGGCTCTCACCCCACGGTGATCTCTCTCGCTTCCACGTCTTTGAAGAGTGGCAGCTTGAGATCAAGAAAGAGCGTCTTCCAGTCAGAGCACAAACAGAGCCAAAGGGGTTAAAAAGGACAAGCCAGCACACCCCAGGAGGGCCTTGGCATGTCTCCTGCTGGGCGTTTCTCAGGGAGTCCTCCTGGGCAGGCTAGAGCCCCAGGTATTCAGCCAGGAACACGGCCAGGATGCGGCTCAGGTTGTGTACCGTGGGTGGGTGCAGGTTGGCCTCAGAGTCATTAGACGTGTGCCAGACAGAGGGGAAGGGCGTGGCGATGAGGTGGAGCACGGGAACTCCTGCAGGGCAAAGAGGAGGCACAGGCCCGTGTCTGGCCCCTGGCTGACCCAGGAGCCCAGGCCCACGCCTGGGCAAGTCTGCCTTCTCTGCCCCCACCCCCCAATTGTGCCACTTGAAGAACTCTGAACAATTCTGAGGGTATGTGTTCATTAAAAAAAAACACATCCAATATATTCATAACACAAATCAGAAAAACTCAAAACTTCATAGCTTATGAAAAGACTAGAAGATCTGAACACTCACTAGTGCCAGGCACTGGTCCAAGTTCTTTACATTCAATCCCCTCAGCAACTCTTGAGATGGGGGGCTGTTAATTATCTCCATTTTACAGATGAGGGAATTGAGACACAAAGAGGTTAAGCAATTTGCCACCAATCCCCAAATCTAGGAAAGGGGCCAGGTCCTATCTGTGGCCCCCTGCCCCCCAATTCCCACAGCAGGTACCTCGGCGGAGGAAGGGGATGTGGTCATCTTCCACAGAGACAGGGGGCTCCCCGGTCTGGAAGTACATCACTTCCCAAGGATGAGACTGCAGTAGGTTCAGTCGGTGCAGGCGCTTCTCTGGATGTGGTAGGGATTGGAAAGCAGAAGGTCAGCCCCTCAAGGGTCAAAGATTCCCCTGCTCACAGATCAGAGGAGGGTGGGAGGCCTGGGGGTAAAGCACTGATCATGCCAGTAAGGATGAATGTTAGTTCATCATTCTGGGGTAATGTTAGTTACCCCAGACTACAGGCTATGTTCCCGGTCTCATTTAATCCCTTCAAGTCTAAGGAGACAGACACCCCCATTATTAGCATCATGCCCATTTGATAGATGGGAAACTGAGGCTCAGAGAGAGGAGGTCACTTTCCCAAGCTCACACAGCTGGTAAGAAGGAAAGCCAGAATCTGAACCCAGGGCTCTCTGACCCTAGAATCTCTGTCTGTAATCACTTCATTTGACTGCTGTGGGATCTTTTGTGTTTCTGCCCCAGAGCTTTAGGGAGAGGCTAGGGAGGTGGAGGGGAGGCTGGATGGCCCCTCAGAGGCCAGGTGCCTGGTTCTCTCTCCAGCATCCCAGACAGGTGTCTGCCTATACCTTCACCCTTACCAATGCTCCTGAGCCGATGGAACCAGCGGGCCGTGCGAGGGAAGTGACTGTAGAAGGTCGGGTTGGGGGCTCCCAGGAGATCAAGAAGCATAAAGAGGTCCTAGGGAGAGAAGCCAGGACTGAGCAGCCTGGCGGGATGCTGCCAACCTCATGCCCCCCTCCTCCCACCTCACCAGCACCCAGGAGGGCCCTAGTCTTACAATAGCCTGGATCCTGGTGGAGCCCGGGCCGTGGGGTGTAGACTCCATGAGCTGGGCCAGGTGCCGGGAGCCATAAAGTGAGTCCTTGGGTCCCCACTCCTTCAGTGCCTCTTCGCCATCCAGGAAGAGCAGCTGCAAGGTCACTGGGGCTGCCTGTGGGGGCCAGTGGTCAGGGCCAGCTCAGTGCCAGCCCCCCACCTCAACTCACCCACATTTCCTGCCTGTTTGTACAGCTGACTAGGGCAAACAGTCTCCTCACTTGTAGAACCTGCTAGCCAAGAGTACAGTCTGCCTGGATTTAAATCCTGGCTGGGTTGCTCAGTAGCCAAGCAGTAGTGGGTCAGTTACTAAGTTCTCAAAGCATCGACTTCCTTAGGTAGAAATGGGGTGAGTACCACTTCTCATAGTGTAGGATTTGAACCCGGTCCTAAGACAGCGCAGGTTTCCCTGGTGGCTCAGTGCTAAAGAATCCACTTGCTAATGCAGGAGATGTGGGAAATGTTTGATCCCTGGGCTGGGAAGATCCCCTGGAGAAGGAAATGACAACTCACTCCAGTATTCTTGCCTGAAAAACCCCATGGACAAGGAAGCCTGGCTGGCTACAGTCCATGGGGTTGGGAGGAGTAGGACACAACTTAGCCGCTGAACAACAATAAAACAGGCTAGGGCAGTGCCTGATGCATAGTAACTAAATAAGGATTAACTCTGTAAGAGCTATTCCTCAAGTTCATTTGGCAAAAGAGACAGACTCACAAATAAATAATTGTATAAACAATGAAGTTGGGCAAATGCTTCTAAGAATAACAGGGTCCTGAAAGGTCCTCCAAGGGGGTGGGGGATAATCTGGCCTGGGGAACATGTTTGGTCTGCTAGGCAGGGATGTTTGCACTGAGGCTGAGGAGGACCTGGCCTGGCAAAATGGAGCAGAGGGAAGGGTGTTCCCTGGTGAGGAAGCAGCATGGACCAGGACTGGGGACAGAGAAAGGGCCAGAGAGGTTTGAGAAAAGGCCCTAGGACCCAGCAAGGGCCAGGGAGCTTGGACTCTGTTACAAGAGCACTGGGGTTTCAGCCATGGAAGGGATCTGAGCAGGATAGAGGCATGAGGTGTTTCCATTCATTCCATACATTCTTATTGACATCCTACTTTACGCCAGGCAGTATTCTGGGCAGTATTCAGGAAATACAACAGGAAATAAACACAGCCAAGGGCCCACCTATCTGAAGCTCATTCAAGCTTGGGAGACAGACAAACAAATCAACCTAAAGTCCCATGAGGCACGGGAGAGGGACAAGGAGCTATTTTATGGTGGCTGGGAAGGTCTCTTTGAGGAGGTGACATCAGAGTGGACCCCTGAATGAAGGGTGGGAGCCAGTCAGGAAGGTATCTGAGAAAAGGACATCGTAGGCAGAGCAAACAGCAAGTGCAAATGCCCTGAGGTTGAGAGTGAGGTCCACAGAGGAGGTGGGAGGCTAGCATGGAGTGAGTGAGGTATGAGGGGTGGGAGAGGAGACCAGAGAGATGAGAGGTCACACCTCATGGGCTAAGAGAAGCACTCTGGCCTATTCATGGAATGACGTGGGAGCCATGGGAGGGTTTTAGGTAGAGAAGGGACAGAATCTGACATTCAGGAAATGGAAAGACCCTCTGGACTCTGGTGTGGAGTGGAGGAAGATAAGACCAGGTAAGGGAGAGTGGCGGTACAGACCAAGGAAGAGACATCCCTCATTCACCCACCCCCACCCTACCCCTGTTCTTCTTACCCTCTCCTTGGCTTTGCCCAGCTCTTGGTCGAGGGCCTGGGCCAGCTCCAGTAGCAGGGAGCAAGGCACTGCCGAATCCGTGGCCCCCACAAAGGGGGCTGAGCCAGATGGGAAGAGCTTGGAGTCGTAATGGCAGGCAAGGGTAAGGTGGCGGGCAGCCCCTGGGTCCAGCGTGGCCACCACATTGCCGAAGTCCAATGGCCCCAGGGGTGTGGAGGCAGTGAAGGGGTCTAGTTCTATATGCCAGCCTGCTGAAAGTGTCCGCAACGTAGCCTCCAGGAACTAGTGGCAATAGAGAAGAGGGAGGGTGGGTGGGGACTGGGGAGAAGGTCAGAAGAAGGGCCATGTGACCTGAACCATGCTGAGCAGTCAGGTTGGCCCACCAATACCACTTTGGTTGAATCATTCCCTTGAGACACTTCTGAGTACCTACTAAGTGCCAAGCATGGAGTGCCCCCATCTCTTGAAGCCCAAACTAATCACAGCTCACCCTTCCATAGCACTCACTCTGTGCCCAGTCCTTGTTCTAGGAACCCCTATGGAGTGGGGACTGACAATGGTTCCATTTTGCAGATGAGGAAACTGAGGCACAGAGAAGATGAAATTAGTTCAAGGTCATACCAAGTGGCTGAGGTGGATGTGAAGTCAGGCAGTGTTCAAATGACTCTCAATGCCTTCTGGGGAGCAATGTAGAGGTCTGGAGCCAACCCATTTGGGTTGAAACCCTAAGCATACCATTTATTATCTGTGGGATTTGGGCAAAATGCCTAACTATTCTGGGTGTCAGTTTCCTCATCTACACAATGAAGATCAGATTGGTACCCACCTCATTAGGCTCATAGGGCTGTTGCTGATGTGTATAATTAGATTGGGGGGGGGGGGGGGCACAGTATAGAGGGCAGTGGTCTGGTGGTTAGCAGAATAGAGCTCCTATTAGCTTCAGTCAGACCCCCAGCTCTGCCACTTGGGCAGGATATCTATTTCCTATTCATTGATGGGCTGTGGGGTCAGGGGTTAGAGGTGGGGTCCTTTTACCTTTCTGACTTGGAGATTGCCAGGGCTGCCCGGAGTCCGCACAACCAGCAGAGGGCGCAGGAAAGTGTTCCAGAGACGCTGAGGGTCCAGTTGCCCCACTACCCTCCGCACCCGAGCTTCGGGGAGGCTTCCGATCAAAGGGCCCTGAGGAAGCAGGTAGGGAAGAGAAGAGCAGAGCATGAAAACGACCCTCATTCCAACCATTTCCTGGAGGCTGCCCTCCTCTTCCTAGTCGCAGCCTCCAGCGTCAGAGGTTTCTAGGAGAAATCCTAGACTCGGTTAAAGTCCTTCCAAACCCATCCTGCCCAGCCCGCGGCAATCCTGATGGAGGAAATCTAGGCCCAGCGAGAGGAAGGGATTCTTCCCAACAGTGAGTTTAGGATTAGAACCCAGAACTCCCAGTCTTACTACTCCAGACTCTCTCACCGGGTAACCGCTATTACAAAACAAGTCCGAAGCCTCATTGCGTTGGAAAGGGGTATGCGCTCTAAGAACGGAGACGGAGGCACCTGCAGCTAGGGCCATATGGTGAAGACAAAGCCACGTCAACCCAACCTAGGGTCTCCCCCAAGAGACCCTGGGGAAGGGGAGGCAAGGAGTAAGGGCTTCCGCAGCGCCCGTGTCCCCCGCCCGTCCTCACCCGCAGCTCCCGGCCCAGCGGCAGCTCTTCAGTCTGGCTATGCCAGCTGCTCCAAATGGTATAGAACACCGAGGCTACCGTCAGAGCCAGCAGCAGTAGGGGCAATAGCTGTGCCCGCGGTAGCAGGCGGCGCTTGGGCGGTGAGGGTCGCTCCAAAAGGCCGCGTTCCCCGACCCGGAGCCGGGGCCGCCCGCGGCCCCCGGAACGCATGGCAGCTTCGCCCTGAAACCGGTCGGAGACGGCGGATAGAGTTAAGGCCCAGCCAAGTCCCGCCCCATGAAATAAGCCGGACCAATGAGCAACAAGAGCGGCTGCACCATCCGCCCTCCCGTGAGCAGTAAAGCCAATGGGACCCTCGTCCTGAGGTCGCGGCTCCTTGCCTCCCAGGGAGCTTTGGGGGTTGGTACCCCCGGGTTGCACAACCCAAAAGGGAGAGCGTAAGAAGTAGGCGCCGCCTCAGCGCAGGAGGGGAAGCCAACGAGAAGCGTTTGATCACCGAAAACATTAGCCTTACTGGGCGCAAATCCACGCCACTACCGGATGGACCCTCTCCTGGGTCCGGAAAAATCAATATACACGTAAATCAACAGTCCCTGAAGGAAAAGGGGAGGTGCCCATCCCTGAAGCAAGGAGCGGATTGGCTTCGCGGAGGCCGCGCCCCCAAAGGCAGAGCGGGCGGGTATTTGGAAAAGGCTAGTATTTCCCTCCTTCAACCTATGCGGTTCTACAACAAAATGGTTTGAATCAGTCCCGCCTTCTTTTCCTCTGCGAGGTCGTGAATATCTGCCCAGTACTGTCTAGAACGGTGGCCTGGAGCTACTTACTAAATAAGGGTTCTACTCTACAGACTCTGCCGAGGGCGGAGATCGCTATAGCAACAGGCCACACCCCACTCGCTGGTTGGGTTTGCGCAGGCGCTCACGGAAGTGGGCCGCAGGAAGAGGAAGTCCCGCCTCTGGCTCTCTGTTCGGAAGGCACACCGCGTAGGAGACGGTAGTGTCTTGAAAACGCGGTCACCATCATCATCATGTGAGGCCGGGCTGGGTTTGGGTGGCGGGAGTGGGATTGAGGGTGTAAATTTGGCCGCTTACCGGTTGAAGGGGGTAGGCAGAAATGGGGGCGGAAGCAAACATTTGGGGGTAAAGTGGCGTATCTTTCTACTGATGAGTTGCGAAGGGACGTGGGGCCTTTGACGGACCCTGACTTCGGGAGAGGGGACAGCTTTATCAGATAACAGGCTGGGCTTTCCCAAATAAGCAATCTTACTGAAGTGAATTTTAAGAGGAAGCGTTTTTACGAATAAAAACCTGGGAGATGGGGAGTACGGACTTGTAGGAAAAGCGGTCTTAAGGTAAGAGGTTTAGCTGGAGAAGACTGGCTTTTCGATCACATCCGCCATTTGTATGGATAGCGAGTTATGGGGGTGATTTTACTTATGTATTCATTCAACAGTTATTTATTGAGTGCTTGTGTGTCAGGCTGCTTTAGACACATAGTTTATACCAGTGAATTACTCCGCTCTTCCCAAGGAAAAAAATTCTCTTCTACATCTTACGGGATGGGAAGAGGCAGGCAGGAAACGTGCTGGTAATAGATACGTAAATTCTAGAATGTGTTAGGGGATAGGGTTATGAATAAAGAAATAACAGAGCAGGGTAAAACAGTGTGGAATGTCACTTTTGAGAGACAGAACACATAAAGGAGGCAACACTTGAGCAAGAACCTGAAGAAAGTGAGAAAGCAAACCACAAAGATACCTGGGGAGGTACCTAGGCAGAGGGAAAAGTGAATAGAGGGGCCCAAGAAGGTTTGCCTAATATCTTCAAGAACCACTGAAGAGGCCATTGTGCCTGGAACAGAATGAGGGTCAAAGCTGGGTTTTACTTTTTACACTGAGAGAGGAGTCATGAGAGGTACTGAAGAGTGAGATGATTCTTGACACCACCCCTGAGACTGCTTTCTGGAGGGCAAACTGTTGGGGAGCATGGGTGGAGGCAAGGAGACCTCTAGGAAAGAGATGATGGAAGTTTAAGCCAAGGTAAGAAATTCAGATTCTGACAGGTTTTAGCGGCAGATGACAGGATTTGCTGACAGATTGAATGTAGGATGTGAGAGAAGAAAGAGTCAATTTGACAGTAGGGCTTTTGCTCAAAGAACCAGAGGGATGGAGTCGCCATTGACAGAGATGAGGAAGGCTGTGGATAGTATAAGTTGGGGTTATGAGGGGTCTGGAGTTCAGTCTAGGACGTGCAAGGATTGGAAATATCCATTAGGCATCCACATGGTGATACCAAGAGAGAGGACTGCGTAGGAGAAGAGGGATATGTGTTAGGGAGACACTGAGGGAGAGGCCATGAGCACCCAGGCCATGGGCCTTCTCACTGTGGGTTCCATACTTGTCTTCTCAGGAGTCTCCTCAACAAGCCCAAGAGTGAGATGACCCCAGAGGAGCTGCAGAAGCGGGAGGAGGAGGAGTTTAACACGGGGCCACTCTCCGTGCTCACGCAGTCAGTCAAAAACAACACTCAAGTGCTCATCAACTGCCGTAACAACAAGAAGCTCCTGGGCCGCGTGAAGGCCTTCGACAGGTGAGCATCAGGGTCTGGGGAGGTATGCTGTCCGGGCCTCAGTTTCCTCACCTGTGAAATATGTATCATCATAATATCCCTCAGAACAGTCATGAGGCTTCAGTAATACTATGTATGAAAAGCACTTGGCTCAGTACCTAACACATGATAAATGCTCAGTAAACATATGCAGCCTTTAGTTAGCATTTGGGAAGTGCTTTCCTCACAGTAGATTACTATATAGCAAGATACAGAGCTTTCCCAATTTTCTTCTTTTCTTTCTTTCACTCAGTCATAGTTCCCTATATCCTCCTATCCCTTAAGGAGTAATGGGGGAGTAATAGGGAATTTTAAAAGAAAATAAAAGAGAAAAAATAGAAAAGAAAAAAAAATTTTTTTTAATTAAAAAAAAAGGTAAAAATATATCTAGGAATTTCTCTGGAGCTGTTGCAGTCAGTGTGGGTTCGGTTCAGTTTCAGATAGCTCCTCGTTCCAGCTTACACTTCTCGATATCTATAGGCCCCTTCCAGTGTAGTGGTGTTACCTACAGGGATTTTAATCTGTTGCACCGGTCCCTTCTGAAGCAGTTTCCTTTTGTTTATTTGGCTTCTGTTTGCCGGTCTCTTCAGTGTCTAATTTCCGCCCTGACACAGGCGGGCGGAGGTGGTCTCTTGTTCTGGTTCGCTAGTTCAGTCCTTCTGCTGGGAAGGAGGGGCGCTGCAGGCAGATATCGCTGTGTGTGGGGAGCACTCACAGTGTTCGGGCCACACTGGGTTTGCCCCCACTCACGGGTGTGTGTGCTTTCCGCGTCTACACTGCTCAGGCTCCCGGCTGCTCTATATGGAGCGGGCCCTGCGTTGCGTGCGGTTCTGGTTTTCGGGTATTCCACAAAAGCGGGGACTCAGTTGCTCCTGCGTTTTGTGCCTTCCCCTGCCCGAGCAGCTCAGGCAGCCAGGAGCTTGACGGGCGCACTCTCCCGGGGTGCGGTGCGCCTTCCCTCCGCGGTCCCAGCCTCAGTTTCCGCGCGCGCCAGTTGGGTGCGTGTGCCTTGTGTTTAGCCACGACCTTCCCGGTGGATGTCGACCATCCAGAATCTCAGGAAGTCTTTGGTTAGAAACTGGAGGCCTGTTTGCAGTGTGGTAGGGGATGCCGTCTCTGGGGCCGAGTTTGCCACTTCTCTGGAGCCGAGTTTGCCCCTTTCCCCTCCCCCCTGCCTCCTGTCTCCAGCGGGGATGGGCTGGTCCGCAACCGGCTAGCTCCTCTGGACTTGCTCAGTCCCTATGTTCTGCGAACAGCTGGCAGTGTGTTCGGGCCGGTTAATTTTCTCTCTCTCTTTTGCTATCCCACAGTTTAAGTTGCTGTCTCACAAAAGCTCCCTCCGATTGCCCTCAGGGCACTCAGGCCCAGTCCTTACCCTAAGCAATGCCGCCTGCTCCTCTCCGTTCCGCCCCCACTTGCTGGTGGCGGATGCGGGCGTCTGGGGTACTTTTCTGCTGGGAGTTGCTTTTACGCACTTAATCTGTGGGTTTTGTTTATTTTTCCTCCCAGTTAGGTTGCCCTCCGAGATTCAAAAACTTACCCCAGACCCGCCAGTGTGTGGGTTTCCTGGTGTTTGGAAACTTCCTCTATTAAGACTCCCTTCCCGGGACGGGTCCCTAGCTCTTTTGTCTCTCTTTTTATCTTTTATATTTTGTCCTACCTCCTTTCAAAGACAATGGGCTGCTTTTCTGGGCGCCTGATATCCTCAGCTAACGCTCAGAAGTTGTTTTGTGAAGTTTGCTCAGCGTTCAATTGTTCTTTCGATGAATTTGTAGGGGAGAAAGTAGTCTCCCCGTCCTATTCCTCCGCTATCTTGGCTCCTCCCTATCCTCCTATCCCTTTGGGTGCATGCGTGAGGGCTCGGTCGCTTTAGTTGTGTCTAAATCTGTGCAACCGTATGGACTGTGGCCCACCAGGCTTCTCTGTCCATGGGATTCTCCAGACAAGAATACTGGAATGGGTTGCCATGCCCTCCTCCAGGAGATCCTCCCGACCCAGGGATCGAACTTGCATCTCATGTCTCCTGCATTAGCAGGCAAGTCCTTTACTGCTAGAGCCACCTGGGAAGCCCCCATCCCTTTACCTGCTTTAATTTTTCTTCCTAGCACTTACTACCACCTGACAATATATTTCAGGTGTCTTTGTTTACCTGCTTCGTGGTGTTCTCCCTTCACTAGCCTGCAGACCCTATGAAGACAAGGCTCTTATCTTTTTTTTTTTCTTTGCTCTAATCATCACAAACGTTTGTTGACTGAGCCATTCCACACTGTCATCACACATGCCCATAACAAGGATACTGTGTTGCTTCATTTAATTTTCACAACAGCCCTAGGAGGCAGGCACCATGAATGTCTCCATTTTAGAGAAGAGGAAACTGAGGCACAGAGGGTGAAGCCCTTTGCCTGAGCCTTGGAGCCCTGGCTCTTCCCCTTTCCGGAGGCAGTGCCGCCCAGAGGAAGGGTCAGGACGCACCCCTCACTCACTTCTGCTGCCTGCCCGTCCCCACCAGGCACTGCAACATGGTGCTGGAGAACGTGAAAGAAATGTGGACAGAGGTCCCCAAGAGCGGCAAAGGCAAGAAGAAGTCCAAGCCAGTCAACAAGGACCGCTACATCTCCAAGATGTTCCTGCGCGGGGACTCTGTCATCGTGGTCCTGAGGAACCCGCTCATCGCTGGCAAGTAGGGGTCTCCTCCCTGCTGTCACAACTTGCCCCCTGGTTTTGCAAAGACCTGCCCTCTGTAGTTGAAATAATAAAACCGTGCGTTTTTTCTAGTGGCCTCTGCCTTTTCCCAGGGCCTAGAGAGCAGAACAGACCCCAGAGAGGGGTGGCAGGGTGTGGGGCCAAGCATGGGCTCAGGCCTCTCTCAACAGGTGAAGAGGCCCAGTCTCTGCCCCTTCCAGGCCTTAATTTTCCCGTCTTGGGCAGAGGGAGCTCTTGCAGTCTTTTGTGTTTTAATTTTTTTCTACCTTCTCATCACTTTCTCCTCCTCCTCCCCACCTCTCAGTAAGTCACTCTCACTCAAAATTTCTTTCACTCTTCCCCCCCCCACCATTTGTTCACATAGTCTGTGCCCAGCCTTGTGTTGCCATGCTGGGGACACAGCAGGGCCCAGAAAAGCCCCCAGCCTGCCCTCACTGAGCAGAGGTTAGCGCAGTTAGTACTCAGTACTGACAGCATCTGTAGCTGACACCTGCTGAGCTGTGAGAGCGCCAGGCCCTAGGCTCTGTGCTGTTCCTACATCTACACCTCTGAGCAGGCACTGTGATCCATCACCTCCAATTCCAGGGGCAGGGGCTGAGGCAAAGCGTGGTGATGGTGCCTCCCCAGGGGAATCCAGCCCGAAAGTGTTGATGTCGTGATTCAAAGCCCTGCTGCTCTGAGCCATGGCTTAACCTCTGAACTCTGCTGCCCTCAGATCATAGCTTCATGACCCCTGAGAGAAAGTCTCTGACAAATGTAGAGAGGTGGAGATGGGAAAGGAGGTTTGGCTTATTGTGGGTGGATTAAGGGAAATCCCTGTCTTTCTCTAAAGCATATCCATTATGCTCCTCCCACCGGCGTCTCTCTCCGTGTTCTCCAGATAGGGCCAAGTGCCAGGCTGGTGCAGTTCCCAGGCGTGAGGTCAGGATCCAAGGAGATGTCTGACGCGCTGAGCTATGGCAGACAAAGCCTGAATTATCCCAAGAGCCCATCAGCAACAGAGCTGAGGACCCTGCATTAGAAGGCCTGACACATGCAGGGCGATGGCTGTGGGGTTATATAAGGTTACACGCTCACTGAGTGGTTCACGTCTAATTGGAACACCCATCTGAGTGGTAGATAGCAGAGCCATCCCACTTTACCAATGAGACAGCTGAGGCCCAGAGAGGGTCAGCCACTTGCCCAGGATCAGTCAGGAAACGATGGAGCCGAATTCAAACCCAGCGAGCCAGGCCCTGTGACTGGGAGAGGGGCGGGATGGAGCCATGATATCCTAATCTGTAAAGCAGGGGGAGAACGGTGCTGCTGCAGAAACCTTCCCCCTGGATTTGGTGATTGTTCGGAGCCTGGAATAGCACAGGCCCTGGGGTCCCAGTCGTGGGTTTGAGTCCTGGTCCTACGTCCCTCCTGTCTTCCCCAGGAAGTAGCAGGTCCTTCTGCTGCTTTGCTAGGCTGACAGCAAAGATTCTAGCCTAGGCCTAGAACTGATGACCCTGCCTGTCGTCATCTCTTTATCCAACCACCTGCCCAAATAGTTTCTAATCCCCTCTTCAGTTCAAGTGAATGAAAGTGAAAACAGGTTGCAGGAAAAGTACTAGGCAAACTGGCCAAGTGTGTTCCGTGCACAAGTGAGATACTCTTAGGAACTTCAGGCCATCCTAGGATGTCAGTGTGATCATTTCTATTTCCCCGAAGTGAACCTGAGGCACAGAGAGGTTAGGAACTTTCCCCAAGTCACACAGCTAAATTGTAGCCAACCTAAGATTTGAACCAGGCTGGTTCCTGCAGCATTAGTATTCCTCCACCATCTTTCTAGAGAAGCAGCTTTCAGAAAATGTTTGGTCTGTGGACCTCCCTGATGGGTCCAGTGGTTAAGAGTCTGCCTGCCAATGCAGGGGACACTTGCATTGTGTCCAAACCTAACATGGGTTCGATCCCTGCTCTGGGAAGATTCTGAAACTACTGAAGCCCACCGCTGCTGAGAAGCCTGTGTGCCTAGAGCCCAAGCTTTGCAACAAGCGAAACCACTGCAGTGAGGAGCCCCCAGTTGCCGCAACTAAAGAAAGCCCGCATGCAGCAACGAAGACCCAGCACAGTCACAAATTACTAATTAATTTTTTTTAAAAAAGAACATGATCATCACACACACAATTTTAATCGTACACACTGCAAATAGTTTAAATAGCAGGAGATCACATGAACATTCCCAGTTGGGGCTTCTCTTAGGCATGGAGAATGGTGGCAGCTGGTGTCCATGATCTCTTGGTGACTCTTGAATCTCTTGGAAGTTAGGCAGCACTGCTCTCCAGAGGGTGCAAGGCCACCACCGGCGCCTGGCCACACAGCCTGCCCTCCCTGCTGTCATCTCCCTTATGGCCTGGCCAAGATTTCCCTACACCGGAGACAACTGTTTTCTCATGCTTTATTTACAAGGACCCAGCCCTCAGGCCCCCACCTTTCCAGAACCCACAAGAGGGGCCCATGAGGGCCGCCTGCTTCAAAGCACATTGAATTCAGCGGCTGTGAGCCATATCTGTCCAGAGGGCAGGGAATCCCAAGGAAGCGAATCAACAACACCCAGGTGCTAACTGAATCTAAGTGTGTGTCTGGTGGGGAGCGATTTAGGAGTGAGAGTCGTGTGTGTGTATATATATATGTGGCCCAGCCACATTGAGGCTGCTGGCTTCCCCCCTAAATCTCATAGTTCCCAGGGGCCACTGAAAAGGGTGGGTATCTCTTCAGGTGGCAGTGGGCCTGGCCTCTCGATGGAGATTTCAGCTCTGATGCCTGCCCTGAAACTGCATGTTTCTACCTACACACAGAATCCTCTCTGGTCCCCAGTACCCACTCACATTTCTATCCCCAGCCTCTCCTGTGAGCTCCAGCCCCTTACTCCCAGCTTAACAAGTCCAGAGAGCACTCCTGGTACTCCCCACCTCAAACCCCATCTCCCTCCCTCTTTCCTCTCTCCATCCTAAACTGAGAAGTCATCCCTGGTGTCTCTCCTTCTTCAGCAAATCCTCTCAGTTTTACCTTTAAACTAGCTCTGGAATCCAACCATTTCACATCTTACATGGCTACCACCCTGGTCCTGCTAACATCACCTCCCACCATTATCAGACTTCTGACATGGCTCCCAGCTGCCCCATAGCCCCTAATAATCCATCCCCACAGGGCAGATAACACCTTAGCCCATTCCATTAGGAGACGCCCCAAAGAATCTTCCATGAACCTGGAGCAAAATGCCCACTCTTCTGTTCCCACCTACTTCTCTCTCCCCCTCTGTGGGCTCTGACTCATCCCGCTCCAGCCTGGCAGGTCACCTCTCTCTTCCTCAGACACAGCCAAGCTCCTTCTTGCCCTAAGGGCCTTCACGGGTGTTCTTCCTTCTGCCTTAAACCTTGCCTGCCAATTCTTTGCAAAGCTGTCTCCTTCACCTCTTTTGGGCATGACTTCAAAGTCGCTTCATCAGAGATGCCCTGAACCACACTAGGTCCCCTCCTAACTTTTCTTCCTAAGCCATCGCACAGTGTATATAGTATAATTTGGTCTGTCCTCACCGCCTATTTCCCCCACTCAGTTGTGATCTCTAGGAGAACAGGGGCTTTTCTGTTTCCTTCCCCGCCCCCCGCCCCAAACCCCCGCCATTTCTCCAGCACCCTCCAAGCCAAGCCTGGTACTCAGCAGGCGCTCAATAAATACATGCTAACTGAATAGACCCAAGAATCCCGCTGCCTAGCAGTAACTTTCTAAGACGTGGTTGGCCTCACCCCCAGGACCTGGGAGGGTCCTCGAGCACAGAGTGCGGCCAGCGGCGACCTGGCCCGGGCCGGAGCCGGAGGGCAGGGTCCGGAAGGCGGGCTCGCGTTGCTGGCGCGGCTCCTCGCCGAGGCTGTGGCGCAGGCGGCAGCGGTGCCAGCCCCGGCGGATCTCCGACTGCACCTGAAACCGGACGGCGCTCAGAGGCGGCGGCGCGCGCGCCATCCCTGCGCGGCCGGCAGAGGGCGCGGGCGACGGGCCGCGGCTCTCCCTACCTCCTTGTTGATGAAGCAGTAGAGGACGCTGACCAGGAAGCCCTGCCATGAGGGGAGCACGAGTTAAACTGGGTGCAGGGGCAGGGTTATAAACACCCCTCAATGAGCTCTGACCCTTTACAGGCGCCAACCACCTCGCCTGTCGCCACATCGGTCCTAGATTATTGCAGTCACCCTCTCCCTGGCTCCTGACTTCCCCCGGCCCCTTGCTCTCGCCAATTTGCAGAGCCATCAGGGCTGGAGATTAAGAACATGTAACCCCAGAGGCTGAAAGCTTGGATGTGATCACGGCTCTCCACTTTCTTTCCCACTTAGGCAAGCTGCTTAACCCCTCTGTGCCTCAGTTTCTTCATCTGGAAAAGGGAACAATAATACAGTGGTGGTGCTGAGATTTAAGGTATTATTAATATGCAAGAAGGTCCAGTGCATGAAACATAGTTTAGCCTTTTTCTAAATCTTATCATAACTTACTACATGACATATTGGATTTATCTATTTGGCCGTGCTGCAGGGCTTGCGGGATCTTAGTTCTTGGTTCCCAGACCAGGGATCGAACCTGGGCCCTCGACAGTGAAACTGCTGAGTCTTAACCACTGTACTGCCAAGAAACTCCCTAATAATAACCTTTAATAGGCACATCAAAAAATTAATTTTGAAATTATTTTTAAAAATTAGTTTTATATTTATAACAATTTAGAAATGTAAATATATATAAAATGTATTTATAATCAATAAAGTAATTGATATATTAATGCAAGACAAGGGCTTCCCTAGTGGCTCAGATGGTAAAGAATCTGCCTGCAATGCAGAAGACCCAGGTTCAATCCCTGGGTAGGGAAGATTCCCCTGGAGAAGGGAATGGCAACCCACTCCAGTATTCTTGCCTGGAGAATTCCAAGGACAGAGGAGCCTGGCAAAGTTGAACATGACTGACTAAGCATGCAGCAAGATATTACTTATCTTATTATCACTTTCCACTATCCCATTAAAATCCAACTCTGATCACGTTCCTTTGCTCCCATGGCTCCCAACTTACTCAGAGGAAAAGCCAAAGGTCCTCACTAGGCCCATGAATCTACCCAGGTACTTCACCTCTGTCTTATCCTACTACCCCCTTCTTAAGGCATGCTGGCCATGAGAGTGCCATCATGATCGGTACCCTCTCCCACCTCAGAGATCTTGCACTTGGCATTTCTCTTCCTGGAACATTTCCCCCCAAATATCTTCCTGGCTCATTCCCTCATCTTCTTTGGGTGTCTGCTCTAGTGTCTTTTCAGCAAGGCCTTCCCTGACCCCTGTCCACAATCCTATTCTTTGTCATCTCTATTTTCTTGCCTTCCCATCCCTCCCTCCTTTAGGCACATCTCACCATCTGACATTCTGTGTATTTTACTTATATAGCATATTTAGCATCTGTCTCTCCCACTAAAGCATAGGGACCATTGGGTTGGCCATATCCCCACAGTAAGCCTGGAAAAGTGCTTGGTATATAGTAAGTGTTCAATAAATTTTTGCTGAATTGATAAATGAACAGTCTTATAAAGTGAAACTAGTATTGTCCCCACTTTAGAGATGGGAAAACTGAGGCCCAACAAGGTAAAGCAGGATAGAGACTAGGGTAGGACAAGCACGGGCAGGGTTGACCTTAAATATCAGTGGACATCTCCTTCCATTTGGCATGTTGGCACTTCATACGCTTCACCTTTTCCCTGGCCCTGAGGTGAAGGTCACCGAGCTGGGAAGTGAGGACCCAGATTTGGCCCCAGCCCTGGCTGATCTCAAAACCCTCGATCTTAACCAGGAGGCAGTACTGCTGGGGCTGCCGGGTCTCCTGCCTTCTCCCTGCTTCCCCAGTCAGGACGGAAGGGTAGAATTAACAAAATCCCATCTTCGCAGCCTATTCTGCGGCTGCACCAGAGGATGACTCTAATTCTCCTGCCTCTCTGAGTAGGAGGACCCGAACTCAAAGGGTGTAGCTCCTGCACCCCGCTTAGGCACCTGGAAAGAACTGAGGAAGATCTCAAAGCCGAGCTTGGCCAAGCGCAGGGCACCCCGGGCCTGTTCTTCAGTCACGGGAGCAAACACCACCTCGTGGACGCCCAGCAGAGGCACCAGCGTCAGCGTGGAGCGAGCCAGCCTGCGAGTAGAGGGTGGCAGTGATGCCGGGGTCCTGAGTCCCCCATCTTGCCCCAGTCACCCTCCCCTCCGTCCCCACCTCAGTCGGTAGTCCGGGCAGCGCATCTGTCGCGTCCTCAGCTTTGATACGAGGATGCCAAGGATGCGGATAAAGATGAGAAAATTAATCTGCGGGGGTTGGGGGCGGGGGGGGGTAGGGGAGAGAGAGAGACTGAGCCAGTTCCCCGCCACCTTGGCTTCCCAGGATGGGATATTCTTGAGACCAGCCTGGAGGAGATGGGACCGGCCGTACCAAGATTGTTAGGAGAATAGGGGTTCGTATGATCCACCAAATGGCTTTGATATCGTTCCGCTCCCAGCACCTGGAGGAGAGGACGTAGAGCTGAGATAGACTAGAAAACCCCAGACTCACAGAATTAAGCACTTAACCTCCCCACCTTCCTTAAGGCCACCCCCACATCTCCCTAAAGCCCCTGCTACTATTTAGGCCCAGCCCTCATCCCGCCCCTTGCAGTAGTCCTGGAACCCGTCTTCCTAAGCGACTGGTTCCTTTATATACCCTCCCAGGCTCTTAGAGGCAATTAGAACCTCCCACACGATTCCGTCTCACCCCGCCCACGTCCCTCCAAGGACCGCCCACGTCCCCCCAAGCCCCGCCCACCTCCCCAGACCCGCCCCAGACCCCGCGACTCACTGCGTGTTCTCGAACAGGTACCTGACGATCACCCAAGGAATGACGAAAAGCGTGGGGGCCCCTGTGCAGACCCCAACCCCCGCCCCCCACCCCGCCGCAGCTGTCAGAGCGCGCACAGGCCCTTCCAGGCCCAAGACCCGCGGAATTCCCCCGCCGGGAAGGGGAGGCGGAGAATCCTAGAGAAGGGAGGAGACCCCCTCAGGCAGACCAGCTGGGTAGTTTATGGGAGGGGAAGCGCGCTGGGCAGGGCAGGGGACAGGGTCGGGGCTCACCCCAGCCGAGGAGCATGTAGCAGCGGAAGTGGCCCTCCTCGGAGCCTCCCACAAGCACGAGGAGACTGTGCAGGTAGATGCCTTCCACCAGCAGCCACGTGTAGTTGGCACCCACGCAGTACTGGGTCACGATCTGGGCCGTGCGACAGGCAGCTAGGGCCTAGGGGGTGGCCAGACAGGGGGAGGGGGCAGTCAGGGTCCCCTCCAAGCCCATCTCTTGTCATCAAATATTCTCTTCCCATTCTGTATCACCAAAGGATGATATAGCTATCCTCTCTTCGCTCACTCTGTTCTTCCCTACATGAACTCTCCCACTCTAACCTCTCTAACGATTGGTATCTTCCCTGGAAGCTCAGCTGGTAAGGAATCCTCCTGCAATGCAGAAGGCCCTGGTTCAATTTCTGAGTCGGGAAGATCCGCTGGAGAAGGGATCGGTTACCCACTCCAGTATTCCGGCCTGGAGAATTTCATGAGTTCCCCCCAGATTCCCCTGAATATGGACTCTCCCACCCCATCTCTTAAGAATTCAACTACTCCACCTCTCAAAAGGTTTCTCTCATCACCCACTAGCACATAGACTCTCCCACCCCCTTCGCTTTCAATAATTGGTATGGCCCAACTTGCTGCCAGACAGGTTCTCTCCCCATTCGCCCCTAGTCTCTAGTCTCTCCCATCTTGTCTCCCTGGAACAAATTGGTATCTACCAAATCCCCCCATCGGTTATTTTCTCCCATCCTGCCAACTTCGGTCTCGCCTCTAGCAGGGGACTCTCTTATTGGTGCAAAACTCCAACGGGTGAGATACTGAGAGAAAGGGAATAACGGGATGAGAGAGTTCAATGATGGGGGAGGCTGTGTAGGGAGGGTCCCTCTCTAGTTGTGTCAGAAGGGTCTAGAGAGATTAACAGTGGATAACATTATTGTTCTTTTTGTTGTTTCCTTGCTAACTCGTGTCTGAGTCTTTTGTGACCCCATGGACTGTAGCCCACCAGGCTTTTCTGTCTGGGATTTCCCAGGGAAGAACAGTGCAGTGGGTTGCCATTTCCTTCTCCAGGGGATATTCCCGACCCAGGGACCGAACCCATGTCTCCTGCATTGGTAGACAGGTTCTTCACCACTGAACCACCAGGGAAGCCCGGTTGATAGGGTGAAAATTGCTCAGTCATGTCTGACTCTTTGTGGCCCCGTAGACTATACAGTCCTTGGAATTCTCCAGGCCAGAATACTGGAATAGGTGGCCTTTCCCTTCTCCAGGGGATCTTCCCAATCCAGGGATCGAACCCAGGTCTCCTGCACTGCAGGCATTCTTTACGTTCTGAGCCACCAGGGAAGCCCACTGATAGGCTGCTGCTGCTAAGTCACGTCAGTCGTGTCCGACTCTGTGTGACCCCATAGATGGCAGCCCACCAGGCTCCCCCATCCCTGGGATTCCCCAGGCAAGAATACCGGAGTGAGCTGCCATTTCCTTCTCCAGTGCATGAAAGTGAAAAGTGAAAGTGAAGTCGCTCAGTCGTGTCCGACTCTTCGAGACCCCATGGACTGCAGCCTACCAGGCTCCTCCGTCCATGGGATTTTCCAGGCAAGAGTACTGGAGTGGGGTGCCATTGCCTTCTCCGACTGATAGGCTAGGAGGTAGTAAATGGAATGGGAACTCTCTGGCCGTACCAGAGGAGGCAGAATCTCAATTTGAGAAAGAGAAGGATGCGCTCACCTGGTTCCACAAGGTGAGGACCTGATCCCCAGGGTAGGGGCCAGGCGGAGGAAGCAAACGGTCCCGGGTAAGGATGGCAGCCGCCCGCAGCATGAAAGACGTGAACAGGTTGATGTGGATGTAGTTGCGAGTGCAGCGCAGCCGCCTGGGGGGTTTGGGAGGCAGTCTGAGGGCCTCCTTGGCCACAGAGTCCCTTAAACTATGTCCCAGCCCTCCCCACAGAACCACCACTGGATACTTGTTGCCAGTGGAGCCTGACTACCCCCATCTTTCTGGGAAAACCGAAGCCCAGTCTCTGCTGCTTCTGTTCAGGGTTGTGGGGGGTCCCACCTGAAGGTACTCAAGATGAGCAAGGCGAACATCAGTGTGGCAAGGGACAGGGAGTAGCCCACGGTGTACACAACCTGCAGTCTTTCCAAGGTCAACCTTTGGTCCTGGGGGTGGAGGTGGGGGAAGAGGACACAGGAATAGAGCTCAGCTCCCGCAAGCCACAACTGCTGAGCCCGGACCGAAAAGCCTGCATGCCGCAACTAAGACTAGACCCCGCTCACTGCAACTAGAGAAAGCCTGCACAAAGCAATGAAGACCTAGTACAGCCAAAAATTAATGAATAAATTTTAAAAAGAAATAGAGCTCAACTCCTGCCCTCAGGCCATAAAGGAGCTGCTCTTTGTTCCTCCTCGGACCCCAATTTTCTTTTGGGGAATCTATCAACCTTTGTTTGAGTGGGGCATTCCACCCCTCAAGTCCAGGACTGGGCATGTGACCAGCGAATCAAAGCATTCTATCTAACACTACACTACACACACACACGCACATACACATGCACGCACACACACACAGAGTGATTACTCAGAGGCAGGTATGCTACCCAAATCAGGCCAATGATGGTCAGTCCTGGGACATTAAGTTGGAGCTATTGAGAAGAAAGCTCAGTCTGCCGATAGCATTGCTCGGTAGGTAAGAATGTGAGCCTGGTACCAGTGGGGGCCACCTTTTCCACCCCACAAAAAAAAAGAGGACATCATCATAGAGAAAAACAGAAGTACAATATGGTGAGAGAGATTCCCAACTACATCATTTTAGCACTTAGATCCAGCTGTACCTGAAGCTGTAGCCTTATAATTTTCAATCACAAAAGCCAATATCTTTCTCTTTCTCCTTCAAGCAAGGAGTTGAATTTCTATCACTTGGAACCCAGGATCCTGAATGGTACAAGGGGCTTCAGGCTCTGTCTGAGGCTGCTGCTTTTCTGCTGCTGCCTAGAAATCATACCCTGAAATGTCTCCTTTTCTTACCTGAAAAACCCCATTTTTCTCTGGGTTTTCACACTGAGAATGGTCTCTCCAAGGTCCCCATTGGCCATCACTGCCACATTGGCGGAGGACAAAGCCTTTAGCCACTGAGGGGAAGCAAGGGAGGGAATCAGAGGCACACAGAGAGATATGGAGACAGAAAGACGAACTGAGACAAAGGCAGAGAGAGATATCCAGTGATGATGATGATAAACCATAATATAGCATTTTACATGTACTAATTTAATATTCTTAACAAACCTATGAACTTGGTACTGTCATAAACATCAATTCACAAATGAGGAACTGAGGCATAAAGAAATTTCATTGGAAAAGACTGATGCTGGGAAAGATTGAAGGCAGGAAGAGAAGGGGACGACAGAGGTTGAGATGATTGGATGGCATCACTGATTCAATGGACATGAGTGTGAGCAAACTCTGGGAGACAGTGAAGGACAGGGGAGCCTGGCGTGCGGCAGTCCATGGGATGACAAAGAGTCGGACACAATTGAGCAGTTGAACCCCAGGTCACACTGCTAGTTAGGCAAGGAAGACCAAGATGTACAGAGACAGACTCATAAAAAGGAGAGAAAATAACCTGGTGGTCGTCAGAGAAATACAGAGACAGAGGAGGGATGTTATGTGGAGGGACACACAGATGGAGACATCCAGCCCAAGAGGACCAGGGAGCTGCGGGGGAGTGGCGTCTGGG
The DNA here is from genome assembly GCF_033118175.1 of Dama dama. Lineage (NCBI taxonomy): Eukaryota > Metazoa > Chordata > Mammalia > Artiodactyla > Cervidae > Dama > Dama dama. The sequence goes on along the minus strand of NC_083684.1, from coordinate 58,867,172 downwards.
ACCAGGCTTAGGAGAGAGGTCTTTGTGTCAGAGGTGGGCCTGGGGTCCGCCCGGCAGCTCACCGTGGCCGTGCCAGGGCAGATACCAAGGGCAGGACGCACGGGCAGTGGCGTTGGGTGCAGTGTAGTCCCAGCAGACGTACATATCGAAGGACCCGTTACAGGAGAGACCTGGGGTGGGCGTGGGGGCCGGAGTTCGGACAGAGCCCAAGGCATCTCGGCCCTGCACTCACAAGCCCCGCCCGAGCCGCGCCCACCCGGAGTGGTCGCGTCCCTGCTCCTTCGTAGCTCCTCCCACTAGGCCCCGAGGCCCCGCCCATCTTTCGAGCCTGATTCTGTGCTCCTCCCACCAAGAAAGGTCCCGCCGCAGATGCTTCCCAGTCTGCAGGGCACTTCCTAGACTCCACCCCAAACCCCTCCCGCTTCGCCGTCCCCTTTAGGTCCCACCTACCGAGTGTAAGCCCGGCCCAAGACCCCTCCGCTTTCAAGCTTCATCTCTGGCGTCCCCCCCCCGTGGCCCACTTTTACCCCAGACCCTCAGACTTCTCTTTCGGGCCTCGGCGGCGTGTCAGCCCCAAGCCGGCCTCAAGCCCATCCCTCTCAGCCGCAGCCCTTCCCTTGCCCCCAGTCCTCCACCCCTGTCACACCTGCTGGGCGCTCCGAGGCCTCCAGCTTCTCCTGGCACTCCCTGCGGTACCGCTCCCAGCGCTGGTACAGCTCTCCCGCCGTCTGCCCCTCAGAGCCTGCCTACAAAAAGAGAGAAGGGAGGACCACCCCTCCCACCGCGGCCCGCGCCCCGACCCCAGCTCCCAGGCAGCAAGATCCCTGAGGGCCAGAGACACCCTAGAGGGTCTTGGAGCGGCTGTCCTGTTTTGGTCAGGTGTCTTGGGTGGCTTAGAAACCTCTTTTAAGTCTTGAGGGGTGCCTAGAAACCACCAGGGGAGTTGCTGTGGGGAACTAAAAACCTTCAGGAAAATTAGGAGATGGAGGTGGCTGGAAATTATCAGGAGATTTGCGGAGAGTTGGGGAAGAAGAAGGACTAGAAACAACCATCAAAACTTGAATCTGGGCAGGTGGGGAGCCTTGAAACAGTCTTCCCAGTGGGATACGACTTAAAACCGGCCCCAACATCCCTCCAAGCCTTGAGCCCCTTGGCTCCTCTGGTTCTCACCTCCGCGCTCCGGAGCAGCGGCTCCCACAGCGAGAGCAGAAGCAGCGGCCACCAGGGTGGACAGGTGGGCATCGTGTGGGCAGCAGGGCATGGAGAACGAAGGGTCCGGTCACGCAAGGGCAGCCGGGTCTGGGGGTCCGAGGCAGAATCAGGAGCCTCTGCCTCCTCTCCTAGCCCCAGCGCCCTCCGCTCAGGGAGTCACATACCCCGGAGACAGCGCCCCCCACAACTAGGAGTGATGATTTGGGGCCAGGTGGGGGGGGGGGGTGAGTCTTGAGGAGTGGGCGGAGACCGATCTCCAACACCTGATTCCCCGGCCCGCCCCCGGCTGTTGCTGGGGCAGCGGTGATGGAAGGGGGGTGTTTGCAGAGGGTGCGGTTGCCTTAGAGTTGCGCTGGACGGGAAGCTCCAGAGTCACCCGCAGTCTAGACCTAGAGACTCGGGGGAACCTGGGGACCACCTTGGAGAGGAGGACATGTAGCTCGAAGTGACTCTTGGACTTCCCACTCTCCCAGTTCAAAGGGTTTTCAAATCACGGATAGGAACCCGACCTTATCAAACTTTCCTGGCTGCGGATAAAACCCAGAGTTAATGGGTCAATAGCTCTCCTTAGGGACTAGAAAGGTGAGGGGCCCAGATGCTTGGAAATCAGTCTACCCCACAACACCCCACATCTGGCACCATGCAGGGAAAGGAGGAAACAGGAGGATGTTGGTTGGAGCCCCAGAAACACACGAGTCAGAAATGCTTGAGACAAACATAGAAACTGAGAGACACAGAGACAGACAGAATGAGACATGACAAGAGACCAGACATCAAAAGGGAGAGGAAGACAGAGACGAAAATGTGGACTAGGAGACAGAGGAGGTAGAGACATGAAGAGACACAGAGAATGGGGCAAACAGACGGAGATATAGAACTAGCGGCTAAACAGGGATTTGCGACGTGGAGACAGAGATACTGAGAGATAGATAGAAGGACATAGACCGCGGGCACAGAGAAGCTGAGACAAAGGCACAGAGCAAGAGGGGTCTGGAGATGTGAGGGGACAGAGGGGCGGGGGCATGGCTAAGATGGGGGAGCCCTCACCTGTTCCCAGCTCGCCTCTCAATCACTTGCTTCTGACGCTGTCGCCTCCACGGCCTCGCCTGGGCTCCGCAGGAGGTGACAGCCTGGGGTAGGGGTAGGGGGCGGGGCCAGGGCGGGCCAAGGAACAGGAGCGGGGAGCTGGGGCAGAGACCTGGCGCAGGGGGCCAGTCATCTGTGAATATCACAGCCACTCAGGGTCACGTGGGGGAGCGCAGTCACAGAGTCAGCATCCTGAGGACCCCCCTCCCAGGGCGCACAGCCCCTCATGTTGTCCCACCTGTCCCATCCAGCCACCACGCGCGGGGCCACACACACAATGTCACACATGACCCCATACGCTGAGCTGCAGAGAGGCACGGCACAGCATCTCACATACTGTGCCTCACTGAACGTGTTCTTCATATTCATTCATAGTCCCACAATCCAGCGTCACACCCCGTGAGCCAAAGGTTCTCCCCCACAGGTTGACAGTCATCCACAGTGACACACAGCCACACACTCTGGGCATGGACTCCTCCACTCACACAGAAACACAATCACAGCTTCCTACAGTTCCCATGATACTGTGTCCATCCTGCATATGTTCACGCCATCATTAAATCACATCACAAATACTGTCTGTCTTCCCCCACTCAGGCGAGTGCCCCATGAGGACAGGGCCAGGGCACCTGTCACCACTGGGTCCCCAGCATCACTCAGCACAAGTTGGGGCATAGAGCAGAGGCTGTTGACATAAAGGCAAACAGTTATATGTGATTGTCATACAATCCTTTAATCACAGTCTGAAAGTCATAGATACAATGTTACACAACTCCACTCCTTAACGTGCTCACACACTTCACATAATTACCGACAGAGTCCACAGTCACATTCCAACAGCACATGTTCCCCAAGTGTCACTAAGACACACACTCCCAGGAGCTCCGGATGTTACACTGTCATCCTCAGTGACGCCCAGTGCTAAGACATACAACTCTCCATCTCAGCCTCACTTGCGCTCACAAGTCATATACAGCCACCCGCAGTCACATAGTTGTGCACAGGATTGCACACCATCCTCCTACACCATGCATGAATCCACAGCCTCACGTGGTCTCCCGGTCACAGTCACCACTGATCACACACCTCCTCACAGTCTCCACTTCCAGTCTCTTCCTTTGCCCTAAAATATGAAAAATATTTGGCTTAGAAACTGAATCCCGGCTCTCAGCACTCACTTCCCCCTTGAATGCAAACCAATTCCTGCACATTAATCATACTAGTAACATTCATGAGCACACATTCCCCAGGGAGCTGGAAGATAAATGGGACAGAGGTGAGTCTACCCATTTTGCAGAGGAGAAACTGAGGCCCAGAGGCTCCGGGAGGGGCAGAGAGTAAGGAGTGGCGTGAGATCCAGCACTAGAGGCTGGAAGGAAACCAGTCTCGGGGAGGGAGAGTGACTTGGGGGCTCCTGGCTTCCTGACCTCCAGCTGGCCTCCCAGCTCTCTGCCCTACATTCCTGGCGCCCTCTGGGTCCTGGGAAAGGCTCGGTTCATGGAGTGGAGAGGAGAGGAGTCTCAGAATGCCCAGCACCTCAGGGAAGAGGCTGGGGTTGGGAGGGAGCCTCTCCTTGGTCCCAAGAGGGTCTGGGGTCACTTGCTGGGGATGGGAAGGGGTGGGGAGGCTGGAAAGTGGGAGGAAAGAGACTGGGGGTGGGAGGGGGAAGCAGGGGAGAGGAACTGAGGTGGTGAGAAAGACAGGAAAAGAAATCAAGGACCAAGAAAGAGCAGAGACAAACAGAGACAGGAAGAAGCAGAGATGAGGGAGACCAGGAGAAAGAGACAGAGAGAAAGAAACAAGAGAGACAGAGAAGTAGAGAGAAATATACAAAAAGAGAGGGACAGAAAGAGAGAAAAAATCAGGGAAGAGAAAGTGGACCAAGGAAGGGAGAAAGAAGAGATACAAACTGAGAGATGGAGACATTGAGAGATGGAGATGGAGTGGGTGGGGGGAGGGAGAGCCTGAGAGATGGGCCCTGAGGAGAGACAAGCAGGACAGGAGCCTGGGGATGGCAGGCTGGCCCCTCCCTCATCAGTCCCTCTGGGCAGAATAGAGCACTGGGTCCGGCGTGGGCGTGGAGGATGGAAGGAGGGATGTCTGGGTCCCTGACTGGCCCCCTGCTCTTCTCAGCCCTCCTGGGGGCTTTTACAGTCTCCCAGGGCCTGGGGAGGAGGCAGCAGGGCCACAGGGGTAGCCACACCGGCCCTCTCCAGTCCCCACGCTCAGGGCTTTGGAAACTGCAGGCAGAGACGCGGCCATGCCCTCTCCCCTTGCCCTTCTTCTCTCTCCATGCCCCTCTTCAGTCCCCTTGATCTGAGAATCTCTTCTTTCTCCTTTCCTCCAAGCCCGTCCATCTTCCTCCCTTGTTGGCTGGGCTGTCTTTTCTCTTCTCTTCCCTCCGGATTTCCTTCTGCCCCCTCCTCATTTCTCTTGCTCGCTCCATCCTCCAGCTCAGTCCCTTCTTGCCTGTCTTGAAGCTTTCTCCTTTCTTATCCCTCTTTTCCCATCGCCTCTCAGGGTGTCTGTCTATCTGTTTCCCTTTCTCCATGTCCCCTGGTCCCGGGTCTCCAGGCTGTTGTTCCCTCCACCCTAGCCATGACCAGGCAGTGTCCCCCTCCCCACCTCAGGATGCCATGGTCGGGCAGAATCTGGGGGGGCCTGTGCCTCCCCCCATGGGGCTGCCCAGCTAAGAAGAGCCTGCAGGGAGCAGGCGGGGGCCTGGAGTGCCGGCAGATGGTGCAGGAGAAATGAGGCAGAGAGAGATGGGGAGAGGGGGGGCCCCATAGGGACTGAGGCCAGAAATGGGAGGCTGAGATGGCCCCCTGAGATTCAGTACTGCGGAGAGACAAGGCCTCAAAGACAGAAACCCAGAGAGAGACACACACATGCACAAACACACACACACACGCACAAACAGAAAGAGATTCAGAATGTCAGAGACAGAGACTGACACAGAGAATGTCAGAGAAAGACACAGCTGAAAATATAGAGATCCTTAGAGAGAAGGAGGGATGGAGATTCAGAGAGAGACCTAGGAGTGACACAGGACCCATGAGACACAAGCAGACAGCGCTCCAGAGATGGGGGTACACGGAGAGAGAAAGATTGACAGAGGACCCAGAGGAAGGTAGGAACCCAGAGACCGAGATCCAGAGATGGGGGCCTCAAGAGACCAACACAAAAAGCATGGGACCCAAGAGAGAGACAAAGACCCAAAGAGAGACGGAGACATAGAGACAGAATAAATACCTAGAGAGACACAGAGACGTGGAGAGATACAGAGATGGAGACCCAAAGAGAGAAAGCAAAAGGACAGAGAGAGAGACTCAGAGAGATGAGAGCATCGGTATCCAGAGAGATAATCAGAGACAGAGACAAGAGCCGGTCCAGAGAGAGCGTGGAGGCTGGGCGAGAAAGAATTGGAACGCAGATAAGCGGGGATGCGATAAACTCCCCAAGACTCAATCAGGTAGAGGGGAGGCAGAGATGACGCCTGGCTCCGCTCACCCTCTTCAAGGAGGGAGGGTGCTCCCCCTGACCCTGCCTCTCCTCCCCCCCCCCCCCGCCCCGCCTTGCCCTCCGCCCCTCAGCACGTCCCCAGTCTCCATAGCAACCTTCCCAGATCCTGAGGGCAAATATTGTCCTGGACAGAATCAGCCGGACTGTGTTGACATAATCTCTTGCTGGTGGGGTAGGGGCTCCAGGGAACCAAGAGGCCAAGATCGGTGTGTGTGTTGTGGGGTGGAGCAGGAAAGCAGAGGGGCTCTCAGCTGGGGCCCGGAAGACAACTTCAACCTCTCCACACCTCGGTGTCAAGGTGCAGTTTTCCCCACCCTGTGGGAGAAGCCGCTGGGAGATTCAAACCTGAAGTCCCGGCTGCCCTCTCATGGTGGTGCGTGAGCCGTCAAGCCCATTTTCTGACATCACGGAAAGCAGGCTGACCGAGGCACTTTCCTCCTGGTTATTTATTTTTTAATTTTATTCTGGCCATGCGGGGCTTCTGGGATCTTATTTTTCCGACCAGGGATTGAACCTGGGCTCTCGGCAGTGAAAGTGCGGAGGGAATTTCCCATCCTGGTTTTTAGAATCTGGCTCCTCCTCCCTCTCCCCTCAGCCCCTACTCAGATCCAGTTTCCTCCTGGCCCCCTCGTTCTGCTGCCCCAGTCTTGTCCTTCTTCCTTCCATCCATCACCCCCGCCTCGACCTCCCCAGGGTAGCCAGGTTGTAAGAGTGGTCCTGCTAAAGCACAAACCTGCCGTGGTCCCTCCCCTGCTCAGAACCTGCCATGGCTCCCCAGTGCCCTCAAGAGAAGAAAGCTCAAGTTCCTCTCCACAGCCTTCCAGGCCTTTGCTGAGCTCTCCAGCCCTCTCTCCATCACCTCCCAACTCTTCAGACTCTTTCCCACCCCCTCTAACCTCGTTTCCAGCAGTTTTCTCTGCCTCAAATACCTCCACCCAATTTCAGTCAAATCTTCCAAGCTCACCTCAAAATTAGCTTATTCATTCAACAAATAATGATTTCCTCTCCTGGATCATGAGCTCCGAGAAGGCAGGGCTGTGGCTGTCTCAGTCACTGCTGGGTCCCCAGCATCTCCCAACACTGGTTTGGCACAGAGCAAGATTCGGTTTACTTTATTGGATACTTGTTTTTTCTTTTTCTTTTTTTGGCCATGCTGTGAAGCATGTGGGATCTTTGTTCCCTGATCAGGGGTCGAACCTGAAGCTCAGAGTCTTAACCACTTTACCAGCAAAGAGAGGTTCCTTCATTGGGTACTTGTTATATATCAGGCCCTGGGCTTGACAATGCTGGGGACCCAGATGGCCAAGATATCTCTTGCCCTGCCCTCAAGGAGTTCCCAGCCCAGGCATAGACCTAAACAGACTAACAGAAGGAAAGGTGGAAAGAGAAACAGGAAGAAAGAAAGAGTCAGAAAGACAGAAAAAAAAAAAAAAAAAAAAAGACAGAGAGAGGAAAAAAAACACAGTCCAAAGTCAGAAGTAGTAGTACTGCTACTACTATTGTTGTTGTTGAGTTGCTCAGTCATGTCACACTCTTTGCAACCCCGTGGACTGCCGCACGCCAGGCTTCCCTGTCCTCCACTGTAACCCAGAGTTTGCTCAGATGCATGTTCATTCAGTTAGTAATGCCAACCAGCCATCTCATCCTGTCTCCCCCTTCTCCTGCCCTCAATCTTTCCCAGCATCAGAGTCTTTTCCAATGAATCAGATCTTCCCATCAGGTAGCCAAAGTATTGGAGTTTCAGCTTCAGCATCAGTCCTTCCAATGAATATTCAGGGTTGATTTCCTTTAAATATTGACTGGTTTGATCTCTTTGCTGTCCAAGGGACTCTCAAGAGTCTTCTCCAGCACCACAGAACTACTACTACTAATTAATAAATAATAATAATAGGTACCATATTTATTAATAAGTACCATATTCGGCATTTTACATGCCTGTATCTCATTTGGTCCTCATAACAGGCCTTCAGCAGAGGCTTTTTTCCCCCCACCAAACTGCAAGGCATATGTGATCTCAGTTCCCTGACCAGGGATCAAACTCATGTGCCCTGCAGTGGAAATTCAGAGTCTTAACCATTGGACCACCAGGGAAATCCCAAGACATATTCATCTCTGTTTTCCAGATGAAGAAACTGAGGCTCAGAGAGGGGAAGTAACTTGCTCCAGGTGACGTGGCTCATAAGTGATGCCTCAGGGACCCAATTTCCAGATGAGACATAGGGACAAAGACAGAGATGAGAGAAAAGCAGCAGGAAACCCACAAGAGAGAGAAGGAAACCTAGAGGCAGAGAGAAGGGACAAAGCATGACCTGTGAGCCCTGCCGTTGCCACCCCCCCACCCCACTGGCAAAGCTGACCCCCTCCCCTCTCCTGTTATCTGGGCCTTTAACACCTCCCTGCGAGGCGCTTGTAGTAAAACTAGCTCCATTAGCTGCACTCAGAAGCCAGGGTGCCGAACAGCACTGGACAAGCTTGAGCTCACTGAACCTTCTCTTCTCCCTGCACCCCCTCCCCGGGAAGTGGGTCGGGGGCTGAAAAGCCAAGTTATTGGGCCAAGGTCACTGTGTGAGCATACAGCAAGGATTGACTCACCTTGGTGTGTCATCCTCACTGCCCCACTCCACCCCCCACCGCCCAGCAGCCTAAACGCCTCTGCCCGAGTTTCCTTCATTCACACCCTGGCTCCCCTCCCCTTCCCCAACTCATGGAGCCTGCAGGATCTGAAGTCCCTTGGGCTCCCACCATCCTCCGGGCACACTCCAGTAACGGCCCTTAGCACATTGCACATTTCAGCCCGCTCCATATCGTTCCGTATGTAGGAGTCTGATTTCCCCTTTCCTAGAATCTGAGCTCAGGGAGGTGGAGGGTGGGAGAAATGGGAGTTGGGAAGGCAAGAAATCTGAGTTCCTGCTTTGTTTCTTCAGTAAGAAAATTAGCTGTGATCATAGAATGATAATGGCCCACGTCTATTTTGGTCATCACTTGGAACTTATTATTGATATTTTAAAATTTATTTATTTGGCTGTGTCGGGTCTTAATTGCAGCATGTGGGACCCAGTCCCCTGACCAGGGATCGAACCCAGGCCCTCTGCATTTGGAGCCTGGAGTCTTAGGGAACTAAGTCCCTATTGACCTTACATAGTAGTTGTTCACTGGGACATGAATAGGGGTTGCTGCCCTTTATGCGTGCTTACTGTGTGCTGGGCACTGTCCTCATGTGTGATTTACAAATGTGGCCTCACTGGGGCTCATGGAGGATACAGTGACAAACCGCCAACATCTGCCCACAGCCTTCAAGGTCCTACACGATTTGGTGCTCCCATTATCTCCTGATGCCATCTACCTCTGGCTCACCTCTTCACAAGGAAGCTCTCCACAGTTCCATCATCAACAGCCTTCTTGTTGCCAAACTCATGCCTACCTCGGGACCTTTGTACTTCGTGTTCCCGCTGCCTGGAAAGTCACCCCCCTTCCCCCTGTGTGATTGTTTCCTGCTTATCATTCACATCTCAGCTCAAATGTCACTTTCTCAGAAAAACTTTCCCTGGCCACATTCTCTCTAAATTAGCCTCAGCCTCCCGTCCTTGATAATATCACTCTGTCTTATCTCTCTAATGCCAGGAGCTGAAATGATCTTACAAGCTCTGTGCCTGTTTCTTCATCTATCAAATGGTGATGAAAATAGGACTTGTGGTGAAGATAACTGAGTGCTTGGCACATAGGAAGTGCTCAGTAAATGTTAGTTATTATTAATACTGTTTATTCATTTTGTGTATTATGGTTTACCTCCTCCACAAACTGCAGGGTCCATGAGGGCAAATTCTGGGGCTGACTTGCTTATCACGGAAACTCTGGCACTTAGAATAGAGCTTGGCACAAAATAGGCACTCTGTGAACATTTTTAAATGACTAAAAAAAGTAGGCTCGATATATGACACCCCCCCCCCACTCCCCGGTTCCAGATGTGGAAACTGAGGCTCGGGGTCACAATCAGACAGTGGTGGAGTCAGGATTCAAACCCAGGTCAATTTGGTTCCAAAGCTCTGAGCTTCAAGGCCTGCCTGTGTCCTGAAGCAAATCTTTTCTGCTTTAGGGTTGCTTTCCAGGTGAGGTGGTTGGTAAAGAATCGGACTGCCAATGCAGAAGGCACAAGAGACCCTGGTTCGATCCCTGGATGAGGAAGATCTCTTGGAGAAGGAAATGGCAACCCACTCCAGTATTCCTGACTGGAATATTCCATGGACAGAGGAAACTGGTGGGGACTACAGTCCATGGGGTCGCAGAGACTCTGACACGACTGAGCACGCACTGGCTGGCTGGCATACATATGTCTCTATATATCTGGCCCCCAAGTATAAAGCATGGTCTGGGTCATTGCTAGGGGCTGACTCTCAGTGGGGATCTGGAGAAGGTGGTCCAGTATTCTTTAAATCCATTGTCAGGTTTTCTTCCCTTTTTTCTCCCCACAACTTCGGAGCCAGCTCCGACTGACACCGCCAGCCGTCCAAGTATCACAGCTGGGCCTTTGTCAAAACCCGGACTGGATAATAACGTGGGAGAGGAAGCCGGTGGAGGGAGGAGCTAAGGGCCTGGAATGGCCAATAGGAAAGTGGAAGGAAAGGTGAGGGCGGGACTAACAGACTTAGAGTAAGGGGCTCTAAACTTAAAGGGCGGAGCCAATCCTATCTGTTGGCCGGGTCTTGGGCACTGGCCCTGAGACGCTCAGAGGGCGGTGCCAAAAGCTCTGGGGTCGGGAATAGAACTTTAGCTCCCCCAACGGGGTTCTGGGGGTGGAGCTAAGAGCCCTGAGGGCTGGTCTAGATAGAATAAACAAGAGCTCTAAGACATGAGCTAGAATAAGAGTTCCAGGGCGGAGCTTGTGGGTATCTGGGTGGATTTGAGGCTCCAGGGTCAGGCTTTGGTCTTACAAGGGGTCTTCTCGAAAATCCAGGGAAAGATTAGGAAGGTCTGGGGGGTGTGGGAGTGTCTTCTTCCACCCTACCTTTCTCTAAGAGCCGGGGGCTATGCTTCGGGCTAAAAAGCAAAAAAGGCCCTGCCCCTTCCAACCCTTTTGCATTCCTATTGGTGGAGGGGGCCTGCGCGACAGGCTCTCATTGGTCCTGAACAGGCGAGGAGGGGGTCTAGAGAGAATACGCGCCTGTTGTGGGCGGTACAGACAGTACCGAGAGGGATCTCGGCTCAACCAATCCCGGCCCGAGGATTGTGTTGGGGGGCCTGGCAGGGGGTGTCCCGACCCCCTCCCCTTTTCTGGGCATCCTGGGGAATGACCCCGGTGCCAGGCCCGGCGTCGGCCTCCTGATGCCGGGCGGGCCGGGCTGGGGATGCTGGAACGAAGGGCGTTGCTATGGCAACGGGAGGCAGGGCCTGGGGGGGGAGACCGGGCCCGAGCTGGGACCGGGGGGGCCGGCGGTGGATGTGGCGGGGCGATGGCGGAGCGCGGCCCAGCCTTCTGCGGCCTCTACGACACGTCCTCGCTGCTTCAATATTGCAACGGTGAGACCCCTCTTCAGTTCCGACCCTGGCCCCGCCCAGGGCTGGACCTATCTTCTTCTACCCCAGCCTCCTCCTTCCAAGTCCCCATCCTCGCTCCTAGCTGAAGATTCTCCTTTCTCCCCTAGCAGGACCCTGACCCCATAACAAGGTGCCTGATCCCCAAAGCCCTGATCCCAGTCCCCCACCTTCTTCGACCCTCCCCTTTTTCTCCAGGTGGCTGAACCGAGAGAAGGGAGCAGAGCCTTTAGGAGCTTGGGGTTGCAGGAGGGAAGGCCTGGAGGTCTGGAACTCTGCTCTCTCCAACCCCTCTCAATCCTCTGGGACCCTCTCCCTTCTCCTCAGCAGAGGGACCGATTGAGGGAGAGTGGAATTGGGTGTTGGCTTGTGGGCTGGGTGTGGGACCAGGCAGGATGACCAGAGGACTTTGCCTCCACTCTACCCCCCAAGTCCTCAGGCCCCACCCCTCCTGCTCATTAGGACTCATCCCTTCTCTCTAGACAAATCGATATGAAAAAGAAGGGCCACTGTGGGTGTCGGCCCGAGCGAGGGGAGCTGGAGGCAGAGGGGAGAAGTGGGAAGTGGGAGCTGGTTTCTGGGCAAAAAAGCTGAAGGTGGGGGAATGAACCGGCAGGAGGGAGCAGAGGACTTGAGTCATGGTGGGTGAGGGGTGGGTGGGTCAAGGCCTCAGAATAAGCTGGCTCTCTGGATGGGGGTTACAGGATCAAGGTAACAGTTCCTCCACTTCACTCTGGGGGCCTGAGAAGGAACTCCCATTTGGAGGCTCACCTCTGGGCATACACCCCCAGGGTCAGGGACCAGAATGTTCATTTTTGTCCTCCTCAGCTCCTCTGAGAGTCAAGCTGACAGGGTGCCTAAGTCTGGGTCAAATACCTGTTCCAGGACTCAAATTTTGTGTTTCCATGTATGAATAACTTCGTTTCCCTGGGTTTCAGTCCCCATCTATCTCCTCGCCTCCTAAAATGGGTATAATACTACAGCTACTAGAGTTGCTGGGACATTGGGTACCATGTGCTCAGTCGCGTCCAACTCTTTGCAACCCCGTGGACGGTAGTCCACCCGGCTCCTCCGTCCATGGGATTTTCCTGGCAAGAATACTGGAGTGGGTTGCCATGCCCTCTTCCAGTGTGGGTACCATAATAACATTTAATTATATTCCGGATTTACTGAGCACATACCAGAGTCTGGTGAGATGCTAAGTGTTTTGCACGTGTCAGCTCTCTATGACAAATTTCATTTTTTGGGGGGTAGTATAGTATTATTAGTGGTAAGTAAGAGGGGTCTTGGCACAAGGAGGTGATCAGGCCATCCTGCACCTCCCCTATTGGCTGTTTGACCTTCGGTGATCTCTGCACTCTCCCCCATCCTCCCTCTTTAGTTTCCTCTTTTGCAAAACGCAATGCCAACAGGACCCTGAGATTCCTTCTCTTATGAGTTCTGAGTCCTGACAGCTCTCTCCCTCAGACCTAACCCACACCTTCCAATGCAGGTCCAGGCACCAGACCAGAGTGGCGCTGGGTGGGGGGCAGGGCAGGCGAGGCCAGGCAAGCGATTGGGCCGCAGGGGGTGGAGGAGGGAGGGGAGGGACCGATGGCTGCACTGCGGAGCCCAGCGGACGGGCGGGGCGTCCTATGGACGGGGGATAGCAGGTGCTACTTCCAAGCCCCGTTCCTGTTAAGGCTACCACCTTTACTTCCACCGGACTGGGAGCCAGGGCTTCCTTGGTTCTTACCAGCAATGAGTTTGGGTATGAGTGGTCTGGGAGGAAAGGGGGAGGGGGGACCACTTTGGTACTCTGCCCCTCCCACTTCGGGAAAATGAGGGCCGCGGGAGATGGAGGAGGAGTTATTTGGCTGCATCTAGAGAGGAGAGGGAGAGCCGAGTCGGGGGCGTGGGAGTACAGAAGCTACATTTAAAAAGAGGATCAGAGGAGAGAAGCTTGGGTCGGGGAAGTTAGTTTGGGTGTCAGATCCCCTTGCGCGAATCTCGGGTCTTCGAGGAGCTGCCTGCAACTCCCAAATTTGCCGCCAGGGGCCGCAGAAACTCTGTCCTTGCAGCAAGTTCTGGGGTCGAACCGCTCGGTGAGGAGAGAAAGCGGAGAGGGACCAGGCACAGACCTTTTTGGCTCGGAAAGTCTTAGAAACAGAGAGGGAATGTTAGTACCCGCGATAAAAAAATCTCGATATTCCTCAGAGGATATTGGGGATCAATTCTAGAATGTTGGTGTCATTCGGGAAAAGTTGATGTCATCCTTAAGATGTTGATATCACTAATAGGTATTTAGCATCTTAGTCATAGAATCTTAAAACCAGAGTCGAGAGGCTCTTGATTTGTAGACTCTTTCTTAGAAGGTTAGCGAGGAAGGGACTTCCCTAAGGTCACGCCTCCAGGGCGCTGCGGCAGAGAGGAGTGTGCGGGCAAGGGTTGAGAGCCGTGGGGATTTCCTTCCCCTCTTCTTGGCCCACATCCAGGCGGTCCAGCCCCAGGTCGCGGGAGATGAAGGGGGCGTGGCTGGCCCCGGACTTAGCCCCGGGCAGGTGGGAGGGACACTTCCCCCTGGGCGTTGGAGCTCCTGGGTGGCCCTCGCAGCCAGCGATCTCTTGCTTTCTAGATGACAATTTGTCGGGCACGAGCGGGATGGAGGTGGACGACCGCGTGTCGGCGCTGGAGCAGCGGCTGCAGCTGCAGGAAGATGAGCTGGCGGTCTTAAAGGCGGCACTGGCTGACGCGCTGCGTCGCCTGCGGGCATGCGAAGAGCAAGGCGCAGCGCTGCGCGCGCGGGGCACCCCCAAGGGCCGGGCTCCTCCTCGCCTAGGCACCACTGCCTCCGGTATCTTCACTAGACTAGAGGGGTGAGGTGGTAGGGGCTGGGGCCTGGACTTCAAACTCATCCTCTTCTGTCCTCTAACTCCATCCCTCTAGTGTGTCAGCTCCTGAAAGGTCTTCCCACCAGGACGCCCCTCAATGGCTCGGGACCCCCGCGGCGCGTGGGCGGCTATGCCACGTCCCCATCCTCCCCCAAAAAGGAGGCGACCTCTGGGCGCAGGTAAGCCGTGGAAGTCGGGATCCCCCGCCTCTTCCAAGACCTCGGAGGCTGTTTTTATGAAAAGGGATGGACTCAGGTGTCTGAACATCAGCAGGGGAAGGTCCTGAAAAGTTCTCGCCCGCCTCTGGCACTCGCCTGCTGACTTCGCCGGTTCTGCCCCTAACTGTCTGCTCTCTATTAGCAGTGCCCGGCGCTACTTGTCACCAGAGCGCCTCGCCTCCGTGCGCCGCGAGGACCCCCGCAGCCGCACCACATCCTCTAGCAGCAACTGCAGCGCCAAAAAGGAAGGGTGAGTGTCCAAAGCGGGGTCGTACCGCAAAGGGTGGGACCAAAACCTCAGTGAGGCTTGGAAAACGATGGGGAGACTAGGGTGATGCCCCAGGCCACGAGGTAATAACCTAAAGCATGGTCATCTAGTTCAGAAAGCGGAAACGGTGAAGGAGGATCGGAGGGACCAATCCTGAGACGGCGTGGTAGTAGTGAAAGGCACGGGAAGGCGGAGCCACCATTGAGGGGCGTGGTCAAAACTTTAGAGGCTGAACTAGAGCATAGGAGGCGTGAACGGTCAAGTCTCCCGGGAAAGTCCGAGTAGAAGTTAGGGAGGAGCCAGGATTGTGGGCGTGGTTATTAAGGTAAAGAGAGACTCCCGCACGGAGTCTCCGGGAGGCAGTCAGGTCAGGGCTCTAAGAGGAGTTTCTGCAGGAAATAGGGTAATCAGAAGAACGGGCGTGAAAGGAATTTGAGGGCGTGGCCAGAGGGTAAACTGGGCAGAATCAGAATCTGGGGTGAGGGTAACGGGCTGAGATCACGTGCAATAGTGTCCGGTGCAAGAAACTGGGAGGAGGGAAGCCTGGGCGTTGCCAAGGTGGAAATGAAAATTGAGTGTGGTCATAGGAGGAGAAGGGGACGACAGAAGAATGAGATGGTTAGATGGCATCACCGACTCGATGGACATAAGTTTGAGCAAGCTCCGGGAATTGTGATGGACAGGGAAGCCTGGCGTGCTGCAGCCCACGGGGTCGCAAAGAGTCGGACACGACTGCGCGACTGAATTGAACTGTGGTCATAGGTGGACGTGGACAGACCTCGTAGGTCTGCAGGGACTCAGAGTGAAGTCTTGGTCTGCTTGCTTGACCAGACCTGAAGACGATAGGAGTTTCCATGAGGAGCTGTCGATTCAGGGGTAGGGTCAAAAGGAGAGGTGGGACTATGATCAGAATGTTGGGCGAGGTCAAGTTCCCAGAGGCCGGGCCTGATTGAATGTCTGGGCGGTGTAAAAACCAGAGTGTGGAGTCCCGAGGCGGTGGGCGAGGTCAAGGCTGGAGGGTGGGGCGGACTAAGGCTGGACCGGAGTCAAAAAGCCACACATTTCACCCCACTGAAATAATAGCAAACACGTACACAGAGCTATGTGCCAGGTACTACACAAGGCACTTTACATGAATTAACCAACTGAAGCTTCACAATCGCCCAGGAGGTTTATTATCCCCAAGTGAAAAGTGAAGAAACCAAGGTAGAGGTTTGGCAACTTGTTCACAACGCTGGGAATTGGCGGAGCTTGGGTTTGAACTCAGGCAGACATGTCCTCTAGTCCGTGTTCTCAAAAAACAGTCTCTCTCCCCCCACAAAAGTGCCTGGTGTCAGGACCCCACAGCCCCGGAACGTGAACCTCCGGCTGCGGGGTCTGCGGCGGAGGGCGGGGCAGGGCGCGGCGGCGCGGGCGCCTCCCAGGGCCGGAAGCGGCGGAGCTGGTCCCGGCTCCACCCCCGGCTCCGAAGTGCCGCCTGCCGCCGCCATGAGTAGCTTTGGACCTGGGTGAGACCCTCTCGCACACACCCCCTCCTCCTTGCACTAGCAGGACCCAGGTCTCCGCTTTCTCCGGGGACCCAGACCCGCGGGCATCACCTCTTTCCGTCAGCAAAAAGGAGTGTAGAGACACGCCCCTTCCCTTAAACCCTCACCTCTTCCCTTTCTGTTAGAAGTTTGGGGCGCTGTGGGACTGCGGGTGGACAGCATTGGGAGAACCGTGCTGACTTAGGAGGGAGGGGTACCTTGTGACTCCCCGCTTCCAGGATCGCGTCCCTGTCACTTCATGCTGTGTGATCTTTGGCGATCACTGCCTCTCTGGGCCTGTGTCTTAGACTCTGCAAGGTTAACCGAGCAAAGCACACGGCCTGCAGAGAGGCAGCGCTCCGCTCCTTACTCGCCCCCCCACCCCCATTACTCATCAAAGACCTCGGGAGAGCCGTGGGGTGGGGGAAGTGGTTTCTTCCAGCTTCTGAGTTGCCTGCTAATTAGGGCTTTCTTTTCTTTCTTTTTTTCCCCCCTTCTTTATCCTTTCCTGACAGCAAAACCAAAGAAGTTATCTTCAGCATGGGTAAGTAGGGAGAATGGGAGGGCCTCGCTGGGGTGAGAGGCCAGAGCTGGAGGTCAGGAAACCTCTTTGACCTCATCTCCACCCCCCACCACTTCCCTCTTTTACTTAAAAAACATTTAAAAAGTGAATTCAGAAGGGGAGAGGATACGGGGGTGTGGACTGGTATCAGCATCTGACCTCTGGGGGTATGCATCCTAGCAGAGGAGGGCTCGGTGAAAATGTTCCTGAGGGGCCGCCCTGTGCCCATGCTGATACCGGAGGAGCTGGTCCCCACCTACAGCCTGGACACACGCTCTGAGCTGCCATCACGCCGATTCAAGTTGGACTGGGTGTATCCTTTTACTTTAATCTCTTCCTCCCGCTCCTCCCACCCCCACCCCCCACCCCCACAATCCGGAAGGGACAGAAGCCCTTCCGTGGGACAGCAGCTAGAGGGAGGGTCTTTGTACCGAAGGTGGGACTTCCCGGGCATCTACGACGTGAGGGATCAGGAAGAGCCTGGAGTCTGCAGAGAGCAGAGGGAGGCAGATTAGCTCACGTGACTTTTATGATTCATTAGAGCAGCAAACATTTGCTGAGTGCCCTCCATCTATCAGATTCTCTTCTACACACAGGCTAGGTTCCCTGAGCTCTCCTTCTAAAGTGGGGGAGACTGAGGCCGGTGAGTCAACAGATAAGATAATTTCAGCTAAGTAATAAATGCTGGTCATACAGTAAGCTCAAGTGAGAGGAGTAACTGGGTTTCTCTGAGGAGGGGGCATTTGAGCTAAGAATTGAACACTTAGGGGCCAGGGCTTCTCTGGTGGCTGAGATGGTAAAGAATCTGCCTGCAATACAGGAGATCTGAGTTCGATCCCTGGGTCGGGAAGATTCCCGGGAGTGGTTACCCATTCAGGTATTCTTGCCTGGAGAATTCCATGGACAGAGGAGCCTGATGGGCTATAGTCCATGGGGTCGCAAAGAGTCAGACACAACTGAGTGACTAACAGCTTCACCTCACTTTCATAGGAAGAACAGAAGGCACGGCAGGTCCAAGGGCTCTGTGGTCAGAGTGAGTTTGGTGAATGTGAGAAATGAAAGAAGTTGGTGCTGGTTAAGAACCCTGTCTTTGGAGCCTGGCAGAAATAGGTTGAAATGCCAGCCCAGCCTCTGGCTGGCTTTGTGACCCTGGACGAATCACCTTGCCATTCTGTGCCTGATTTGCCTCCTCTGAAAAGTGGATGACATGATTTCAGATTCATAAGACTGTGAAACAATGTGCTCATAATATGTGCCCTATAAACAGAGATTGATTAAAATAATAACTAATCAGTATTGAGCACGTACTGACCATGCCACATGGCATGTGGGATCTTCGCTCCCTGACCGGGGATTGAACCCATTGGAAGTGTGGAGTCTTAACCATTTGACTGCCAGGGAAGTCCCTATTGAGCGCTTTTTGTATGCCAGGCACTGTTCAAGGTTCTTTTAATATAAATACATCGAATAATATAATCCTTCTCTTTTGTAGGGTTCAGAATATGTTTTTACAGCCAGTGTTCTCCAAGAGCCCTCTGAGGCCTGCAGGTTAGGAATGATTCCCCTTACTTTCCAAGTGAGAAAACTGAGGCCACGAGAGGGGTCCCAGCCCTGTCCTAGGGAATCAGAGCAGAACTGAGGCCAGAACTCTGACTCTGAGCCCTAAGCTTTTTCTGAAACACAGACTGGGGTTTGGGATTTGCATCCTGGGGACCCACTTCCTGTCCTCCTCTCTTGGCCTTGGTTTTTTCCCTGGAGCAGGCAGGAATAGTTGGAGCCCGGAACCTCTTCAAGGCAGCTGGAAATATTCACAGGAATTGAAGAATACCATGCTGTCATGCCAGGCTTGGCTTGATAAGTGAGCATCAGGAGAAAAGCAGCTGAGACAGCAATAGTCCATATGGGCCTCATTCCCCAGTCCTAAAATGGCTGCAGGGTGAAGCAGTTTCTATGGGGATAGGCATATTGACATCCATTCAAATGTTTCGCGAACATTCTGGGACTAAGGGGCTGGGGTCCAACAGTCCCCAAATTAGTATCAACCTGCCCTCCTGGGCTCATAGTCCAGTGTGTGGACAGAATCCATGACAATGACAACTTAGAGTGGGCAAGGCTGGGATGGGGGAACCCAGAGAGGGCAGCTGACCCATCCTGGGCATCAGGGAAGGCTTCCTGGAGGAGGAGTTACAGAAGAGAACAAAACAGCTCAGTTTTGGCTGCTGTTCAATTGACAGTCTCATCAAGGACTGGGTGCAGTTACCACATTAATCAGATAAGTAGGATGAGTCCAGCAGATGAAGTGAGACTGAGGCCTGCTCTGAGAATGTGATAGCTGAGAAAGGTGGCAGGTAGCGTGTAGTAGGCAAAGGGAAAGGTTAGTGCCAAGACCTGGGTGATGGTCATGATCTTGGTGTTTTGGGGAAATCTAGCATCAGAGGGCAGGAGAAGGCAATGGCACCCTACTGCAGTACTCTTGCCTGGAAAATCCCATGGACAGAGGAGCCTGGTAGGCTGCAGTCCATGGGGTCGCTAAGAGTCAGACACGACTGAGTGACTTCACTTTCACTTTTTACTTTCATGCATTGGAGAAGGAAATGGCAACCCACTCCAGTGTTCTTGCCTGGAGAATCCCAGGGACTGGGGAGCCTGGTGTGCTGCCGTCTGTGGGGTCACACAGAGTTGGACACGACTGAAGCAACTTAGCAGCAGCAGCAGCATCAGAGGGCAGAAGCTAAGACCAGGGAAGGGCATACGAGGCCAGCAAGTGGAGCTTGGGCTTTCTCTTAGGGGAACTGGGGAGCTACAGAAAGTTCTGAACAGAAGAGGGGTCACATTCCTTCAACAAATATTGAACTAATTTGTCCGCTGTATACCAGGACCTCATCTAGGCACAAGGGGTACATCAGTAAACAGAATGGACAGAGGTCCCTGCCCTCCCGGAGCAGGGGGAGACACAGAATAAGTTAAATAGATGGACTTCCCTGGTGGTCCACTGGTTAAGACACTGTACTTCCAATGCAAGGGGCGCAAGTTAGATCCCTGGTTGGGGAATTGCCATGGGGTGTGGCAAAAACAAAAACGGAACATGTGGGATGCTGGTGAATGTACTGCAGGAAAATTAAGAGGGAGGGGGGATGGGGGCATTGAGGGTGTATGGGTTTTCTTTATTTTTTAAGGTTTTTTTTCTTTTGACATGGACTTTTTTTTTAAAGTCTTTATTGAATATGTTACAATATTGCTTTTGTTTTATATTTTGGTTTTTTGGACCCAGGCATGTGAGATCTTAGCTCCCTGACCAGGGATCAAACCTGAACCCCCTGCATTGGAAGGGGAAGTCTTAACCACTGACTTGCCAAGAAGTCTCGAGTTTGCAGGGTTTTTTTGGTCATGCTGCGAGACTTGTAGGATCTTAGTTCCCCAAACAAGGATTGAACCTGGGCCACGGAAGTAAAAGTGCTAACTCCTAACCACTAACCCGTCAGGGAATTCCGGTTTGCAGTTTTAAATATCTCAGAACTGTTAAGGAGAGGCTGAGAAGGCCTCTCTAAGGAGCTGACAGTTGAGAAGAAAGCCTGAGCAGGCGACACGTGTAAACTGACTTAATGATAATAGGTTTTAACAGGATCCCTCTGGGGAAGAAGGGTAGACAGATTAGTTTCCTGTGGCTGCTCTTAACAAATGCCCACAAACTTGGTGGCTTAAAACAACAGAAAAATCTCACAGTTCTGGGGCCAGAAATCCCCAATCAAGGTGTCAGCAGGGCCACGGTCCCTCTGGAGGTTCTGGGGGAATTTTTCCCTGGCCCC
Source organism: Dama dama (assembly GCF_033118175.1). NCBI lineage: Eukaryota > Metazoa > Chordata > Mammalia > Artiodactyla > Cervidae > Dama > Dama dama. Next base: position 58,846,573 of record NC_083684.1, on the reverse strand, counting down.
TTGCTTTTGGTGGCTGCTGACAAGCCTTTCGGTTCTTCCCTCACTCCAGTCTCATGCTGCCTTGTCCCACCCAGTGTCAGGGTCTTTTTGTCCCCTGGCTCTTACAAGGACATTTGTCACTGGACTGAGACGGCCCAGCCAGATAATCCAGGATGATCTCATCTCGAGATCCTTAATTACATCTGCAAAGAATCCTTTTCCAAGTAAGGTCACATTCTCAGTTTCCAGGTGGTAATATTTTGGTGGACACTTTTTTTTTCTTCATTATTTGGCTGGGTGGCATGTGGGACGTTAGTTCCCTCACCGGGGATTGAACCCTGCATCCCCTGCATTGGAAGCTCAGAGTCCACTGGACTTCCAAGGAAGTCCCACAGTAGACATATTTTAGGTGGGGGGGTTATTCAACCTCCTACAGGGCTAAGAGTGGAAACGGGAAAACCTAGCTCCTCTGACCTTCATCTGGGAGTCTGCTAACAGCTGCAATGCAAAATATGCTCCTTAACCAGCCCTTGGGCATCTCTAGCTATGGTTACCGTGGCCGAGACTGCCGAGCCAACCTCTACCTGCTGCCCACGGGGGAGATAGTGTACTTCGTGGCCTCTGTGGCCGTTCTGTACAGCGTGGAGGAGCAGAGGCAGCGGCACTACCTGGGACACAATGATGACATCAAGTGGTGAGGCCAGGGAGGAGGATGCCAAATATCTCCCACACAGGGCATCACAGGGGAGGTGGGTGGGGCCAGGTCTTCATTTGGCCTGAATTCAGGCAGAACTCGGGGGGAAAACATCATGGATTAATTATCATTACTTCAGATGTCGGTGAATTCACTCCGATACCTGGATTTTTCAGTTCTCTTGAAAACTTCAAGCAGGCACACCAGACAGCCCCGCAGTGTGTTGGAATCCTGTGGTGGCAGCCACCCTGTCGATGGGTGTGTTCTCCTGGTCATTTTGGTTCAGGCTTGAGCCCTGTGGGCCCCTGAGTTAGAGACCAGAGGCCTGAGTCTTGCTTCTGAGCCAGGGTACCCAGAGAGTGTCCCCTTATTGCTGTTGAAGAACTAAATCATTGTTCATTGACTAACTCAGGGGTCCCCAACCTCCGGGATCTATCTAATGCCTGATGATCTGAGATGGAGCTGATGTAATAATAATAGAAATAAAACGCACAATACATGTAGTGCGCTTGAATTATCCCCAAACCATCTCCCTCTCTCCCATCTGAAGAATAGTTTTCTTCCACGAAACCGGTCCCTGGGGCCAAAAACGCTGGGGACCGCTGGATTAAAAATAACTCATTCAGCCAACCTGTGGAATGAATAATCAGGCATCATGACTGGGGCTGCAGCTGGAGGGGTCCTGGGCTGCTGTCAGCCCTGCCCCCCCTCACCCACTGAGTCCCCTCCACCTGCTCTTCTCGCCTCAGCCTGGCTGTCCACCCTGATATGGTCACCATCGCTACTGGACAGGTGGCGGGCACCACTAAGGAGGGGAAGGTAACAGTGGAGGGAGCAGGACCCGGAGGCTGGGATGGAGTTGTGGGTGCCGAGTGTGGGGGAGAGTCAGGGAGCCAGACCCCCCAGGTAACTGGCCTCTCTCCTTCCTGCAGCCGCTGCCGCCCCACGTGCGCATCTGGGACTCGGTCTCCCTCTCCACCTTACACGTGCTGGGCCTGGGGGTGTTTGACAGAGCTGTGTGCTGTGTGGGCTTTTCCAAATCTGTAAGTCCTGCGCACGCCCGGCCCTGGGCCCTCGCCTGCCGCCAGTTCCCCTTTGGGTTGGAGGCCACGCCTTCATCGTGACGTCACGGGTGCTGGCCACGCCCCCGGCCCGAGTCCCGGCCCCCCTGCCCGTCAGGCTGTGCGCCCACAGTTGCAGCCTCACCCGCCTGCTCTGGTGGCTCAGCCATAAAGAATTATCTGGCCTGTGTGGGTAGACGTGGGTTTGATCCCTGAGTCGGGAAGGTCCCCTGGAGGAGGAAATGGTCAACCTGCCCCATATTCTTGCCTGCAAAAGCCCATGGACAGAGGGGCGTGCAGGCCACAGTCTATGGGGTCGCAAGAGTCAGACGCGGCTTAGCGACTAAACAACAGTAAAACAACATGTCTGCCCCCAGACAGACTCCGCAACGATCCTTTGTAGATCAGGTAATGCTTTTTGCATTGTTTTTCACACCACCTTTCATTCTGGAAGGATCCTTAATTGTAGGCATTTTAAGCCCTGTGTCTAGCGCAGCCCTGCTCCTAGTACCATCCGGAACATGGGTGTTGGCAGATATGGGGGAGGTAAGCACAGAAATCAAGAGTAAGGGTTTAGGAATTTGTAGAGCAATTTGACATTCCCACAACATCCAGGTGTGTGATTGGTGGTTGTTTCCTAAAATCATATTTTACATTTTTATTGCATTTCACCAAAGTAGTGGCTGCAGCGAATCAGGAAATAAAAAACAACTGGTCCTCCCACTGACCATTTAAAAGCCTCACAGGTTTTCTGAGACCTTTGGAGAAATAAAGCTATTTTGTTGCCAGCAGCTCGGGCGGGGGGGGGGGGGGGACGACTCTGCAAAGCCAAAACTAACCTGTGCTTAACTAAAGATAAAAAACAGCGACATTGTCCCAACTTTATTAGTTGTTTAACTTCATAGTCTTACAAGCCATTACAGAATAAAGAGGCAGGTTAGATGCTCTTAGTAAGAATTCCTGAGGGTGTGCTTGTTGCAGAGAAATTGTAGCTGAGGGGAAATTAGATGAATTTCTTAGGGACTAGTCATTTCAAAAGGAAAACTATAAACAGCCTTTAAAATGTGTGTGGCCCTGGATGGGGAGTGTATTTTAATGTGTTCCATATGCCTTGGGCCAGGGCCTTTGAAAATCTTAAAACAGGCCTGAGTGGCTAATGCCCCAGTGGGCAAGGTATTGGTGTTGGGGGGTGGGGAGAGGGGGGTAGATCCAGAGCTGTCTGCCCCTCCCCCCATCCTCTTTCCTCTTCCTAGAATGGGGGCAACCTGCTATGTGCAGTAGATGAATCCAACGATCACGTACTCTCTGTGTGGGACTGGGCCAAGGAGACCAAGGTGGTGGATGTCAAGGTGAAGTAACCCCCTTGTAACCCCCCATTTTTTTTCCAATCCTCATTCCCTGGGGTCCGTCTGTGGTGGCCAGATCTCAGTGTTCATGAGTCCAGAGTCAGATTCACCTCGAAGTCCTGGCTTTTCCATTTGCTAGCAGAGTGATTTCAGGCAACTGGCTTGCTGTCTCGGTGCCTCAGTTGCCTCATCTATAAAATGGGAGTTATGGCAGCATCTCCCCTGTAGGGAAAATTTGGCTTTGATGTTGGGATATGGGGTGGGCAGACCAGGCCAAACAGGAGGATCAGTACAAGGTGGCTGCTGTTTCAATTGCCCTGCGATGTCTAAGATAGACCTTGACTCGCATCTCTGGCTGGTGGCCTGTTTTACAGATGAGGAACCCGAGGCATGGTAGAGGGGAGAGCTACTTGCCCAAGGTCATATGCTCATTCTGGGCTGGGGGCAAGAGACCTAGGATGGGCGGCCCATGGTTTGGGGAAGGAGAAGTAGTTGAGAGGCTGGGCTCCCAGTGGCTTAATTCCAGACGGAGTCTGGCTGTGTGTCCTTAGGCAAGTGACTTCCCCTCTCTGAGCTTCACTTTGTCATCTGTAAAGGACGGCACTAATGAGCTTTACCTCACAGGGTGCTGTGGGGTTAAATGAGTTGATGGATGTAAAGGGCTTGGCATGGAGCTTGGTGCAAAGTAAGGGCTTTCCACGTGTCTGCCATGAGATTGGTGAAGAAGGCAGTAAAGCTTCACTGGCTGGCCCTGCTTCCTGTGCTTTAGCTCGCCTGTGTAGGGGAGACACAGGCAAGTCAGTTGTGTAGTACACAGCCCACACAGCTGTATTTAGGGCAGTCCTTCCTGGGACGGGTGTGGTGGTCCTGGTGGCTTTGAGGTCCTCATTCTGAATCTCCTCCACCCCTTAAAGTGCTCCAACGAGGCCGTGCTGGTGGCCACCTTCCACCCCACAGACCCCACCGTGCTCATCACCTGTGGGAAATCCCACATTTACTTTTGGAACCTGGAGGGGGGCAGCCTGAGCAAGCGGCAGGGCCTCTTTGAGGTGAGTGCCAGGGGTCCCGGGACTGGCTGACCCTGAGGGAGGCTGGCAGGGACCCTGCAGACAGCTGGAGACACCACAGAGGCTGGAATTTGTAGGGATGCTGAGATACTGCCTGCTGGGGCCTCAGTTCCCTTATTCATACCAGGGGATGGTCCTCCCCAACTCTTTCAAGTTGTGAGGATTCAATGGGATGAAGAGCTCCTAGCAGATAGTGGATGCTGGGTAAATGGGTTGCTGTGGTTGTCAATACTCTGGATAAATACAGAGGTCGGAGCCTGGTGACTGGGAGAGAGAGAAAAACAGCAGGAAGTAGAGGCCCGCCTTTGGTGAGAGTTGGGTCTTCCACCCCAACAGAGGAGGCCCTGAGAATACCAGGCTCAGATGCAGGTGAAACGGAGATATTGAGAAGAGGGTGGGGCAGGGCAGGGGGAGGGATCTAGAGGCAGATGGGTAGGGGGAGGGAAGGAGAGGAGAGGGGTGGGGCAGAGAAGGGGAGACAGCAGGGAAGACTGAGGACAGAGACTGGGACAGAAGTCAAGATGAGAGAGAGGAGGGAGGAAGGGGATCTTGGGTGGGGCCTTCCCTTGAGACAGTGGGGTCAGAAACTAGGTGATGTGACACCATGGGTGTACACTGGAGACAAGGATGCTCCTCACAGGGCCGCACCTAGAAGCAGGGAAGACCTGGTCCTGCAAGACCATGGTCCTGGCTGGTGGGTGAGCTCGGGGAGACCACCCAGCTTCAGTGACCCTCTGACACATCCCCCTCTCCCCCACCTTAGAAATACGAGAAACCGAAGTACGTGCTGTGTGTGACCTTTTTGGAGGGTGGCGATGTGGTCACCGGGGACTCTGGGGGGAACCTCTATGTCTGGGGCAAAGGTCAGTGTCACCCCACCATTTGGTCCCCAACCCAGTCCTCCCTGACTCCTTTTGAATGTATGATGTGCGTGCGTGCGTGCATGCTAAGTCACTTCAGTTGTGTCCAACTCTGTGCAACCCTATGGGCTTCAGGCTCCTCTGTCCATGGGATTCTCCAGGCAAGAATACTGGAGTGGGTTGCTATGCCCTCCTCCAGGGGATCTTCCCGACCCAGAGATCCAACCCACTTATCCTACATCTCCTGCACTGGCAGGCAGGTTCTTTACCACTAGCACCACCTGGGAAGCCCTGGGTATGATACAACAGGTTAAATCCTTGCTTGACCAATTCTAATGCCTCCATCAAGGTTCAGCTCTATCCCCACCTGCATGAAATCTTCACGTATTCCCTTCCCTTGTCCTCTGCAAACCCCATGGTAGTGATCAAGTTTGAAAATGAATGGGTTAACCCAGGTTTGATGGATGGAAGGATGGTTTGTTCCAGACAAAGGAATGAATGAATAAGGCAGTGAATGAATGTACGAGTTGTCCTACTCAGTGAATAGAAGAATGAGTAAATGAATACGCTATCTTTCCAGATGGCTTATTAGATGGATGGTAGGGTGGTTGGGTAGATGGGAGGGTAGGTAGAAGAAAAGGTGAGTGAATGGCTGGATGTGGGACTGAGAGTTTGAGGTGTTTTCTGGGGTCAGTGTGGGGGCAGCTTCCACATGCTGACCCCTGCCCCCGGCCACCCGCAGGTGGGAACCGAATCACACAGGCAGTGCTGGGTGCCCACGATGGCGGTGTATTTGGGCTCTGCGCCCTGCGGGACGGGACGCTGGTGTCCGGCGGGGGCCGCGATCGGCGGGTGGTCCTCTGGGGTTCCGACTACAGCAAGCTGCAGGAGGTGGAGGTGAGGAGGGGGAGAGACTCATACAAAGGTGAGGAGATCTCCCACCACCCCACCAGGGCTCCTAACACTAGACCCTGCTCTCCCAGCCTGTCTCCCCCATCCCCACCCTGCCCTCACCTCTGTTGTTGCTGTTCAGTCACTAAGTTGCATCCAACTCTTTGCAACCCCATGGACTGCAGCACGCCAGGCCTCCCTGTCCCGTCACTATCTCCTAGCGTTTGCCCAAGTTCATGTCCGTTGAATCATTGGTGCTATCCAGCCATCTCACCCCCCACCTCTACATGTGTCCTAAACTCATCTGCCTGCCCCCTCCACACACCCAGGTCCCCGAGGACTTCGGCCCCGTGCGCACCGTGGCGGAGGGCCGGGGAGACACGCTGTACGTGGGGACCACCCGCAACTCCATCCTGCAGGGCTCTGTCCACACCGGCTTCTCGCTGCTGGTCCAGGTGAGCATCTCTTCTGCGCATGCCCTGCTCCGTCCCCACCTGCCTGTCTCCTCTCTGTACCATTCACTGCTCTCTTACCACTCCCGTTTCTCCTCACCTCCCTGCCCCATTCCTTATCCTCTGGCCTGGTTAACACCTCTTAGCTTCCTTCTACCTGCTTTTGACTTATAACCATGCCCCTGCCCTAGGACTCCTGCCGCAGAACACCCCCTGGTCCCGCAGTGGGTTAACTGGTAGCACAGCAGGGTGTTCCCAGGACCCTGATGGAGCTATGCTGCCCACTATTGATCAGGGCAGTGTCCTGTTTCTGTAAGTGCCCTGGCAGGTTGTCCCACAGGCCTCGGGCCACACACCTTGCAGGTCTCCAGCTCCAGGGCTCTAGGAAGGCCCTCTGAGGTCTGCTCAGATGCCCATGCCTCCCTCCTGGTGGACCAGAACTCTATCCCACATCCAGGTTAAAAAGCCCACCTACAAAAAAAAAAAAGCCCACCTACCAAGTGGTGGTTTAGAAGGATGGCTTAGAATATGAATTCTGGGGAGTGACTGCCTGGGAGTGAAGACAACCCTGTCGCTCACTCGCTGTGTGATATGAGGCAAATGAGTAACCTCTCTGTGCCTTTATGCAACGAGAGAGTAACACAACTGACCTCACAGGGTTTTATAAGGATTCCGTGAGTTAATTCATATACAGCATTTAGAATGGTGCCTAGCATAGAGTAAGTGCTCATCGAATCTTGGCTGCTCCTTGCTGGAACTTCCCTAGTGGTCCAGTGGTTAAGACTCTTACCTTCCATTGTAGAGGGCATGGACAAATTCAATCCCTGGTCTGGGAACTAAGATCCCACATGCTGCATGGCATGGCCAAAAAGAGAGAAAAAAAATTGTTTCTTGTTCAGTGGTTTTCCCCTTCCTTCACTCCCAACATGCATTTTCCCTCTTACAGGGTGGCTGAGATCCATGCAACTGGGTTTAGATTCTCCCTTCTGGCTCTTAGGGGCTTTCCAGGTGGCTCAGTAGTAAAGAATCTGCCTGCATCTCAGGAGACATGGGTTCAGTTCCTGGTTCAGGAAGATAGATCCTCTGGAGAAGGAAATGGCAACCCACTCCAGTATTCTTGCCTGGGAAATCCCATGGACAGAGGAGCCTGGCAGGCTAGAGTCCACAGGGTCACAAAGAGCTGTACATGACTAAGTGACTGAACACACACACATACTATGGTTCTTATTTCCATTGAAGAAGATGAGGAAAAACAAGGACTAGAGGGATTTCCTAGGTGTCCCAAGGCCAGAATGGACTTTAAAGACCCCTGATAATAGCATCAATGTTCTACAGTATTAGTTATACATATTTTTTAAATTTTTTCATTCTTTTGGCCACACTGTGTGGCTTGTGGGATCTTAGTTCCCCAACCGGGGATTGAACCTGTGCCCTCCAGCAGTGAAAGCAGAGCCCTAACCACTGGACCACTAGGGAATTCCCAAGTTATATATTAATGTATTACTAGAATTCTATTACTTAGCATTAATCATTATGCTACTATCAATAATTATAGTTCTGTTGATTATCATAGTTAATTATTTTAATAATATATTAATAGGGTATGTTATTATTACCAAATGTTTCATTTGGTGAGCACTTTGTATCAGCCTCATACACCTTCCATGTATTTGCACTTTCAGTCCACAATTTGAGTAAGCAGAATGCCATGAGACACATACAGTGATTGGACCCATTTTACAGAAGATGAAACCGAGGGTTCAAGGAGAAGTCACCTGCCCAGGTGACTGCCATAGTTAATAAATGAGATATGGTCAGACTCACCAGGCTGAGTACCCTCCATGGTTTCCCACAGCCTTCTGGGCACTGTCAGACACCTAAGATCAAGCTCCTACTCACCACGTCTCTTGCTTCTCATTGTGCAAACTGGAAAGCAGAGGTCTTGAGGGGAGGGGACACATTTGCCTGGAGCCCCCCCGCTGGGGCAGGGGTCTGCCCAATCATTGCCTCCTTCAGATACCCTGGGCAAAGCGTCGTCTCTGGGTCACCTGTGGGGAGAGTGTATTGCTGAGGCTAGTCCAGCACTTCTTTCTGGCATCAGAGGTGGGGGATGCGGAGGAAAGATCTGGATTGGTGGTCTATGTGCTGTAAACTCTCCTTCCTGCTAGGGCCACATGGAAGAGCTGTGGGGCCTGGCCACACACCCCAGCCGGGCACAGTTTGTGACATGCGGGCAGGATAAGCTGGTGCACCTGTGGAGTGTGGAGTCCCACCAGCCCCTGTGGAGTAGGACCATCGAGGTAAGGGGCTGGGGGACTTGATACACCCTTCTAACAGGACCACCTGTCTCAATGTGTCAGGGTTCAGTACATCAAACAGAAACCACACCCAGTGTCTTTTAGCAGAATGAGATTTAATGCAGGGAACAGGGTGCTTACAAACCCGCTTGGGAGGGCTGGGGGAGTGGGTTCTCGACTGGAAGGAAGCCTAGAACAATACCCCAGACCTGACCTGCCTGAGGAGCTGCTGCCTTTTTCATAGGAAGGTGGGGAGTCAGGAACCACTGGCTTCAAGAAAATTCTGTCCTCATAACTGTGATCCAGGAATCAGGATGCTATGGTCACTCAAGTGTTGGCTCTAGAGCTATACTGTCTAGTACATGTGGCTCTTCAAACTTAACTTTAACTGTAAGAATGAAAGGTTCAGTTTCTTCTTTGCACTAACTACATTCCAAACATGTGACTGCATGTGTGTGTACATGCTCAGTTGCTCAGTCGTGTCCAACTCCCCTGTCCATGGAATTCTTCAGCCAAGAATACTGGAATGGGTTGCCATTTCCTTCTCCAGGGGATCTTCCCAACCTAGGGATCGAACCTGCATCTCCTGTGACTCCTGCATTGCAGGCAGATTTTTTACCTGCTGAGCCAGAACGTGTGGCTAGTTGCTACCAAATTGGCAAGTGCAGATACAGAACATCTCCATCATTGTAGAAAGTTCTGTTGCACTGTCTTGCTAAATCTAGAGTGACTCAATGCTGGCTGTATTTGCAGTGACTAAAACCAGATCCTCTGAGCCCTTGCCTTTCAAGGCTAGTGGCTGCTCACCTGCACAGCAAATGTTTTCACAACCTAACTGGTCAGCGGAAGTGGCAGAGTGGGGCCTCTACTTTGCGTCTTCCAGAGCCCACAGTAGTGTAACTGATTGTTGGACACCAATCACAGCTGACCCTAGCCGCATGGGCTTCTGGGCAATGTAGTTTTTAAGCTCCCTTGCCTGTGCAGTATGGTAAAGTAGAAAGTCCTTTGTCATAGTCTTCACACCACCTTTTGAGGTTTTGCTCTAGGAATCCAGGGTTACCTGTGATCCTGGAACACTTGATGGCCTTTCAACTTCTAGGAGTCAGGGATGGTGTGTCCTAGAGATTACTGGGGCCATATGTAATAATCCTCACCTTGGCTGCTAACTGAACACTTACTATATGTTCCATGTTCCATGTTCAGCACAGCAGTTCTCTAGCCAGGGCATCAGAACCACCTGAGATGTCAGAAACACAGAATCGAAATCATGAGCTCTAAGCACAGGAAGTCTGATTCAAGAAGTCTGAATTTGGTCCCAGATTCTGCAGTTTGTAACAAGCTCCCTTAGGTTATTCTGTTTCAGGCAGTCTCCCTACCATGCTTGAAACTGCGTTAGCACTTTACCCACATCATCTTTTTTTTTTTTTCCTAACTTAAAATTTTTAACTTTGTACTGGGGTATAGCCAATTAACAATGTTGTAGTAGATTCAGGTGAATAGCGAAGGGACTCAGCCATACGTATCCATGTATCCAATCTCCCCCAAACCTAGCTCCCATCCAGGCTGGCAGATAACATCATCTTTTTAACTGCTTCCACCCCCAACCTCCACAAGGCAGTAGGAATGATGGATCCTCACTTGGAAACAGGCCCAGAAAGGTAAAATCACTTGCCCATCAACAAGTGTAATTACGATCCTGCTGCCGCCGCTGCTGCTAAATCACTTCAGTCGTGTCCGACTCTGTGCGACCCCATAGATGGCAGCCCGTCAGGCTCCCCCGTCCCTGGGATTCTTCAGGCAAGAACACTGGAGTGGGTTGCCATTTCCTTCTCCAGTGCATGAAAGTGAAAAGTGAAAGTGAAGTCACTCAGTCATGTCAGACTGTTAGTGACCCCATGGACTGCAGCTTACCAGGCTCCTCCATCCGTGGGATTTTCCAGGCAAGAGTACTGGAGTGGGTCGCCAGTGCCTTCTCTGAATTACAATCCTAGTTGACTTTTGAGTGCTTCCTGTGGGCCATCTTACTTACCAGCTTACCATTCTCGGGGCTTTACACCTTGCTTATAATAGTCCTGGGAAGTGTGTGTGTTGATGTTCTCCATCTGAGACAACCAAGGCCAGGATGGAGAAGCTTATTTGATGTCACATCACTAGGAAGTGTCAGAGCCACTGTTTGAAGCCAGGTCTGATTCCATGGTGCTCTGTTGCCCCACACCCCAATTAAATATTTTTTTTGCTGGAGATTAGATAAAGATGTGGGGAAACAGGCACTCTGACACACCTGGTGCTAAGCTGATATAATTTTATGGCAAGCAGATTGACATGATGTATCAAAAGACTTAGAAATATGGACAGTCTTGATCCCAACAGCCTCACTTCTAGAAACATCCCTAGGGAGATCATCGTGGGTGAATAAAGCTGTGGGAATTTAAAACAGGAGTGAAAAAGGATTCAGAGTCCACAGTAACAGGAGGAATGTTTTCCGTTCGAGCCAACATGTTAAAGGGAAGGAGAGTGTTTTCTGAGTGTCTGTGGCAGGGGGATACCGGAGGGGAGCAGAGGGAAGTGAGAACCCTTAGGCAGGCTCTGAGGCTGGGAAGAAACAGCTTCCAGCCCTGTTTCTTCTCTCCCTCCTCAGGATCCTGCCCGCTCTGCCGGCTTCCACCCGAGTGGCTCTGTCCTGGCCATCGGCACAGTCACTGGCAGGTAACACTGACGGGCATTTGAGGTGGGCTTCTGTGCTCCCCCCAGGGACTATCCCTTGATTCCCCCCTCCTTCCCTACTGCCCCAAAGCCTACAGAGAACAATAATTAGGTCCCAACTTGTTGCCAGGACTTGATCTCCCATCATTCCTCTTTGGGAGTCCACTTTCTCCCACGTCTTTCTGGGGTCCCTCCCTCAAGGCCCCACAGATTGCCACCCCTCTCTACCAGATCAGCTCACCCCTCCTCCCCCCACCGCGTCTTCTCCTTAAAGATGGCTGCTGCTGGACACGGAGACCCATGACCTGGTGGCCATCCATACAGATGGGAATGAACAGATCTCAGTGGTCAGCTTCTCTCCGGGTAAGGAATGCGACGGAGGACGCTGGAGAGGCAGGGCCTGGGAGCAGAAAAGCTGGTTTACACGCAGGAGGAAGGGTTGGAGCCTGTGTGGCCCCGGCCTAGGGGTGGGGCCAGGACTATGGTAGGGATGGAGCTCGGGAGTACTGAGTTGTCTGGGATAGTGGGGGGGGGGCTGAATCTGAGAGAGGAGGGGGTAGAACCTGGGTGCTTCCTCATAGCCCCCTCCCCCTCCCCCAGACGGGGCGTACCTGGCCGTGGGCTCCCACGACAACTTGGTGTACGTGTACACGGTGGACCAAGGCGGCCGCAAGGTCAGCCGCCTGGGCAAGTGCTCGGTGAGTGGGCCGTGGCCCCCAGCCCGCGCCGCCACGCCTTCCAGGGGGTGCAGGATTAACCAGTTTTCTACCTCAAGGGAGCACAGCTTCAACACTCAACTGACTGCCCTGATTACTACGTCTAGGAGTCTTAGCTGGGCACACGACACGTTTACCCTCTCCTGTGTTTTAAGCCCGCCCTTCGTGTAGCCCCGCCCCTCACAGTCTAAGCCCGCCCCTTCGTGTAGCCCCGCCCCTCACATTCTGAACACACCCTCTGTGTTATAGCCCAGCCCCTTGCATTCAAAGCCCGCCCCCTCTGTGTCTAGCTCGGCCCACTTGTTCTAAACTCCCCTTGTGTTCGAAGCCCTCTTTGTCTGGCCCTGCCCATCACGGTCTGCCCCTGCCCATGGGAGTCTGGCCCCACACTCCAAAGGCTTGTGTATCCTTCCTCTAGACCCCTTGTGTTTTCACCCTACTTCTGTATTTTGCCTTCCCCCCCATCCTGGTTGGATCCTGCCCTCTCCAGCTCTAACCCCTCCCCTCCCCTCCCCTGCAGGGCCATTCCAGTTTTATCACCCACCTGGATTGGGCCCAGGACAGCAGCTGCTTTGTCACCAACTCTGGGGACTACGAGATTCTGTACTGTGAGTTCTCTGAAACCCAAAGGCACGCCTCCTTCAGCCTCTCTACTGCGCATGTGCGATTTGCATAGCCTTCCCTGGGTTCTGGCAGATAGCGCAGGGCATTCAAGTCCCTCTCCTCTGGCTGGTGTATTCAGGGGCTGATCTGTTGGGCTGGTCTCCTGACTTCTGGTTTCCTCCCTGGTGGACCCAACTTTTAACCAATTCCTCCCCTCTCTGGTTGTATGGGTTGGGTACAGGTTTCTAAGCAGATACCCTTGCTCTGGCCTTGGGGTGTTATCACCACCAAGGATTTAGCCCCCTCAGCCAGTCTGAAGAGGTAGAATAAGCCACGGGACCTCAACCTCCTGTCTTGGACCTCAGTGTCTACTGTCTGTGAAATGGGTGTGTTGTCAGTAGTTCTTTGTGCTCTGAACATCTCACCTCTGTTTTCTGCCCCAGGGGATTCATCTACCTGTAAGCAGATCACTACTGCTGAAACTGTGAGGAACGTGGAATGGGCCACGGCTACTTGTGTCTTAGGGTTTGGGGTGTTTGGTAAGTTGTGGAATGGACAGAGTCTTGCTGAGGACAGGAGTTCTGAGAAATATCCCTGACTGATGGTTTTTACAGCCTCTTATTACGAGGCTTGGAAACTCATTCCTTTACCCATGTGAGCAGCAGTGTTTGTGTCAGAGGAAAGAGGAGGGTGAGATGACTGCTCAGGTCCCTTGGAGCTGTAATGACATGAGAACAAATGGGGTTGGTGCCTGGCCCAGAGAATTTTGCGCGGCCTGTGTCCCAGTCGTGAGTTCATTCAGGCGTTAGTGTGCTCAACACATACTCCCTGAGCACCTCTCTGCACAGCTGGGCCGTGCCGAGACCCAGTGGCGACCACCACAGCCCTGGCCCTGCCATCATGGTCTCACAATCCAGTGGACAAGATAGACCTGTTCCCAGACAACCCAGAATAGATCAGGCTGAGGCAAGGAACTCCAGAGAGGACATCTGGCTCCAGTCTAGCAGGGAGTCAGGGAGGACTTCCTGGAGGAAGGGACATCCAAACTGGGCCCTGCAGGATGAGGAGTTACATTCCAGTATGGTGAAGAAGGAAAGCAGTCTTTAGGCAAAGGGAATAATAGCCATGTATAAAAGCTCAGAGGTGACAGAGCTTGCTATTTGGAGAAATGCAAGAAGGCAGGATGGCTAAGTCATTGCCGAGTTCAAGGGAAGCACTGGTGAGGACAAGGCTGGACCAGTGTGAGGGGCCTGACAGAGCATGGGGGTCATGGTGAGAAGCCTGGACCGTGGAAGGGTTTTTGTTTTGTTTTGGCCACATTGTGTGGCTTATGGGATCTTTGTTCCACAACCAGGGCTTGAACTCAGGCCCTTGGCAGTGACAGCATGGAGTCCTAAACACTGGATCACCATGGAATTCCCCATGAGAAGGTTTCGAATGATGGAAGATAGGGTCAGATACATATTTCTGAAAGATTATTCCAACTCTCCTCCCTGGCTAGAGACAGGCTAGATGAGAGGAAGGCAGGGAGGCTGCAGCTGGGGTCTGCTCACCTTGGGGGTTCCTGGCCCCAACTGATATCTTATCATCACCGCCCACCCCTAATCTTGTCCGCAGGGATCTGGTCCGAGGGAGCAGATGGTACTGACATCAATGCTGTGGCCCGCTCCCATGATGGGAAGTTGCTGGCTTCAGCTGATGACTTTGGTAAAGTCCACCTGTTCAGCTACCCTTGCTGTCAGCCTCGAGTGAGTCCCTGTGGGAGCTGGCAGGGTGGAGGTACCAAGCAACCCTTTCCGGATCCCAGTTTTCCCATCTATACAAAGAGGGCAGTGACTTTATCCCAAGGGCCTTTCTTACCTTGAAACTTGATAAATTTCTGAGTCTGTAGTGCTAAAGCTCTGAGCACCTGCATTATGAAATCTTTGGTTCTTTTATCTTATTAAGTCAAGATATACTTACTGAGTACCTACTATCCACCTGGGCACAGGGAATACAGCAGTGAACAAGACCGGTGACCTCCTTTTTGCTTCCTTCTTTCCCTCTCACAGGCCCTCAGCCACAAATACGGTGGACACAGTAGCCATGTGACAAATGTGGCCTTCTTGTGGGATGACAGTGTGGCCCTGACCACGGGGGGCAAGGACACCAGCGTGCTGCAGTGGCGGGTGGTCTAAACTGCGGAGGGTGGGGTTCCCAGGAACATGGGGCCCAGGTAGAGTCAGGTGGTGAGGCTGCAATTCTATTTTCGGGAGATGTCTATTGCCGAGTAGAGTAATATATACCCAGAGTATGTCTATAGCAAAGGGGGTTATGGGGGTGGGCGGGTGGACTGACAGAAGTCTCTATTTATCGGGGTGGGAAGAGGGGTCACATTGATTTGGGGGAGCCATTAGAGTGTTTGGTTCAGAGTGTTTTTTTAAGTTTATTATTTTATATCATCCAGAAATAAAAACATGTGCACTGAGGTGGAGTGTCAGGGTCTGTGTATGGGAGTATCTATAGATTGAGTGTGTCTATAAGTATATGTGTGTGTGTGTGTGTGTATTACAGTGTTTGTGATGAGAGACCATTATTAGGTCTTAATTGGTCTTTAAGCTTGATAGAAACCAAGCTAGCTCTAACTTAGGCCAAAGGAGTACTCAGTTGGGCGACATACCCAAACAAGGAAAGGCAGTTGTCCCCTCTGAATTTCAGGGCCCATGAACCAAGGGTTTGAGACCAATCAAGGTATTCCATACCTTCTCTGATCTTCTGCAAGTCAGCTTTTTTCTCTGGGAACAGCATTCTCCATGCAACAGAAGGATGGCATCCGGCAGTTTGAACCCCAAGCCCAAAAATCCCAAAGAAGGGCTATGAATGGCCCATCTGCAAATCAATCAACTTGGACTGTTGGTTGGTCTACTGTGATTGGTTAGTTCCACTTATGTGCTGCCCAGTCCTGGACCGATGATTGTGGCCAGGAAGATGGAATCATTAAAAACATGGAAGCCTCACTTGAACCATAGGGTTGAAATAGGGCAAGGAAAGTTTTCAGAAAAGAGGACTGATGACACTATAGAGATCTAGCGGATGAGGTATGAGCGTTCTGCATTACAAGAGACAGAAACCTAATTTCATCCAGCAGAAACAATAAGAAGCAATTGCCAGGTCGTGGAACTGAGTAGTCCAGGAGGGTTCTAGCTGGATTGTGGTGATTGGGTTTCTCCCTTTGGGGATTTCTCAATTTTTTATCTGTAATCTTGAGCAAATTTTGAACTTTAACCTTTTATTGATGTGTTGATACGTTACATTCAGAAAAGTACACTCATCATAAATGTACAAAAACAAATGGATCCAATCCATGCAGCCATCTCCCAGGTGATAACATAGAACATCCCCAGCCCCCAGAAAGCCCCCTTGAGTCCCTTCCTAGTCATTGCTCCCCTCTCCCCTCAATAATCGCTACCCTACTTCTCACACCATAGAACAGTTTTACCCATTTTTGAACTTCAAATCGGAGGTCAGCAAACTTTCCAGAAAGGGCCAGTTAGTAAATATTTTAGACTTTAGAAGCCACTCAGTCTCTGTCCCAAGTAACTCTGACCTTGTCCGTGTGAAAGCGACCACAGACAACGCGTGCATAAATGAGCTTGGCAGTGTTCAAATAAAGCTATTTATGGATACCGAAACTTGAGTTTCACAATGTTTTTGCTGTGTCATGAGATACTATTGTTTTAGTCTCATTGTATTTAGAAGTGTGAAAACCATCTTAGCTCACGGGCCATACAAAGATGGGCAGTAGATATGATTTGGTCCACAGTGGTACTGATAGTTTGCCCACTTTTGCTTTAAATCATGGAGTATGAACTCTTTTTGGACCTGGCTTCTCCCCTGGAGCCGGGTTCTTAACCTCGCAAGGCCTCAGTCTCCTGGTGTATAAAATAGAAGTTAATAATAGCACCTTCCCCCTAGGGGTGCTGTGAAAATGACTTAAATACCCACGGAAAGTTTAGGACAGGGCCTGACACATAAAAAGCCTTCTAGAAATGTTCGCTGATTATTTTTACACTTGAGAACACAGACACCGTGGCTGCAGGCATTCTGCCAGGCCACATGACAACAAAGCCAGAGGAAGTCTTTCTCTCATGGTGTTCCTGTCTCCAGAGGAATCAGATTGGCTCAGCTTGGATCCTGTGCCCAGTCTCTATGGCCCAGGGCAGCAGTCCCTAACCTTTTTGGCACTAGGAGACTGATTTTGTGGAAGACAACTTTTCCATGGGCCAGGGTAGGGGGATGGTTTGGGGATGATTCAAGTGCATTACATTTACTGTGCATTTTATTATTACATCAGCCCCACCTCAGATCATCAGGCATTAGATCCCGGAGGTTGGGGACCCCTGGCCTAGGGGCTAGGGTCATGTGATTGGCCAGGCCTGGGTCACTGGCTCATCTCTTTGCTTAGGAAGGGGTTAATGTATGATACCTAGGACTGATAGCCCCACCTACACCTCATGGAATGGTGGGGGAGTTCTCTCGGAAGGGAGGAAGGGAGATGAAGTTACCAGCCACCTCAGCCTATTTATGTCAAGGTGAGTGGTACACTGGAGGGCAGGGTCAGCAATGTTTCTGAGAGTTTGAAGACCCCTGTTCCCAGTATCTATTGTTTCAGAACAAAGCTTTTCAAAATTTAATGGTTTAGCAGGACTTCCCTGGTGGTCTAGTAGCTAGGACTTTGTGTTTCCAATGGTGGGGGCCTGGGTTCGATACCTGGTCAGGGAATTAGATACTACATGCTGCAACTAGATCCAGTGTGGCCAAGTAATTAAAAATAAAATACTTTCTTTAAAAAAAAAGTTCAAAGGAGAGTTAAAAAACTCAATTGCTTAAAACAACAACCATTTTGCTATGACTTATAGTTTGGTGTTAGCCGTTCACACATGATGAAAGTTTGGGTTCCATCTTCTGCTGTTGTGAATAATGCTGTGATAAATATTCATACATATGCATGCATGCTAAGTTGCTTCGGTTACGTTTGACTTTTTGTGACCCTATGAACTGTAGCCCACACAGCTCCTTTGTCCATGGGATTCTCCAGGCAAGAATATTGGAGTTGTTATGCCCTCCTCCAAGGGATTTTCTTGACTCAGGGATTGAACCCATGTCTCGTATTACATCTCCTGTGTTGGCAGGCGGACTCCTTACTGCTAGCGCCACCTGGGGAGCCCAAACATTCATATACAAGATGTTATTTGGACATATGTTTTCATTTCTCTTGGGTATATACCTAGGAGTAGAATTACTGGGCCATATGGTAATTCTGTTTAACTTTTTGAGAAACCTCTGTGTGTATGCGGTTAACAATTCTGAAATAACTATAGACTCAGAGGAAGTTGCCAACAGAGAATAGAGAGGTCCTCTATACCCTTCATCGAGTTTACCCCGGTGGTAACATCCTATGCAACTATACTACACTAGCAAACTTGGAAACTGGCCCTGGTGAGTCTACAGACCTTATTCAGATTTAACCTGTTTTACATGTCCTCTTGTGTCTATGTGTGTGTATGCAGTTTTATCACATGTATAGATTTTTTTCAGGAGGATTCCGGAAAAGGTTATAAATTCCCTTTTGTTTCTACAGTATTTCCAAATTATACCTGCTGTTTATATACAAGTATGTTTGCTCTCTGGTCTTTGGCTAGTTAACAAGCCCTAATAAGCACAATGAGTTCTGTCATCTGGGCTGAACGTACTTCAGGTATGCGATGATATTCTAAAGAAGTCTTTAAATTAGTGATAGGATATCCTGCTTGATAACATCTAGTTTCAGTTTTGAAGTAGTGTATTAGTCAGAGAAAACCCCAGACAAACAGAGCCAGTGGGGTTTATATATTATAAGGAATTGGTTCCCTCAATTGTGGAAACTGATAAGTCCCAAGATCTGCTGGGTCAATCAGCAAGCTGGAGAACTAGAAGAGGCAGAGATGCAGTTTCCAGTCTGAGTTATTCACATGAAGTGCTTAGAATGGTACTTTGACTGTAGTAAGTGGTCATTGTTAGCTGCCCTTATTTTTCCCTCATTTCTTCCTTTTCAGGCCAACATCTTCTCCTGTCCCCATCTCTTATCTCCAGCCACTTGAATCGCGGTACTTGCCCTTCCCTGTGACATTTCATGCCTCTGAGCTTCAGCACATGCTGTTCCTTCCCTGCTGGTATACCCTTTTGAATTTGTCCACCCAGACAACTCCCATTCGATAGGCAGAGTCCAGCAATCATATCCCGACTCCAGACCCCTACGTTTTCGATCAAACTCTCCTTTCCTGGGATCAAAGTCTGCTTTCCTGTCCTCCAGCTTTTTGACCCTTCCCTACTGTCCAAGTTCTGGGGAAGTAAGTGGTCCAGCTCCATCAAAGCATCCCTTTCCCTGGGTCTTGGAGCTCTGTCGCCCCCTTGTGCCCAGCCTCAGACCTGCGTGGAAAAATATGCATAGAAAGTTCTGGGAGAATAGTGCAGGTGCTGGGAAAGATTGAAGGCCGAAGGAGAAGGGGACGACAGAGGATGAGATGGTTGGATGGCATCACCGACTCACTGGACATGAGTTTGGGTAAGCTCCGGGAGTTGGTGATGGACAGGGAGGCCTGGCATGCTGCAGCCCATGGGGTCGCAAAGAGTCGGACACGTCTGAGTGAATGAACTGAACTGAACTGAGTGCAGGTGATTCTCCACAGTGCACCTAAGGGTCACTCTCAGCCTTTCTCCTCCAGCTCTGGGTACTGTGAGAGTGCCCTGTGTGGACTTCATGCATGAGAGTCCATTGGTTGGGTTCTTCCCGTTACAAGCACTGACAGGAAATCTGAAGGTCAGTAGTGGGGGAAGAGGTTGGAGTATTTATTTCCCAGGCCTCTCTCTGCATCCCTGCAGTTTTGCCAGTGGATGTTCTCTATCTAGAGCTACAGCTCCTCTTGTGGCTCAGACGGTAAAGAACCTGCCTGCAGTGTGGGAGATCTGGATTCGGCCCCTGAATCAGGAAGATCCCCTGGAGAAGAGAATGGCAATCCCTTGGACAGAGGAGTCTGGCAGGTTACAGTCCATAGGGTCGCAAAGAGTAGGCACTACTGAAGCGATTCAGCACATGAGCTCTTTGAATGGCTACCTGTTTCCTGCCAGAATCCTAATTGAATCACGTTATAAACTTAGGGTGAGTCCATGAGAGAAGGGGACCCTCGCCCACCAGGGCACCTCAGAGTTTCTCTTTAGAAGGACCTTGGGATGGCCAAGGAGCTGACGGGAGGACTTGTCTGAAAGCTGGTAAACTTTACATGGGGTTATTTGTGGAGAGGGGCTAAATTCTTCATGACACTTCCATTGGTATGTCTCTCTGCCTGTCCCCTTGAGGGAGGGTAGAAGCAAAAAGCTTTTATTCCTGTGTGCATTTCAGGTCACTTGGGTACTTGGTTAACTCTTACTTTCTATTTGCCTCCAGAGCCCTGAGAGGAAAGGGGTACTATGGTTCAGAGAGGTGAAGTCACCTGTCCAAGGCCACACAGTGAATGATTATAATAGCTACCTTAAACAAAGCAGAACAGAACTGTTTCATTTCATTTCCATGAAGTTCGAGAACAGGCAACACTCATTTCCAGTAAAAAAAAAAAAAAAAAAAAGGCATGGAGTGTCTCTGGGGGTAAAGTAGAGGGTGAGTGCCCTGGAAAGGAGCAAAAAACCTAAACAAAACAGTGGTCGCTGGTGATGGAAATGTTTATGTTTTAATTTGGGTGCTTAGTCACATGGGTGTATCTGTTTGTCACAACTTATTGGGCTGCTCCCTTAAGATCCCGGCATTTTTATTCTCAAAATAAATAAACAGGGATTTTCCTGGTGGTCCAGTTGTTAAAAATCAGCCTTCCAATGCAGGGGAAGCAGATTCCATGCCTGGTCAGGGAACTAGGATCCTACATGCCATGGGGCAACGAAGTCAGCGCACCTCAACTAGAGAAGCCCTCACGCCACAATGAAGACCCAGAGTAGCCAAAATAATAATTATCACTGTGTGTGTGTGAGAGTGTGCACGTGCGTGCGTGCTCAGTCATGTCTGATTCTGCGACCCCATGGGCTGTAGCCTGCCAGCCTTCCCTGTCCACGGAATTTTCCAGGCAAGAATACTGGAGTGGGTTACCATTTCCTTCTCCAGGTGATCTTCCCCACCTAGGGATTGAACCCTTGTCTCTTGCATCTCTGGCATTGGCAGATGGGTTCTTTACCAGCTGAGCCCCTGAGGAAGCCCCAATAATTATTATACTAAAAGAATAATAAATAAACAAAAAAGAATTTGCAAGCCCGATAGCTGTCACTTTTCCTCCACACTGTGCCAGGTCTTGGTTGCCAAGTATGGGATCTAGCTCCCTGACCAGAGATCGAACCCAGGCTCCCTGCATTGGCAGCTCAGAGTCTTAGCCACTGAACCACCAAGGAAGTCCTAGCTGTCACTTTTTCCTAAAAAAATAAAATTTATTTTTTATTAGTTGTCACTTTTAAGTGTTACATCCCAGGTCTGTCCAAAGTGCTTTGCCTAAGAATGGATCAGTTTATGAAGGAGATGATGATAACATATAAATCAGCAGATATTTTTGCAGCATTTAATATTTATGTATTTACTCCTTGAAAACAACGTGTACTGCACATGTACTATGTAGTAAAGTAACCAAACAGAAAAATGACACTCCTCCTAGTGGGAAGGCAGATAATTAGAAAAACAACAACAAAAGAAGTGGAATACACAGACTGTTGGGACACTTTCTATGGGGAAAAGCAAATAAAGCAGGGAGAAAGGAAGTCTTGGGTGGGGATGTCATGTTTTACAGACTTTATAGTATGACATCCTCATGATAAAAGGACTATGAGAGACCACACGATCAGAAGAGGAAACAGAGGCACCCAAAGGTCACCACCCTAAGTCTGGGCAAGAGACAGGGCTGGAGCTGGAAACCCCAAGAGAGATTCCTTCCAGGGGTGGCCCTGACCATGGGCATGGGGAACTAACAGACCCCTCATTCTCTCCCTTGGGGAAGTGGGAGTGCAGTGACCACAAAGTTAATGACTTGGGTCTGGGGTCTCCCTAAACCCCCGTCCCCCACCTCCCCAAAGCTTAAGGCTTTACCTAGTAGGAGTGCAGGGTTGGAGAGAGGTAAGTAAAGGAATTTATGAGATGGAGGCTTCCAGGCTGGGGACGTTGAAGGACTCGGGGGTGTTTCACCAGCAGGTGAGGTTTCTCCAGAGCTGGAAGGCTTTAGTGGGGTGAAGGGGTTAAGGGGGAGCGATAATGGAGGAGTTAACGGGGGCGGGCCCGGTCGGGGCGGGGCGGGGCCTCGGCTGGTGGCTCTGGCCCGGGGCCGGGAGGAGTCGCCGCCGGGTCCCTGCGCCGCCGCGGAGCCCGGATCCCCCAGCCGCAGGGAGAGGCGCCGCCCGCCCCGTCCAGCCGCCCCGCGCAGGTAGGCGCCGGTTCCTCCCCGGTCCGCGCAGGTCCCGCGGCCCCGGCGGCCGCTCGTCCCCGCGTCCGTCCGCTGCCTCAGTCTCCCGCGTGGCCTCGGTCCCCGCCCCTCTCTGGGGCTGGCTCTCCCTGCGTCTCCGCGGCTGACTTTGTCTCTGGGTCTGTCTCCATCTCTCCGTCGGTCTCTGATGTCTCTCTGGATCTGCGGTCCCTCTCCCTCTGCTCGTGTCTCCCCTTCGCCATCTCGATGTCTCTGTGTCGGTATCTTTTATCTCTGCCTCTCCGTCTCTCTCTCACTCCGTTTGCCTGTATCCCTGGGTCTTGATGAACTCTCAGTCTATACGGATCTCTCTGCCTCCGTCTCCCCGTTTCTGGGCATCTCTTTGCCTTTTTTCTTCCTGTCTCTCTATCTCTCCATCTCTCCGTATGCCGCTGTCTCTGTCTCCACGTATCTTAGACCCGGTTCTGGCAACTTCACTCCGTCGTCATCCTTCTCCAACTTTCCCCTGGGCTGAGGATCTTCTTGGGAGTCGGGTAGGGGGCAGTAGGATTACCACCGGGGCAGGTGGACTTTGAGGACCCCTGTGACCTGGGCTCCCCCTTAACAGAGTCACCCCATTGCTCTGGAGGTTGCCCCCACCCCACCCTCCAATTTCAGGAATTCCTGGCTGGGGGAGGGGGTGAACTTCCTCCCCAACTTCCTCCAGTCCAGGATTTGGCTGGGTCACCCATTAACTCCTTCCTGCCGTGGCTTCATCCCCGCCCCCCCCCTCCGCCCCCCCGCTTCAACCACCCTGAAGGACAGCTCTGGAATTTCTGTGAGATGCTGGTTGTGGAATGAATGTCATATATACTCAGGTGGGATGAGGTCTGGGGGATTTTCTGGAGGGCAGAGATAAAGATGATGGGGGCCATACCCCTCCTCACCCCCAACCAGGGCCCTCCACCAGCCACACTTCTCTTGAACTCACCAGTGTGTCCCTGCGTGCTCAGTTGTGTCCGACTCTTTGCGACCCCGTTGACTGTAGCCCGCCAGGCTCCACTGTTCATGGGATTTTCCAGGCAAGAATACTGGAGTGGGTTGCCATTTTCTTCTCCAGGAGATCCTCCCCTCCAGGGATCAAACCCACATCTTCCTGCTTCTCCTGCACTGCAGGCAGAATCTTTACCGCTAAACCACTGGGGAAGAATTCACCAAGGGCCCCCCAACTCTGTCTCTGTGGATGAGCTTAACTTCAGGTTTGGGGTGAGGATGGGGAGGTTGTCCTCTCTGGGCGGGGCTTCAGTAGGAGAAAATGAGAGAGACTGATAGTTTTTTCGGGGGGGAGGGAGCTCCAAAACTCTGGGAATCACAGCATCAAGAAGTTTTGAATGTGAACTCTTTTTTTTAAATTAATTTTTAAATTAGAGTATCGTCAGTTTTGAATGTGAAGTCTTTGCATGAAAGGACCCAAGTATGTGAGAATGATCCGAAAGGAAGATTGGGAGAGCTCAAACCTTCAAGTTAAAGGCCTTGGGGTATTTGAATCTTTCAGTCCAAAAAGATGGGCTTTGGAATATTGGCAGTTTTCAGTGGTCGCAATCAAGAGCTCAAAAGTGCTGTCAGAGCCAGCTAGACCAAACCCCCCATTTCAGAGATGGGGAAACTGAGGCCCAAGTGTAGAGGTCCCCAAGGTGAATCAGTTTCAGGCTGGGTTGGGACTCTGGTTCCACTGAAGCCCAAATCCAAAGAAGTGGCTTCTTTTGCTGCCACTACCTCAGATTAATGTGGGGAAGGAGGTCTTCACAGGGAAGAGGGAAGAATGCCAGGGTAAGTGTGAATGGCTGGAACCCAGGAGGGAGCGTTTTTTAGAAGCAGAGGAGAGAAAATATTTCTAAAGCCACAGTGGTGGAGAGGGAGAGGGGATAAGAGTTGGTTGGAGTGGAAGGGGTGGAATTTCAGAGGAGGGAAGAGAAGAGGGGAAGTGGGGAGGGGGGCAGAGATTCACTCCCGCCTGACTCTGTCTCCTGACCCTCCCCATGAAGCCCACTGCTCCTGCAGGACAGGGCCTATAATTTGGTTTGTGTCTAGACAAATAATAACTCAGCCTCAGCCAGTATGTGATCCAGTGGGGTGGGATGAGACAAAGTTTCTGGGCCAGGTATAGAGAGGCAGCCTGGGCTCTTAGTGTCCCCACCAGGGAGAAAGAATTTAGGGGCCAGGTAAATGTGACTACCCACCCCCCGCCAACATTGAATTCTTAGTATTTTACAATTCTGCACAATTTTAGAACTTCAGGCTGCTGGAATGTAAAAAAAAAAAAAAAACAAACACAAAACCAGAAGAAAGAAAGGGAGAAAAAGGAAATGGGGTTCACCATATCTGTAAAAAAGAAAGGGGAAATACAGATTCATGTTTGGTGGGCAAAGATAATGATCACTGAGAGTTTAATAATAGATTATGAAAGTTGTACAATTTTTTTTTTAAAAAAAGCATAGAGCGTTCTAACAATAGAACTTGAGAATCCTGGAATGTGAATTTCCTGGGATATTGGAAACCTAGAAAGGTAAGGGTATGGAAGCCGCCATAATAATAATAATAGAGTGGAAGGAAGGTAAAGCTCTAAAAGGTTATAATAATAGAATAGTAAACCATGGCCTGGACTAACAATAGAACCTGAGGATCTGAGAGCCTTGGGAATCTAGAACATCCGAGGAGTAGAGTCAAGGACCCTCCCTGGTGTCCCTTCTGGGTGGTGTGGGGGACATGTGTGGGGGGATGGGTATCCCTTCGGTAGAAATGGGGAAACTGAGGCCAGCAGAGTGGTCACGGTGGCCTGACTGTCCCCGGTTTCCGCCGGCCAGCCGCCAAGGCGCCAGGTGGGGAGCGAGGCTCTGTGATCACATTTCGTTCCCCTAATGAGCAGACCAACCGGAGCTGACTGGTCCCCACGGGGCTGACAGGGGAGCAGGAGCCTTCAGAGGAGGGAAGTGGGGAGTGAGAGAGGTGACCTGGAGGCTTCTAGGACAAGGCTGGTGAGTGAAGGGGGTGTGGGGGCTATATTACCTCTCCCTCTTGCCCTTTCAAGCCCCTAGCCCCAAGCCTTCAGCCTTGCAGGACTGAGAAGCTGGCTTGAGCAGCTGAGACTGTGCAAAGTAGGGTCAGGGGTCTGACAGTCCTTTCTGTCACCCCACTATCGCTCCACATTCCCAACTTATCTCTCTTCCCTGGCCCTCTGAGAGGGACCAGCAGGGACCAGGAGGTTGGGGGGTGTGGGCTTGGGGGAGAGACTGCTGGGCAAGGGAGTCAGGTGATGGAGGGGCACGCAAGACCCCCGAGGTCACTTGCCTTCTGGTGGTGAGAGAGTCTGTGGGTTTTTCAGCAGAGTCTCAAAGAGGGCTGAGAACCTCAGAAAGACTTGAGAAAAAATTACAAGAGTGCAGGGAGGGAAGAGAGAAAACATTCTTTTTCGTTAAGAACGACTGATCTAGGCAGCCTTGACATGTCATGTGACTTAGACAGCTAACTGCCTTGTTGGTATCTTTGTGTGGGGGGGTTGATGTTGGGCAGATCTCAGGTGGGGGAGACGAGAGGGCTGAATGCCCCTCCCCCCACGCCTAGCATCCCCCAAGAAGCAGGTGGGTTGAAGAAGAGGGAGAGGAGGAGGGAGGGGCGAGTGTCCTACTGGTTGCCCCTGGAGGAAATTAGCAATGGGAAGTGCATTTCCTTTGTCTGCAGGAAATCAGTCTCCGGCCTGTGTACCCACCCCAGCCTCAGAAGAACTGGGGGGTTCTTGAGAGGGTGGGACAAAGGGAATTTCTCCACTCTAAGCGCCTCCTCTCATTATGAACTGGTTCATTTCTCATGTCAGCTCCGCAGTGCCTGTGGAATAGTAATAATTGTTCGAACACTGCTCAATTTATAGATAATATCACCTCTACCAAGGATTTTGTTTCTTTCTTTAAAGTTAATTTTATTTTTCAAGTTGAAGTATAGTTGATTTTGGTGCTGTTAGATAGCATCACTGACTCAATGGACATGAATGTGAGCAAACTCCAGGAGATGGTAGAGGACAGACAGAGGAGCCTGGCGTGCTGCAGTCCATGGGGTTACAAAGGGCTGGACGTGACTTAGCAACTGAACAACAACAGTAGTTGATTGACAATGTTGTGCCCATCTCTGCTATATGGCAAAGTGACTCAGTTATACACATTCTTGTTTTTTAAATATTCTTTCCATTATAGTTTGTCACGGATGTGGAGTTAAGAAAATATTCACACACAAAATTATTCATAACCTAAAAGTTGAGAGTTAAGTTACATTTTACTGGGTGAGGATTTTTAGGACTTCAAGCCTGGGAGTCAGCATCTCAAGTCACCCAGAGAAAACATGCTCCAAGGAGCCAGGTTATATAGATGTTTTGCAACAAAGGGCAGGTAGTCTGAACATCAGAAGATTATTGTCAATTAAAGAAAACCAGATATCCCAAGTTGAGGAATTTAGCGCTTTTCTATGTATTATGGGAAGATGTAAGAGTCTGGGCTCAGTGAAATCATTCTTTTGATTTGCACCTCAGCTATCTGGGGTCAGTATCCTGTGTTTTCACATCCTGAGCTTCCTAGGGGTAGGGGGAACTCACCATGGGGAGTGGTTGCAGTCTGATGGCTGCTAGATGGCAGGTATTCTTTCCTTCCTGAGTTCCCTCAAGGCTCACCAGCTCACCATCCATTGTGGCCGCAGTTGCTGGTGACTGTGACATCCTTGTTTACTGATACAGCAGGAACTATTTCATTTCTCACAGGATATTGAATATAGTTCCCTGTGAATAAGTTGGGAGATGTTTTATCCTCTTCAATTTTCTGTAAGAGTTTGTATTGAATTGATATTTTCTTCTGTGTGTTTTTTTTTGGGGGGGGGGCCATGCCATGCAGCATGCAGAATCCTAGTTCTGCAGACCAGGGATCAAGCCCACACCCCCTGCAGTGGAAGCAAGGAGCCTTAACCACTGGACCACCAGGAAGTCCCAAAGATTTTTGTATCTGTGACGTGACTGGTATAAAAGTTGTGCCCCACCTCCCCTTCATGCAGAAGGGGAAACTGAGGCTCCTGAAGGAGAAGTAATTCCCTTGGTGTTACAGGCTGAAGGAGAGACCCAGGGCAGAGAGAGAGAGAGGTGTTTTGAGTGATTTGTTCCAGGCTGAAGGAGGGGTGGTTCAGTTCAAAGGGAGGGACCAGATTGCACTGTTCCAGTCAGCAGCAAGCCCCCTCCCTCCCATCTCCACAGGATCCAGGAGTGTCTGTGAGTCTGAGGTGCAGGCCGCCCTTCTGTCCTGGAGGACCCCACAGGGGGTAGGATTTACTAAGCCGGGACTCAGCCCTGACCTTTCAAAGTCAATTATGCAGCAGAGAGAGCCTGCCCTTTTCACTTTTTCCTTCCTCATCTCTTTATCTCTGGGACCCTGCAGGGACTCGCTGGAGCTTGAAGTGGGGGGTGGTGCTGCCTCAAGGGGAGGGGGAGCCTGTGTGGGAGCAAGGGCTGACCAAATGCCTGTTCCCTGAGTCCAAAGGCATTTATTGAGTGCCTACTGTATGCTGGGCCTGTCCTGGGTGCTGGCGATAGCTACAGCAGTCAATACCCGGTCCCTGCTCTCCCAGAATGTCCATTCAAGACAGACAGGCAGACACAAACAAGATGCGAGGTGATGTGAAGAGAGTTGTTTAGTCACTCAGTCATGTCTGACTCTTTTACGACCCCACGGACTGTAGCCCGCCAGGCTCCTCTGTCCATGGGTTTTCCCCTAGGCAAGAATACTGGAATGGGTTGCTATTTCCTTTCCCAGGGGATCTTCCCAACCCAGGGATGGAACCCATGTGTCCTATGTTGACAGGCATACTTTTTTTTTTAACCATTGAGCCACCAAGGAAGCCCTGGGACTATGGATAAGCATATTTTCATTTTGCATTTGTGCATTTTCTAAATTTCCTTCAATAATGACAGATTTCCCTCACTTTTTGAACTTCCAAGTACCCAATCTATTCAATCTATCCCTTTAACATCAACTTCATAGCCATTGCCTCTGTCCTGACTCAGTCCTCTTTCTTGCCTTGACTTTTACAACAACCTTCTCCAGCTGTGAGTAAACTAACAAGAAGCACCTCACAGACGTGTGTACCTCTCTCCCACCAGCCATCTATGATGGCAGAAATCATGTCTTATTTATATTTATCTTCAGTGT
Organism: Dama dama; assembly: GCF_033118175.1. Classification (NCBI taxonomy): domain Eukaryota; kingdom Metazoa; phylum Chordata; class Mammalia; order Artiodactyla; family Cervidae; genus Dama; species Dama dama. Next base: position 58,818,225 of record NC_083684.1, on the reverse strand, counting down.
CCAGTCCCGTGCAGGGCCTAGAGGAGGCACTCAGATGTTGGAGAAACTGAAGTTCTCCTCAAATAGGATGTAACCTCCTGGAAAAGGAGAGCCCTATCTTGAGATTCTGTGATTCCTGTAATTCCTCCACACAATGGGTGGGTGTGGGTGGGCAGGACTGTGGGTAGAGAGGGCCTCCCTGAGGAAGTGATGGAGGTATGGGAGCTAGTCCTAAGTAGATTGGAAGGAAGGACAGAGGTGGTGAGACTGGAAAGAAGGTCCAGCCTTGAGTCTGCTGAGGTGGGGGAGGGAGAGGTGGGCACGAAAGTCAGCTAGGCTGCGAAGGCTGGTCAGGCAGCGCCTTGTCACCTGGGGGGAAGACTTGAGATTTTGTCCCAAGTCCATGGGGAAGTTATTGGAGGATTTCAAGCAGAGAAAGATTAATAACAAGAGCTGATGGACATGTTAGAGAGAACTGTCTGGCTGCCACGTGGGAAGTGAGTGGAGGGAAGCCAGAGTGGCATGCAGGAAAGCCTTGGGGAGGCTCAACTGCAAGGTCCAAACCAGCGGTCATGGTGGAGCAGAGTGGGCAGCGGCTGGGGTTTAGAGACATGCCCAGGGGTTTTAGAGACATGCCCGGGGTTTTAGAGTGGGTTCAGAATTTAGTGTGGAGGTTAGGGAGAGCCCAGAGGACTCTCCCATGGGAAGATGCTGCTCAGGCACCTGGGAGGTTCCTGTGGGCCTGCTGGATGCCTTGGGGCTCATCCCTTCCCCTTTTTGGCCCCTCGGTTTCCTCATCTGTCCTACTGACTCAACCAGTGGTTTTCAAAATGTGTCCTGGGGACCCTTCAGAGGTGGACTTCCTCCCGCCACCTCCTTTTATCTAGAGCACTGAGTAACTTCCCCTTTTCACTGTCGTAGATGAGATTTCCTGTTGAGATATGTTGTTTTCTTTTAAGTGGTTCCACAGCCTACAAACTGATGCAAACCGCTGGATGGAATGGCCTCTAAAGGTGCCTCTACTTCAGGACTTCACTCCCCTCCTCTCGGGGGCTGACAGTGGTCCCGGGCTTGGTCCAACACTGTCTTTTGCTCTGTGCTTGAAGATCTCCCCAGGACCAGGGGGTGACATGCCCAAGACTCTCACTCGGGGAAGTCAGAGAGAAGCGGGAAGAGATAATGAAGGGGGTGGTCTCTGAGGGAGGGGACTCCTGGCACTGCCCCCAGGGCTCCCCCTTGGTAGATTGCGTTCTCATAACTTCCCTGCCCCAGCCCCCTGCAGCTATGCTTCCATGGGCTGTCAGCTGAGGGCCTCTCTCTGTCCAATTTTTCTTGGGTGAAAACTGACGTTCAGGCTGGAGAAAGGAGGTGAGAGCCAAGATTTTCTCCCTCTCCCATTATCAGGACCTTGGACAGGTCTCTGAACTGCTGTGTGCCTCAGTTTGTCAAATAAATTCACATCCACAAAGTGCAAAAGACAAGGTCTGCTATGTAACAGGACTCAAAAAAAACTTTAGTTGTTATTATCACCACCATCATCATCATTGTCAAGAATTTGGAGCCCTGGGTTAGGAGTAGGAAGCTGGTTCCATGACTGCCTTGCTGTACATCCCTTGAGGGGAGTGACCCAGCCTCTCTGGGTCCTGTCTCTATGTCTATAATATGATAGGTGAAACTAGTTCAGCATTTCCCAAAGCATGATATGAGACTTGTGCCAGTTTTAAGTGGTTTCTGGAAGAAAGTTTGAAAAAAAAAACTATTAGGGAAAAACTATAACTGACATCTCAAATCTGTGTTTTCAGTGATCTGTTGCTTAGATTAAGCATCATTAAGGTGCCTACCCTCTGGAGCTCACCAGAGTCAATGACAAAAGGGCGTGGGGAGCAGAGGGAAGTCCCTGACACCTCTCACGGCAGTCCTCTTTCCCCACAGGTACCGCAGAGTCAGCTCTGAACTGTGAAGCAGGGCCACCTCATCTCAACTGCTCAGCCCCCATCAGGACCAAGCTGGAGCCCCTCCCATGTCCCCGTTAAACTTCCTGTATTGGTAACCCTGTGCTGACAGAGCCGTTACTCACCACCTTCCTGTTTCTTTAAAACCCTTCCACATTCCCCAGACTAAGTCCTCCCTATCTTTCATCCCTCATAGGACACCCCCTTTTTTTGTAGTCTTCTCCTCTTTGGTTACCTCCCTTATTTCCTTATTTCTTTACTGGGTTCCTAGGAGGTGTCAGCACCCCTATCCATCTGGCCTGGTCTTCTCCACTCCCAAACTGTGGGCTGCCCTATCTCAATACTATCCCATACATTTCCTGCGTCTTCTTGGACATTTCACCTCACTGTTACTTCAGCATAGCCATGCTTACTTTCTACATCCTCCACAAATCTCTGTCTCTCACCACTGCCCACTGATGCCTTCATCTCTCCCGTATAAACACTCCCCTTGGTCAATCGTGTGTTACCCCAGCACTCTCCCATTTAAGCTCTGGTTGGGTCTATAAAACCTCCTTGATAAAGCTCTTTGTTAATCCTGCCACCCCCAAACCTCCCTCCTGTCGTAATTCTATCCCTTCTCCAACTTTTCCCTCTGAAGCCTCTGTCCTTCCCTGCCTAACCTGGCCCACGATTCGCAGCCCACCTCATCCTCTAACCCCGTGAACTGCCCCCCACCATGTTCCCCTGAGCCTCCAAGGAGGGGGCTCAGGGAGGCCTGATGGCCTCCCGCCCCCCGTGGCCCCACAGCCCCCGTGGGCCAGGGGAAGCACCCCAAAAGACCCAGTGCCAAGGATGGGCAACCGCACCTTGGAGGGCTGCCATGTGGACTCTCGCGTGGACCACCTCTTCCCACCCTCCCTCTACATCTTCGTCATTGGTGTGGGGCTGCCCACCAACTGCCTGGCCCTGTGGGCCGCCTACCGCCAGGTGAGGCAACGCAACGAGTTGGGCGTGTACCTGATGAACCTCAGCATCGCTGACCTGCTGTACATCTGCACCCTGCCGCTGTGGGTGGACTACTTCCTGCACCACGACAACTGGATCCATGGCCCCGGCTCCTGCAAGCTCTTCGGGTTCATCTTTTACACCAACATCTACATCAGCATCGCCTTCCTGTGCTGCATCTCGGTGGACCGGTACCTGGCCGTGGCCCACCCGCTGCGGTTCACCCGCCTGCGCCGTGTCAAGACGGCTGTGGCCGTGAGCTCCGTGGTCTGGGCCACGGAGCTGGGTGCCAACTCGGCACCCCTGTTCCATGACGAGCTCTTCCGCGACCGTTATAACCACACCTTCTGCTTCGAGAAGTTCCCCATGGAGGGCTGGGTGGCCTGGATGAACCTCTACCGGGTCTTCGTGGGCTTCCTCTTCCCCTGGGCCCTCATGCTGCTGTCCTACCGCGGCATCCTGCGGGCCGTGCGGGGCAGCGTGTCCACCGAGCGCCAGGAGAAGGTCAAGATCAAGAGGCTGGCCCTCAGCCTCATCGCCATCGTGCTGGTCTGCTTCGCGCCCTACCACGTGCTCCTGCTGTCGCGGAGCGCTGTCTACCTGCGACGCCCCCGGGACTGTGGCTTCGAGGAGCGAGTCTTCTCGGCATATCACAGCTCGCTGGCCTTCACCAGCCTCAACTGCGTGGCTGATCCCATCCTCTACTGTCTCGTCAACGAGGGCGCCCGCAGTGACGTGGCCAAGGGCCTGCACCACCTGCTCCGCTTTCTGGCCAGCGACAAGCCCCAGGAGATGGCCAACGCCTCGCTCACGCTGGAGACCCCGCTCACTTCCAAGAGGAACAGCATGGCCAAGGCCATGGCAGCCGGCTGGGGGGCAGCTCTGCCCACCCAAGGGGACCAGGTGCAGCTGAAGATGCTGCCGCCGGCACAGTGAACCTTGAATCCTGCAGAGCCCCCACTCCCCCACTCCCTTCCCTTCTGGCCCAGTGTATGCAAATTGTATGTAAATAAGGCCCTGATACTATTCATAAAATGTAAGAAAATAGGAAAACAGTGAGGCTGATGTGTCACTGATCAGTCATCATCCTCTGCCATGACCCTCTGACAATTCAGTAGAACTGTGCCAAGCCCTGTGCTGGGTGGTGCCTGACCCGGCAGTGACAAATGGCAGCTCTGCCTCTGTCCTCACGGCTCCCCTTCCAATGGAAGAGACAGAGCTATCCCGGGAGGGTGATGCTCCAGAGTGGGCAGGGCTCAGGCAGGGGAGCCCAGGGGCTGGGGGAACCCAAGAGGGTCTCTGGCACAGTCTGGGGGATGGAAATGGCTTCCTAGAGGAGGGGACCAATAGATTAAGTTTCCAGAAGGTAAAGACAAAGAAGTCAGGATTATTTCCAACAAGGGAGTAAAAGTCTGTGATTCAAGGGGAAAGTGGAAGGAGAAATTCATTGAGTATTAAACAATCACTTGTGTCTTTGGGAAGCACCTGGTCATATAGAGTAGAGAGAGAGCAGGACAGAACATTTCAGAGTTTGGAGATAAACAGATTTCTCCAAGTGAGGCCTGAGGAGGAGGAGGGAGCATGTCAGAATCCAAATAAAAGGCCATTGGTCAACTGTCTGGAGGAGCAGGGAGCAGGATAGGCTTGGGAACGGGGCTCAGGACAAGAGAAGGGTATTCATTCATTCAAGAGAGATTTATTTATACCTATGCTGGCTGGTATAAACAAACAGTGACCAAGACAGCCCAGGCCCCGCCATCATGGAGCTCACAGTAAATGAGTAAATAAAGATAAATATTAAATTTGGAATCGAAGGACTTCCTTGGCAGTCCAGTGGTTAAGACTCCGCACTTCCACTGCAAGGAGCACAGGTTCAATCCTTAGTTGGTGAACTAAGATCCCATATGCTGTGTGGTGCAGCCAAAAAAAAAATGGAATTGGTAAGGATAATGGAGCAAAATAAAGCCAATTGAGAGGACAGAAAAAGACATGGAGTCTGATCTGGATCAGGAGAGTGGGGAGGGCTCACTGAGAAGGGGGCATTTGAGAAAAGACCTGAAGGAGGTGAGGGTTCAGATGGGAGAGCACTGCAGGCAGAGGGAACAGCAGGTTGAAAGCCCTGGAGTAAGAGAGTGCCTGAATTTTGAGGGCCAGCAAGTACACCCAGCAGTGTGGTGGGAGCGAAGGTGTGGGAGGACATTAAGAATGGAGATGAGACAGGTAGGGACAGGCGCCGATGTCCCAGAGCATTGTGAATCCATACGAGGACCTTGCCTTTTATTACAAGATAAATGGGAACCACAGAGGGGCTCTTAGCAAAGAACATTTGGGATTGACTTAAATGTTAACAGGAGTCCCAAGCTGTTGAGTAGGGAACAGAATAGGGCAAGTAAAGGCAGAAGCCAGAAGCCCAGGCAGGAAATGCTGACAGCTGGACCAGGGTCAGGGTGGAGCAAGCAAGGATCAGTGTCAGCTTTGGGATTTCTCTTGAAGGAATCCAATGATGGAAGAAATACAAGACCCTGTGGGATTGTGTAACCCTAATCCCTTGCCCATCCTGGGAAAAGGGTGACCAGAGGACCTGAATTAGAAGGAACTCTGGGAATGATCCCAGGCACTATTCACCAGAGAGGCCAAGTCATTAGCCCAAGGTCACACAGCCGGTGAGTCAGTGCTGAGACCATCCTGGGTTCCCTTTCCCCTCCCTGCCTCTGCCTCTGTTCCCACGCCCCAGAGTGGTCAAGGCTGCTGCCCTGGCTAATGGCGTTCCCCTCCCTCCCCTGGCCCTCAGGGGTCAACCAGGAATGGCTGTCCTTCCAGAACCAGACTGGAGAGCAGGAGGAGGAAACACCCAGCTCTGGACAGGCCTTGACCCCTCTGGGTGTATAAGAGGCTCCAGGCTAAGGAGATGTGAAGCCTACCCTTGCCCCGAAAGTTCCCAGACACACACACACACACACACACACACACAGGCATAAATACACCCTTGCCCCGACACACACACACACACACACACACACACACACACACACACACACCCCCACGGGCATAAATACACCCTTGCCCCGACACACACACACACACACACACACACACACACACACGGGCATAAATACACCCTTGCCCCGACACACACACACACACACACACACACACACACACACGGGCATAAATACACCCTTGCCCCGAAAGTTCCCAGAAGTGGTTCCTGAGAGAAAGAAAGAGGAGGGAGGAGGGGAATGAGGGGGAAAAAAAAAAAGAACTTAATGAGGACAACATTTTTGCAGGAGGAGGGTTGGGTCACTGAGATGCAGGAAGTTGGGGCTCTGGTGTTGTGGGAGAAAGAAAAGAGGGAGGCCTTGGATCTGGCAGGGGGGGTGGGGGGTTGTAATTTTCCCACCCTGTCTCATTGCAGTACAGCTACCAGGATGGACATGTAGGGAGCCAGAAGCTTTCTGAACATGGGCCCCTCGGGGAATCAGATGAAAGCCTGAACACTACCCCTCCACCAAATGCTCATTCCCATTCATTCAATAAGTATTGAGCACCTACAGTATGCCAGAAATTGTTCTAGGAGCTGAGGAAACAGTAGTGAATTATACACAAAAAAATCACGTACAAGTTTAGAAGTTTCCTAAATGCATCAAGTGGAACCTCAGCCCCACTCCTAAGTAGGTTCTTGGACCCCAGGCTAACACGTTACCCCAGGGATCAGGAGAAGACTCTAGACTGGGGCTCAAGAAACCCAAGGGGTTTCTCTCCTGATTACCCATGGAACTCTGGATAAATCCTTGTCAATTCTCTGGCCTCAGTTGGTCAGTCTGTAACATGGGGGAGCAGTTGGTTCCGAGTGAGTGAGTGATGGATCTGTAATAGGTCCCAAGCTCCTTCACACCTTCAGTCCAACAGGGATCCTGGAGAGGAGTTGTTTTTATGGAGTCTTGGCATTCTTAGTAATTTAGAACATCAGGGTTCATACATGTCAGTATCACCATTATCACAGATGGAGAAATGGGAGTCCATCAGGGCCAGGGAAGTGACAAAAGACACACAGGGAGTCCGAGAGGTTGCCGAGGAAAGCCCTGGGTCCCCCGACTCTGACCTGACGTTTGTTTCCTTCTGTACACAACTCTGCTCCGTGGACTTTCCCTCGCCCCCTGCCTCTTTGAGAATCTCTCAATTACCCATTAGCACTCCACCACCAGGCATTTCTCTCGGACGACCTTGTTTACATGATTTTGCTCCCCGCTGGGTAAGGGATGACAGTCTGGGACATGTTCTTTAAACGCCTTCCTGAGCCAGCTCCCTAGGGACCCTCCTCCCCAACGGAGGAAGTGGGCCTGCTTGAGAAAGGGTAAGTTTATTAGCCGAGAGACTGGGTTATCAACCTCTCCTGGCTGAGAGACCTCGTGCCACTCCCCTGGCCCCTTTTGGGGCCTGTTTGTCTGTTACTTGGGAAAGGGTTGAAAATAGCTGTTTCTGGAGATAAAATGCACCCTCACGTTGAAGTTAGCAATAAGGATGCTAATACCTGTGCAGTTATAAGGGCTGTTTATTGGGTGATTCGCATCATTCTAAACACTTAACATAGTTCACTCATTAAGCATTTATATTCAAGATTCTCATGCAAACCTCATAACAACCTAATAAGGAATGTGCCGTCTTATGATTCCCATTCTGTAGATGGGAAGGCTGATACTCAAGAGAGGTTAAGTCACTCGCCATACACAGCAAGTAAACCGCGGAGCTGGGATCTCACTACAGGTCTAGTTTCTAGTTTCTCACTACATGGCTAGTTTCTTACGACCATTGACAGCTCTAAACTGAGGGAGAAAAAATAAATAAAATAAACTGAGGGAGAAGGTGCATTTGGGACTCGTGAGCCCTAACTAGGACTAATTAAGACTGCTCCTTTGGAGAAGCCGCCCAGGTACGCGACGTCACGGAGGAAGGCAATGACGTCAGCCAAAGCGGGCGTGGGAACGCATATAGGCTGCAGCGAGCCGTTTAACGGCACCACCCTCTGACAGCCTCACTTCCGCCGTATATTTGCATATTCATCGAACGGACGTCGGAGCGTCAGCGTCGACGCCGTGACGTCATGGAGCGCCCCAGCGGTTCCCCGGGGCGTACGCGCGTACGTACGCACGCACGGCGACGAGAGGGCGGGGGAGGAGGGAGCGATCTGAGGCGCCCCTCCCAGTCAGCAAGGTTGCGTGTGCCCCTTGCGGCAGCCAAGATGGTGGTGGGCGCGTTCCCTATGGCGAAGCTGCTATATTTGGGCATCCGGCAGGTCAGTAAGCCGCTTGCCAACCGCATTAAAGAGGCCGCCCGCCGAAGCGAGTTCTTCAAGACCTATATCTGCCTCCCGCCGGCCCAGCGTGAGTCTGACCCCACGTCCCTCCAACCTTTCCATTCTCTAACCCTTCTCAGGTGGTTGCTCAGGAGATGGGCTTCTGTTCACAACCAATCACAGCCGAACCGGCAAAGTCTTGAAACCAATAGGGAGGGTTCCTTGGAGAGGGGCATACGAGTAGCCCAATAGTAAGAACGGGCATGGGGTGAAGGGCGGTACAAAGTGCCCGCGCTTGATTTGGGAATATTAGCCAATAGAGGAAAAGAGCGCGAGGAGACTGACGTCTAGACGAGCCAATAGTGTGGGTAACGGGAGTGATTTGGGCGGGGCATGCCAGGACAGAGAGGAGCTGGGGAGAGCTGAGGAAAAATTTGCCCGGGTCGTTTGCCAAACCATCCTTGGGTGGCTTCATTCCTCAAACTCCACCTCGTGCCTCAGTTTCCCTCCCGTCCTGGGAAGTGAGGGGTACTTTTTTCATCTGTTTAGGTCATTCGTTTGTCCCAGTTGTACTCCGGGGAATAGGCCTAGGTTAGGGGCGTGACTCGGGGCAAAGTCTGGCGTCTGGAAGCGTGACATGGGAATCTGGCTAAAGGAGTCGTTTTAACTAAAGTGGACATTCATCCGTCTGTTTATTAACCCACGCATACACCATATTTGCTCTTCCATTCATTCAGTAGACAGGTCGTGCTGGCTTTTTGCTGGGCTGGGAGACACATGATCCATCATTGTCACTCCAGAGCGGTCAGGATGGTGCCAACTCCAGAGCTGAGAGACCTCCTGACCCAGGGGCGTGTGGTCGGGAAAGCTGTCTAGACTCTAGAGGAAGGCTGCCTGAGCTGAGATCCGAAGGGCATAGTAAACATTTAAAATACGGGCTATTGTGAGAAGATGATCTATGTGCTAAGGGCCTGTGGGAGCAAAGAATAAGGAAATTTAACCTAATTTGCTGGGTCAGGGAACCACCATTAATCCAGCTGGTACTTCATTTAGTTGGTGTTTTCTGAGTGTCTGCCCTGTGACTGGCCTTGTGCTGGGCAGTACTGGTGAAACAGCAGGAATCAAGCCAGCCCTAGTCTGTGCCCTCAAGGAACTCACAGTCGGGTGAGGTTATATCCGTCCTTCAAGGTGATGACCCAGAGTGGGCAGAGCTTGGATAAGGGAGCCCACTGGACACTTGACCTGATGTAGCATTCAGGGAGAGCTTCCTGGCAGAGGAGACCTCTGGGCTGGGAACTGAAGGGTGAGAAGAATGTCACCAGACAGCACGGGAACAGGGATAATGTTGAGGGAGAGTGAGGAGTGTGTGTAAAGGCCAAATGGTTAAGGGAAGCACACTTCTTTTCTTTACAAGTTTGGATGCCTCAAATTTGCTTTGCGGGGCCTGGAATTCATGATCTTTTGGTGTTTGGTCGGTTGTCTGCCAGAGTTGCAGACCTTAGAGTGGAAAAGTGTTGGATTTCAGTTACCGAAGTGCTTTCCTACAAGCTTTCTCGTTTGACTCTCACACTGTTTTGTCCCCGTGTCAGGGAGGGGAAATGACTCCCTGCAGTTTATCAAAGAGAAAACTAAAGTCTTGAGAGCAGAAGGGAATTGCTGAGGTCACACATGGAGTCTGGGCCAGACCTAAACCCTGGCCCTTTAAGGCAGGACTTAAACCCTGCATTCTGGATTCCCAGAGCTGGTTTCTGTTTCCTGCCACTGCCTTTCTCCCAAACACCGTGGGATGTCTTAGTATTGTGGTTTAAAAAGCAGCAACTTGAGTCAAGCTGACATGGGTTCCAAACTGGGTCCGCACTTCTCAGCCAGGTGGTTTTGGGAAGGTCACTAACCCCCTAAGGTTCAGTTTCCTCCTCTGCGCAGTGGATATTATATAATAGCTACATTTAATGGGCACTCACTTTGTGCCAGGCAGTGTGCTAAGCGCTTCACAGCATTAAATCCTCACCAATTATTCTGAGTTAGACACTGTTATTATTCCTATTTTGTGTATATGCTGCATGTACATTTATGCTATAAATAATACTTACCTCATCCTGTTGTGAGGAGTAAGTGGATGTAAAACGGTAGGTCAGTGCATGGCTCTGAGTTGTGGCTGTCGTGTAGATGTTATGGATACAGCAGAGAAGAAAAAGCAAAACATTTTGTCTTCAGGAGACCTTACAGTCTCAGTTTTGGGGGAAAGCCAGACAATAAAGAAAACAGTCAAGTGTGAAGTATATTCGATAGCACAAACTGCTCTGGAGAAAACATCAGGGATGCAGAAGGAGGAGTATTTGGGGGACAGTTGTGAAGTTTAGATAGGGTTATCAGGGTGACCTCATCGACAACATGAGGAGAGGAGGGAGCAAGCAGTGCGGGTGTCTGGGGGAAGAGCTTTCTCACCCAAAGTCTCCACACCTGCCAAGGCCCTGAGGTGAGCACGCGCCTGGCATGTTTGGCGAACATCGAGGAAGCCAGTGTGGCTGAACAGAGGGACTGAGTGGAGGCTGAGGGCCGAGCGGGTGGTGGTGGGAAGAGGGCAGATCATGCAGGGCCTGGGGGCCTCTGCCAGTGCCTTGGCTTTACTCTGAATGGCTGGGACTCACAGAGGGTCTGAGCAGGGGAGGGACAGGATCCGAGTCCAGTTTTCATGGGATCCTTTTGGCAATCATAGGGTGAGAGTGGTTGCAGGGAGGAGACGACTACAGGAGTCCAGGTGAGTGGGGAAGTCACTTGCCCACTGCCTCACACTCTTTCCCCAGCCACTTCTTTCTAAAATTTCACACTCCCTGATAGTGGTATGGTCATCAGTTATATGCCCATCAACACCTAGTTCACTCTTATTAGCTTTCAGCAGATTTGTTTGGTCTTTGCCATCATACATGAATGTGTGTAGGAATGTATACACACAATCTTTTTTTTTTTCCCTGAAAAATTTGTAAATTAGTCTTGGACATGGTTCTAAACTCCTAAATATTTCAGCCTGTATTTTCTAAGAACAAAGACCTTCTATATAACACAGAACCAGTATCACACCTGAGAAATTTAGCATTGATAACAATAATATTGGTGACAATATTGTTTAATATACAGCTTCTATTTAATATATAGCTCATATTCTGGTCCCCAAAATGTCCTTTTTAAGCTGTTTATTATTTTTATTTTTAATCTAGAGTCAGCTCAGTGATCATGCACTGCATTTGATGATCCAGCCTCTTTAGTATCCTTTAACCTACAGCAGGTTTGGCAGCCTGGCCCAGTGCCGGTCTTTGTAAATAAAGTTTTATTGGAACACAACCATGTCCATTTGTTATACATTGTCTGTGGACACAGAGATGGATTTCTGTGGCCCACAAATGTAAAATGGTTACTCTGTGGCCCTTCACAGAATAACTTTGCTGGCCCTCCTCTATAATAGTATCCCTGTCCTTGTGACGTTGACTGGGGTAGTTGTTCATAGTGTCCTGCAATCTGAAGTTTTCTGATTACTTCCTCTGATTTGATTCACGTTGAGCATATTTGGCAGGAACACTACAGAACACCTAAGGACATCACCTCAGGGGGCTCCTGATGTCTGTTTGTTCCGTCATTTGTGGTGCTAACTTGGATCCCTTGGTTAAGGTGGCAACCACTAAAAGAACCTTTCCTTTTCCCCTTAGTAATGAATAAGCAGTAGATTTATTTGAAAGGTAGCTCCAGCAGGATTTCCTGTGGATGGGGTGTGACAGGCGGTCTGGTGGAGGGGCGGGCTGCACAGAAAGCACCAGGAGCTCAGTGGGGGGACAGGTTTGGTTGGAGAGGCTGTTTGATGTTGGAATGCACTGACTTATCAGATTTACACTTTTTGAATTATGTTGTTGTATTGTCCTCATACTGTTAACTGCTATTCACCACGGCCCCCGTCCTAGGCAACTGGAGTTTTCCAGAGCTATGGCTACTGTGTGTTCTCCCAGGTCAGGCCTCCCAAGCTGACCCACACATCCAGCGACTGTACCTTTGGCTAAGATTCTTTAGGCACAGAGGGTGAGCCTGGCCATGTGTCTCCTCACAGTAGAAGCTGAAGGAGTAGGTGTGTCTGCCTGAGAAAGAACAGTAAATGCAGGAAGCATAAGTCATCGGTGACGCACTGTGTTGGGGAGGCAACGATCTTTTTCAACCAAGATTTCTTGGGGAGAGAAAATAAAAGAGGGCAGTGATGCCAGGCAGGTTGGGGCCATGCTTGCAAAGTACACCGTGGGAAGAGCTGTGGGAGGTCTCTGGGCAGTGGGAAAATTCCAGTGTGTTTCCACTTAGGCCTTTGGAGAACACTGGTCATTTTTCCAGTTTGCTACCCTGGTGGGCAGAATAATGAGCCTTCCCCTCCCACCCTGCCGAGATGCCCACATCTTAATTCCAGGGACCTGTTTGAATGTGTTATCTTATGTGACAGAGGAACATTATTATGTGCCTGATTGAATCAGGTATTTGGGGAACAAGAGAGCAACCTGAATTGTACAGGTGGGCCCCGTGTAATCACCCCAGTCCTTATAGGTGAAAGAAGGAGACAGGAAAGGCACCCATTTGAAGACAGAGGAGGGACCGTGAGCCCAGGAATGCAGGTGGCCTGTGGAAGCTGGAAGAGGCAGGAAAACAGATTCTTCCCTACAGCTTCAGGAAAGGAGCTCTCACTTACTGACACAGAGCGTAGCCTAGTGAGAACCATTTCAGGCTCCTGACCTTTGAAACTGTGGATAACAAATGCGAGTTGTTTTAAGCCACTGCCTTTGTGGTCATTTCTTACAGAAGGAATAGGAAACTAATACACCATGTAATTCTCTCAGGCGACTGGGAGAATTTTTTCAGAAGAGCTCCGCTGTGGTCATTCTTACAAGTTTTGGCTTTGGAGTTGGTTTCTGTTTTCTTTTGCTTACAAAGCAATGTGACCTACTGTTTAAGGGCTTTACACAGCGACTGTTTTATTTTTCTCTCACAGTTTTGTGCCTTGACTGGGCTCAGCTGGCTGGTTCCTCTGCCCGTCTGTCCTGGTGGTATCTCAGGGGGCTTCAGTCAGAGGGCAGCCGGGCCTGGAGTCATCAGGAGGCTCGACTGGGGTGTTGGGATATCCCATTCCCTCTCTCCGTCTCAGTGTTGTCTGCAGACCTCTCTTTTCCACGTGGTCTCTCCGCTCATGGTCGCTTAGGGCTCGCTGGAGCCGGATTTCCACGAGAGAAGGAGCAGAAGCTTCAGACCATTTAAGGACAGGACCTGGAACCACACAGCATCACTTTGGGCATGCCCTGTTGATCCCAGCAGCTCCGGCACAGACCAGAGGGAGTGTGGGAGGGGACCGCACAGGGCGCGATACAGTCACCAAAGGCAGTTTGCCACAGGGGAGACACTCCTGGCTTGGCATCTTGGCACCACTAATAAGCTGTGTGACTTTGGGCAAACAGCTTGACCTCTTCGAGACTCCCAAGTCCATGTTTGTCAGATAAGGGTGACAATAGAACTCACCTCCCAGGATTCTCGTGAGGATCCAAGAGCCAGTGGATATCAAGGCCTAGCCCAGAATGTGTGGATCTGTTCGTTAGTGCTGGCTGTGATAATCTGTTCTTATCCTACGTGGGCATTACTGTCCAGAGGCTGAACACTCTGCCTCCAGGTAAAGGCTTCCCGCACTCAGCGTGCTGCTCTGCCGTTCGCTGTGTTCCTGGGCGAGTCCTTCTGCTTTTCTGTACCTCGGCTTCCTCCTCCGCACAGTGTAGCACTCACCGTCTGAAGGGAGGATCTGTCAAGTACGCGAATACCCTTAGCCCAGGCCTGGCACGTTCTAAGTTCAGTGACTTAGAGTGAACTCTGTATCTTGGTTGGGTGGAGTGGGCAGAAACTAGTCTCTGGAGCTGAGCTGTCTGCCTGCATGTGAATCCCAGTTCTGCTATTTTCTGTGTGTCCCCAAGGTAAGTTATTTTGCTTCTCTGGGTGTTACTTTTGTTGTCTGTAAATTGTATCATTATAATTCATATTCCATGAGTTCATATATCCATAAAGCATTAAACAGTTCTTGGCTCTTAAGTGCTGCATAATTCTTTGTTGAATGTATGGAGATGTCAGGCACCATACTATTTTGATCATTATCATCGTCTTTGGAGGGTAGCGCTTGCAACTATCCATTTATCATCCTATAGTATTTTTTAAATTTTAAAAAAATTATTTGTGTATTTAGTCATTACTTTTGGCTGCATTGGGTCTTCATTGCCGTGCTCAGGCTTTCTCTAGCTGTGATGCACGGGCTTCTCATTGTGGTGGCTTCTCTTGTCGCGGAGCGCAGGCTCTGGGCATTCTCAGTAGTTTTGTGGCACAGGGGCTTAGTTGCCCCAAGGCATGTGGGATCTTCCCAGACCAGGGATCAAATCTGTGTCCCCTGCACTGGCAGGCAGATCCTTAACCACTCTACCACCAGGGAAGTCCCATCATCATCTTAATACTAAACTTTCGAGTGCATTCCTTCTCAGGGTGCACTCCCTGGTGGCCTCTTGTAGCTGAGCTGTCAGTACTTAGGCCTCTAGGTGGTGTTGGTGTCTCTTCCTCAGTCATTCCTCATAGCCTGGCCACAGGCAGAGGAGTTGGGCCCTCCCCATGAACATTTCTAACTAGCACAGGACAATTACGTTGATCTGATGGAACTGGAGGTATATCTTTGAGCAAAGAAAAGTGAGAAGGTCAAAGAGAGAGAGGACAGTGTGGCTGAGTAGAGAACCTCCTATGACCCAATGCTTCCTAAAATACTTGAAGCATCCTTTGGAATGAATGGTTTGTACCTTCAAGGAAGAAGAGGGACTCCTCGCAGAGCAAGGAGAAATCAAGAGCAAAGAGCCAAGGAGGGGAGCGAGCACAGAGGCTACCTGATAGTCTGGGGACATCGACAGGTTCACGTGGCCTCAGGGACAGAGGCTGTGTTGTGGGAAAGCTGGACAGGGGACCACCTTGTGCACAACCAGCTCCCAGAGAAGGTACCCCTCAGGGGAAGAGAGGACTAAAAAACCCATCCTGCAAAGACACACACCCTTAGATCTAGGTAGAGATTGAAAACGTCTTCCTCTGTGAATTGGTGGCCACTGACTGTTCCTGTGTGGGTTTGAGGCTTAATTTATACTCTTTGAAAGGTCCTGGAAACAGCAGGCTGAGAATGAACCTGGGTCTGTGTGCCCCTAAGCACCTGGTCAGGACAAACATTAACCCTCCCTGGAGGAGGTCTCCCCCCTCTGCCTGGGCCTTGGAGAATTCCTTCAGGTAGAGTTCCAGCAAATATGATCTCATGAGAAAAAATTGTGTGCGGTACAGAGAAGCAGGCACCATGATCAAGAGTCAGCAGATACAAAATATGGCAGCTCAAGACCTGCCAACATTGTGGATACAGGAATGGTCAGATGTGGACATAAAAGAGCTCTGCTTGTGTATGGAAAGGATAAAATAGGAGGGATACAAAAATACAAATGAGTGCAATACAGAATCACCAGGGAGTTGGGTAAAAAGCCAGATAGAACTCCAGAAAGTGACAGATACAATTGACATTCAGAGCTCAATAGGATTACACAAACCCCAGACTAAATACAGCTGCTGTGAAGACTGATGAGCTGAAAGTAGATGCCCTGAAGGGGAAAAAAAGTGAGGTGGGTGCTCCCCTTAGCCATCCAGGATCCTGATTGGGTCCATCTGGGGAAGGAAGAGCTGGGCATTTTTATTTTTAATATTCTTCAGAAAGGATCCTCGTGTGCATGACTGTTTGAAAACCACTTCCCTGAAGTCTATTTATAATCTCCAGAGCACCATATCAGTTATGTTACACAGCAGCAGGCTGATGTTGGTGACTTCCAAACAGTTTCATCATGCTCTCCTATTAAGGAAACATTTTGAGCATTCTCCCCTAGTATGAATGTATGTATGTGTGTATATGTATATATGTGTGTGTGTGTGTGTGAAGTGAAAAGAAAGTGAAAGTCGCTTAGTCATGTCCAACTCTTTTCGACCCCATGGACTACACAGTCCATGGAATTCTCCAGGCCATAATACTGGAGTGGGTAGCCTTTCCCTTCTCCAGGGGATCGTCCTAACCCAGGGATTGAACCCAGGTCTCTGACATTTCAGGCGGATTCTTTACTAGCTGAGCCACAAGGGAAGCCTGTGTGTGTATATATGTTACAATATGAAGAGAGAGAGAGAGAGAGATAACTATATAGTTAATTAGGAGTCATATATAGCTGACATATTAATATATATTATGTGCATATTAATATATTATGTGCCTTAAAAACATTTAAAAATTAGGAAGGATGAAACTAATATTGAAATAAAAATTTTTTGTTTTATGTATTCCTAGCTCCCCAAATATTTTTGCCCTCACTAAGAATATTTTCCTATACAGACGTTGTTAAGTGCATTTGGAAGCTCTCCATGAGACCCTCTGTGAGAGTTGCAACATTCTTTGTGGACAGCTGTCACAGCTGGCAAAGACCCCACTAAGATACAGAGGTCCAAAGGAGGAGAGTGTGCCGTCAGCTGCTTTTAATCCCCCTGCTCAGTTTTCATCCCCACCCTTCATATGCAGAGGCAGTTGTTGGAATTTCCTCTTCCTGGTCTTGTTAGACGTTCAGTCCTTGGTTTCTGAGCAGGAGTCTTTAAGAAGCCCCTGTGTGAGAACTTGGTTTGCAGCCTAGACTGTCCCTGGGAATTGATTTGCCCAGCTGCAGTGCGCTGAGTGGACAGCAGAGGGCGCCCGTGTCAGTCCTTTTCTCTTTAGGTCTGCCACCTGGGGATGCTGGCACCTGCCGGTGGAGGGGCCCTAGAGGCCTTTTCTGGGTGTATCTCTATATGCCTGTGGTGCTTGTTGTTGAGTCGCTCAATCATGTCCGACCCTTTGCAGCCCCATGGACTGCAGCACACCAGGCTTCCCTGTCCCTCACTATCTCCTGGAGTTTTCAACCATCTCATTCTCTGCCATCCCCTTCTCCTTTTGCCTTCAGTGTTTCCCAGCATCAGGGTCTTTTCCAGTGAGTTGGCTCTTTGCATCAAGTGGCCAAAGTATTGGAATTTCAGCTTCAGTCCTTGCAATGAATATTCAGGGTTCATTTATTATATGCCTAGTAAAGCTTAATTTCTTCTCGTGATCTTCTTCCTCTCCCTTTTCTTACCTTCCTTCCTGCTTTTTCAAACAAACATAACTGTGACTTCTGACATTTTCTCCCTCTGCACCAGAGAAACTCCTTGTCCACCTGTCCTTGAGACTCCCTGGTCAGTTCCTTAGAAACCTATCCTGATGGCTCGGCCTCCCAGGGTGTGCTCCTGTCTCTAACTGGGGTCTTAACCCTCATTTCTAGCTAATTGGTTCCCTCTCTGTTTCTGCTGCCCTGGCTCCAGTTGACCCCACATCAGACCCCTAAGCCACTGTATTTCTTCAGATCCCCACACTCCCTCTCTTTCCTCAGTGATCTTCCGGCTTCCAGACCCACCTCGGTCCTGCCTTTGATGTGCACACAGCCACAGTAGCTCCCTTCTGCTGAAGGCCTAGTGTGTGCTGAATTCTGTGCTGTGTTTTATCTCTTTTCTTTTTAAAATTGAATCATGTTTTATTTTGGGGTTTTAGGGTTTTCTTTCCTCTGAAGTTTTTTGGGAGGACTTACTAAATTTGCAAAAGTAATATATGCTTATTGTGAAAGAAAGAACAAGACACAAATTAGTTTGTGCTCATCTGTGATGAATTGAAAACCCAGCCAATAAATCTTAACCAAACCTTAAGTCTAAGGGATGTTTATTGTTGGTGGAGGAAGGTGGCTTGTGGTTGGTTTGGTGGCTTGGTGATGTCATTAGGAACCTGAGGACTCTTTCTATCTTTACCATCTTGGTGTTCAGGCAATAACTCCCCTCAAGGCCTCAAAGGAACTGCTGGAGCGCCAAACATGCCTTTATACTGCTGTGTCCAAAGGGAAAAAGTGTGTGTGTGTGTGTGTGTTCATGTGCGTGTTTATATGTGGGATGGGGGTTCTAGGGAAATGAGAGAAGGCCCTGCAAGGAGAAAAATATTTTCCCAGAAGCCCACAGGGGACTCCCCTCACTGCTGATTGACCAGAGTTGAGTCATAGGCTCTCGCTCTCTGGGAAGGTCCTGGTGGTCAATGGATATAGCTTCTGGGCTCTAATGGCAGGAGTGGGCTTGGTCGCTCCATCGTGTCTGACTCTTTGTGTCTCCATGGACTGCAGCACGCCAGGCTTCCCTGTCCTTCACCATCTTCTGGAGCTTACCAGGCTCATCTGTCCTGGGGATTCTCCAGGCAAGACTACTGGAGTGGGTTTCCATGCCCTCCTCCAGGGGATCTTCCCCACCCACGGATTGAACCCAGGTCTTCTGCATTCCAGGCAGATTCTTCTACCAGCTGAGCTACCAGAGAAGCCCATTGGCAGGAGAGAATGGAGTTAATAAGACAGTAAAGAATGTTACAAAGTGAACACAAGGTTGTCGTCGTCCTTCTCTATGTTAATTTATTTCACCACACCCCATGAGGTATGCCATCACTGACATACCTAAACGGATGAAGAGACTGAGCAGAGCAGTTATGCAACCTGCGCAAGGGTGCACGGGTGCTGAGTGGTAGAGCTGGGGCCGGATTGACTGGTTCCAGTTTGCACCCAGTGTGTGCAGCCTCATTCCTAGTCTCTACAGGCAGCCTTGCTGAATCTCCCACTGGATATTTCATTCATGCACAAGCCTTGACTGTGCCAACATCCCCACAAGCCAGGGTTTATGATCCCCACTTTGAAAAAGAGGAAATGGACAAAGTCAAGGAGCATTAGTTCCTCCTCAAGGGCTATAGATAGTATTCTTTGCGATGTCCTGTGAGCTGTTTTGCAGGTACTGACATCCTCACCAGGTGGGAGACGTCAACTGTATGCTGCCCACAAGCTTGCAAACCCCAGACTGGTTTTGGAATCAGAAGATTGATAATGTTGGCCCCCGATTACATCACCAACAACCAATCAGAAGAATGTCCACCAGCTGATCGATCATGCACCCCACCTTCCCTCTGCCTCATTCTGTCTCTAAAAACCTTTCCTTGAAAGCCATCAGGGAGTCTGTGCCTGGACTGCTTGCTTGGTGCCCTGCAATAAACACTACACTTTCCTTAACAACAACAAAAAAAGGAAATGGAGGTGTAGAGAGGTTGAGAAATGTCCCCAAGCTCACACAGCATGCAAGTAGCAGATCCAGAACTTGAATCCGGGAACTTAGAGCCCAGTAAACTCTTAGCCTCTGTTAGCTGCTTCCCTTGTGCCTCTTACATCCCCAGATGCCTTCTGTACTAAGTTAAGTTGTACAGACTCTCCAGATCTGGACAGGGAGTAGAAGTGGAATTATATTCTGGAACAAGGACTTGCTTCAGTCCATCAGGCATCTGTGTACTTGACTCATTCTGTCTTTATCTAGTGCCAGCTGTGTGCCAGGAGCTATTCTAGGAGGTGTGACAGACAACAGAACAGACAAAAGACGCTCCTCTCACGTTTGAAGTGCTAGTACCCGCCTAGTGACTCCAGGGCACAGGGAGGTCGTTCTTCCCGGGGTGAGTCTCAGGGGTGCAGCCTGTGTCTCGTCCTCAGCGCTGAGCCAGTCCCTGTGGCCTGGGAATGCCGTGCTCCTATTGGCCAGCCTGAGGGCGGGTTAACCCTAAGAAATCTTTTAGACCCAGAGTGTGGGACATGAGATTCACCAAGGTGTGGAAAGACAGAACCAACCGTGTTTCCTGTGGTGACTGGTGCGTCACCCTTGTCTCAGGAGGCAGTGAAGGGGGACTGGACCAGGTTTGCCAGACAGGGTTCCCGCTTGTGGCAGCACAAGTCTCTTAACACCCAGAGCACTGTCGGGGTGCGCTCTCAACGGGCTGGAAGGCATCCAGCAGAAAGGGCAGCCGGCCCAGGGACTGGCTCAAAGCTGTGTTTACTCTGAATGGTAATTTCTTAACTGATGATAATAGTTCTCATTTATTATGCTTTCTGTGATCTTAACAAATGATATTAACCACCTTATTAGGGAGTTTATGTGATTGTCCTGGTTGTATGAATGATGAAATAGCCCAGAGACCGTTAAGTTCTCCAAAGCAACACTGAATAAGAAATCAAGCCTCACAGGCTCCCAAACGCCTCCTCTTACATTTAGTTACTAATATCTGATTGTCTGCATATTACTTATTGTAGTACAATACCGTATACAGTGCAATACAGATCTAAAGGTTAGTAAAGATGTATAGTTTAATGAGCATTAACAAATGCATGTGCCCATACAATCAGCATTCAAGACATAAAACATTCCCATAGCTCTGGGAGAAGTTCCTTTCTTTCCTGCTCTGCTGCCCTGTATGACCCCTCTCACTGTAGGTTAGCTTTGTTGTTGTTTTAGTTGCTAAATTGTGTCCAGCTCTTTGGACTGTAGCCCACCAGGCTCCTCTGTCCCTGGCATTTTCCAGGCAAGAATACTGGAGAGGGTTACCATTTCCTTCTCCAGGGGATCTTCCTGACCCAGGGCTTGAACCCACGTCTCCTACATTGGCAGATGGATTCTTTACCACTGAGCCACCAGGGAAGCCCATAGACTAGCTTTATGTATTGTTAAATGTCATGTAAATGGAATCACACAGGATGAAGCTCATGTCTAGCTTTTGTTCACAAGATGCTTTTGAGATATTTCCTTGTTGCTGTATGTATCAGTTCATTTTTAAAAATTGCTTTTAGTGTATATTCTTTTATTCCAATACTTATATGAATAGCCTACATTTTGTTTATCCACTCTCTTAGTCATTTGGGTTTCCATTGATTGATGAGAAACTTGAGTAAAGTGAGGAAATATTGATGTTTGGAGAGGAGTGTTTCAGGCATAAGGTATAGTAGGTGCAAAGGCCCTGAGGCTCGAGCATGCCTATCCAGTTCTAGAAACAGTGGGGAGGCTTGTGTGGCTGGAGCAGAGGTTGATGGGAAGAGTAGGCAGTCAGAGGTCAACCTCCAAAGGTCACTCCCCAGGCACCTTCCAGAGGTGTTCTGGGCGTGATCAGGTGTATTATATGCATAAACTTAACTCACATAACAGATTGTGTACTCTTCACTTTCCAGTTTTAGAAACAGTGGGGAGGCTTGTGTGGCTGGAGCAGAGGTTGATGGGAAGAGTAGGCGGTCAGAGGTCTACCTCCAAAGGTCACTCCCCATGCTCCTTCCAGAGAGAGGTGTTCTGGGCGTGATCAGGTGTATTATATGCATAAACTTAACTCACATAACAGATTGTGTACTATTCACTTTGTTCCGTGTCCTATTTTTTCCCTGTTAACTGCATACCTTGAACATTAGGTGATTCTTGGGTTAGGCTCTCCCAGAGAATGCTGTCATCAGCATTGCAGTCTGTGTGGCACATGGCAGGTGGCCTTCAGGCTGCAGATGTGGATTCACCCCACGCCCCGCACTCCTGCAGGGGGAGTGTTAAGGGAATCCTTCCCAGAGCTCCAGTTTCACCGGATTTGCCTGAGGAATCTGCTGGGTTCCCTGCCTTCCTCCCTCCCTCTTTTCCTTCCTTCCCTCCCTTTTCAATGGCTCTGCTCCCAGGAAAAGAAATTCTGGGAGAAGTATGAAAAGAGAGGCAAATCTCCTCTCCCTTCCTACTGATGCATTACTCCATATCGAAAACCAGCCAGCATAACAAAGGAACAATTTAGAATATTGATGGAAGGAATGCTTTCCCCAGTCCACCTTATTAAGATGTGCATCTGTGGTCAAAATTTACTTT
The DNA here is from genome assembly GCF_033118175.1 of Dama dama. Lineage (NCBI taxonomy): Eukaryota > Metazoa > Chordata > Mammalia > Artiodactyla > Cervidae > Dama > Dama dama. The sequence goes on along the minus strand of NC_083684.1, from coordinate 58,796,181 downwards.
TTATGTTAGGTAGTTATTAATATGTATCAAATTGTGTCATATATGATATTTTGATCAGCTGATATACTAGTAACATGGAGAGGGAAATGGCAGCCTACTCCAGTATTCCTGCCTGTATAATTCCATGGACAGAGGAGCCTGGGGGGCTCTTTGTGACAGGGTCACAAAGAGTCGGACATGACTGAATCAAGTTAGCACACACACATACTAATAATAATTATAAGGGTGACTCAGTCTTAGAGAAGAATTTAAGATCACAAGAAACGAAAATTTTGATCTTAATTCATAGGCACATTTTTTTTGTTTCAGAGAAATATAATAGGACATTTGCGCATAATAATATGTCATGTTAGGATAAGATTTTGTAGAGAAAGTAGAATATAGATTGAACATTAAGAGAGTAAGGAACAGTGCAGACACTGTTAAGGAGGAGCTGCTGGGTGTTTATCTTTAAAATGAACCATAGTAGGGCTTCCCTAGTGGCTCAGTGGTAAAGAATCCGCCTACCAATGCAGGAGACACCGGTTTGATCCCTAGTCTGGGAATATCCCACATGCCTTGGGACAACTTAGCCCATGTGCCACAACTACTGAGTCTGTGCTCTAGAGTCTGAGAACTGCCACTGCTGAAACCTGAAAGCTCTAGAACAAGATAAGCCGCCGCAATGAGAAGCCCACACACGCAACTACAGAGTAGCCCCCAATTGCCACAACTAAAGCCCATGCAGCAATGAAGACCCGCACAGCCCAAAAATATAACAGATAAAATAAATTTTAAAAAGAAGAGTAAGGAACACTGCAAAGCACTGTTAAAGAAGAGCTGCCTGGTGTGTATCTTTAAAATGAACCTGGAAGGCATTACGTTTCTATGGCTCTTTAGCCCTTTGCGTGTGCTTAGAAGAGTGATGCAGTGGGTTTCTTTTAAAATTCATTATGTTCTTTGCAGTAAATTTAAACTTAGGATGGAAAAAATGGATCTGACAACTTCAAAGTGTATAAAGAGGGTGCACAGTTCTTCCAGAATTTGTTGAGAATACACAGGAGCAACGCGATGCTTATTTGGCTCCCACACAAGGGTGTCTCCCTGTAATTATTCCTGAGTGCGTCTGTGGGTCTGGGTCTGCATCTGTGGGAATGTGGGCTGTGGTTTGGGGACACTGTCCAGCTGCTCTCAGCCTCCTCCCTCTAGCATCAAGGTCCCCTCCTTCTTGGCACTGGCAGGACATGTGTCCTTCAGCCATTCCTGGAAGAGGTCTTCATCTTTCTTTAGCAGCAGAAACTGGCCAAGGACCACATAGGCCTTGTCAAAACCAGTTTCCTCCAGCTTGTTGCCCTGGTCTTTGCCAGCCCGGGCTAGGCTTCCCACTGACTTTTCCCCCATGGGTTCCGCCTGAAGTCTCATTGCTTTTGGGAGGTTGTCCTCTTGATCAGGCTTCATCCCCGGCTCTAGTTCCTATATCGGCTTCTTTCACCACCCAACTCCTCCCAGCGATACCTCAACCCACTCAGGATCCATCTTATTTTCTTTCCTAGTTGGCTCTCCAGTTGTCCCAACAGCGTTGATTGAATGAAGCATCTTTTTCTCACCACGCTGATTTGTCTTCATACCTCAGACTTTTCACTTTTGGTCTCATTTTTTCAACATATCTCCTGTTGAGCATCTTCTCCACACCGTGGCTTATGCTGAGTGCTGGGGACACAGTGGTGAGACAAACCCTGTCCCACAGTGTTGTATTCATCCTTATCTCATCCATCCACCAACACTGCCCAGCAGCTTCTCTGTGCTGGGCCGTGTGCTGGCAGGGACACAGCCCTGCCCTGAGTCTCCAGTGCAGAGCGGGACACGGGCCCGGCCCTCCATGAGGAGGGGTAGTTAGGGGTCCGTGCTGGGCTGGGCTGGCCAGGAGGGGATCTGAGCCTGTCTGTGGGTCGGGGGGAGGACTTTGGAGAGAAGGGGATGACTCAGAATTCAAGGAGGAGTGCGCCCCAGTGGAAAGATGGAGGCACAGGTGCAAGGGTCAAGGTGTGAACGGGAGGAACGAGAGGAGGCTGGGGTGGCTGAAAGAGGAAGGACTGATGGCCATCCAAAGACAGATCACATGGGGCCATGTTAATACATTTGGACCTGGTCTGGGAGGTCATGGTGACAAAAGAAATGAAGGACAGCAAGGAATCAATTAATTTGCTTTATTATTTTTCAAAGAAAGTTGATTTCTGCTAATAAAAGTAATATTTGCTCAGTGCAGAAGACCTGTCTAGCCTCTTGTCTGTGATGTCGGTGTCCTGTTGTACGCTGTGTTCCTGGGTACACTCTTCTAGGCCTGTCCCCCTCAGTGCTCCCTGAGACTCCTGTCTCTCAATATTTGTCAAGAAGGGGTGATGACCTCACTTTGAACTCCTCTGTCAACTCCTGTTTACAAGTGACGGAATCGTAAGCTAATGGGCAGGGGCATAAAAGCTCCGGAAGTGTACAGCTTCAAGCTCAGCTGCATCCAGGAACCCAGACAATTCCTGGAAGGCGCAGTGCCGTCCCCGGGCCCTGTGTTTCTCTGTGCTGTCTTCTTTCTCAGGCAGTCTCTCTCTTTGGGGACAAGATGGCCTTAGTAACTCCAGTTTCACATCCCACTCACCAGGCAACCCCAGAGGAAGGAGGAGGCCTCTTTCCTGAAATTCCAGGGAAAGTCCCAGGGCTGAATGCCAGCATCTGAAGATGAGGGTAGGGTCAGGTTTACCTGAAGATGTGGGAACAGTGAGGGAGCAGCTTCCCCACAGGAGGGTCAGGGAAAGTTTCCAGAAAAAGAGGAGTGGATGCTGGGCTGGCAAACCCAACAGATACCTACTTCACCGGGGCTTTAGAGGGAGAGCAGGGAGGGGGCTCTGGATTCCTGAAGAGAGGGACCTGGGAGCTACTGGTATGTCCGTGACCTAGATCTTTCCTGTCCCCCTGATGGCCGAGGTCACAGCTCAGCAGAGCCCCGTTCTAAAAAAAAGTGCCTCAGTGAACGATGTGGCCTCACTCCCAGCAACTCCTGCCCTTGCCTTCACTCTTGACCTCTGGGCGTTGACCACCAGTCCCAGGCCAGAGGGGCAGGCCTGTAAAATTTCAGCATGGTGCCTGCTCCCTCAGTGGTTCCTGGAGTCCCCCTAGTTCACCCTCTGCAGCTTCCTGTCGGTGGGGAGAAGGGGTTCTGAGGGTCCTCAGTTTATCCCCACTCTCAGGGGCACCAGGGCCTGCCATCCTGGTCTCCTGCTCCACCCCGCCCACGGTGCCCCCACTCACTCCTTCCAGGCCACTCCGCCCTCTCCCCTCTGCTTTTGTGGCTTCTGGCTTCTTTCTACCCGATCGCCATCTTAGTGGGACTTGAGGGAAGAGCAGAGTATTTCATCTAAACAGTCTTGACCCCAAATTCTGGGTCCAGGGTGGCTTGTTTGTTGATTTTGGGGGAAAAAAATTTTAGTTATCTGTTTTGTCTTCAGTTTTTGGTTTCAAGTTCACATAGTTTAAGGTTCAAAAGAGTTAAGTAGGGGAAAGTCTCCCGCCACTTCTGTTCCCCAGGCACCCTGTTCTCCACAGAGGCAACCATGGTTATCTTGAGTTTTTCCAGAAAAAAAACCAAAACACAACTGTGCATTTCCAAGCAGATGCTGATATGCACCCCCGCCACCCCACTTTCTTTTTCCATGAATACAGCAAACAGTAGGACTGTGCTGGCCCTCAGTGCTTTTCACTGACCGTGTTCCATGTCATTCTGGAGAGAATTATCTGTTGCAACGTAAAAAACTTCCCTACTGTCCGCTGTTGACAGATTCTTGTCATTTCTGAGACTGTAGATAGTCTCATAGGGTTCCCCCCCCCCTTTTGTTTTTAATTGTTATATCATAAACGATGCTGCAGAAAGGCCAGACAGGCCTTTCACACCTGCAGGGTGAATCTAGCCAGAAGCGAAATTACTGACTCAAAGGTGTGCAACAAAATTACCCTGGCAGCCACGAATGTTCCCAAGGGTTCATTTCCTCCCAGTCTTGCCACCTGGAGGCTATTTCTTTTTTAAAAAATTTATTTATTTGGCTGCACCATGTCTTGGTTACAGCATGTGGGATCTGGTTTCCTGATCAGGGATCGAACCCAGGTCCCCTGTGTTGGGAGCATGGAGCCTTAGCCTCAGGACCACCAGGGAAGTCCCTTCTTTTTTTTTTTTAAAATCTTGTTCCTTTGAGCTCAGGGTAGACTTGAAGAAAAGTTGTGAAATGGGGCAGAGTTCTTGCAGACCTTTCCCTCAACTTCCCCCCATGACAGCATCTTCTCTAAATGTGGTACAGGAAGCAAACCCAGGGAAGGAGCATGAGTGCCGTGCTGGTAACACAACCACCCGTGGCATTCCCATTTCACCAGTTTCTTCACCGAAGTCCTTATTCTGTCTCCAGATCTCATCCGGTATCCTGAATTAGTTGTCATGTCTCTGTAGTTCCCTTTAATCTGTGACAGTTGCCCGTCTGTCTTTGTCTTCCTTGACCCTTTCGAAGAATACTGGTTAGTTAATTCTGTAGACTGTCCTTTGATCTGAGTTTGTCTGATGCTTTCCCATGACTGGAAAGAAGCGCCACGCTTCTGGCAAACATAACACAGAGCCAGTGTGTGCTTCTCCGTGCACTGGTTCAGGGAATTCAGGATATCAGCCGGATTTCTGGTTATACTAACCTTGGTCACGTGGTCGAGGTAGTGTCTGCTAGGTTTGTCCAGTGTGAAGTTAGCATTTTTCCATTTGTAGTTAATCTAATTTTGCAGTATATACAAGTACCAAGTCATTAAGTCATTGAAATTAATGTAATACTCTATGTCAATTATACCTCAATAAATAAAATGAGAGACTTCTCGGTGGTCAGTGGCTAAGACTCTGTGCTCCCAATGCAGGGGGCCCAGGCTCAATCTCTGGTCAGGGAACTGGATGCCAGTGCTGCAACTGAGACCCAGCATAACCAAATAAATAAATAAATAAAATTTTTAAAATGAAATAAATCTCTTGAGGAAGACACTCTGAGACTATACAGATATCCTGTTTCTCCTTAGACTTCTGCCCACTAATTTTAGCATCGTCTGTGGATCTTATCTGCGGCAGTTATTATTGTATTTGTCCAGTGTTGATTTTCTGTTTCCTTCTTTTATTTGGAAGTCTAACATAGGAAGAGCTGTTCCTCCCTCTTGGGGGCTGTGTTACCAGTCACTGCGGTGAGGGAAAGGGGGTTCACCGAGGACGTGGAGACTGGATCCAGGCCAAGCCTGCCTCCAGCCTGTGGTCTTGGCATTTGTAGGAGCAAAGAGGACCCGCTGGGTATTGCTAACAGTGACCTTGTCTCCCAAGCCTGGAGGAGCACATCCCCGTGTATTTTCTGTCATCTTCCTGCACCACACCCAGTGAAAACTTTTCAATGTTGAGATTCAGGAGCCTCAGCCCAGGCCTGATTATAACAACGACAACAGCTGCCCAGTATGGAAACCTTCAGCTGGCTCCACAGTCTTGATGGATCTCACACAGCCTATGGGTGAGGATTATTATTAAAGCCTTTTTATAAAGCAGGAGACCAAGGCTTGGACAGGGAGCATCGCTGGGCCTCAACTGCTGAATCCAAGGCTGGCTCTTAAAATAGCAGGTTCCCCTGCAGGAGGGAGCAGAGGGACAGCGTCCCACTTTTATCTCGGCCAGCAGAGGGAGACCGAGACCCAGTGTCCCCTGAGGTCCCTGTTCCTGGAGAGGAGATTTCTCCTCTGTGCTGGGCACCCGCCTGAGAACAAGACAGCTACTCAGTTCACCTGTTAAATTCAGAGCCCCTTTCCACATTGGCCATAGGCAGCTTTCATCGTTTCTAAGACCACGGCATCTTCGGGTTCACCTGCAGGAAACAGAAAACACTCCAGCTCTTTTAGAAGAAAGGATGGTTCTCAACATTTTATTATTAATATAAACGTTTCCAAACATACAGCTACATTGAAAGAGGTTTACATTGAATACCCATATACCCACCACAGAGATTCTCCCAGTAGCATTTTACTGTACTTCCTTTACCACGTTTTGGCCCATTAGCCCGTCCCTCTATCCATCGATTAATCTGTCTTATTTTTGATGCATGTCCAAATAAATTAGGCAGAAAGTAATTTAATACAAAGGATGAGGTTTGCAGAGTCATGGGAAGGGCTAGAAGAAGTGCCTCTTGGCTGGGCTTCCAGGAACGCCACCACAGAACTGACCCACCAGGGGAGCTGCTGCCTCTGACGCTGCCTGCTGGACTTTTGTATTGAAGAGCACACCGATTTAATGCCATCCAGGGGCCAAGAAGCCATCACACCCCTGAAGTTGGTAATAGGACACTGGACGTTCACCTTGGAAAACCTTGAGGTCCCTAACCTACCTTCACCAGCAGAACCCATGCAAAGCTGCAGTTGGGGGACCCTGTCTCTGTAATGTCTCCTTGCAAATCCTGGGTGATGCATCTCATTGGCGGACTCTAACTCATATCCTGGTCTCTCGTGGCCAGGCAGTTGGGGAGGTACCCTTCAGAGCCTTGCAGCCGGTTGGTACAGGAAGGCCCAGTCACCAGGGACTGTCGCAGCACTAATGAAATCATCTGCTTCTGGCAGCTGAGTTATTTCCCACTTATTACCACTCTAAATCTCACTGCCAGGAACATCCTTGAGCCACTACTAGAGAAAACCCTTGCAAAGCAATGAAGAAAAAGAGAAGAGAAAAAAAAGAAAAAAAGCAATGAAGAGCCAGTGCGGCCAAAACAAAACAAAAAAAAAGAGCATCCTTGAATGCCTGTCTTTCCCCCTCCTGGATCTCTTGCCTCTCTGGTGCTAGGAGGAAGACCAGCAGACTGGCCTGCAGCTCAGGAGAATCATGAGGAAGGAGAAGGTACAGAGAGAAGTTTCTGCACCATCTTGTGGTTCGTGAACTCAGCAAACTGGGGCCTTTGGCTCAGCCTGTTCACTTGCTTAGGGAAAGAAATTTTCCTTGCCACCACATGCTTCATCTTCCCTAGCTATCAGCCTTCACCCTCCAGCTAGAGCTGGAAACCTCTCTCATTTGGTCTGTTTTGCAGACAAGGAGCCCCAGACCAGGAATCTGTGGTCCGTAACTTAGAATCTTGGAAAGAGGAGACCACTGGTGACTCCAGGCCGTGTCCTCAAAGTGAAGGTTCAGGAAGGAAGGGGAGGAGTAAGGGGAGGGGACGCTGCCCTCCCAGGGCCTGGACGTTCTTCCTGTAGTATTTCCTGCAGTTGTCCTACTCTGATTTGGCATTGTCTCCGGAGATGAGCAGGAACTCCGTCTCAACGGAGCAGCTCTGATGGAAGGAGTGGCAGAGCCCACAGCCCTCTCGGTGCCCTCCCTGGGATCCAGGGCCGCACTGCCTCCGCTGGTCACCTGTGCATCGCCTGGGGGCCAGGGACAGCTCAGCCTGGGCCTGGGCAGAGCTGGGAGGCGGGGCTCCCTGCTTGGGGGCATCTTGGCCCCCTCTCCTCTTCACTCTAGTTCAGCTTTTATCCCCCTTTCTGGGGACTGCCCTCATCTCCTGTGGTATTTGTCGACTTCACCCAGCTAACATCCGCTGCTCTTCCTTCCTGGCTGGCTTAGTCTGTTCTGTTCTATTTTATATTCTTCTGTTTTTTTGTTTTTGTTTTTGCCACACCATGTGGCATGTAGGATCTTAGTTCCCCAACCAGGGATTGAACCCACATTTCCTGCATTGGAAGGTGGATTCTTAACCACTGGACTGCCAGGGACGTTCCCTCTTAATTTTTAATGACTTTATTGAGGTATAATTGACACACCATAAACTGCACATATTTAAAGTGTACAACTTAAAAAAAAATAAAGTATACAACTTGATAAGTTCTGACAAACGTGTACACCCGTGAAACCATCACCACAGCCTAGACAGTGAACATAGCCGTCACCCCAGGGTATCCCCGTGCCCCTCCCAGCCCCTGCCTGCAACTCCCCGATCCCCAGGCAACCACTGATCTGTTGGAGAGCAGCTTGCATTTTCTAGAATTTTATGTAATTGAAGTTACACAATGTGAATTTAAATGTTTTTACTTTAAAGAGACACTGGTTACCACACACCGAATTGATTCTGCAGCTTATGATCATAGATCTGCAGTTTACAACCCCTGCTTGGAAGGCTGTCATACCCACAAGCCACCTCACATTCACCGCCCTTCAGAAGATCCTGGCCTTCACACCTCCGGTCCCTATACTCACCCTGGGTTCTTGGCTCGGGGAGGGCAACCTGTTAAGAGAATGGCCACAGCAGGAGGCAGAGGAGAGAAGAGTGAGGACTGACTGGGTCCAGGGGCTGCCCAGCGGGGCAGTTACTGGAGAAGATGATGTGTCAGGTCCTCCTGCTAGAGTGGACCCTTAGCCCCATTAACTGGCTGCTGGCGGGGCCCGCCACCCTCTGGGGTTTCTCCTGGCTGGTGCTCACTGACTCTGCAGCAACAGAGCTTCCCGAGAAAGATCCAAAGTCTCCTCAGATACTTCGTGACTAACTTCCCAAGAACCTGTCTTGCCCATGAAGGTTATTCAAGTGATCTTATCACATGGCCATAAAACTTTAGGTCATCAAATGGTGTCATGCACCACTCACGTGCCTCTGGCCCTAATAGTCACCCATAAAGTCCCCCCTCCTGGTGAGTCCCAGCGGTCCCGCAGATCAGCCCCTCAGGAGTGGCTGGTGTTCAGGGTGCACCCCTGGAACTGAATGCGGAACAGGTCCCTGGCTAGCAGTTGAAAGAAGCTCCCTGCTAAATGGTCCCAGCCTGTGGGGGTTAGCATGCATTCCTCTGGACTCCAAATATTTTGATAAACCCATACATACTTCCTTTCTTGGAGAAGAAGGTGATAAATTCCTAGAATCAGAACTGTGAGTCAGTGTTTTCGTTTTCTTCCAATAAATACCCAGGAGTGGGATTGCTGGATCATATGGTAGTTCTATTTTTAATGTTTTGAGGAACCTTCATACTGTTCTCCATGGTGGCTGCACCAACTTAACTATCCCAACTTAACTGTCCACGAGTTCCCTTTTCTCCAAGTCCTCACCATCATTTGTTATTTCCTGTCTTTTTTATAATAGCCATTCTCATAGGTATGATAGCTCATTGTGGTCTTGATTTGCAGTTCTCTGATGATTAGTGAGTATAATAGCTCATTGTGGTTTTTGATTTGTAGTTCTCTGATGATTAGTGACGTTGAACATCTTTTCATGTACCTGCAAGCCATCAGTATATCCCCTTTGAAAAAATGTCTGTTCAGATCCTCTGCCGGTTGAATTGTTTGGTTTTTCTGTTGTTGAATTAAATGAGTTCTGTATATATTTTGGATATTAACCCTTTATCAGATATATGATTTGCAGATATTTTCTCCCATCCCATATGTTACCTTTTCTTTTTGTTTATGGTTTTTTTTTTTTTTTTTTTTTTTTACTGTGTAGAAGCTTTTTTAGTTTGACTTGTTTATTTTTGCTTTTGGTGTCAAATCCAAAGAATCATTGCCAAGACTTACGTTAAAGAGCCTACCACCTGTTTCTTCTAGGAATTTGATGGTTTCAGGTCTTACAGTCAGGTATTTAATCCATTTTGAGTTAATTTTTGTATGTGGTGTAAGATGTGTGCATGCTAAGTCGCTTCAGTTGTGTCCAACTCTTTGCGACCCTATGGACCATAGCCTACCAGGCTCCTCTGTCCATGGAATTCTCCAGGCTAGAATACTGGAATGGTTTGCCATTTCTTTCTTCAAAGGATCATCCCAACCCAGGGGTCAAACCTGCATCTCTTATGTCCACTGCATTGGCGGGCAGGTTCTTTACCACTAATGCCACCTGGGATAGTGGTACAATTTCATTCTTTTACATATGGTTGTCTGGTTTTCTCAGTGTCTTTTATTGAAGATAATATTTCTTCATGATTCAGTCTTGGAAGATTGTATGTTTCTAGGCATTTATTCATTTCTTTTAGGTTGTCCAATTTGTTGGCATATAATTGTCTGTAGTACTCTCTCTTGATCCTTTGTATTTCTGTAGAATCAGTAATAACTTCTTCATTTCTGATTTTATTTGATTTCTGTCTCTTTGTTGGTCAGGCTAGCTAAAGATTTATCAATTTTGTTTATATTTTCAAAGAACTGGCTCTTGGTTTCATTGACCTTTTATATTGTCTTTTTAGTTTCTGTTTCATTTATTTCTGCTCTGATATTTGTTATCTCCTTCCTTCTATTACCTTTAGGCTTCATTTGTCCTTCTTCTAGTTCCTTGAGGTATAAAATTAGGTTGTATATTTGATATTTTTCTTGTTTCTTGAGGTAGGTGTTTATCACAATGAACTTCTCTCTTAGAACTGCTTTTGCTGAATCCCATGAGTTTCGGTATGGTGTATTTCATTTTCATTCATTTCAAAGTATTTTTTATTTCTCCATTGACCCATTGTTTGTGCAGTACATGTTAAATCTGCACGTATTTGTGAATTTTCCAGTTTTCTTGTAATTGATTTCTAGCTTCATACCAGTATGGTCAGAAAAGATACTTGACATGATTTCAGTCTTCTTGTTAAGGCTTGTTTTGCAGCCTAACACATGATCTATAATTGGAGAATATTCCATGTACACGTGAGACTTGAGAAGAATGTGTTTTATGTGACTTTTGGATTGAATATTTGGCTTAGAGAAGTCTTTTAAATGTATTTGGGTTTTCAAAATTACATTACTTACTAATGTTGTCAAAGGAACATGAGTACTTAAAGAGTCAAATACATCTATGATTTATGATAAAAAGAGGAAAACTCAACTGTCTTCTTTTCTACCTCAGTTCCTGTTCCCCAGTTTAACTATTTTATCTCTTTTATTGTATTTACCACTGCATTTTCTTTTTTTTTTCCCAATTATTTTTACTAGTTGGAGGTTAATTACTTTACAATATTGTAGTGGTTTTTGCCATACATTGACATGAATCAGCCATGGATTTACATGTGTTCCCCATCCTGAATCCCCCTCCCACCTCCCTCCCCATCCCATCCCTCTGGGTCATCTCAGTGCACCAGCCCCGAGCACTTATCTCATGCATCCAACCTGGACTGGGATCTGTTTCACACTTGATAATATACATGTTTCGATGATGTTCTCTCAGATCATCCCATCCTCACCTTCTCCCAGAGTCCAAACATCTGTTCTATACATCTGTGTCTCTTTTTCTGTCTTGCATATAGGGTTATTGTTACCATCTTTCTAAATTCCATATATATGCATTAGTATACTGTACCACTGCATTTTCAAAAATTGTTTTCCCTCTTAGAACTGCTTTTGCTGATTCCCATAAGTTTTGATATGTTGTATTTCATTTTCATTCATCTCAAAGTATTTTAAAATTTCTCTTTCAGTTTCTTCATTGATCCATTTGTTGTGCAATATATGTTGCTTAATTTCCTTTAAAATTTAAAAATAGAACTATATACAACCCAGCAATTCCACTCCTAGGCATATATCTGGAAAAAACAGAACACTAATTTGAAAAGATACATGCACCCAGTGTACATAGCAGCACTTTACAATAGTCAAGACATAGGAACAACCCAAGTGCCCATCAACAGACTATTGTGATTTTGCTGGGAAGAAGGGGGACCTCAGTTCTTGTCTTCTTTGAAGGAAGAATTTAGCAAAGAGACTAAGACTGTGAAACAAAAATAAAGCATTTATTAGAAGCAAAGTATGTGTGGAAGAAAACACAGGGGAGCTCAGAGTGAGCCGTGTGTCAGTAGGAGAGATGTAGGCCGCTTGTATCCGGGCAGTCTTTGGGTTGCCTCTGGCACCATCTTGTCCGTGTCCGTCTCCGGTGACTCAGGCTCCTCCCCAGTGTGTGTGTGTGTCTCTCAGCCAAGATCAGTTCCAACGTGAAGGTTTCTGGGAGGTTGGCAGGACAAATTATGGGCTGGTGTCTCCTCCCTCCCTTTTTGTCTCCCCTCCCTGAGGACCTTTTCTGCAGTGTGTCAGGCAGGGAAATCCCCTTAACCACAAGAATTAGAAGAATGTGGTTGCTTTGGCTTTTACCCGATCAAGGCCCAGTAGTCCTGATGGTACCTTATATCTCCAAGTATCAGCCAGGAGACTATTTGGAGCTATTCAACCTGGGGCCCCATCTAACTCCTGCCTCAGTTGGATTAAAGGATGTGAGATATATATCTAATATGTGTGTGTGTGTGTGTACGTATACATACATACATATATAGAGAGGTGTGTGTGTGTATATATATATCATGGAATGTTGCTTGGCCATAAAAAGTAAATAGTGCCATTTGCAGCACCATGGATGAACCTAGGGAGTATTATGCTTAGTGAAATAAGTCAGACAGTAAGAAAGTAAAATACTATTTGATATCACCTATATGTGGAATCTAAAAAATAATACAAATGAATGTATATGTAGAACATAAGCAGACACACAGATACAGAAGACAAACTTGTGGTTACCAAAGAGGAAAGGGAGGTGGGAAGGGACTGATCAGGGGTGTATCTGTTTATCTGTTAATCTGGGATTAACAGATACAAACTACATGTAAAGTAGATAAGCAGCAAGGATTCACTGTGTAGCACAGGGAATTATATACGTTGTCTTGTCATAATCTGTAATAGAGTATAGTCTGCGAAAAGACTATCACTATGCCGTACACCTGGAACTCTTGTCCACAACACGTAATATATTCACAATATTGTAAATCAGCATACCTCAGTTCAGAAGAAGTGAAGGTTGCAGTGTGCCACCATAGCATGATGTCAAAAATTCCAGCAGAGTGACTAAGGGCAGATGAGCAGGTTAGGCCAATCCTGCCTTTCTCTTGGCTAAAGCGACCTGTGAAATTCTCTCCTCCTTGGGAAGGGCAGCATTCTTGACTCCTGAGAGATAGGATAAACATCAAGCTCTATTTAAGATATAAACTTCAAAACAGACAAGAATGTTTGGACAAAACTTGGATGCTTATAGTGACATTAAATACAGTAAATTTGAGGACACCTGAAGGAAAGATGAGCCTCATCCACTCATTAAACATTGCCTGAGTGCCTTCTCAATGCCAGGTGCTGGACTGGGCATTTCTGGGAACCTGCCCTTCAGTCTAGCCTCCAGGCAGTGACAGAGGAGTTCCCCATGAAGCAGGGAGAATTTGCCAGAGGCCTCAAGAAACTTGAGAACAGTGAAACCAGCATTTTTGGTGAAAGGTCAAACAAGCCTGAGTGAAACTGATTTCTGTAACCATTTTAGAAGCAAGGAGTTCTACATCCATATTTAAAGAAAAAAAAATTCAACCTAGAATAAACAGTGTCATGATAAGGAAGCCTGGGGAGCTTCGGGAGCCGAGAGTAGTATTTGACGCAGCCTAGCTATCAGAGAGGTGTCTTCCTCTAGGAAGAAGAGACACTCCAGCTGAGACCTAAAAACGAATTGGGCACAGTGGGAGAGGAGGAGTGGGGGGATGGTATCCCAGGCAGAGGTGAACTCAGGTGTGAGATGGAAGGGCGAGCAGAATGGGCCTGCGCCCAGCCCTTGCAGAGTGACCCAGTGGGGGAGACAGATCTGTCACCAGTGACACCCAGGATTGATCAGGGCTGGGATGTAGGAGCCCAAGGAGCTGAGGATGCCCCGAGGGGTCTTAGTCCTGAAGAAGGAAACACCTGAGACACATCTTGAAGAACAACTAGGAGTTAGCAGGCATTTCATAGAGAAAAATCAACAAAGTCAAAAGATGGTTCTTTGAAAAGGTTAATACTACTCAAGGGGAAAGACAAATTTCCATTAAAAGGGATGAAAGATGAATTCAGATCCTAACTCTAGGATGACAAGAGTATATCATGATCAACTGTAGCCCCAAAATTTGGCAATGTAGAGGAAATGGACAGTTTCCTTGAAAAACACAATTAACAGTATTGACTCAAGAAAAAGTAGAAACTCTGAATAGCCCTTTATCTGTTAGGGACATTGAATCTATAATTTAAAACCTTCCCCTTAAAGAAAATCGCAGGCCCAGATGGCTTCAGTGATAAAATTCTTCCAAACATTTAAGAAAGAAACGAGGTCATTACCCAAACTCTTCTAAATAATAGAGAAAGTGGAACACTTCCTTATTCATTTTATGAGTCGAATGAGATACTGATGCCACAACCTAACAAGGTCATTATAAGAAAGAAAACTTTTGGGCCAAGATCCTTCTAAACATGGATTCAGATATCCTGAACAAAAATGTTAGCAAGTAGAATCCAGCACTGTATAAGAAAGATAATACATTATAACCTAGTGGTATTTATTCCAAGACTACAAGGCTGGTCTAGCATTTGAAAAGCAGTCAAATATGTGGGGGCCTAGTTTTGGACAGTCTGTTCTTTCCCAGTCCTCTATTTGTCTGTCCTTGTACCAGTACTGTCTTGTCTTAATTACTTTAGCTTTGTAGTTAGTCTTGAAATCTGATTGTGTAAATCTTCAAACTTTGATCTTCTTTAAAATTTTCTATTCTTAGGACCTCTGCATTTCCTGTAAATTTTAGGGTCAGCTTGTCCCTAACAACAAAATACTTCATTAAGATGTGTGTTGAAAAAAAAGAGACGTGTGTTGGGATTGTCTGGGTTGTGCAATGCCCTGTGATTCAGCAGTTTCATTCCTGGGAAACCTTCCTACTGTAGGCTCCCTGAGTGTCCATCCGCGGGGTGTGGGTGAATGAACTGTTCAGTCAACACAGTGGATGAACTGAATGCATGGCAACACCATGAATCTCACATATTGTTGAACAAAAGAAGTCAGAACAGAAAGAGTGATAGAGTGATCTATCACAAGGAAGACAGAATAGGATTTAAGGGAACATATCATCTATCATAAGAGGTCAGAATAGTGATTTTAGGAGTACTGACTGGAAGAGGGCCATTTGGAGTGGGGGAATGTCCTAGATTTTGATCTAGGTGATGCTTACATATTACAGAATTATCCAGCTCTTGGGGGAGAATGGGCACATGTGTATGTATGGCTGAGTCCCTTCACTGTTCACCTGAAGTTGTCACAGCATTGCTTGTTAATCAGCTACACCTCAATACAAAATAAAGGTTTTTTAAAATTATCTAGCTCTGCAGTTAACACTTGTGTACTTTGTGTAAGTTATATTTCACTAAAAAGGGAAAAAAAGAATGGATTGGGGGGGGGTCACTGCAGAGAAAGTTATTTATATAACTCAACTGTATCATCACTGTGTACCAGCCCCAGCCAAATGGAAAATGGAGTTTAAAATACCATGAATAATAATGGCAAAACTGTTAGTACCTAGGAATAAATAAAATTAGAGAAGTGCAAGGCTGGCAGAAAGAATGGGAGGCTAAGTGGAGAGAGAGACACACTCATGGATTGAAAGACTCAGTGCTGGGAAGATGTCACTGTCCTAAACATGATCTGTAGATTTGGGGATTCCAACCAAAGTCTAGGACAGTGGCTTTCAGCCTTTTGCCCATGTTCCAGTTGCACACACAGTCACATAGTCCCACGCAAAACAGGAATAAAAGTTTTGTGAAACAGCCCTTGCCCTGAGTACATAAGATTGGCTTGGATGTTTTATATTCTTTTTTGTTGTTGTTATATCTATGAGCTTGGTCTTTTGTTGTTGTTTTAGTTCCACATGTAAGTGAGATCATAGGGTATCTGTCTTTCTCTGACCAACTAGGGTGATGCCTGCAGGAAGGGGTACCCCTTCCAGGGCCCGAGAGGGTGCTCTTTTCTAACACCTGGAAATGCGTTGTCTGAGGAGACACACATGCTGACAAAGCGAAAGACTTCATTGGAAGGGGCACCTGGGTGGAGAGCAGAAGGGTGAGGGAACCCAGGAGGGCTGCTCTGCCACGTGGCTTACAGTCTCAGGTTTTATGGGGATGGGATTAGTTTCCAGGCTGCCTCTGACCAATCATTCTGACTCAGGGTCCTTCCCGGTGGTTCGTGCATCACTTAGCCAAGATGGATTCCAGCGTGAGGGTTTCTGGGAGGTTGGCAGGATATATCATCTCCTCCCTCCTCCATTGGCTTCCCAGGTGGCGTTCGTGGTAAAGAACCCGCCTGCCAATGCAGGAGGCATAAGCAACTTGGATTCAGTCCCTGGAGGAGGGCACGGCAACTCCCTGTAGTATTCGTGCCTGGAGAATCCCATAGACAGAGGAGTCTGGCGGGCTACAGTCCATGGGGCCACAAAGGGTCAGACATGAATGAAATGACTTAGCTCTCACCCTCCTCCTTGGGCTCCTCCTGAATTCTGGGTTAATTTTACAAGACATGCTGTGGGCGGGCATATCCTCCCTCCTCTGGTCCCTTCTGAATTCTCCAGGTTAGTACTTAGCAGCAGTACCTCATTCTTTATCAGGACCTCCTGTTGCAATACAGGTCATGCAAGTGGTTATCATCATACCTGACCAGGGTCAGTCACCAGTTGCCTAAAAATTACATTCTTGCTTATACTTTTAATGATAGTTTGTGCAAACACACTGATCTCATGACCCACTTATGAGATACGCAGTTTGAGAACTGTCATTCAAGAGAAAGTCAAGTCATCCTAGAAAATCATTGTCCACCTGAGAGCAAACTGCCATGTGCTCCATGGAGTAAGAGGAGAGAAGCTGGCTGACCTTGATCCTGAGGACACATCAAGGCATCCAGACCCCTCTGCCAGCCGGCCCTACCTTGACACAGCCCATCACAGGGACTCCTTTCTAGTGTAGTCACGTCACACCGAACAGTGTCTCCATGATTGTTGCCTTGTATGTGCCATTTATTTTCATTTTTCTGACTTGTCTGATGCACAGAGGGCAAGGGACTGTACTGTGGCCCGGAGGGGCTGCTGGCTTCCTCCTCGGCCATGTTGGGAGCCAAGGGAGATGGTGAGAAGAGTATAAATATAAGAATAAAATATATATTACAAATTACTTGTAGGAATGGGGAGCAGAGGGGCCAGGGAAAGATGAGGTGCTCATCTCTTACGGTGTGACTGGGGGACCAATAGGAAATACAAAAGATATCATTTCTGTTGTGTTAGAATACAACATTTTCAAACACCTGGAGCATCCTTTCTTTGAAGTATTACCGAAATCCACATACTTTTGTGATTTGGTGCCTGCCGTTGCCCGGTTTATAAGAAAAAAAAAAGAAGAGCAAGTTCTTTTACAGTCAAATTTTGTGTTGTCCCTTTTTGTCCTTGAAATTATACTTACAGTTTCCTTCCCTGAAGAATTCTGTCTAATGAATGATGTATCAGCAACCAAAATATGTACAGAAATTCAAATTTGAATCTGTTTAATTTCCTGTGTAAGGTTCTAAATGTTAAAATGTTTTCTTCTGGTTTGAATTGCCTTTAAAATTATTGGTCCAAAAAATAAAATTATTAGTCCACAATTAATTAAAATATTTTATGTGTTCTACATTTTCTGGATAATTATTAAACATTAAAAGTAAAAGGAGAGGTAGGAAAATGAATCTCCGGATGAGCCAGAAAACAGGGCATCACCACCAATAATCCCAAGTATCCTTGGGTGAATGTTAACTGTCACATGAGTGAGTCAGGGTTCAGCATCCATTCTGCCTTGGTTTCTAAGACTCAAATGCTGAGAATCTTCCTTCACAAAGAAACAGCTAGGCAAGGAAGTTTTTTGTTCTAGCAGCATCAGTCAGCTCTGAGCTTCTTCTAGGATATGTGCCCAGAACCTCAACGTGAGGAGCTCCATCTTCAGGGTCGATGAAGATCTAGGCTGGAAGCCAGACTTGCAGAGGATTGGGCACCCTGTGCTCACAGTCGCTTAGCATCCATTCCCACATTTCAGCTGCCCCTTCTTTGGATCCAGGAGCCGCCCCCCGGGCCCCGCCCGCCCGCCCGCCCCCCCCCCCCCCCCCCCCCCCCCGCCACTGCATTTGGGGAAGATCTGGAAAGAAAGGTTTCTGCCTTTCTCAAGTGGGTGGGATGATGGTACCCAGGGAGGTGGCTTGAGAGACAAGCAGGAGCTAAGCTTTCAGCAGTTGACCCTTTCTTTACACCTCCTGGGACTTTGCACCCTGGGAGCTCCTAGTAACCTTCTAGGATCTTGGTCCCCAGTCTTAGAACCTCCCCTCTGGGGCACAGTTTCTCATTCCTGGCCCCTTGCCAGAATCTTCTGGGAGATTTATTATTATTTTTTTTGGGGGGGGGGTAGATTTAAAGGATGCCCTCAGGGTCACTCCAAGAGGGGTGACTGGCGTTCCTCAGACCAGGCCAGGGGCAGGGTCTTCTTTAAAGCACCTCCCTGGTGATTCTGGCGGCTGTGTCCCCAATTCTCTGACCTAGAAACCGAGACGTGGTGGGTGGGCGTGGCAGGGGGCCCCGAGCGCACGACCTGACCCCTCTCTTCCCTCGCAGTGTACCACTGGGTGGAGATGCGGACCAAGATGCGCATCATGGGCTTCCGGGGCACGGTCATCAAGCCGCTGAACGAGGAGGCGGCCGCCGAGCTGGGCGCCGAGCTGCTGGGCGAGGCCACCATTTTCATCGTGGGCGGCAGCTGCCTGGTGCTGGAATACTGGCGCCACCAGACGCAGCAGCGGCGCAAGGAGGAGGAGCAGCGCGCCGCCTGGGACGCCATGCGGGACGAGGTGGGCCACCTGGCGCTGGCGCTCGAGGCCCTGCAGGCGCAGGTGCAGGCGGCGCCGCCAAAGGGCGCCCTGGAGGAGCTGCAGGCGCAGATGCGAGACGTGCGCGCCCAGCTGCACGCCAGGGACCTGCCGTCCACACCTGTGGCCGCATCCACGTCCCAGGCAGTGTCCTCACCCAAGAAGTAGGAGCTTGCTGAAGCCTGAACTTGGACGTGGCCTTGTGTGCCCTGATGTGACCTTCTCCCTGAATTACCCCTGCCTGTGCTGGCCCAGGGGAAACCACCAGGATGTGGATGGATGGAACTTGGCTTAGGTCACCCTCCTGCTGACCCGTGATACTTCCTACTGTGACCAGCGGCCCCTCCAGCCTCTGACTCAGGTGGTGCAGTCCGCAGTGCTCAGCTCTCCCACCCACTCAAAACTGCGCAGACCCAGGGCCCAGCCAGCAGGACAGCAGGCTCACTCCTCTGGCAGAAGACCTGGAACTGGACTTGAGCCAGATCAACCTGTCAGCCCCCATTTACGATGATCAGTGTTAAGTTTCCCTGGGACGCTCATCCTTGACACCAGAATACCTCCTTCCCTTTGTCAGGTGGCGCCGACCATTGTGAGGAAATGTGCCTTTCAATGTGCTTCTGCCTCCCTCACCTTCCAGGGTGGGCTCTCTGGGCATCACTCCTCTCTTTGAGGGGAAAAAACGGGGGATCTTGGCTTACAGTTGATCCGCCAAATATTATATCTTTCCCCTTAACCTGATCCATGGTCTCTTCCCCTGAGACACTCAAATGGAATTTTCCAACAGAACCAACTGCCACCCCCTTCCCTTCTTTCAGTCTAGGGCACAACCCGCTGGAATGGCTGTGCAGGGCCTTCTAGCAGTGCTCTGCCACTCCCACTGCTGGTGGAAGATTCGGTCCTGCCAATGGCTGGTCTGGACTGTCTTGCAGCCTGAGCCCTCTGCTTACCTGTCCTCAGAGTCCCGGGCCTTTCCTGACGTGTCCTTTCCTGCCTTCCCACCGTCTTCTGCAGTGGCGTCGCTCAGGGGACTGCCCGCCATGGATTAGATGACCGCATCCCCGTGTTCCATCAGATCTGTAGATCTGTGTGCTCTTGCTCTCCTCTCATGGGGCTCTCGTCCAACAGCCCCTCTTCACGCAGCGTTACCCTCCTGCCTCCAATCCCCAGGTTCCACCTCCATCCCACTGGGCTTGGCTACCAGTTACCTTTGTTATTAGTTTCCAGGACTGCCATAACAAATTACCACGAACTCGGTGGCTTAAAGCAACAGGAGTTTAGGGACTTCCCTAGTGGTCCAGGGATTAAGGCTTTGCGCTTGTAGTGCAGGGGGCGCAGGTTCAGTCCCTGGTTGGGGACTCCACAGGCTCCCTCCCTCCACAGGCTCTAGGGGAGGATGCTTCTTGCCTCTTCAGCTTCTGTGGCCTCAGTCACCCCTGGGTTTGTGGCCACATGTCTCCAGCCTCTGCCTCCATCTTCCCATGGCCTTCTCTTCCTCCCTGTCTCTTTGTGAAGACTCCTGGCATTGGATTTAGGGCTCACCCTAAATCAAGGATGATTTCACATCAAGATCCTTGACTTAATTACATCAAAGACTCTTTGCAAATAAGGTCCCATAACTTCCTGGGTGAGACAGCCCAGGCATACGTTGGGACTCCTGCCACCCCGTGGGACATTTGGGGAAGCACGGGGGTGAGAGGAGCAGTCCGGGAACCATCCTTCACAACGTGGCTTCTCTTCCAGGACTCACCTCTGAAGCGGGAGGGGTCTGGGCCCCACCAGGCAGCATTCAGTCTTTCAGGCTGTTGCTGTTGTTTAGTTGCTAAGTCGTGTCCGACTCTTGCAACCCCATGGACCATAGCCCACCAGGCTGCTCTGTCCATGGGCTTTTCCAGGCAAGAACACTGGAGTGGGTTGCCATTTCCTTCTCCAGGGGATCTTCCTGACCCAGGGATCAAACCTGTGTCTCCTGCATTGGCAGGCAGATTCTTTACTACCGAGCCACCTGGGAAGCCCCTTTCAGTCTGTAGATGTTGCTTACTTAAAGGAGCCCTGGAGTCAGCTGACGGATGTTTGAGAATCATGCGCTGATCTCCAGAACAGGTACAAGGCTTATTAAAATTAGAAGAGAAGCAAGAAAGATGAGAGGGAGGTGGGCCACTCCGGGAGGGGGCAGAGATCTCTACACAATAGCGAAAGGAGGGGGTGCAATTCTCTATCAGAACAGCCCCCCATTACACCCAGTATCTTCGCATTTGACGAATGAGGTGAGACCCATTCCACCTGTTTCCTAGCAGCTGTAGGTGGAGTGGGAGGGGCCAGCTTTCTCTCCCTCCCTCCCTCACCTCATTTCCCCAGGGGAGTGAAAACCATCTGGACACAAGACCTACCCAGATAGAAAACCAAGAAGCTGGGGTTCTGAGACAGCATCTTAATTCCTTCTAGAAGAGCCTCCACTGATGTAGAGGGAGCTGAGGAGGTGGGCCCAGGCAGGGATCCTTTTAAAATGGGAAGTGACTTGAGTGGGTTAAATGATGAAGAAGGCAAGAGACAGAGCTGGCACGGCATGATGGAGTGGTTGATGGAGCCAGGTGAGCCGGCTCAGTACCTGTTTCCATGGTTACCTCTGGTGGGGAGGGGTGGGGCCACCCTGGCGCTGACACATCTCTGGAGCGGGGTTTCTGGAGGCCAGGGACTGTAGCTGCCCTCCCCGCATCACGTCAGTGTCAGTGACATCAGTGTCAGTGACCTCTCTTGTCAGTTAGATGCGGTCATTATCAGAGTGGTGGCGGTGGTGGTTTAGTTGCTAAGTCGTGTCCGACTCTTGCACCCCGTGGACTGTAGCCCGCCAGGCTCCTCTGTCCATGGGATTCTCCAGGCAAGAATACTGGAGTGGGTTGCCATTTCCTTCTCCAGGAGATCTTCCTGACCCAAGAATAGAACCCCGGTCTCCTGCACTGCAGGCAGATTCTTTACCAACTGAGCTACAAGGGAAGCCTCTGGTGGAGTTAATTACTGAGTTCCAGTTAGGCGCGGGGCACTGTTCTAAGTGCTTCACATAATCGGCATAACATTATTTTCTTTTGTTTCCTTGATGAGGAAGCTGAGGCACAGAGAGGGAACGTCACCTACCCAGGGTCACACAGGAGGGGAAGAAGCAGAGGTGGGAAGAGAAGACGGGCAGTCTGGGTTGGAGCGCCTACCCCTGCGCCACCTCAGATCTCGGACTCTGAACGCAGCCCTGATGCATACTCATGTGTGGCGAGACTTTGTGGGGTGTAGCCGCTTCACCCACTGCGTGTGGGTGGGGTCAGCGCATGTGAGGGGAAAGAATCGCCCCCAAAACGCACAAGACCAGAGGATGGCTCATCGCTCTGGTTTCCTGCTAGCTAAAATTTTGTATCTATTTGTGACTTGGGAAAAGGGGTTAGAATAAATTTGTAATTCAAATTGGGTGTCTTCAAGTTGATGTATTTTTCCCCCACATTTAAAAATCCCTGTTAACTTTAGAAAAGCTGTCCTTCGTTTATTCTTTCATTCAAAGAACTGTCACCGAGGGAATTGCCTGGTGGTCCAGTGGTTCGGACTCTGCGCTTCCACTGCATTGTGCAGGAGCTTGATCCCTGGGTGTTGCCGTGCCTGACCAACAAACAAAAAACTGTCACCAAGGCGCCCACCATGTTCCTTACCATGTTCTGTGCAGAGCTGGTGTCCCAGCCATGAAGGAGACAGCCCCAACCCTACCGCCCAGGGGCTTACAGTCCAGTGTTTCTCTTCCAGTGTTATCTGCCCTGTGGTTTATTTGGGAAGGAGGCACTCCTCCCCTCCTGAGGAGGGCTGTAAGCCATAAGAAGCAAATTCTTCAACAGTGGCTCACAAAAGCCTCATCCGGTGTCCTGAGGACTCTGCCTCTCCCATCTCCTGGCAGGCCCTGTTGACCCCCATGTTAGTTTCCCCGTTGCACAGGCCCTTGCCTGGGGAGAGTCACCCCAGGAGAAAATGGACTTCCTAAAGCCCCCACCTGACCCCCTGGCCCATCACTGGGCTGGCCACTGTGATGCTGTGGGCCAGGCTGGGGTCCCCCAGCCCCATAGGCAGAAGGAGAGGAGAAGCATGTCCAGAGGAGGGTAGAGAGGGCACCATCTACCCGCTTACTGGACAGATGTTTACTGCGCTCCTGGCTGCATTCTATCTAGTAGCTGGGAGTCAGCCAGGGACTAGACAAGGTTGCCGCTACCACGGAGCCATCAGCTAGTGCGGGGACATGGACAGTAAAGGAAAAAAACTAGGGTCTTCCCTGGTGGCTCAGTGGTAAAGAATCTTCCAATGCAGGGGATGTGGGTTCGATCCCTGGGGGTGGGGTGGGGACTGAGATCCCACATGTCTTGGGGCAATTAAGCCCGCGAGCCACGACTGCTGAGCCCATGTGCCACAGCTAGAGAGCTGTATACTGCAACGAAGACCCAGCGCAGCCAAAAACAGGAAGGAAGAAAGAAGAAGAACTAATCCCTGTCTGGGTGATGAGGGCTGAGAAGAAAGTTTCAGGAGTAATGGAGATGGGGATGTAAATTGGCTGGTCAGGGAGGAGATGCGAGGATCCCTGTTGGCAGCCGCCAGAGTGAGAAAGGGTTAATAGGCCCTGCAACGGTGTGGGGTCTGCCTCTTCCTGGACCTGCAAGAGGCTCTGCTACAAGAACAGAGCTGGGGTCAGCCTGGCGCTGCCTGTCTTTGGGAATAAAGATTTATTGGAATCCAGCCACACTCATTTGTTTATGTCTTTTTATGGCTGCTTTTGCACGGCGATGGCAGAGTTGAGTCATTTGTGAAAAATACCATTTTGCCTTCAAAGATGCAAATATTTACTATTTGGCCCTTTACATAAAAAAGAGTTCACTGACCCCTGGAACAGAGTAAGCAAAGGAAGAAGGATGGGCAAAGGGCTCAAGAGGACAAAGTCTGGCCCCCTTGCCTCAGCTGGCACAACTCTGGAGGGGCCAACCAGCTCCAACATCCCCATCCGGTCAGCTCTTACGCCCCCCTGCCTGGTCCTGCTTCCATCACTCTTCCAGTCCCCACCCACGGGAGCTACTCCCTGGAGACGCCGCAATAACCCTGCCGTTCTCAGATTGCAGAGTCTCCATCTCAATCTACAGCAGCAAGGTGAAATAGGACCTATATTTTACATAATCCACCATATATATGTATAATAATTCACAACTCACCCTCTATGTTGGATAAACATTGTGTAATTCCTGCATTATGTGACATAGCATATAATGGAATATAAAAACATTTTATGTAATATGTCACATAGCACTATATATGTTGTGTGTGTTTGTGTGTAGAATTTATCATTGCAATGAACATTTCAGTAATTTACCCTTAATATGTGCCGTGTAGTCTGATATGTCCTGTTTTATTGTGTTGCATTTAGAAAAACTACAGATAAATATGTATCATAAACATAAAATCCATCATATCATAAAACACATGTATGTTAATATCATGTGTTATATAAGGTAGAGCGCTGAAGAATTAATGCCTTTGAACTGTGGTGCTGGAGAGTCCCTTGGACAGCAAGGAGATCAAACCAGGCAATCTTAAGGGAAATCAACCCTGAACATTCATTGAAAGGACAGATGCTTAAGCTGAAACTCCAGTATTTTGGTCATCTGATGAGAAGAGCTGACTTATTGGAAAAGTCCCTGATGCTGGGAGAGATTGAGGGCAGAAAGAGAAGAGGGCGTCAGAGGAAGAGATGGCTGGATGGCATCTCTGAAGCAGTGGACGTGAAGCTTGAGCAGACTTCACCGGAGATGGTGATGGGCAGGGAGGCCTGCGTGCTGAAGTCCATGGGGCCGCAAAGAGTTGCACACGACTGGGCGATGGAATGACAATGTTAATATCATACATACCTTGTCAGAACAAAATTTCGCTAAACAATAATTGCCCTTACTTGTTTGTGATGAACTCTTGTTACTTTCTATTCACTTTTTTTTTTTTTTAAAGAAAAGCATACACATAGGTATGGATTATACTAACCTCCATAAAGCAGGCTGCCTTGGGCCTCAGTGAAGACTTTGGCTTTTACTATGGGGTGAGCAGGAGCCAGGGGAGGGCTCTGAGTGGAGGAGCAATGCAAGCTGGCTTAGTTTTAACGGGAGCCCTGTACACACTATGAGCGCGGGGCAAAACTGGAAGCTGCCAGCCCAGTGAAGAGGCGACTGTGATTGTCCAGACAGAGGTGATGGTGACCGGACCAGGCAGAGGAAGTAGGGGTAGGGAGAAGTGGGATTCTGGGCAGGTTAATATTTCAAAGGTAGAGCAGACAGAATTTGCTCAGGGATGGGAGATGGGGAGTCACTGATGGCTTCAAGGTTTTTGCTCTGTGTACCGAGAAGGGCCACGTTGGTGCCCAGGGGCTGAGGCTGCAGGAGAACCAGTGTGAGGAGATGTGGATAACCTTCCCCTTCCCCACCCCTTGGTTGTCTCAGATCTGGGTGCCCTCTGGCAGGCTTCGGTTATTCTGAATTGTAGCCGGCGGGGGCTGGTCCTGGACGCTGTCCTCACACTATGTAACTGACATTGTTTATCTCCAGCGTACCTCCATCAGGGGACACTCCTAGGGTCCATATGGGACACCCTGGAGAAAGGAGGCAACTGGAGGTGGCGGGCTTGGACTTGGGACTCTGGTCTTAGGGCTGTCCTCACCCCTGGAACAACAGTGCTCAGGCCAGGCTCCCCAGAGGCACCTCCACCAAGTCAGGGCTCATATGGACCTGGTTTGGGGGGTGCATGAGTACAGTGGGCTCTGTCTCACTCAGGGGTCACATCCCTGTACCTCGATATTTATATTTGGAAATTGCACAGTCTCTTCCTAAAGTTCAGCCACTTCAGAGAGACAAAAGTTCCCTCCCTAAAAGGAGTCTTGTTTCTGGTGAGGGCGAGGGGAACACATTGGCAAGAACCCTTTTGGGAGTGGTCTGGCTGCAACACGTCTACTAAAGATCTCCCTTTGTGGGCACGGGTGCTGTCCCCCTCTTCCCTCTTGTGACAGTCAGAGATCTGCCCATGCCTCTGTGGCCACCATGAGCGTTTCCTCAGGAAGATGCCCAGAGCTGAAAGAACCAAATACATTAAAGATATTTATTCTGGGCTGTGTGCTTAGTCACTCAGGCGTGTCTGACTCTTTGCAGCCCCACAGACTGTAGCCCGCCATGCTCCTCTGTCCATGGGATTATCCAGGCAAGAATATTGGAGTGGGTTGCCATGCCCTCCTCCAGGGGATCTTCCCAACCCAGGGATCGAACCCACGTCTCTGCGTTGCGGGTGGATTCTTTACCGACTGAGCCACCAGGGAAGCCAAAGACAATTATAGTTAATATAAAAATGCCTCGTAGGGACATCCCTGGTGGTCCAGTAGTTAGCACTCTGCGCTTCCACTGCAGGGGGCATGGGTTCAATCCCTGTTTGGGAAACTTAAGATTCTGCAAGCTGCGTGGCTCGGCCAAAAAAGGAATGCCGTCTAAAATCTCAGTGAAGTGTCAGAGGAACTGTCGACACTTGCAAGGATCAAACTTAAAAAAAAAAATTTTCAACCCACACAAGTGCACGGTGGAATTTCATTATTCTTTTAATTTGCACTTTCTTGTTTTAACCCGTAGGATGAACATCTTTTCCGCCGCTCATTGGACATTTGTACTGCTTTTGAAAGATGCCTGTTTTCACTGTCTGTGAATTAATGTCCATTTCTGGTGTGTTTTGTCCTGCTGAAGTTTTTTCGTTTTAAAGTAACCAAATCTATGAGTCTCTTTCCTTTTAGGCAGTTGTTTTGTTTGTTTGTTTCTGTGTTTATTTGAGAAGGGCCTCTCTACCCTAAGAATTTATATCTTCAATGTCTCCCTTCTTCTCATATTTGTGTTAATGTTTCCTTTGTGCTTGTTGTCCACTAAACTTGTGTTGTGTTGCATTTTGGTTTCTGATGAGTGTAAGGTTGGGTGCGATTTGCGATCTTCAGTTTCCAGATGTATGAGGGACTGGTGTCTCGGAGTGCGTGGAATGGTACATCCTTTCCCTCCTCATCTGAGACTGGACAGCAACGTCCGCTACGTTCCCCAGACACAAGTACCTCTTTCTTGATCCTGTTCTGTCTACCGTTTGTCCGTCCTGCACCAGCACCAGGTCTTTTGAATGCCAAGAGCTTGAAGATATTTTTTGGTCTCTTCAAGGCAAACTGGTGGCCTCGTCCTTGTTTTCAGACTTATCTGAGTACCTTTGTTCCTTGATATATTTTCCAAAATTAATAGACTTTATTTTTTGAGAAGTTTTAGGCTTACAGAAGGGCTTTCCAGGTGGCTCAGTGGTAAAGAATCCACCTGCCAATTCAGGAAACAAGGGTTTGATCCCTGGGTTGGGAAGATCCCCTGGAGGAGGTCATGGCAACCCACTCTAGTATTCTTGCCTGTAGAATCCCATGGACAGAGGAGCCTGGTGGGCTACAGCTCACAGAGGTCACAAAAGAGTCAGACATGACCTGGTGACTAAACAACAAGAAGGCTTACAGGAAAATTGAGCAGAAAGTACAGGAAGGGCTTCGCTGGTGGCACAGTGGTAAGAATCTGGGTTGTAACTCAGGATGCGGGGTCAAGGATCTGATCCCCACGCCACAACTAGAGAGCAGCCTGCTCACCATCATGAAGAGCCCGCATGACTCAACTGAGGCCCTTCACAGCCAAATACATAAATAAAAGCTCGTTTTAAAAAATATGGAGACTTTTGGATAGCAGCCATCCTGACTGGCGTGTAATGGTACCTCATTGTGGTTTTGATTTGCATTTCTCTAATAATGAGTGATGTTGAGCATCTTTTCATGTGTTTGTTAGCCATCTGTATGTCTTCTTTGGAGAAATGTCTGTTTAGTTCTTTGCCCCATTTTTTGATTGGGTCATTTATTTTTCTGGAATTGAGCTGCAGGAGTTGCTTGTATATTTTTGAGATTAATCCTTTGTCTGTTTCTTCATTTGCTATTATTTTCTTCCAATCTGAGGGCTGTCTTTTCACCTTACTTATAGTTTCCTTTGTAGTGCAAAAGCTTTTAAGTTTCATTAGGTCCCATTTGTTTAGTTTTGCTTTTATTTCCAATATTCTGGGAGGTGGGTCATAGAGGATCTTGCTGTGATTTATGTCGGAGAGTGTTTTGCCTATGTTCTCCTCTAAGAGTTTTATAGTTTCTGGTCTTACATTTAGATCTTTAATCCATTTTGAGTTTATTTTTGTGTATGGTGTTAGAAAATGTTCTAGTTTCATTCTTTGACAAGTGGTTGACCAGTTTTCCCAGCACCACTTGTTAAAGAGGTTGTCTTTTTTCCATTGTATATCCTTGCCTCCTTTGTCAAAGATAAGGTGTCCATAGGTTCGTGGATTTATCTCTGGGCTTTCTATTCTGTTCCATTGATCTATATTTCTGTCTTTGTGCCAGTACCATACTGTCTTGATGACTGTGGCTTTGTAGTAGAGTCTGAAGTCAGGCAGGTTGATTCCTCCAGTTCCATTCTTCTTTCTCAAGATTACTTTAGCTATTCGAGGTTTTTTGTATTTCCATACAAATTCTGGAGAGGGTGTGGAGAAAAGGGAACCCTCTTACACTGTTGGTGGGAATGCAAACTAGTACAGCCGCTATGGAAAACAGTGTGGAGATTTCTTAAAAAACTGGAAATAGAACTGCCATATGACCCAGCAATCCCACTTCTGGGCATACACACTGAGGAAACCAGATCTGAAAGAGACACGTGCACCCCAATGTTCATCGCAGCACTGTTTATAATAGCCAGGACATGGAAGCAACCTAGATGCCCATCAGCAGATGAATGGATAAGGAAGCTGTGGTACATATACACCATGGAATATTACTCAGCCATTAAAAAGAATTCATTTGAACCAGTCCTAATGAGATGGATGAAGCTGGAGCCCATTATACAGAGTGAAGTAAGCCAGAAAGATAAAGAACATTACAGCATACTAACACATATTTATGGAATTTAGAAAGGTGATAACAATAACCCTATATGCAAAACAGAAAAAGAGACACAGAAATACAGAACAGACTTTTGAACTTTGTGGGAGAATGTGAGGGTGGGATATTTCAAAAGAACAGCATGTATACTATCTATGGTGAAACAGATCACCAGCCCAGGTGGGATGCATGAGACAAGTGCTCCGGCCTGGTGCACTGGGAAGACCCAGAGGAATCGGGTGGAGAGGGAGGTGGGAGGGGGGATCGGGATTGGGAATACATGTAAATCCATGGCTGATTCATATCAATGTATGACAAAACCCACTGGAAAAAAAAAATAATAATAATAAAAATAAATTAAAAAATTTAAAAAAAAATATGGAGAATTCCCACATATCCTCTCCCCCCATACACACATATAATTGCCACTATTATCAACATCTTGCTTTAGTATATTTGTTACAATTGAGGGGTCAATATTGATATATCACCAAGGTCCATAGTTTACATTAGGGTTCACTCTTGGTCTTGTATATTCTATGGGTTTGGACAAATTTATAATGACATCCACCATTATAAAATACAGAATGATTTCACTGCCCTGAAATTCCCCGCTGTGTCCATTTATTCATCGGTCCCTCTCCTACCCTGAGACCCTGCAGCACTGATCTTTTTACATTCTCCACAGTCTTGTATGAAATGAGACCTCTGTCACCCACCAACACTCCTGCATTTGCTGAGTCAGTGAATCCATGAGTTTCACAACGTACCTGGTCAAACCCCAGCCAACCTGTAGCCTCCAGGCCCTCCCACCCTACAGTGGCAAGTGGTGGCCCTCAAAGAGCCTCGGACCCCGTCCCTGCATTCCACAAATGTGATCTTGTCCCATAAAAATGTTTGCAGACATGATCAAATTAAAAATACTGTGAAGAAGAGATTTTACAGTGTGCTCCTAAGAGACAGTCAGAGGGAGGTTGCACACCCAGAGAAGAAGGTGATGTGAAGATGGAGGCAGAGATTGAAGTGATGCAGGCACAAGCCAAGGAATGAAGCCAGAAGAGACAGAGAATAGATTCTCCCCTTTGGCTAGCTGCACTGCAGTATTCTGGGCTTTCCAGGTGACTCAGTGGTAAAGAACCTGCCTGCCAATGCGGGTTTGATCCCTAGGTCGGGAAGATCCCCTGGAGAAGGAAACGGCAACCCACTCCAGTATTCTTGCCTGGGAAATACCAAGGATGGAGGAACCTGGCGGGCTACAGCCCATGGGGTCACAAAAGAGTTGGACACGACTTAGCAACTAAGTGACTAAACAAAAAATCTGAAAGACATCTGAAAACATTCCTTCACCTAACTGAATATTCTTGTGTGTATGTCACAAAATATTTATTATATAAACTCTTTCTCCTTAAACTCAGCATCGCTCTAACATAGAACAAAAATTTGACTATGGGGAGTTCCCTGGCAGTTCAGTGATTAGGACTCCACGCTTCCACTGCAGGGGGGATGGATTCAATACCTGGTCAGGGAACTAAGATCCCGGAAGCTGCGTGGCAGGGCCAATAAAGAAATAAATAAATTTAAAAGGTTCTTATTGAACCAATTTAAAAAATGATTATTATAATTTTCATTAGGGTTGACAATGCACACGAAAGACCTTCTGTATTTATCAAGGGTCATACCAAAGAAAGTCTCTGGATCTTCCGTGAACAGTTGTCATGGTCTTTGAGTTGAAGATATTTAAGTTGATATATTTAACATAAACTTTAAAAAGAAACAGGATTTTGCTGTTTATTAACACTGGGTTATTTTATAATTAACATCTGGAGAGCTGATCTCAAAGCATGGTGTGGCAGTAGTGAAGTGAACATTGTTCTCCAAGGCAGGAGAAATACATTCTGACCCTAGCCCTTTTCCTGTGTGGCCCAGAGAAGGTTATTCTCAGAACCCCAGTTTCCTCATTTGTTTTAATGGAGATGCAGACTTGATGAACAGGTGATAGATGACCAGGACATCGAACAACCATGACTCAGAGTATGATGAAACAAACAAAAAAGAACAGGTTCTCCCCTCAGGCTTTGAGAGTGAGTGAAGCCCGCTCACAGCTTCATTTTGGGGCTGGTGACGCTGATTTTGAACTTCTCTCCTTCAGAACTGTGAGAGAGCAAGTTTCTGGGTGGTGGTTGTGTTGTTTTGTTTTCTTCTGTTGTTT
Organism: Dama dama; assembly: GCF_033118175.1. Lineage (NCBI taxonomy): Eukaryota > Metazoa > Chordata > Mammalia > Artiodactyla > Cervidae > Dama > Dama dama. Next base: position 58,765,277 of record NC_083684.1, on the reverse strand, counting down.
TAAGCCATCCAGTTCACAGTTACGTGTTACGGGAGCCACAGGAAGTTGATCCACTCCCGCAGTCTGTCTAATGGCTCATCCCGAGTAACTCTGGCCTCTCAGTTAAAGAAAGGACAAGCCTACTTCATTTGGCTGGGGGTGTGGAGGGCCTGGGTTTTCCAGAGACTTCTCATGGCTTTCCTCTGTGTTGCTGGAGAGAAGGTAATTCCTCAGCTAGACACAGGGATTTTGATAGCACGTTTAGTAGTCTATGGTGAAAGAGTAGTCGTGTCTTTACTAGCTTGTATTTTATCGAGCAGTTAATTTTTTCCAGATTTTCAAAGCTCTGTTTCTAACCTTGGGCCATTTTTTTTCCCCATTACATATTTCCCTTTTCTTTCTTTCTTTCTTCTTTTTGGCTGCACTAAGTCTTCACTGTGAAATGTGAGCTTTCTCTAGGTGCAGCCCGAGGGCTTAGTTAGTCACTCCACGGCATGTGGAATCTTCCCCGACCAGGGATTGAACCAGTGTCCCCTGCATTGCAAGGCAGATTCTCAACCACTAGACCACCAGGGCAGTTCCTCTGATTGTGTTTTTTTCTGTTTTGATTTAATGTTTTTTAATTGGAGGATAATTGCTTTACGATGTTGTGTTGGTTTCTGTTGTACAGCATAAAGAATCAGCTATAAGTAGACACATATCCCCTCCCTCGTGAGCCTCCCTCCCATCATCTGCCACCCCATCCCTCTAGGTCATCACAGGGTCCCAAGCGGAGCTCCTTCTGTTACGATTATGGTTTTAATTTGTCTTTCTCTGATGAGAAATGATGTTGAGTACCTTTATGTGTGCTTATTGGCCATGCTCATCATCTTCTTTGGCAAAGATAATAATTGCATCTGTTAATACCATTATTTGATAATAATTAGATCTGTTCAAGTCATCTGTCAGTCGTATTAGTTTCCTGTGGTTGCTGTAACAAATTACCGCAAATTTGGTGGCTTAAAAGAATACACGTTTAGACCTAACAAAACAGAAAGAGACTCACAGACTTAGAAAACACACTTATGGTTGTTTAGGGACAGTTAGGGACTTTGGGGTGGTCATGTACACACGGCTATATTCAAAATGGATAACCAGCAAGGACCTGTTGTATGGCACATGGAACTCTGCTCAATGTTATGTGCCAGCCTGGATGGGAGAGGGCTTTGGGGGAGAATGGATACATGTATGCGGATGGCTGAGTCCCTTTCCTGTCCACCTGAAGCTACCACAGCATTGTTCATCGGCTATACCCTAATACAAAATAAAAAGTTCAAAACAAAAATACACATTTATCCTCTTAGCAATCCCCGAGGCCAGAAAACTGAGATCAATATCACTGGACTGGAATGTTGGCAGGGCTGTGCTCCCTCCAAAGGCTTGAGGTGAGAACCGGTTCCTTGCCTCTTCCAGCTTCCGGTGGCTCCGGGCTTTCCTTGCCTCATGGCAGCGTCAATCCACTCTCTCCCTCCTTCTTCACATAGCCCCCTCCCCTGTATGTCTGTGTTTTCTTTTCCTCTTCCCTCTCATATAAGGACACTTGTCACTGGATTTAGGGCCCACCTGGGTAAGCTAGGATGACACCACCTTAATCAGCAGCAGAAAAGACCCTTTTGCCAAATAAGGCAACAGTCACATGTTCTGGGGACTTGGGTGTGTTCATCCCTTCCTCCTACTCCAGTGATCAAATCTCCCCCTGCCTCCCTCACACAGGGACCCTTTGGGTTACATTTAGGGTCCACCTGGATAATCTTGGATCATTCCCCATCTCAAATCCTTAACTCCATCACATCTGCAAAATCCTTTTTCCACATAAAGTAAGATTCACAAGATCTGGGGATCAGGACCCACTATTTACCACATCCCCTTTTTTTAGGCTGTTCTGTCATGATTTCTAAGTGCTCTACAGAGAGTTTGCATACTGCCCCTTTGTTGGTCCTTTAATGGACCGGAACCTGGTGGTCCGGAGTCAACGATGAGAAAGTGAAAGAAGGAAAGAGGCTAATATTCCCTGGGTAATGCAGCCGGCTTTTGCATTCCAGGGAATTAGCCAGAAATAGAGAGATAAAGAGAGGAAGAGAAAAGAAAGAAAGACACGGGAACCAAAGCTCTGATGGAGCAAAGGTGTTTTTATCAACATGGCGTGGGCATATATACTGTCTTACAAGGTAGTTACTCTCAGCAAAGATAAAGATTAAAATTCCAGACTTACAAAACACAGTTCAGTTCAGTCACTCAGTCGTGTCCAACTCTTTGCGACCCCACGAATTGCAGCACGCCAGGCCTCCCTGTCCATCACCAGCTCCTGAAGTATACTCAAAATCATGCCCATCGAGTCGGTGATGCCATCCAGCCATCTCATCCTCTGTCGTCCCCTTCTCCTCCTGCCCCCAATCCCTCCCAGCATCAGGGTCTTTTCCAATGAGTCAACTCTTTGCATCAGGTGGCCAAAGTATTGGAGTTTCAGCTTCAGAGTTTCCTCCCTTGTCTGGGAAGAGCTTCCTTGCCCCAGGTTAGAACCATCCCCGCCCTAAGGGTGCAGAATGGTAATAACGTTAATTTTACAGAGAAGGAAACTGAGACACAGAAGAACATAATCTCTTCCACTTCACATTTCTTAGGTTCCAGGCACTGCAAGAAGGATTTTACAAGAGTCATATCATTGAACCCCCGAATCTCCCTGTGTCATGGGTCCTCCAAACCATCCTCAGACCCTATAACTTATCCAAGGACTCAGAACAGCCAATATAGCATTACAGTGAAAGGATACAAATTCTTATCAAAGGGAAAACATAAATGGGGTGAAGTCCAGGTGCAGAGAGAACAGCATGTGCAAAGGCCCAAAGATGAGAGTGAGGAGGGATGATTTTGTCACGCAAGTGTATGCTCCTCGGTTCTTTCACAACAAAAATTTGGAGTGACAGACATTGAAGCCCCCTCGGCAGGTCACAGCTCTTGGAGGACAGACTGTGTTATAGCTCTTAAATAAATCAGTGTTACAGCTCTATTTATTTAGATAATAGCAGGAAAATCCATCTTTGAGGCATGAGGGTACGTCGATCCACAGACTCGAAGAGAAGATCGCCCCATCACGCAGCAGGGGAAGAGAGAGAGAGAGAGAGAGAGAGAGAGAGCTTTGGCTCCTCTTTTTATATGTTTCTCTGTCCCTGGGCCTGTCTTATGTAAATTGGGCCAGGCAGGAGTGTTGTTTGTTTTACCTGAGGTTCTCACTCCTCTTTTTCCCTATTCTAACTACCTAACAATTTAATGGCATAGTCTTGGAGCTTAGCAGGCAGGACGAGAGGCGGGAGACCAGATCACACAAGGCTTGGGGCCATGGAAAGGAGGGTATGGCCTTTCTTGACTTGGGAGCTGAGGGCACTGGGTGGTCTGGAGTTGAAGGTGTCAGTACAGAAAGGAATTCCACTCCAATCACGTTATTTCCCAATCATATTTAGGAGACAACAGGTTCATTATAGAAACAGCAGTGAAAACTGAGAAACAATGAAATGAAAAAAAATCATCTGTAATCCCACTACCCAGAGATGATCATTGTTAACTTTCAGCTGTATTTCATGATCCTAAATGCACACATGCGTGTGTGTGTACAGAAAAAAGTTATGCATTGTGTATATATTGGTGTGTGCTAAGTCTCTTCAGTTGTGTGACCCTATGGACTGTAGCCCACCAGGGTCCTCTGTCCCTGGGATTCTCCAAGCAAGAATACTGGGGTGGGTTGCCATGCCTTCCTCCAGGGGATCTTCTCGACCCAGGGATCGAATCCACGTCTCTTAGGTCTGCTGCATTGGCAGGCGGGTTCTTTACCACTCGTGCCACCTGGGAAGCCTCATATATATTGGTAGATATACACATATGTATTAATATAAAGTGGGAATCATTCTATAAAATGCTCTGTATCTGTATGTTAAGTGACCGAGAAGGAGTCTTGGAGGAGAAGGCATCAGATCCCCTTGGCCAGGTGAAGGTGGATGGATCTATGAGCCCCTGTTACGCACTAGCAGCAGTGTGGGAGGGAAGGATGATCTAGTAAAGGGCACGGCTTGCGCAAGTATCCGGTGGCTGCAGGGAGCAGTGGCAGTGGCTGGAGCAGGGTGGGGCAAGATGAGTTGGGCTGGCAGATTTGTTCAGGACCTCAGGGGCCCGGAGAGCTCCTGGGAACTGTGCGAGTTTTTCCTGCTTGTTTGTTCGTTGGTTTTGTTTATTCAAGCCCGTGCAGGACTGAAGGGTGGGCTGGTGTGGTGAGGGATCCAGCAGGGGGCTAAGGTCCCCAGGGACCGGATACTGCCTGGAGATGTCAGACAGGCACCAGGAGGACTTCGCTGGTGCTTCAGTGGTTAAGAACCCACTTGCCAATGCAGGGGACACAGGTTTGGTCCCTAATCCGGGCACTAAGATCTCACGTGCTTCGGAGCAACTATGTACTTGCACCACAACTGCTGAGCCCATGTGCCTAGAGCCCATGCCCTGAAACAAGAGAAGCCACTGCAGTGAGAAGCTTGCACACGGCAGCTAGAGAAAGACTGCGTGCAGCAATGAAGACCCAGCCCTAATAAATAAATAAATGCCTGCATGCTAAGGCACTTCAGTCATGTCTGACTCTTTGCAACCCCATCGACTGTGGCCCTCCAGACTGCCCATGGAATTCTCCAGGCAAGAATACTGGACTGGGTTGCCATTTCCTTCTCTAAAATAAACAAATAAATATTTGTAAATGTCTTTAAAAAGGGGGGGGGGGAGTACCAGAAGCAGGACCCAGATGGGCAGATGCAAGAGCTTGCAGCCCAGCCACAGAGGGGAATGGGGAGACAGGCCCCACCTCCACCTTGTCCTGTTCCCACCTTTTTTTTTTCTTTATGTTAAAGCTTTTTTGATGAGGACCATTTTTAAAGTTTTGTTACAATATTGCTTCTATTTTATGTTTTGATTTTTCGGCCCAAGGCACATGAGTCCATCTTAGCTCCCCGGCCAGGGGTTGAACCCACCCCCCCTGCACTGGAAGGCAAAGTCTTAGCCACTGGACAACCAGTGAGGTCCCTATCCCCTCCTCTCTTGAGGGCACTTCCCGAAGTCAGTGTCCCCCAGAAACAGAGGAGAGGCACTGAGCTCCCCAGGAGTAGAGAAGGGCAGCCGAAAGTGGAGAGAGGGGGTCTGGGGGTGGAGGGAAGTATCGTGGCCCCAGTATTCCCCAACTTTCCAGGTGAGCATGAGACCAAGACCACTGATATCAACGGCTCATTTAAGCTGTCCACACTCAGGGGCAGACCCTCACCCATCACATTTTTGCTGTATATTTAAGCCCAGCCTCTGTGCCACTAGTTACCTGGTGTAATCTTGCAGAGTGAGACCTAAGGTCCTGGACGTGGTGAGTCACACTCGAAGCATTGAGTTGGTTCCAAGGTTTTTGCCTCCCTCCCCAAGTGTGACTCAGAAGGCAGGTGAACAGGCTGCCCTGCAACACAGAATACTACAGGTGACTGCGGGTTAGTGCCCGATTCCCAGGGGACCTCCTCTCACAGGGCCGGTGGGGCTCGTGTCCCTGGGAGAGAAGTTCACTTGGATCCACAGAGGTTCCAGTCCCAAGAAGGGAGATTGCTCTTGTTCCTGTTCTGTAACACCTGTTCGTGAAATGTAATCAGCCAGAAGGAAAAGAAGAATGTCCTGCATTTCTAGCCAGTTAACACGACGATTTGCCTTTCATCAAAGCCAGATCAGAATGTGTGCCCATCAGTATCAGGCTTGTTCTGTTAAGGACATGTCTGCTTGAGAACGCACACAGATCTAATCATCAGTCTTTGTTTTGTTCTGTAATACACGGAGAAGAGAAAAACAAACTCAGGTCACCACCAGCCCAGTTCAGAGACAGGGCTGCCTGTGACCTTGGAAGTGTCTGTGGGACCCTCGAGGGAGGCAGCAGGCCCGACTGCAGTGTAGTGGCCCTCAGGGGATTTCCACCTGGTGGCGGCTTCCAAAAACCAGGAGACCCCACCCCTGCCTACGTTTGGAGTTGGCCGTTCTTGTGAGACACCCAGAGGACTTCCCATCACACATGCACACACACACACACACACACACACACACACACACGTGAGGATCTGGGACCTGGGACGGGGAGGGGCTCAGAGGAGGGCAGAACACAATTGGGACTGCCCCTGATGCCACTTCAAATGACTTTGAAAGGCCCTGCCCCCCACTCTGTTTGGAAGAGAAGTTCTTGTGCCTGCCCTTACCCTGGTGACAGGTAGACTGGGCCCAGAGAGGTCAGGACACTTGTCTGAGGTCACACAGTAGGTAGAGAGCTAGAACGCAACTAACTTCTTGGCACAGATCCCTTGTCTGGTAGCAGACAAGCCCCAGGGAGGAGGGCAGAGCTCCCGGGAAGGAAGGAGTGAGAAAAGGGTCTCTGTGACCCCCAGAGCAGACAGAGAGGCTGCCAGCGGGGTCAGGACCTACCTAGAGCTTTCTGGGTGTACACCCTGCAGTCTTCAGCCTCTGACTTTTCCGGGTCCATGGGGATGACCATGAACTTCCCCCAGGTTTGGCAGCACCTCTGCGTGGGGCGGTGGAAAGGGTAGAAGCCTCTGCAGCAGCTCCACTTCTGGTCCTTGGGGTCCAGCGCCAGGCTGCCGCAGAGCTGCCAGCGCTCCTTTCTCACGACCAGCACCATGCCTGCGCCTGTGGGCCAGACTCGGCTCAGTGGGAGGGCCCGGGCGGAGGGGCCCTACCGGTGCCCTGCTCCTGTAGCTTATCGCTCTCACATCCATTCATTTCTGGGGGTGGGGGATGTTTTCTGTCTTTTGTGTGGTTTCTTGGCTTGCTCTGGAGACGTTGGCAGTGAAAGCACGGAGTCCTAACTACTGGGCCACCAAGGATTTCCCTCTTCCCTTGTGTTTTTTTCTTAAATACCTTTATTAAGATACAATCCAGCGGACTTCACTGGTGGTCCAGTGACTAGGACTCCGAGGTCCCAGTGTAGGGGACCCAGGTTTGATCCCTGGTCAGGGAACTAATGGGGCTTCCCTGGTAAAATGGGGCTCAGCAGTAAAATAACCTGCCTGCGATGCAGAAGACGTGGAGACGCAGGTTCGATCCCTGGGTCGGGAGGATCCCTTGGAGATGGAAATGGCAACTCTCTGCAACAATCTGGCCTGGAAAATCCCATGGACAGAGAAGCCTGGTGGGCTACAGTCCATGGGGTCACAAAGAGTCAGACACAACTGAACGACTAAACAACAGGGAACTAGATCCCACATGCCACAACTAAACCATTCTGCACGCTGCAGCAGCAGATCAAAGATCCCATGCACCACAGCTAGGACCCGGCACAGCCAAATACACTCAGTTCAGTTCAGTCACTAAGTCGTGTCCGACTCTTTGCGACCCCACGAATTGCAGCACGCCAGGCCTCCCTGTCCATCACCAACTCCCGGAGTTTACTCAAACTCACGCCCATCGAGTTGGTGATGCCATCCAGCCATCTCATCCTCTGTCGTCCCTTTCTCCTCCTGCCCCCAATCCCTCCCAGCATCAGGGTCTTTTCCAATGAGTCAACTCCTCGCATGAAGTGGCCAAAGTATTGGAGTTTCAGCTTCAGCATCAGTCCTTCCAAAGAACACCCAGGACTGATCTCCTTAAGGATGAAATGGTTGGATCTCCTTGAGGTCCAAGGGACTCTCAAGAGTCTTCTCCAACACCACAGTTCAAAAGCATCAATTTTTTGGCACTCAGCTTTCTTCACAGTCCAACTCTCACATCCATACATGACCACTGGAAAAACCATAGCCTTGACTAGATGGACCTTTGTTGGCAAAATAATGTCTCTGCTTTTTAATATGCTATCTAGGTTGGTCATAGCTTTCCTTCCAAGGAGTAAATACATTAGTAAATACTAAAAAAGAGAGAAACTGACAACAACAAAGAGATAGAATTCAGGGGCTTCTCTGGTGGTTCAGTGGCTGAGACTCCAAGCTCCAAATGCAGGGAGCCAGGGTTTGATCCCTGATCAGGGAACTAAATCCCACAGGCTGCAACTGAGTTTAAGTGGCCATAACTAAAAAAGATCCCACATACCCGAACTAAAAGATCCCCCATGCACAACGTTTAACAATGAAGATCCCGCCTACAGCAACTAAGAACCGGCAGAGCCAAATAAATAAATTAAAAAAAAATTTTTTTTAAAGGTAGAATTCACATATACAATTCACCCATTTCAAGCGTACGATTCAGTGGTTTTTAATATATTTTAGAAGATGTTCGATCACCCTAAAAGGAAACCCTGTGTCTATCAGCAGTCGCTCCTTTCTTCTGCCCACTTCCCCACATGCCCCAGCCTCGGGCAACCACCACAGGAAGTCTACTTGCTGTCTTTTCTGGACACGGCCCCATTTTCCATTTCCACCAGCAGTATATGAGTGCTGCTTTCCCCACATCCTTGCCAGCCCATGATGTCTGAGTTTCTGATTATAGCCACTCCTTTGTGGGTGGGAAGTGGTATCTCCTTGTGGTTTTGATCTGTATTTCCCTACATCCATTTATCCCTCACCCAGCACTGAGGTCCAATGTCCAGTTCACCTCTGTCCCCAGAGCGCACGTGCCCCCTTTCCTCTGGCTACCCCCTCATCTGCCTTCCTCCTGGCCCAGGGGCGTGGCTTCTGTGCTGAGCTCTCTGGCCCTCAGTGGGCAGAGTTACAACCACTCACCTTGGGTGCCCCGTCCCAGCAAAAGAAGTGCATACAGCCAGTGGTCATTAAAAAAAAGTACTGATCAGCCTTTCTCAGTTTCCAGAAAGAGAATGGGACAGTGAGGAGGACTTCCCTGGCAGTCCAGTGACTAAGACTCCATGCTCACATTGCAGGGTGCCTGGGTGGGTTTGGTCCCTGGTCAGGGAACTAGATCCCACGTGCAGCGACTAAGACCCAGTGCAAATGGAAAAATAAGTTGTTTTTTTTTTTTAAGTAGAGGAAAGACAACTTGCCGGGTCAAGGTTTAAGCCCTGTTTTTTTCCCCTCACCTCAGGCAATTAACTTCACCCTCTGAGCCACACTTTCCCCATCCCTAAAATGAGATTGTCTGCTTCATGGGGGTGTCACCAGAGTGAAAGTGGTTGTCAGGCAATGATGATACAGAAGCTTCCCCAACTGAGCCTCTTGTAGAAAGGGACTTTTGACCATGACTCATCTGGGCTTCCCAGGAGGGACATCGGTAAAGAACCTGCCCGCCAGTGCAGGAGATACAAGAGAGAAGGGTTCCATCCCTGGGTTGGGAAGATGCCCTGGAGGAGGGCATGGCAACCCGCTGTAGTACTCTTGTCTGGAGAATCCCGTGGACAGAGGAGCCTGGTGGGCTGCAGTCCAGGGGGTCGCAGAGGGTCGGACACGACTGAGCACAGCATGGTTACAATTACTGGACTCAGCTGACCTCTCCCCATCTCCCTCCAAGCCCCATGTCTCCTCCCTCCTGAGAAGTCCCCCTACCCCCCAGCACAGGGGCCTGGCAGAGGGGATCCTCCCAGAGGCAGCCCCAGAACCTGAGGGTGGAAAGTGGGTCAGAATTCCGCACCCAGGCTGGCATTTCAGTTGAGCAGGAGCACCGAGGTGGAAGCCGGGCCCCTCCCCACTGCCCGGCCACCCCAGAGGAGCCAGGCTCCCCTGCCCCCCACACCCCTGCTCACCTTTGGAGGCGTGGGGCCAACCTTGCAGGCCTGGGAACAGCAGGAGGAAGAGAGCTGCAGGAGAGAGAGACATGAGAGCGGACCGGGGAGCTGGGCCGGAGGAGGAGGGTGGGGAGAGGCCTGTACCCAAGAAGATGAGGCGTCGGGACCCTCTGCTGACTCTGGCCCTGCGCCCCAGCCTGCCTCTGGCTGCTCCTGGCTGCCACATGTCTCGGGAGGCCAGCAGCGCCCCGGGAAGACAGCTTCTGTCTCCGGCCGTCCGCCCTGCAAAGTGAGTCGCCAGTGAGCTCCAGATGACAAGGTATCGAGTAATTCCTTTGTATGAATAATAATATATGCAGGTGTTTTTGCAACTCCTAACAGCATTTCAGAATCATCCATAAATTCCTAAAGGTTGGGTGTGTATCTGTTATGCTAATGAGATTACTCAAACCAGGCTGGTCACCAGAAAGACCTATGTATAAGGTGTAGATAGAAGATATACAGCGTTGTGATTTTGTTTTTATTTTATTGGAGTATGTAGTTAATTTAGCACATTGTGTTAAATTATACATATGTATTCAATTATACACATGTAATTTTTTTCAGGTTCTTTTCCATTATAGATACAGAGTAGAGTTCTCTGTGTTGTAAAGTAGGCCCTTCTTATTTACCTATTTTATATATAGTAGTGTGTTTGTGTGAATCCCAAACTCCTAATTTATCTCCCCCCACCTCAGACCCCCAGAGGGTTGTGACTTTAAACTAGCCATATTGAGACCGCCAAGTTTAATCACTTGGCGGAAGAGTTCATCATTCCTGATGGAACAGTGCTTTCTGGGTGGCAACCTGATTCCTGTTCTGATCCTCAGGGAGAGAGCAGGAAGCTCTCTTAAACTCTCTGTGCATCCTTTATAATGAAACGGTAATTGCAAGTATGTTTATAATGTTTTTAGGGCATCTATGAGTTATTCTAGACAGTTTTGAACCTGAGAGAATTGTGGTCACCCCGAATTTGTAACCAGTCGGTCAGAAGTGCACCTGGCTTGGGAACCCCACTTGTGGTTGAGGTCTGGAGTAGGGCAGTCTCCTGGGATGAGCCCATACCATATGCGGTCTGCACTAACTCTGGGTGATCATCATCCAGGTCATATTGCAGCACACCCAGTTGGTGTTGACCACTTGGGGGTGAAATAGAGCAGTACCTAAACCAATTTCTCATTATCAGGTTACCTTTTCTTTTTAAATTGTGGCAAGATATACATGATTTTCCCTGGTGGCTCAGTGGTAAAGAATCCACCTGCCAATGCAGGAGATGCAAGAGAAATGCATCTTTACCTCTTCAGAAAGTAATTATGGGAATAATAAATGACTATTATTCTTTGACTCTTAGAAGGGTAGGTACAAGGGGTGCCTGGAGAGGGAGGTGAGACAGAAAAGGCAGGAAGTCTTTATAGGATATGTTAGTGAGCAGGTTACTCCTGTACCTGGGGCTCAGTCTTGCAGGGACCCCTCCAAGAGACAGCGTATAAGGTACCCCAGAGTCTGCCACTCTGTTCTTCTAAGTTTCCCATGAGCTTTGAGTTTTAAGCTTGGAAGATGGACATGTCACACACCAAACAGCTTTAAGCTTTAAGCTTAGAAGATGGACATGTCACACACCAAACAGCAGCTCCACTTCTACTTGATCTGAGAGGCAGTATCAGGACACCTTGGTGACTGGGAGGGAAGGACCTTCCCAAACAGCCACGCTAGGCAGAAAGGTGTCCACAGGGACCTTGGACTGAATCTTTGTGCATGCCAGTGAACCCACCTGCCAATAGAGAAGATGCGGGTTCGATCCCTGGTAGAGAGGAACCCCTGGAGAAGGAAATGGCAACCCACTCCAGTATTCTTGCCTGGGAAATCCCACGAACAGAGGAGCCTGGCAATCTACAGTCCATGGTGTTGCAGAGTCCTACAGGACTTAGTGATTAAACAATAAGAAGATTCTTCTTAAGAATAACACCTGGGTGAAAAAAAGAGAAAGAACTTCCCCAACAATCCCGTGGTTAAGACTCTGTGCTCCCAAAGCAGGGTTTGATCCCTGGTTGGAAAACTAAGATCTCACAAGCTTCTAGGTGCTGCCAGAATTTTTTAAATAATTAAAAATAAAAAATAAATGTAAAAAAATCCCATTGGGCCTTGTGGCCATTTTAAGGAGTCAGGACATTTTCTGTGAACAAGTAGAGACCACTGTAGTAGGGTTTTCTGCAGGAGAGGGCTGTGGCTTAACATTGCGTTTTTACTTTCTGGGATGATCACTTCTTGGTGGGGAGATGCAGGGGGCGCCAAGGGGCAGAGACTGCGATACATCAGACCTGGCGACCAATCAGAGCAGGGGGCTGAGGATAGGGGCTGCAGTTCTCAGGTCCCATGAATATTGTGTCTGTGCCAACGCGTGTGTGTAATTACACAGTTCAGTCGCTCGGTAGTGTAATTACATTAAACGTTTATTTTTTTAATTCTCAATTTAAAGAATAAACATTCCTGGGGCTTCCCTGGTGATCCAGTGGTTAAGAATCTGCCTGCCGATCCAGGGGACACGGTTCGATCCCTGCTCTGGGAAAACCCACATGCCCAGGAGCAACCAAGCAGGTTCAGCAACTACTGAAGCCGGCGCCTCTAAAGCCCGTGCTCTGCAACGAGAGCAGCCCCCTCAGTGAGAAGCCCGCACACCACAACTAGAGAGCAGTCCCTGCTTGCCGCCGCTGCAGAAGGCCGCTGCACAGCAAAGAAAAACCCAGGGCAGCCAAAAAAAAAAAAAAAAAAAAAATCAATTAAATCTTTAAAAAAAATAAATAAGCATTTTCTAAGGCTCCTCATAAAAAGCAGCAATTCTCAGCCACACACCACCCACTCTGCACCCCTTCTCCCGCCACAAACTCTTCAGTCCTTCCTCTCTGTTTCTAAGTAAGTTCTTACCCTGCCTTCCCTTGGATATTTTTGTCAAAGCACCTTTATTGAGGTATAAGTGACACACAATACAATGCATGTATATAAAGTATAAAATTTGATGGGTTTAAAATTTTTAAATTGTATTGAAGTATAATTGACTTACAATATTTTTTCTATATATATAAAATATCTCTACTTATAGTGTTATCAATTTGATGAGTTTTTTAAAAATTTATTATTTTTGGCTGTACAGGGTCTTCATTGCTGTGTGTAATCTCTAGTTGCTGAGAGCAGGGGCTACTCTTCTTGGCAGTGCGTGAGATTCTCACTGCAATGGCTTTTCTTGGTGCCAGGCTCCAGTAGTTGCAGCAAGTGGGCTCAGTAGTTGTGATGAGCGGACTTAGTTGTCCTGAAGCATGTGGAATCTTTGAATCCATTTATTGAACCGAAGTGCCCTGCATTGGAGGCGGATTCTTCTTGCAGGGAGGGTAGCTCAGGGAGGGGCGGGGGGCAGAAGCGGTAGCTGAGGGTGCCCTGCTGGCTAGGACGGTCATAGAACAGGTCTGGGGCTGGCCTGCCCTGACTCCAGAGCATCCCCCCTCCCCTCCAATTCCATATGAGACCATTGTACAGTCTTTTTTTTTTTTTTTGCCTGAGTCAGGTTTTAGTTTCAGCACCAGAGATCAAATTGCCAACATCCAAATTGGCATCATAGAGAAAGCAATGGAATTCCAGAAAAACATCTCCTTCTGCTTCATTGACTATGCTAAAGCCTTTGACTGTGGATCACAATAAACTGTGGAAAATTCTGAAAGAGATGGGAATACCAGACCACCCTATCTGCCTCCTGAGAAACCTGTATGCAGGTCAAGAAGCCACAGTTAGAACCGGACATGGAACGGCAGACTGGTTGAAAATTGGGAAAGGAGTATGTCAAGGCTGTATATATTATCACCCTGCTTATTTAACTTGTATGCAGAGTGCATCATGCAAAATGCCAGGCTGGATGAAGCACAAGCTTGAATCAAGATTGCCGGGAGAAATATCAATAACCTCAGATATGCAGATGACACCACCCTTATGACAGAAAGTGAAGAGGAACTAAAGAGCCTCTTGATGAAGGTGAAAGAGGAGAATGACAAAGCTGGCTTAAAACTCAATATTCAGAAAACTAAGATCATGGCATCCGGTACCATCACTTCATGGCAAGTAGATGGGGAAACAATGGAAACAGTGACAGATTTTATTTTCTTGGGCTCCAAAATCACTTTGAATAGTGACTGCAGCCACAAAATTAAAAGATGCTTGCTTCTTGGAAGAAAAGCTATGACAAACCTAGACAGTATATTAAAAAGCAAGAAGCAGAGACATCACTTTGCCAATAAATGTCCATGTAGTCAAAGCTATGATTTTTCCAGTAGTCATGTTTGGATGTGAGAGTTGGACCATAAAGAAGGCTGAACGCCGAAGAAATGATGCTTTCAAACTGTGGTGCTAGAGAAGACTCTTGAGAGTCCCTTGGACAGCAAGGAGATCCAACTAGTCAATCCTAAAGGAAGTCAGTCCTGAATATTCATTGGAAGGACTGATACTGAAGCTGAAACTCCAACACTTTGGCCACCTGATACAAAGACCCAACTCATTGGAAAAGATCCTGATGCTGGGAAAGATTGAAGGCAGGAGGAGAAAGGGGTGACAGAGAATGAGATGGTTAGATGACATCATCGACTCAATGGACATAAGTTTGAGCAAAGTCCTGGAGATGGTGAAGGACAGGGAAGCCTGGTGTGCTGCAGTCCATAGAGTCGAAAAGAGTCAGACACGACTAAGTGACTGAACAACAACAAAGTGTGTGTGAAATAGAATCTCATGTGGATTTGATTTGTATTTCTCTGCTGACTAATGTACTGAGCATCTTTTCACTTGCTTATTAACAGTTTTCATATCATGTTTGGTGAAGTGTCTGTTCAAATCTTTCCCCCATTTTAGCTGGGTTGTTTATCTTCCTGTTGTTGAGTTTTAAGAGCTCGTTATGTGTTCTGGAACAAGTCCTTTATTAAATATATGATTTTCAAATATTTTCTCCCAGTCTATGGCTTGCCTTCTCACTTTCATAATCGTATAAAATGTAAAATTCCTTTTTTATTTAACAACATTTTTGAGATATAACTTACATGCAGTAAACTGTGCTTATTTTAAGTGTTCACTGTGATGGGTTTTTTTTTTTTTTTTTTTTTTCACTAATGACAATTTATTATAATTTGCTGGAAGCACACAGGTTGACTTTGGTTAAACCAGAACTATGTCTACATAGAAGTGGGCAATAATAGGTAGCCATTCTATGGAGAACTTTGCACTTAGTCATCATCCTCACTCTGTTTTAGTTTCTTGATCGACTGCTTATGCCGCTCAATTTCTTTCTGCAGGCGCTCAATCTCCTTTGCATGATGAGAGATCTCATTTTCATGGTGTTTCTTCAAGGTGGCCAGCTGTTCTTTAGCACGAGCTCGGAAGTATCGTTCCTCTTCGGCCTGCTCTCTTTTTCCGAAGGCCCCACCGGCGTCCCGGATCACGCCCGCACTGGACCTAACATTATCTCCCTGTTCCGAGCCAAAGCCTCGGCCTTGCATTGCCCAGACGCTCCAGACGGCCTGCCGGGTACGCGCGGCCAACGCCGTGGCTGCCATTGCTGTCAGTGAAGCACCCCTCCAGTGACCTGAAGCGCAGCTTGTGATGGGTTTTATCATGGGTATTTGCCATGAAATCACCACTGTTAAAAATATTTCTATCATCCTCCAGATTTCTTTGTGTTTTTTTTTCAGTCCATCCCTCTGGCCACCCCTGCCTTCAGGGAACCAGTGACCTGATTTCTATCACTGTGCATTCATCAAAGTCTCTTCCCCTGCCCCCAAATCGCAAATGTTTATATATATATATAAACATTGCTTCATATATATATATATATGTTTATATATATATATGTTATTTTTTTGAAATAATCTTTTACTTTTAATATATTTTTATTTATTTATTTGGCCACAGCAGATCTTAGTTACGGCATTCGGGCTCTAGTTCCCTGACCGGGGATCAAACCCTAGCCCTTGCACTGGGAGCTCGGAGTCTTAGCCACTGGAGCACCAGGGAAGTCTGTAATCTTTTACTTTCAATTGTTACATATTGCAGACATAGAGTAAATAATGTAACAAACACCTATGTACCTACCACTTAGAATTAATGGAGATGAACATTTTGCCCTACTTGCTTTGGGGGTTTTTCCCCCTTTTTTAGGAGATAAAGTTAAAAAGCCTCTTTTCTCCCTACTTCCTCCCTCATCTTCCCTGAAGTTGCTGAGTATTATTCCACGTGAGATTTTACTTTTCCTAAACATGTGTGTGTCCACAGTCAGTGCACATTCTTGTTTTTATCACACTATTTGTATCTGTTGGAACTTGCATTTCTTCTCTCCGTGTTATGCTTGGGAGATTCTTGTGTGTTGAAATATATAAAGCTCCTTTGCAAATTATGAGATTTATTTATTAGTAGTGAAATAACTCTGAAGTGTTGGTAAGTTGGCAAAAATATGCCTGGGAATTTAAGACACTCCTAGGGAAGCAAACGTGAGTGATTTCACCATTTTTTGTTTTGTTTTAACTACTGTGCTTGATAACCATAGCTGCGTTTATAGATGGTGACATAAAATCCTCCGCAGTTTCAAGCTGAGATTCCCTTTAGAGCCTTTACCTTTAAGGAACTGTCTAGATTTGTGGAGGCAATTGACTTGTGGAATTTGAATATTTTTAAAACTTGTGGTTCAAATCATATAATAAAATTATATTATAAAGAGTCTCTTGGGGACTTCCCAGGTGACCCAGTGGTTAAGACTCTGTGTTTCCAATGCAGGGGACACATTTTAGATGCCAGGTCGGGGAACTAAGATCCCACATGCTGCTTGGCCAAAAAAAAAAAAAAACCTGCCTTAACAGCTCAACAAATTTTGTTTTTTAAACAAGAAACGAATGTCTTCTGCTATATTCAAAATGGATAACCAACACGGACCTACTGTATAGCACAGGGAACTCTACTCAATGTTTTGTGCCAGCCTGGATAGAAGGGGGTTATGGAGAATGGATGCATGTGTATCCATGTATGGCTGAGTCCCTTCCCTGTTCACTTGAAACTATCACACCATTGTTAATCAGCTATGCTCCAATACAAAATAAAAAGTTTAAAGTTTGAAAAAAATAATAAAATTACAAATGTTTTAAAAAAAGAGAGAAAGGAATGTGTCTTTGAGTCCCTTTAACACAAGCCATAGTCATACCCCTTCCCCTCCCATTTTGAGTGGGGGACTGGAATTTCTCAGGCCTGGCTTCTGAATCCATTTTACCTTCTAACAGACCTCAGGGAGAGTAGAGAATTCATGGTTCCATCACAACCCTGTTCCCTGCTCCCTGCACGCAGGCAGAAGCCTGGAGGACATCATAAGACTGGGATTCCTCTTGGGAGGGGTCCGTACAATTTCCCAACTGGAAGAGGATTAAATAGGCAGTCAGGGCACCTTGAACTTTGATATCTCAGGCTCATCTGACAGGTGGCCAAGGCCAAGTCTGATCGCCCACAGGCAACAGGGAGGAACAGACTGATGAAGGGCAGGGCACCGGACGGTGGCATTTCTCTGGCCTCTCTAGATGTTGCGAGTGAAACCCACTTGGGAGAGACCAGGAAGGTGGGTGGACAACACTGGTTCATTTGGGTTATGAAAAATTTTAACTGGATTGTAATGTACCTAAAGCAAAGTGTACAAATCCTAAGTGTCCAGTT
Organism: Dama dama; assembly: GCF_033118175.1. Taxonomy (NCBI): domain Eukaryota; kingdom Metazoa; phylum Chordata; class Mammalia; order Artiodactyla; family Cervidae; genus Dama; species Dama dama. The sequence goes on along the minus strand of NC_083684.1, from coordinate 58,747,834 downwards.
TGATAAACTCACAGAAAGAATAGCAAACAGAACATAACCAGCCCCCTAGAAAGCCCACCATGCCCCCTTTCCAGTCACTAAGCCCGCCAAGGGTAACCACTCTCCTGACTTGTAACTCCGTGGGTTGAGGTTGCCTCTTGGGGGATGTTACATAAACGAAATCACACAGCAATGTACGCTTGTGTGGCCTCTTTCACTCGACACTATTCAATTTGCTGTATGTTGTCATGGTCCACTTGTTCTCACTGCTGTTGAGTGTTTCACTGTGTACATTTTTTAAAAAAAAACCAATCCTGCTATTATGGGTGGGCATTCAAGTTGTCTCGGGTCCTTTATTCATAGCACTGAGATGAACATGCAGGGACGTGTCTTTCGGAGAACATGTGACAGGTTTTGGTGGGTGTCCACCCAGGAGCGGAATTGCTGGTTTATCAGGATTGGATGCTAAATTTAGTAGTCACTGTCAAACAGCTGCCAGAGTGGGTGGGTGTGCTCAATGACTTCCTCCAAGTCTGACTGCAGTTTGTCTTTGGCAGCACTTAGGATGTGTGGAAAGAAGCTTCCCTCATAGCTCAGTTGGTAAAGAATCCGTCTGCAATACAGGAGACCTGGGTTAGATTCCTGGGTTGGGAAGATTCCCTGAAGAAGGGAAAGGCTACCCACTCCAGTATTCTGGCTTGGAGAATTCCATGGGCAATATAGTCCATGGGGTCCCAAAGAGTTGGACACGACTGAGTGAGTTTCACTTCACTTCAGTTGTGTGGTTTTCATTTCAGCTCTTCTGGTGGGTAGGTGTACAGTGCTTTCTCTTTGTGATTTTAATTAGTATTTTCCTGATGTGTAATAGAGGGCAGCATTTTTTTTTTTAACTTGTCTAGTGGGCTTCCCTAGTGGCTCATATGGTAAAAAATCTGCCTGCAATGCAAGAGACCGGGGTTTGATCCCTGGGTCAGGAAGATTCCCTGGAGAAGGGAATGGCAACCCACTTCAGTATTCTGCCTGGGAAATCCCAGGGAAAGAGGAGCCTGGAGGAATACAGTCCATGGGGTCTCAAAGAGTCATGGTTGAGAGTCTAACACACACACACACAGAGTGGCCATTTAGTTCTTCTCCTCTTAGGTGATTCAAGTCTTTTTCTATTGACTGGTCTGACATCCTCTTATTGATCCCCAGGAGGTCTTTGCATATCCTGAATCGGAGTTTTTTGTCAGATAGGCGTGGTGCAAATGGCTTCTCCCAGTCTGGAACGTGCCTTTTCTTTCTCTTGCTGGTGTCTTCCCCCCCCCCCCCCCCTTTTTTGGTCACATTGGGTCAGCACGTGGAAACTTAGTTCCCCCACCAGGGATCAGACCAGGGCCCAAGGCATTGGATGCATGGAGTCTTAACTACTAGATTGCCGGGGAATTGCCCTCTGGGGTCTTTTGAGGAATGAAAGTTTGTAATTTCAGAGCATTCCAGTATGTCAAACTTTTCCTTTACGGCTGGTCCTTATCATGTTTTGCTTAACAAATGTCAACAGAAAAAGATCAAAAGCGGTCAACCTTTGGAGTCCCCTGGTGGTCAGATGATTGGGATTCTATGCTTTCATTGACGTGGCCTGGGTTCAATGCCTGGTCAGGAAACTAAGATCCTGCAAGTCACCGAGTGTGACCAAAAAAAAAGAAAAAAAGGTGGTTAACCTTTGAGGACTAGGAGGACCAAAACTGGAGGTGAAAAGATGGACTTTTGTCTTGCAACTTACCCACTTCTGTGTAATCTAAATGATCCCCACCCCCACCCATGTGTATGTTATTTTTCTAACTTAAAGGAAAAACAACAACAACAACAAAATTATTAGGTCAGCCTGATCGCTGTGGAGGATGGTTGGAAAGAGTCAAGTATAAATGTTTTCAGAAATTCATCCCTTAATGAGCCCAAGGAACCTTATTTTTCCCATCATTTCTTGTATCAATGAATGAATATTAATTATTACTGCAGGGATTCAGGCTTAAATATCAACTCTAGGACACTCTTGCATTGACAAACGAGGACAATGGTGATAACCCTTGTTCACACAAGTGATCAGATAAGGAAGTTGGCATTAGAGCAGGAGTCCCAGCCCTGAGCTCCGTACAAAGCCCCAAACCCCACAGTGAACTCACTTCAGGACGGAGTGCATCACCATCAGCTCCACCTTCGGGGAGAGGGAAGGAGCCTGGCTGGTGGGTTGGGGGTGGGGAAGGAGCAAGGTTTACACCTACCCTGGGCTTGTGACCACTCACCTCCCCCTAGAGATGCAGCCCCACACCCTGGACCTTCCCTCCAGGGCAGCAATTCTCATCTGCAGTAGTTCACCAGAACCTTCTGGATGTTTTCAAAATAAAGCCCTCAAGACCACTTCTGGCCAGGTAACTGAGAGGCCCGGTGGTCTTGGTTAAGGCGCCCATTTCCCACTAGCACTCACGATTCTGGCCGCTGCGTCCCGACTGCTCCGACAGGGACACCGAGCGTCGAGGGGCAGGGCTTGCGGTCCCAGCCAAGATCCCCAACCCTTCTCTTCCCCTGTAGTGTACCACTGGGTCGAGATGCGGGCCAAGATGCGCCTCATGGGCTTCAATGCGGAAACCATCAAGCCACTGAATGAGGAGGCGGCCGCGGAGCTGGGTGCCGAGCTGCTGGGCGAGGCCACCATCTTCGTGGTGGCCTGCAGCTGCCTGGTGCTGGAGTACTCGCGACAAAAGACGCAACAGCGTCGCAAGGAGGGGGAGCAGCTCGCCGCCTGGGACGCGATGCGGGACGAGGTGGACCACCTGGCGCTGGTGCTGGAGGCCCTGCAGGCGCAGGTGCAGGCGGCGCCGCCGCCGGGCGCCCTGGAGGAGCTGCAGGCGCAGATGCGAGAGGTGCGCGCCCAGCTCTGCATCCAGGACCTGCCACCGGCGCCCCAGGCAGAGCCCACACCAGAGGATGAGGGGCCGCCAGACCCAGGTCTCGGACAGGACTGATGTCTGGGCTGCCATGTCTGTCCACACTGTCCCTCCCTGATCCCGCCCAGCTAATACCACCAGGCCCCTTTAGGGGCAGTCGGGATTCTGGACAGGGGTTGAGCCAACCAGGCTTTTGGTCACCTCCCTACTAACCTGTCCGATGAGGGCCCTACTAACCTGCCCACCTTCTACTGGGACTCCCCCATCCACTGGTGAAACGTTCCAGCCCAACCCCCCACCCCTACTCCACTGGTTTAGCACTTTGGAATGGAGAGGCCGTGTCTTCATTGGACCCCACCCGCCCACCACTACACCATCTCTCATTTTATCACTCACATCTTCAACCTACCTGAGGAGTGGTCCTCTTCCTGGGACCCCCATCTACCTTTCCCCCCTTCTTCACTGGTACAGAACATTGTAGTGGAAATACAGAAACCTGTGATGGACTTCCTGACCCCATGACCTTCCATCTACCTTACTCTTTTAGGGGGTTAGGAATAGGATGGATCTTGGCATGCATTAGCTCTTCTGAGTCACTCTGTGTCTCCTGTATTTAGTCCACCATTGGTATCCTGACTGGGATCCTCCCCTCTTTAAGTGGATCCCCCCCCCCCCCACCCTTCCCTCCATCCAAATCTGCTCTTCAGAGTACTCAGGGATTCCCCCTTACTTTCTGCCTTTGAACTGGACACTCAGTTACCACCCCTCACCTTCATGCAAAGTCTTCCGCCAGTGAAGTCTGCCTCTCAGCCCTGAAGTTCCCTACCTCCAACAGAATGGAATAATTCCACCAGGCAGTTACCTACCTCACCTACCCCCTGCCCACCTAATGAACCACTGAAGGGGTATGTATGACAGCTGATTCCTGAATTCTACTTTTCTTTTTGAGACTGTAAATATTGTAATAATTAAAGGAGCTCTGGGAGGAAAAATGTCATCTTAAGAAAGTGTCTTGAGAACCATGATGTACATCTGCCAAATGGGTACAAGGCTCCCTAAAATTAGAACCTCAAAGGGTTCCCAGTGGGAGAAGGCCTGAGTCATCCTTTGAGCCCTTTCCCAGACCAAAACACCAAGGTCCAGGAGAACCAAAGGGTCTGGCCCAAGGGCAGACGTTCAATGAGGGATGCCCTTGGCTTTCTCTAGGGCTGGGTGGAAAGGAGTAAGGAAGCTGCCTGTTGAGGGGCACCAGGAGGCCAAGAAGGGGCAGAGGAGCAGGTTCGGGTGGGAAGGAGGAAGGTGAGGGAAGGTGGGTTACTGGGGGAGGGAGGGACACGACCATCCTCATGAGAGCAGCCATTCAAATGACTCCAGAAATCTTAGCATTTATAAAAACTGGCAGATTTATTCCGCAGGGGCCCATTTCCAAGAAGCTAAAGGTGAAGGTTAAGAGGAGAGGTTTCCTCTCCTATTCCTTTCCCCCTTATCTTGTTTCTCCCCAGGGGGTAAAAATGGCCTGGACCCCAAAACCTACCCAAATAAAAAACCAAAAAACTGAGGTTCCAAAAAGTTACAGCATCTTAATTCCTCATAGAAAAGGGGAAGGAGCCAGAGGGAAGGGAGGGAGGTCCCTGGGGTAGGGGGAGGCACCCCCAACCTGGTGGGACAACCCTCCTTACACAGCTGTCCCAAATGGGACAAGCCAGGGACACAGCATTTAAAAACTCCCACATCCCATTTTATCAAAACCAAAGAGAAAAAAAAATTTCCTCCCCCCCACAAACCTAAATATATATATATATATACTTTTTTTTTCCTTAAAAAAAAAACTTCAAAGGCATTAAGCGTTAAAGTGAATCTACAACAAGGGAATGTGAAATTCCCTCCTTCCCTCCCCCTTACTGTGGGGTTACTTGGTACATCCCCAGCAGAGGAACCAGCCCCAAGGGGATGGCAGAGGGGAAGGACCAAAGGGAACAAAGAGTGGGGGCTTCCCCATCCAATCAGCAGCCAATATGGGTGTGGGCGTGGTGCTGGGGAAGCCACACCCCCTTGGAATTTTCCAAGTGATATAGGGAGTGGGGAAGATGCATTCCTGTGTAGTCTTCAGCCAATTCCAAGTCAAGTCGAGGCAGGGAAAGCAGGGTGACAGGCGGAGGGGATGTGCGGAAAGGAGAAACTGGATTTTCTGGGGCCCAGTGGTCAGGGGGCACCCCGCTTCCTCAGCTCCTGGACAAAGGCTGGAAGGAAACAGTGGGCAGAGGTCAGGGGCAGAGCCTCTTCCCCTTCTCCCTTCCAAAACAAGGGCTTGTCAAGGGACACCATGCCTCCAAAATAAATAAATGTTTAAAAAGAAAAAGAAACACCTCACCTTCAATTATTTCCTCTTTCACTTTTTGCAATTCCTTCCTCACCTCTTCCAGAAGCTCCTGAAAATAATGGGGGTACAACCAATAAGGAAGAGTACCTGGACTTACAGAAGTGAATCCCCCGTTTCTTATTAATGACTGAGGGGCCAGAGGAAGGAGGGTCAAGACCTGTATCCCACACACACCATGACATCACTGGCCAGGCCACAAAGTGACTGAGATTTCTAGGGGAGAATTCTGGATCCTCTAGCCAGAGAGAAAAGTACTGGAGAACATCCAGTACCAGGGCTGGCAAATAAGACATTCCAGTCTCCTGCCAACTCCGGGTGGTGATAAATGTCTGCGGCCAGTGTGCTGAAAAGGATTCTGGATACTCATCAGGAATGAGTGCAGTGATAGATTAGTAAGGTCTGTCATGGGCATTGGACAAAGCGGTTATGGGGTCTGTCATCCCTGACACGACCCAATTTCTCCAGTTCTGAGACTGGGAAGCTGAGGGTTCCAAGGCCCTTTCTAGAATCACATAGCAGGTCAGTGGCAGAGTCTAGGCCCAGATCTCTTTTCTATCCCCTGAGCTTCACCCCCACTCCCCTCCCCTACCTGTTTCACCCTCTCCAGGTCTGACTCGTCACTGGAGCTAGGCGTAGGGGGGTGGGCCTCAGAAGTGGTTGCTGAAGAAGACGACTTCATCCTGGGAGAGGTGGCATGGTGTGGGGCAGAAACGAGGTTAGAGAGAGGGTCTCCCTCCCCTGCCTCCCATTCCAGCGGTCACACTGTGTTCCTCCCTACAAATTTGGCAAGTCCAACTCTTTCTGGGGGTGGGGCCCCAGTATTGATGGCCCACCTTGGCAAGGTTGTGCTGTTCTTCTCCCAGGGTCTCCGCACAGATTCTGGGGGACAGACAATAAGTCAAAAAGGTCAGAAACAAGGAAAGCCCTGCCTCAGCCTTTCTTCCCGAGCCTCATCTGCCCCCATTCAAAGAACCATCTCAGGAGACTACAATCCACAGAATTATCTGTACAGACTCTCCCATGAAGGTGTGTTATATATGAGAAGACGGCATCCTGGAACTCGAAATTCCTGTGACTAGACTGGGCTCTCACTCACCACTGTGGGCTGGGACTCTGGCGTCTGACTCCTCCTGCTGGTGGGAAATAAAACTGTCACGAACCAGACATGGCCATTCTGCTCCTTTTCTTCCTCCGCCTTCAAATATCGCCAATCCCTATCACAGCCCCCACCCCAATATTCCTACTCTAATGGTACATCCTAAGATGTATGAGGCAGGAAGGGTCCCTAACTCACATTGGCAGATTCATCCTTGGCGGGTTTCTCCCCAACTTGCGTGGCTTTCCTTCTGTGAGAGAGAAAGGCAAAAACAGATGGCTCCAGTCCTCTCTCAGCTACTCAACAGTTCCCTTCCCCAGAGTTCTGGAAAAGTGGGTCCTAGGGTGCAGACTTCTGGAATTCGTCAAGGCTAAGCACATTTTAATTTTAGAAGTTAAAAAGGGAACTGTTCGCGAATTGGGGTGGGGGGTTTAGGATTCCTGCATTTGGGAATCACAAAATTCTCAGGGCAGAGTCCCCAGCTTCTGAGGTGGGGTCACCTAAGGTCCTAGAATTCTGGGTTCCAGAACATTCCAGAGGCTACCTAGGGGGTTGCAAACCTCAGCCATCTCAGGAGAATGCAGTCCCCATCATTATATCTCAAACCTAGCTATCAAAGGATGAACTTTCACCCAAAGAAACAAACTACCCAGGAATCCGAGCCCTCCTCACACCTGGTCCTACTGAACTGGAATCCCAGCCGTGATAACTGCTGGGCTGAGGGGTTTGTTTTGAGAGCTTTCTGCGACCATTGAGAGCTCTGGGCTCAGGCTCACCTCCGGGCCAGCATGGCGTTCATCTCTTCCATGAGGCCCCCGCCTGTGCTTCGACTGCTCTCAGCTTTGGGGGCCACGGGCCCCGCTGAAGCCTCCTCCTGCTGGAGAAATTACAGAGAAGAGGGGGCTTACGGGCAGGCCTCCCAGCCCTCCTTTGAGGCTCCCAGGCAACTCTGGCCTCTTTCCATTATTATACCAGACCCGTCACCCCATACCCACTGCACCTGCCCCTCACCTTGCTAACTTTCCTGAGTTTGGCGCCGGCAATGGCTGAGGCCAGGCTGGGGGCCCCAGTCCCTCCACCACTGGGACCTTGTGCTGTGGGGAGAGGGGGTGCCGGGGGTGGGCCTCCCCCTGCTCCCTGTGAGGCGGCCGAGACCCCTGAGGAGGAGAGACCAGGGGGTGGGGGTGGACCCGGAGGAGGGGGAGGTCCCGGGGGCGGTGGTGGTCCCCCAGCTGGTGGAGCAGGCGGGCCTCCTGTAAGAAACACAAAACAGGAGGGGTGCTAAGCGAGAAGCTTCATTCTTTATTGTCCGGCTGGCCCACCCCCTCCTCTGGGGTGGTCCCCTGACCCCCGAGGCCAACTGGGCAATCACCTGCGTTGGAGGCTCTGCGCTCTCGCTCCATGAGCTCTGACTGCTGCTGCCTGGGGAGGGAGGGTGAGTGGCTATCACTCAGGGCCCCCAGATAGACAGCAACCGCCCAGATCGCCCCTCAGAGGTGTCCCGGCAGGGCTGGTTCCTAAGCCCCACTCATGTCCTCTATCCCCCATGGGCCCAGGAGAGGGCTGGGGGGTGGGGTGGTAAGGGCAGGGACAGGGCGAGACCAGGATATGAGCTATCTAGTCATCAGACCATCAAGAATCACAAAATGCCCAAGATCCTTTAAACAATTCAGTTCTGGACTCTGGGAGTCCAGGGGACTGGGATTTGAAGGGTCAGAAGGTTCTGTAACTTTGGGCATCAGTTTTTCAGACTCCACGTGGGGAAGGGTGGTTCTTAAAGATGTGGATTTCTAGTCCCCTGGGAGTTGGAACATTCTGAAAATCGAAAGTTGGAGAGGTGTGAACTCTAGGCGTCAGGGGTTTTGGAACCACCTAGAACTCTGGCCGGGGGAAGGTTCCCCACCCAGGGACCGGCCCCACCTTTTCTGCTGCTCCATCTCCTCTGGGGAGGGGCCATTCTGGGCAGACCAGGTGGGAGGCGCTGCAGGTGGTGGTGGGGGCGGGGGCCCACCTCCTGCAAGTGAGAGTAAAGGCTAGTGAGTCACACGGAAGCCAGCCCCACCCCTTGGCACGCTCCCAAGGGGCCCCCGGGTACCCTGTGAGGAGGGTTGGCACCCGCTTCCCCTGACTGAGCTGACAGTCAGGCGGTGGAAGGATACCCAGATCACAGGCAGGACAGCGAAGCCCCAGAGAAGGGGGTCGTCCGCCCCAAGACCTGCAGATGGGAATCTGCAGGGACAAGACTTGATTTCAGGCAGATTCCAGAATCCAGGCTCTTGACGCACAGTCACAGCTGCTCAGACCCCCTACCTGAGAGCTCAGAAGAGGCTGACAGCCCCCTCCTCACCCACCCCCAGGCCTCTGGCCCCCGTGTGTTTCCTGTGCTTCAGACTGCCACTGAAGTTGCTCCTGGAAGCAAACGCCTCCACCATTTGATGACTGGCAAACCTCGATGCACAGCCATCACCTAAAACCTTTGCTCCTCAAAGCGCTCTTTATGGACTGGTAAACTTTGGCATCCATCAGGGAGCTTGTTGGAAGCACAGAGGCTCCGGCCTTGGCCCACCTACCTGATTCAGAATCTGCATTTTTTCCTAGATGACTCGCGGGCACATTCCAGTTTAAGAAATACCAACTGGAAGTTTTTTCTCAACATTGTGGCTGACAATGTGACTGACAATGACGTCAGTCCATCTAATGGTTACCTGGAGAAAGGGCACAAGAAACCTCCCGGAGGCCTGAAATATTTCTATCTTGATCTGGGAGGCGGTCACACAGAAGTGTGCAAGTGTAAAAATTCGTGGAGCAAAATGGGCTTTTAGGAACCATGCATTTTACATGTGGGTGCCCTCAGGGCAAAGAGGAGCCCACAAAACTGGGCTGGCCAAAAAAATCCATTTGGGTTTCTCAGTGACATCGGAAAAACCTGAATGAGCTTTTTGGCCAGCCCAGTAACTCTCCATAGCAGCAGTGAATGAGCCCTGTTTTCAGATGCGTAAACTGAGGCCAAGTGGAAAAGGGGCGGCCCCAGGCCCCACGGCAGGGCTCAATGGTCCCCTCTGCTGGCTGTCTCTAACCTTCCAAGGCCTCTAGGGCGCTGGCCATGCCGTTGGCAAACTGCGTGGCATCTTCCTTGCTGCCAAAGTTGAGGCCCCAGACCTGCCGGGCGTCACGCCACTGGTGGAAGTTGGGGGTGGCCTGGTTATACTTGACACCCCGGACGATGGCACAGTTGATGACCACCTGGCGGGAGTTGGGGGGGAGAAGTGGGTGAGGGATGGTGAGGTACCACAGGCAGAGGGGGCGAGGAGGAGGGGAGCCTCACCTGCTGGTCCGGCAGCATCTTGCGGCCGACCACCCGGAAGGAGTTGGCGGTGGGGTTGTGATAGATCTGGACGCGGCTGAAGGCCTGCGGGCCCGTGCCGGCGGGCAGCCAGCGCTTGTTGCTGTCATCGTAGAGCATCACCGTGGCCCGGCTGGTGCACACAACCGTCTCGCTGCAGAGAGGTGGGCGGGGGAAAGGGAGAGAGGCCAGTTAGCTGTGGGGAGCCTGGCATCCTCCCCCAGGGGCTGGTCACCTTTTCGTACCCCCTGGGAGATTTGGAGACACAAAGACAGTGTGCCAGGAAGAGGGACCCATGGAGAGGAAGAGGAAGACAGACCGAGAGAGAGGGCTGAGGACGGGCCCTCAGAGAGACCCAGATAGGGAGACGGGAGGAGAAAAAGACAGGTGGGACGGCGAAAGACAGACTGGGAGAGACAGACAAATAGACAAGCTGGGGGATGTGAGACAGACAAGGAAAGAGACAGACAGTCAAACGGGGAGCAAAAGACAGGAAGAGGAAGAGTCAGACCGGCTGGAAGAGACAAAAACATACAGACTGATGATGGGGAGAGAGAGGTAAGAAAGGGGGTCAGATTGGTACAGGGGAGACGGACCGAAAGGAGTAATGGGGAGAAGAGATGCAAAGGCAGAGAGCAGAGAAAGAGGCCGATGGAGAAGGACAGAGATGGACAGACAGGCGGAGATGTGGTGTGAGAGCTGGAAGAGGGGGGCCCGGGAAAAGCAGATGAAAGGGACAGAGCAGGTGTCCTGGGCAGCACTGGGAACAAGCCCCTGCCCGATGCCCTTGGAGCCTCAGTTTCCCTGTCTCTGTCGGGAGGCTTGGACCTTCCCGCCCCTACTCTCCACTGTGGAGGAGGAAGCTGAGGCTCAGGGAGGTGAAGGGTGAGGCTTGCAGCAAGTTGGGGACCGATGCCGAGATCCCAGCTCTTCCCCTTCCTGCTGCCCACCCCATCCATCCGGCGCCACCCACCCTCCCCCACCCCCTGGCGCCAACAGCCATCAGCAGACACTCCCTGCTCTGTGTCAGGCAGTGACCCAGACAGCCCCGGCCCCACCCTCCAGGGCAGGAGAGCATCGCAAGGGACTGTCCTGTCCGCACATGGTGATAATCCAAGACCAGGCCTGGGGTTGCCCAGAAGAAGGGCCTGCCCCTGCCTTTGGATCAGAGAAGACTTCCTGGAGGAGGTGACATCTGACTTAGCCCTGGGGTGGGGGTCTCAGTAAACTGGCTCAGGATCTGATCCAGACATAGGTTCAAATCCCTGCTGGGCCACCTACTCCATGTGACTCAGGCGAGCAACCTTCCCACAGAAGTCATCTTCTTTGCCCGCAAACTGGGGAAATGACAGACCCCACCTCCCAGGGCAGTGGGTGAAGTAAATGTGTCTGGGCATGTGGAGTGCTTGGCGTGGGGCCTGGCATGAGTGCTGAGTAACTGTCAGCATCCCTTCCCCGGGCGCTCTGAACAGGCACCAAGGGGCCCTCCTCCACCCCCCACCAGTCCTTCTGGGAAGGTTCAATGCCCTCCTCTCTCAGTGGGGAAACTCAGGCTTCCAGACGGGAAGTGACTTGGCCAAGGTCACCCACAAACCAGGGGGAAGCACTAGTCCCTGCCCGGCCCCAACCCCCACCGGACTTTTTCCTGAAAAGAGGAAGTTGGTGGTCAGAGGTTTCCGGGGAGAGAAATTATACCCCCCAAAGGCTCTGTCTCTACCAGGGCTACGGGCTGGAGCGTGACAGGGACTCTATAAACGACAAGGCAGGGAGAGCCCCTTCGGACCCAGATCTGAGTTCTCAGGCCAGGGAGGTAAGCCCCCAGGTTATAATCAGGGGGCCTCGTTCTCCTGAGGCACTTCAACCCAGCCCTTTCTCCAGAGTCTCTCATTTTATTTTAACTGCAGCTCTTCTAGGTGGGCTATTTCATCCTCATTCTGCAAGGACTGCAAACAGTGGCACAGAGAGGTCGCATGACTCACCCATGGTCACACAGCGAGTAGCTAGCAGAGTGAGGATCTGAACCCAGGCCACCTGGCTCCCCAGTCCACTGTCTTCACCACCGCGGACTGTGTGGGCCCTACCCACACACCAGGTGCTGGTTCTAGACAAGCGCAGCCTCAGGGGCTGTTTCTGGCTTCCACTGCCCCTGGCAGGGCAGGGTTAAGGCCTTGCCCACACCTGCCACCCACACCCAGAGCAGACTCTGGCCAGGTGCCCAGGGCCTTTGTTGCTACCCCACCCTGGCTGCACTTTGCTCTCTCCAAGAGCCCCTGCCTGCTCAGTCTCTGGACTAGCCTGAGCACTGGCTATTTGCTGAGTGACCCCGGACTGGTCTTGTCCCTCTCCAAGCCACGGTGTCCCCATTCCAGCAAAAGGATCCTGTTAAAACACAAGTCAGATTGTGTCTCTCCTCTTCTTGGAAGCTCCCCTGGTGGCTCTCAGCAGAATTTTTATGCTGGCCAAGTTCTCTCTGGGGCCTTCGTGATCTGTATGATCTCTGATCTCCCCTTGACTGGCCCCACCAGCCATTCTAGCCCCCACTTCAACATGCCAGACACATTCCCACCTCCGGGCTGTGCTCTCATTCTCCCTCAACCTGGATTTTCACCTCCTTCGGGTCTCTGCTTAGCCATCACCTCTTCCGAGAAGCCCTCCCTGACTACCCTACCAGGAAACGCTCTCACTGCATGAACCATGTTTCATAACACCCAATTCCTGCCTGACAGGGCCCTATCTGTCTCCCCCACCAAAATGTCAGGACCACAAGGGCAGGGATTTTTGTCCTTTCTGTTCACTACTGTGTTCTCAGAACCTAGACTAGTGCCTAGAACCGAGCAGGTATCCAGGAGTTGTTAAATTAGCCATCTATAAAAAAAAGGAAAGTTTTTTCTAACAGCAGCTGACATGTATTGGTTAGTCTGTGTCCCAGACACTGTTGCAGGTACTGAGCTCCAGCTGCCACAGTGAACCTGGCAGTGACCTCAGTGCACACCCTTTTTCCAGACAAGGGACTGTGGCCACAGAGAGATGAGGACAGTCATCCCAGGTCACACAGCAAACAAGCAGAGGGGCTCATATTTGAACCCAAGTCCTGATCTTCCCCACCCCCAATGTTCTTAACCTCATTTAAAGATGAGGAAACAGCTAAGCTGATTTTTTTTTTTTTTTTAAGGCAAGGTATAAAGTGGTGTGAGAGGTTTTTTTTAAAAAAAAAAAAAAGGTGGGGAGGATATAAATACCTCTGTACCCAGAGTGGTGAAAAGCAGAGGTTGCTTCTCAGGGGACTAGCCTCCCTTGCTCGCCTCTGAGGCATTGGGGCACCGGGGGTCTGACGAGGGAGGCAGGAAATGGACAGTTCGCACTGTTTACCCACTTGAGTTGCTTGATTATGTCTTTTCTTTTTGCTTTGTTTTACCATGGGCTGGTATTACCTATAAAAAATTAATTCATTACTTAAGTACAAAAAAAAAACACCACCACCTATAAACCAGACAAAAAGCTAGATCGGAAAAATCTCACAGCCAGGAAGCCAGGAGTGAAATGCAAATGAGGTCTGCTTAATTCCAGTGGTCTCTGGGGGCTTCCCTGGTGGCTCAGACGGTAAAGAATCTGCCTGCAATGCAGGAGACACAGGTTTGATCCCTGGGTTGGGAAGATCCCCTGGAGAAGGGCATGGCTACCCACTCCAGTATTCCTGCCTGGGAAATCCCATGAGAGGAGCCTGGAGGGCTCCATGGGGTTGCAAAGAGTCATACACAACTTGAGCAACTAACACTTTCAACTTGACACTGGGGTCTCACAGCCTCAATGTGACATGAGACAGCCTGAATCCTCAGTCAGCCCAGAACTCTCCCACAAGCCCTCCCATTCTGGAAATCTCCAGTATGTGGTCACTAAAGGAGGACTGAAGTCACCCCCTTGCTGCATGGCTTCACCTTTCTGAGCCTCACTTTCCAGCCCTGGAAACCATAACTCACTGGGGTTTGGTAAGGATTGAAAAAGATAAGAAAAGCCTTAAGCGCAGGACCTGGAATTTGATACAGGACCAAAAGGGAGAGTTTCCTGATGGCTCAGAGAGTAAAGAATCTGCCTGCAATGCAGGAGTCACAGGAAGTGTGGGTTTGATCCCTGGATTGGGAAGATCCCCTGGAGAAGGAAATGGCAACCCACTCCAGTATTCTTGCCTGGAGAATCCCATGGACAGAGGAGCCTGGCGGGCTACAGTCCAAAGGGTCACAAAGAGTCAGACTCGAGTGACTAAGCACACACACAACATATAAGGGAGCCGAGAAGCAATACAGGAAGGAGAGAGCTTCTCATCACGGGAGGCAATCAAGCACAGTCACTCTGGTTTACTGAAACTTTCCTGTTGAGAGGTTTGTCCTTCCTTCTACCCCTTCATCTGATAGCCCCTTAAATTGTAATCCACCCCACAAAGACCCAGGCATACACAGCCTTTCCAAACTACGAAATCTTTGAAGCAATCCTGCATAGAAACACAGGTTTAGGGTTTGTGGGGCTTGTATGGGTTCACTCTAGTCCCTCCTTCCTGACAGGCCTCAGTTCCCCATAAGTGAACAGGAAGGTAACTGGGTTCCTTCTTGCTTATCAACATTATCTTCAGTGTTTGTACAGTAAAAGCAGGTTGCTTGTTTTTTTCTAAGGCCACTAAAGGTTTGATTTTGCTTTTCTTTAAGAGTATGATAGTCTGGAAAGAGGCCTGGGTTCATATTCAGACTTGCCTACTGACTTTAATAGGTAATCTGTTTAATTCCCCTGTGCCTCAATTTTCCCATCTGGGAAAGGGGGGACGATCATAACAGTATCAATCTCTTAGAATTGCCGTGAGGATTAATTTGAATGACACCTGGTACAGTGCCTGGCACAAAGGAGTTGCTTGATCAAATGATCTCTCATTATGAAAAACAATAATAAATGAACCAAATTCTTCTAGAGGCTCCTCTGCCCCAAGAGTCTCAGACCTCTGCCCCTCTTCCCAGAATTCCAGCAGAGTCCCGGACACAGCAGACACTCAACAAATATTTGTCAAACTGAGAAAAAAAAAACTGTAATTTTCCATCTTAACAGCCTCTCTTCCAACTGTCCCCAAGACCGTCTCCAGCCTAACCAGCCAGAAATCAGAGGATCCCAGTGCCCTCCCACCCCTCAACACTACTTAGAAATTTCTGAGGGATCTTGGGCCAGGCCTTTCTCTCTTTGAGCCTCCCTCAGTTTCCCCAGCAGCCCCTAGACAGGGCTGTGGGTCTTTTTGAATCCTAGCTGTCCTGGGAGAAGGGGCACAGCCCAAGAAGGCCAGTGTGGCCATCAGCAGAAGACCCTTTAGGAGATGGGAGTAATCCTCTGGTGGGACAGGCATCAGCTAACTTCTGCCCACCCCCCAGGAGATATAGGAGGTTTGGTCAAGGCTCGCAGTAGCAGGGGGCCTTGTGGGAGGGCCAGGGCCTCTGGGACTGGGGGAGGCGGGGGCGGGAGGCTGGCCCAGACATTGCTCCTGCCCTTTTACGGTCTCAGTGAGTGAGGCAGCACTAACTCGGACATCCGCCATCCGCCTTCCACCGTGCCTGGGACCGGAAACGCGAGGGGGGGGGGCACAAGGGGCGGGGCTGGGGGCAGTGGGAGAGGAGAGTCCCCAGGGAAGAAGGTGAAGGAAGAGGGCCTGACTCTCCAAAACTGCCCTCTCTGCCGGGCAGACCTTTTAGAGGTGTTGCTATAATGGGGGAAAGGGTAGGCAGGAAGTCTTGTGGGTGTCTGTGGGTGCCCCCATCGCTCCAAATTTTCCAACAATCCCTTTTCAGCAGAAGGAACAAATGTGGGAGGGGGGGGATTCTCTAATGACCACAAAAAGGAATGCCACCCAGATGTCAAAGGGCTGGGAATGTGGCGGATGAGAGAGGATGTGGGCCCCAGGGGGTTAATCCCCAGCGGCCCCCCAGGGGCCTCTCCCTCAAGCTGGGGGCTTTGGAGCAGGAAGTCTCTGAGAGAGTAGAGGAAGGGAGATAGTATTGTCAGGCTCAGGCCTCAAGGGAGAGATTATGGGGGGCCGGGGGGGGGGGGAATGGGAGAGTGAGGGGGAGGGCCAGTCGGGTCCCCCAGTCCGCACCGGCCCCGCCCTCAGGTGAGCCCAGGAGTTTGGAGGGAGGCTCCGGGAAAAACAAAATCCCTGGGTCCCTTGGGCCCCCCAGCCAGGATTAAATTCCTGGGAAGATAGCTGGAACTCTCTGGGAAGCCTGAATCCCAGGGGGAGAGGGCTATGACCTTGAGGCTTTCCAACGCCCCCTCCTCCAACGGCACAACTCCGGACGGCTAGGGAAGGGGGAGCGGTGTTGAGAGAAGGGGGAGGCGCCGTGGTGGGGAAAGCAGCCGGCCCAAGGCGCTCTCAGCCCGCCCCCCCCCCCCCCACACCAGCTGTCTCGACAGGTGAGTCAGTTAGACAAAGGGCCCCCTTCCCCCAGCTGCTGCGCCCCCTCCCTCTCCAGGGCCGCGCAGGTGGGGGAGAGGGGCCGCCCTTCGGGCCGGGGCTGGGGAGGCGCCCTCAGCACAGAGCGCTCGCTCCCTCCTAGGCACAGCCTGTTTTAAGCACATTGTGGGTGGGGAGCGGCGAGGAACTGGAGTCCCAACCAGACCCTCCAGGCTGCGTCTGGGTCCCTGGATCCGTCCACTTCAACCTCCTTCACAGGGGGATGAACCACCCAAATTTAGGGGTTAAGTACCCCCGAAGTTAATGATCAAAGTCCCTCGTGGGAAGAATTTCCAGCGCCATGTATGGGGGACCCCGAAAACCAAGCTCTACGTTTCAATCTCTCTTCCAGGTCCCAGGGGACTCCCAAACCGGCCCCCCATAATCCCTCTCAGGGCCACGTTGAGATTTGGGGGCAGTCTGAGTCCCGCCTAACCCCTAGCCTCTATGAGGGGATTATTTGCCAACTTGGAGGTTCTCTGAAAAGTCTTAAAATTTTCGGGAGTCCTCGGAGCGCCCCCAAACCTAAGGGCTCCCAGGAGAATCTCACGGCACCACTCAGAGCCTTGAGAGTCAAGGGGAAGTGGTCAGTGTTTGGAGCTCGTCCAAGGGGGCTCGGCCTCAAATCCGAGGCTCCCAGTGCCCAGTCCCCAAATTCCAAGCGGGACCAAGCTGGGGGGAGGAGGGGACAAAGGCAGGGCGGCAGGAGCCCGCGCCGGCCAGGGAACGGTCTGGAGGCAGTTGGAGGCTCACCTCATGGCTGCTCGGCGGGCGGGCGGAGCGCCCACGGGCTAGGTGCTCCCGGGGCGCCCCCGGCTCGGGGTTCAGAGGTTCAGCGCTGGTTCTAGGTTCTGTTCAGTCTCCCCCAGGGTCCCGCCCCATAGAGTCCGGCTTCCTGCGGAGGAACGTGGACAGGGCCGGGGCGGGTCCTCGGGCGCCTCTTCCCTCTGGGGTTCTGCTCGGGGGGTCCGTGCGGCAGAAAGAGGGTGCGGCGTCCCCTCCCCGGCGCGCCCCCTCAGCCGGCGGCAGCTACAATGTTACTCTTACTACTGTACTTCTCTTTGCTACATTTCGTTCCAAAATTCCACTCCCCGCACCCACAATGCCCTGCGCCTTAAAGGGGCCGCGGACACCTTAAGGCGGTGGGGTTGGGGGGGGTGTTGGTGGAGGGCGCTTAAAAGGGCAACGCGGAACCTTCGACTTCCGCTATTTCCCTCTTCCCCAACGTTTTTGCACAGCGATGCACTCTGGGGGTCACCCCCAAATTAGAGGGGAAGCTTGATAGAGGGGAAGGGATCCTTCCTTGATCCTGAGTTCTCTCCCACGATGGAAATTCTTAGGGGAATGAATATCAGTGGGGGCACAATTTCTTCTCACTCTCCTCATCGACTTTTTTTCATTTCTTTACATTCTACTCAATTTGGGGGGCGAGGAGGGCCCTCGGGTCAAGCATAGATTTTCTCCGATTTTCTCCCTTAAATCCTACCTTCGGGACGTCCCCCCCGCCAAGGTCTCCCTCCTCCCCCAATTTATGAGGGGTCACTAAGGGGTGATCCACCTCTCTCGCCGAGGAGGGGGATGGGTGGGGAGGGGGCCCACCTCTCTTGTTGCCCCCCACCCCCGCCCGCCCAGGGAAGGTGAGGAGGAAGTGGGCCGAGGGGGCGCGGCCGGCCGCTGACTCACAACCGCAGGGTGTGTGTGTGGGGCGGGGTGGGGGGGTGGTGCAGCGGTGGACCTGGGTGGGAATGGGACTCCCGATCCCTGTGTGAATAAGGCTCCCGGCCCCCTACCCACGCATGCCCCGCCGTGACTCAGTTTCGCGTGCGGAGGATGGTGGGATCATGCAGCAATCCGAGGGCACGGAGTTGGGGGACCCTCCCTATGCCGACTCCTGCGAGCCCCCTCCCCCACGCGCCAGGTTCAGGCTGAGTCCCTACACCCTCCCGGGCTTCCGCCACGGGACCCGCAGGCTCCACCCCCACGTGACGCAAGCAATATGACCACGCCCCTC
This sequence comes from Dama dama, assembly GCF_033118175.1. Classification (NCBI taxonomy): domain Eukaryota; kingdom Metazoa; phylum Chordata; class Mammalia; order Artiodactyla; family Cervidae; genus Dama; species Dama dama. Next base: position 58,729,623 of record NC_083684.1, on the reverse strand, counting down.
CCGTAGAGCGCCACCTGGCCTGGGGGGCAGGAGTCTGGGAAATCAGCTGGAAGTTTAGAAATGGATAAACTGAGGTCTAGAGGCAGGGAATAAATCTGGGCTAGAGCCCTCTTGATTGAGCCACCAGGACTCCAGTGGTTAATGAGAGTAAAACAATTTTCAGGGCCTAGCTGACTTGGTGAGGGAATCAAGCGTCCTACCTTTTTCCAGAAGGAGACTGCTGCTTGGGTGATACCCGGATCTCCTTTACCTCATTATTCGAGGCCAGTCTCTGATATTCTTCTCTGAAGAACTGAGTAATCCTCTCCCCTTCGCTACCCCCCACTGCTGCTGCTGCTGCTGCTAAGTCACTTCAGTCGTGTCCAACTCTGTGCGACCCCATAGACGCAGCCCACCAGACTCCTCCGTCCACAGGATTCTCTAGGCAAGAATACTGGAGTGGGTTGCCATTTCCTTCTCCCCTACCCCACAGCGGAAAGCCTTAAACCCTGAACCACTGTAGGTTATAATTGTTTCTCCGCGTGTCTCCTCAGGCTGTGAGTCGTTTGGGGACAGAATTGAGAACCCCAGTTCTTTGTGACCATGGGCAAGTCCTTATTCCTCTCTGGGTCTCAGCTTTCCCATCTGTGAAATGGGAAAGTGGTGCTTCTGTGTGCCACTTGCACTATAGTCAGCAAATGTTTTGGTAAAGATCCAAATAGGGACTTCCCCCGGTGGTCCAGTGGCTAAGACCACAAGTAGGGGGCCCGGGTTCCATCCCTGGTCAGGGAACTAGATTGCACGTGCTGCAAGTAAGACCCAGAGCAGCCAAATAAATAAATCCAAATAGAAAATATTTTAGGTATATTAGACATAGGTCCTCTTTTATGTATTTTTTTACAACCCTTTAAAAATGTAAAAATTATTCTAAGCTCAAGTGCTGTACAAAACAGGTGGCAAGACCCCAGCACTAGAGAAACTCTTGCATGTGTACACAGGAGTCTGATCAAGAATCTTTATGGCAGCAGCAATGTAAGGGTAAAAAACTGGAAACAACCTAAATATCCATCAAGAGGATGATGGGTATTGAAACCATTCCATATCTCTTGTCTGAAGTGCTGAGAGGCAGCTGAAAAGAATGAGGTGTGTGCAAGTAGCAGGAAAGAAGGCTCCAACACATTATTGAGTAAAAGGAAACAAATTACCAAATGATACATAGGGTATGAGTAAAAATCAAGAAAACATTTTAAGGTACCATATATGTGTGTGTACTTGCCTAATAAAAGTTCTCGAAACATCCACTCCAAACTCATTGCAGGGATTATCAATAGGACAGTGAATGGCATCATGGAGAGTTTGATGGTCATAATCTCAAGCCTCATCTCTAAAATGCCAAGTTTGGGACTTCCCTGATGGTCCAGTTGTTAAGAATCCAACTGCCAGTGCTGGAGACACGGTTGGGGAAGATTTCCACATGCCCTCAGGGCAACTAAGCCCATGTGCCACAACTACTGAGCCCAGTGCTCTAGAACCTCTGAGTTCAACTGCAGAGCCCATATGCCTCAACTACTAAAGCCCATGTGCCCTAGATCCCAAGCGCCTGAAGTAACAGAACCCCTCCCTCACTGCTGTCAACTAGAGGATGCCCATGGGCAGCAATGAAGACCCAGTGCGAGCAAAATTTTAAAAAAGAAAGAAAGAAAATGTCAAGTTCAATCTTTCCTCTAGGCTTTCACACTAGCTGTTCCTTCTGCCCCAAGGGGTTTGTGCATGGCTGACTAGTTCTCTGTTAGGTTTCTATTCAGCTGTCCCCTCCTCAGAGGTCTTCACAAACCCCCCTGTCTAAAGTGACCATCCCCAGGTGGAAAATAGAGTGATTATGGGTGGGGACTTGTCATTGTATACCATTTTGTGCCCTGTGAATTTAAAACCAAGTGAACTTATTACCCATAGATAGCAATGTAAAAAACCAACATAGTTCCCTTAGATGTTTTCTTAATCACATCCCCCATCTCCTTTTTTTTTTTTCTAAGACCCTTGTCAGTGTCTGAGATGACCTTGTTATGGGTTCCCTTGTTTGCTGTTCCCCCACCCCGCCCACCCCCCAGACCAGGAGGTTCCAGGGGGAGGAACTTCAGTGGGTCTGCCAGGTTGATGGCCATGAGCAGGGCCTTTTGCCCACAGCAGGTGCCCCATACATATTTGCCAAATGACAGAGCAAATAATGCCTATGGGTTTTTTTTTTTTCCACAAGAAAAATATATTTTGAATTATGTAATTAAAATTTAATCATAAAAACTTTCCCCAACCTCCCTGCCAAATAGATGAAAAATAGGAAGCGAAGAGAAGGTTATTGAACTGGGTGCTTTTCAGGGTCCAGTCAGCTCTAATTATTAGACATTTGGTTTTGGGGTTTGGATTTTTTTTTTTTTTTTTTTTTCGGTCTAGCTGGTGGGTGGAATTTCCCCTCTCTCATAAGACGTCTTATGAGAGGGAAGTAGGAGAAAGGGAAATAAACATTCTGGGGTTCCTCCATCAGCTTCTCTTCCTTCCGCTGGTCTGCATAACTGGGGAAGGGGAGTTCTCTTCCTTAATTCCGCTGAGGTCCCAGCTGGGCAGTGGGTTCCTCAGCCCCTTTCTGCCCCTTCTGTAAAAACAAAATGTGGAAGACGGTGAATAGGAACCCCTTCCTGCCTCTCAGTATTTACTCCCTGGTATTCACAATGCTCCACTTCTATTTTTTCCTTCGGGGAACCAACATTCCTCATCTCTTCAACCCCTCTGTTTTAGGGCGAGGGGACTCCAAGGCCAGGCACTAAGGGATGGGCCTGCCAGCCTGGCCAATCAGAGACACGGCGGGCACGTGACCCAGTGTGGCCAATGAGAAGCAGCTCTGGAACCGCGGCTGCCCGTACTGGGAAACGCATGCTCTCCCCACTGGGGATGTTAAGTTCCTGGGATGTGAGCCTGGAGCAGCAACTCTCTGCCACCTCATGTGGAGACCCTGCCAGGAAATGAAGCCAACTCAGAGAAAATAAAACTAACCGCATGACATCATTTGACAACTGGATGCAGTCATGCCTTAAGTCCCTGAACTCTTCAATTACACGGACCAGTAAATTCTCTGCTTTGTCTTCGCAGTTTAAATGAGGTTTCTGTCACAAATCAAAAGAATCCTTACGAAGTTCTCCTTTCTGCTGCTAAGAAATTATCCATACCCTCCGCCAAAGAGTAATAAATAACCCAGCTCTCTTCTCTGCCCTGCAAAGGCCTTCCAGTTTCCATTCTCACATTTCCTCCCAGACTTCCACCCCATACCTTAGCGTATATGGCTTCACCCACCACCTCCTTGGACATCTTCAAATAAGCTTTGTGATCCCATGGACTGTTGTCCACCAGGCTCCTCTGTCCATGGAATTTTCCAGGCAAGAGTACTGGAGTGGGTAGCCATTCCCTTCTCCAGGGGATCTTCTCAACCCAGGGATTGAACCCAAGTCTGCTGCATTGCAGGCAGATTCTTTACTGTCTGAACCACTAGGGAAGCCCCCCAAATAGGGTATCTGGGCCCAATCCACAATCTCTCTCCTCTAAGACCTAGACCACCCTCAGAGATGTCCTGGTGGTCTCTGCAGCGCAGTCAAGTTGGTCATTAACATTCCGTAAATTTTTCGGCCTTATTCCTGGATGGAGGGGGTGGTGCTTGGGATGATGGCACTTCATGGAGCAATGTTGTTGTTGTTCAGTCGCTAAGTCATGTCCGATTCTTTGTGACCCCATGGGCTGCAGCAGGCAAGACTTCCACGTCCTTCACTATCTCCTGGAGTTTGCTCAAACTCATGTCCATTGAGTCGGTGATGCCATCCAACCATCTCATCTTCTGTTGCCCCCTTCTCCTCCTGCCCTCAATCTTTCCCAACATCAGGGTCTTTCCCAATGATGGAGCAAAGTCAGAGGCATATTTCTTGGAGAAGAAGCACAATCTTTTCTCTGCTTCTGCTTCCAACCCCACCCCCCTCCCCCCCATCTATCACAATTCTTCAGGACCAGGTGTGAGAATTTATTAATATATTGGGCAAATCCACCCTGGCTGCAATTTCCCCATCACTTAAAGGAGTGGGGTGGGGGCCTGAATTACATGCTCCTGAGAAACGTTAAAGAATACAGGGTCCTTACCACCCAGCGCTGTCTTGAGGCCTGGCAGAACTGAGAATAAGCTTCAGCGATGACTGTGGCCCTAGAGAGCAAAGGAAGGCCTTCAGGAGGGCATCCTCCTCCTGCCAGCAACGCTCCCATTCCAACCTACCCCCCCCCCCCAACTCACTTGCAGTATAGCCCTCCCCCAGGAGGTAAATCCGGGATGTCCTCAGAGGCCAGAGTCCTGAAAACTGTGTTCAAGCTGGGGGGCTCTGAGGCAGAGGCACACAGCTCTGAGAAAGAGACAAGAATTGTGAGGTTGCTTGGCTGGCAGACAACCCTTTCTGCTGGACTCCCAACACTGCTCACCTGCAACTCTGCATCCCAGGGCTGCATCGAGCAGTACCTCCTTCCTGATGGCCTCCTCACAAGGTCTGGGAGCCCCTGGAAAGCAGACCAGGAGGCAGGTCATGTTGTCCAGGCTGCCCTGGAGAAGGTGGAGAAAAGAGAGCCTGGTGGAACACGTGTGAGGGCCAGGGCTCTATGCCTTGGGCAGCAGTGTCCCAACGTTCCCCTTGTTCTAGTGCCCCCTTCCCAATCTGGTTATGCGCATTTCTCGAAAGTACCACCTTTCTGCCACTCTAAAGCATGCCTTTCACAAAGACCAATTGCTTAGGCCACGCCCTCTCCTTCTGTCCTAGCCCCACCCTGTCAAGGAGAACCACTTTGGCCACCTGATGCAAAGAGCCGACTCATTGGAAAAGATCCTGATGCTGGGAAAGATTGAGGGCAGGAGGAGAAGGGGGCAACAGAAGATGAGATGGTTGGATGGCATCACCGACTCAGTGGACATGAGTTTGAGCAAACTCCAGGAGATAGTGATGGACAGGGAAGGCTGGTGTGCTGCCGTTCATGGGGTCGCAAAGAGTTGGACATAACTGAGCAACAGCAACGACAACTTCTCTTTTCCAAAGCTCCTCACACTATGCTGCTTAGCTGCTCTTCCTTCTGCCACTAATCACACCTCAGTACCTACCTCTAGGCCTAAGCGTTTGTGTTCAGTCACTTCAGTCGTATCCGATTCTTTGCCACCCCATGGACCGTGACCCACCAGGCTCCTCCGTCCGTGGAATTTTCCCGGCAAGAATACTGGAGTGGGTTGGCATTTCCTACTTCAGTGGATCTTCCCAACCCAGGAATCGAACCTGCGTCTCCTCCATCTCCTACATTGCAGGTGGATTCTTTACCACTGAACCACCTGGGAAGCCCTAAGAGCTGTCCCATTTCAAAAGACCACGCCCTTTCTCTTAAATCCTTCCTGCGTATCTATCCATAGCATCTTGTCTCCAGTCTTCCCTCAGTCTCCGCCCTCTGCATCTTTTGACCCTGACCTGTTCCTGCAGGCCCCGCCCCCTAATGTAGCCCCACTTATCCTCTAGTTTTACTTTAGCCTCTCCATCAAAGCTCCTCTTCCCTAAGTCCTGAGGTTCTTCCTTCAAAGATCTCAAACCCCGCCCCCAGGACCTTGCAAAGACACGTGTCCAACAGCTGCGCGCAGAGAAGCTCTGGGGCCAAGCCCAAACAGAGGCGCGATGCCACCAGTCCCGCTAGGGCAGACCCGGACATCGCATCCCACACGCCATCAGAAGCCAAGAGCATGAACTCGTCCTCCGCTTGGCGTGCCAGGGCGGTCACCTCAGGCTCCGCGGAAACGAGTTGCTGTTCTGGGGGCCTTCCCGGAGCCTCTTTGTAGGCAAAGTCTCCCAGTGCTCTGGACACTGCCAAAGAGCCCTCGAGGCGCCGACGGCTGATGGTGCCGCCCGCGTCATGGATGCGTTCACGTTCTCGGGGACGGAGGGGCCGATGGTCCTCGGTGCTGAAGGCCACGGCGCCGGCGCGACTCAGCACCGCGCGGGAGTCACCGCAGTGCGCCAGGTACAGAAAGCGCGGGGAAACCAGTAACGCCACAGCGGTGGAGCCACCCGGCTCGCCGCGGGGCCAGAGGGCACGCAGGCGCGCGTCTGCGCTCAGAAAGGCGCGGCGCAGTGCTTCGCACACGCCCTGGGGCTCGCTGGGCGCCGGGCCCAGCGCCTCGAGCACTTGGCCCTTCAGGTGGCGGGCGCCGAAGAGGGCGGCTCTTGCCCCGCCGTGGCCGTCGAGGACTGCGAAGAAGGCCCAACCCGGGGGCAGCCCGGGTAGCGCAAGCCAAGCGCAGTGAGCGTCCTCCATGTGTGCGCGCCAGCCCTGCACTGCGCTAGCCCCGAAGCGCAGACCCCACGCTGCCGCCGCACCCCCGTGCGGCCGCTGGGCGCAACGCGGCGCGTCTAGGAGGGACTGAGGCCGGTTGGGAGACCTGCATCCCTCCTCTTCTTCCTCCACCTCCTCTTCCTTGCGGGCTGGCCAAAGGAGACGTTCCAGCAGGCGGGCAAGGGCCGCCATCCTTCGGCCTGGGGATCAGGAAGGCTCCACCCTCTGCACCTGCTAACCATCCCCGCCCCACCCGCTCACTAATCCCCTGCCTTGTGACATCTTAAACCACCTAAATCTCCTTCCTATGCCCTTGACTTGCACTCAAGTCACTAGAAAGCGTTGAACTCTTAGGGCTTCCCTCCTTCCGCATCTTCAAAGCGAGGCTTTGGGTTTGGATCAGAGAAAAATGACAATAGTGCCAATCTAGCACTGACCATAGCTACACATAATTTTACATCATCATCTCCGGTTTACCGGAGAGGAAACCGTGTCACAGAAGTAAACAGTGTTATTGGGAAAGGATTTCTAGAATCTGTATTCTCAACACAACACTCGGCTCCGGATACCCAGCCCTGCTCTGTCCAATCTTCTCCCATATCAGTGGTCCCATCCTGGGTTTCAAAAGCTTTCGATCCTTAACTTTTTTATTTCGACCTCTCGTTCTCTGTCTAGTCCCCGGGTTTCAGTCCCTTCTCTTCCAGGTCCCGCCCATCCATTCATACATACAGTGGCTCCAAACATTTGCTATCCCGACTGGACTCTAGCTCCGCCTCTTAGCTACAGGCCCAGCCCCCTCACTCCAGATTGCGCTCACCTTCTGAGCCAGACCAACTCCCTTGTTTGTTCTGCCTTATTCCCCCTAGGCCACGCCTCTAGCTCCTCTGTCTCGGACTGACTCCGCCCAACTCTGAATAATTCTAAATTAGCTTAAGGCCCTTCAAGTCTGAGCTCCTCCCCTTGTCTCAAAAGTTTCCAAGTAGTTTCTTCCCGCCCACTTTCCCACTCCCGTTGAGATTCAAAGCTCAGGCTTTATCTCCCAGCGGTAGAATCTTTGTACCCTCCCTTTATTGACACCTCTAGCTCCACCAGAACCGGGTCTGAGTTCCACGCCTCCATCCTCTCCGCCTAGGCTCCTGCATCGTTATCTCGCTGAGCCCGTCACCCCACTCTCGGCCCCACTCCGTACCCACCAAAGGCCCCGCCCTCTTCTCTCCAGACCCCGCCCTTCAGACCGCCTTCCGCGACTTCTCGGCCAGTAGCCTACTACCCTGGCTCCGCCCCTCTATTAGGAAGGCCACACCCCTCCATCCTCCCGAGCTTTTCCCCGCCCCCTAGCCCTCCCTCAGTTTCCGCCCCCCGGTCTGTGGCCCCGCCCCTGGCCCCAGCGCTGCAGTGCCCCCCCTCAGCGGCCCCGCCCGCCCCTGCCGAGCCGAACTGAGGGCGGCGGCGGCGGCGGCGGCGGCGGCTGCTGCTGGAACGGCCCGGCAGGAGGAGGCGGCGAGGATGGCGGCGGCGGCGGCGGCGTCCTGGGCGCGGCGGAGATGAGCGCTCGCGGCCCCAGGCCCAAGGCGGCGTGGCCGGAGTGGGCGGGGGTCCCGATGCAGTCCCGAGGGGGGCCATGGGGCAGGTCCTGCCGGTCTTCGCCCACTGCAGTGAGTAGGGGAGGCCCAGGCCTGGTGTGGGGCCCAGAGGCCCGGGTGGGCTCCTCTTCGGTTTCCCCTCCGACCTGGGCGGCGGGAGAGCCGAAATAGGGGAGGAGGTGAAGGAGACAAAGGAAGATCTGCCCTCCCCCATGTTCTGGCAGCGATGGGGGCGACTTGACCCGGAGAATCTGAGTGAGACTCGGCAGAGGTTGGGGGCACTGAGATAGCCGAAGGGGGGCGCGCTGGGCGCTTGGATGAGCTGCGGGGCTCCGCCCGGGGAAGAGGACGCTCTCCAGGAGCTGTCCCCTCGCCCTGGTGCTGGCCGCCGCCGGCGGGGAGGGGATTTCAATGGAGGGGTAGAGTCAGGATGGAGAAGAGGGGTCTGACTCCCCCTCCCCCGCATCACCCATCTTCGCATCCCACCTCCGTTTTCTGCCCAGAATCAGAGGCAGCCCCGGTCTCACCCGAAGTGTCCAATCCCCAGTCCCCAGGAAACAGCCAATCTCTGGGTTGGGGCTAGGACTCCTGGATCCTTAGCTGATTTTACCACTCCAGGTCTTTCATTCCTGGTCTCCTATTCCCCATCTGAGGAAATGAGGTGGGGGCGGGGGGCATGCGATTTCAATTTCCAAAAGGTATTGAGCATCTCCTGTAGGCAAAGCCCCAAGCTAGCTCTGAGAGGCTGAATTCCATAATTGACATTGCCTTGTCTAAGCCTCATGATTTCTGAACCCAGAGCTCTAATAGTCCTTGTCTAACATTCTCTGTCTCACACCCCCGAGGTTCTGAGAACTGGGGATTTCAACACTGACCTAGCCACTTGCATGTCTTGGGAGTCCAGATGCCAAGATTCTAAGAATTTGTTATTTCAACATTTTAGCGTATCATCCCTACATTCTAAGATCTTGTCCCTACCTGCACTTACAAAGGAAGGCCCTTCGTCTTCTCCCCCCCCCCCCCCACCCCCCGGCCCCAACCTTACCTCACTGCTCTCATCTCCCATCATCTTCCCATCAGTCACCCTGTTCCAGTCATATCTGCACACTTCTCTGTTCCTCAAATATGCAAAGCTTAGTGCTTGCCTCAGGGCCTTTGCACTGGCTTTTCCCTCTGCCTGGAAGACTTTTCCCTAGATATTCTCATGGCTTCATCACATGATTCAGATTTCTGCTCAAATGTCATCCAAGGAGTCTTCCTCACCAACCTGTCTGAAATAGCATCCCCTTATTTTCTCTTCCCTTTCTTTGATTTTTCTGCATACACTTAGCACCCAACACCATAAGTTTAATTGTCTGTGTCTATCTCCCCTATAGAGTGTAAACTCTGTAAGACGAGGGGTTTTGTTTACAGTTGTATTTTCAGGATCTAAAATAGTGACTGGCATTTATTAAGCACTCAGATAGTGGTTGTTGAAAGAATTAATGAACTGAAACCTCCTAAAAGCCTCCTAAAATCCCTAAGGGCTTCCCAGGTGGCGCTGTTGGTAAAGTACCTGCTTGCCAATGCAGGAGACGTAAGAGACGCGGGTTTCATTCCTGGGTTGGGAAGATCCGCTGGAGGAGGGCACAGCAACCCGCTTCAGTATTCTTGTCTGGAGAATCCCATGGACAAAGGAGCCTGGGGGGGCTACAGTCCATGGGATCGCAAAGAGTCAGACACGACTGAAGCAATGCTTAAAGACTCTAAGATCAAGATTCCTGGATGTGAACTTCCAAGACTGAGCTTCAGATAACAGGGATAGGAAGGTTTTACAGTCTGTATGCAGAATGTTCTAAAGGTCCTGTGATGAAAATTATAAGATTCCTTAATTCAGATAAGTTTCCAGGACTGGCTCACTACTGTAACTCGGGCAGTCTAAACTTCTAAGAGTCTTCGATATTTTCCTCTTGCAGAAGAAGCTCCATCTACAGCTTCATCTACCCCTGACTCCACAGAAGGTAAACAAAGAGGGAGGACGTGAGAGTGTAACTTGAAGGGGGCTCACAGCTGGGCCAAGGGGTTAAGGGAGTGGGTCAGGGTCTTCGTCAGAGGAGCTCATGCCCTCCTTTGCTCGTGGCAGGAGGGAACGACGATTCGGATTTTCGGGAGCTGCATACAGCCCGGGAATTCTCGGAGGACGACGAGGAGGAGACCACGTCGCAGGACTGGGGCACTCCCCGGGAGCTGACCTTCTCCTACATCGCCTTCGACGGTGTGGTGGGCTCTGGGGCTCGCAGGGAATCAGGCGCTCGCCGCCCACGGCCCCAGGGCCGCTCAGTCTCGGAGCCGCGAGACCCGCCCCCTCAGCCCGGCCTGGGCGACAGCTTGGAAAGCATCCCCAGCCTGAGTCAATCCCCGGAGCCAGGGCGTCGAGGTGACCCCAGTTCTGCCCCTCCAGCTGAGCGCCCCCCGGAGGACCTGGGGCTTCAGCTGGATCAACTGGGCTGGGCGACCCGGGGAGCAGGGACTGGGGAGGACTCTGCCACCAGTAGCTCCACTCCGCTGGAAGACGAGGAGCCCGAAGGATCAGTTGCTGGAGAGGCTGGGAAAGGTGAGATGTCTGAGGTGCTGAGACTGAAGCCACAAGGGGTGGGTGGTTTCTCTCCTTAGGGCACCTCCAAAGCAAAAGCTCACAGCCTTCTCTCTCTAACGCACCAGAATTGGACCTACCACTCGGATTCGTTCAGTCCTCGCCGCTGGAAGTCTTTACTCCACAGCCCAGCCCTGTCTCTGGGATCCCCCAGACCCCCACCCCATCCCCACCTCGATCCCGGGATTCGAACTCTTGGCCGGATGAGCCCTTGCTGGACGAGAAGGAGGAAGAGCCGTGGGGGCAGCTGGAGCAGGAGCCAATCACGGGGCAATGCCTCGATAGCACGGACCAATCAGAATTCACACTGGAATCACACGTTCTAGGTAAACTCCGCGAGGGAACGTGCTACTTTGGACCACTGGGAGGGTGGAGGATTGATATTTAAAGGCACCAACCTCCCGAAGGAACTGAGGAGAGTGGAGAAACGGAGGAGGTATTGCTATTGGCAGGAGATTATAAACTCTACCCTTAAAAAAAGTCCCGTTACCTAAGATTGCCACTGGCTCTTTTTATATAGCTGCCCCGCCCACTCGATAAATTAGCCCGCCCATTGAGGGTTTAGGATTGGGATTGGCTAATTGCTAAAAAAAAAAAAAAATCCCTCTTTTGTAGTGCTCCCCCTAGAGGCTGATTTTGGACTGGTCGAATCCCTGAAAAAGTAAGGCTCTCTGTTCTGAATGTGGCCACCCGGCTCGTAAAAGTAAACTCGGAGCCTTTTAAAACCTTTCCTCTTCCCTGACCGCTAGCATTGGCAAATTGTAAATAGACCCGCCTTGCTTTAAAGTATGCTCAGTCTCCATGAACGGTTCCTATAGGTTGGTTGTAGACATCCCTGCTTTCGGCTGTTTACAAAGACAGCCACACCGTTTTGGAATTGTTCCCACCTCTATGGAGAGCCATTGGCTGGGTACAAAGGGGGCCCCGCCCCCTATTCCCTCCCTCCTGGTTCCACTGAAGTGGGCAAAATCCCTGAGAAGCAGCGGTGTCTGTAGCCTCTCACTCGGAGGAGCCGAGATGGGGAGTAAAGGTGGGCTTTCGGGGCGGGCTGGGACGCTGGGACGCGAGGGCTGGGGGACCATGGAAAGGGCCCCAGATTCGCTTTTGTCGCCCTCAACTCTGGGGGATGTTTCCTCTTGGTCCCAGACTCCCCAAGCTCCCCCAGCTGGGGCTGAGGGGCTGTGGGGGTACCTAGGGAGGGCGTGGTGGGAATGTGGGGTCCCCTCTCTCTCCAGCCGGAGCTTTGGGGCCCGAGAGCAGCGAGGCCCCCTCCCCCCAGCCTCTGGTCCAGGCGGCGCTGTCACTCCGTAGCCGGACAGGCCAGCACAGCTGCGGGAGAGGCTCCCTCCCCCCAGCGTGCCTAAACTTAGCCCCCGCCTCAGACGACCCGGCCCCTCCCCCACCCAGTGGCGCAGGCCTTGGGGAGCCTGCAGGGGAGGGGTTGAGGGGAGACCTACCCTAGTTACAGTAGATGGGAGGATGTGTAAGGGAGGATGCGGAAGTGAGGAGTGTCAGACTCTGAGGGGGACTGGTTGGGATGGGTCAGTTTGAGTGCAGTAAGGGTGGTAGGATGGAAACAATCCAGAAATAGATGGCAGGGTACCAGGCTCTCAGTTCAAGGCTCAAAGGGGAGCCGATTATAGGGAAAGCTGTTAAAAGTTAAGATGCGTGAGATGAAACGTGGTCCAAAGGCCACTGATCAAAGTTTAGGCTGGGCTTGGGAGGTGAGTTAGAAATTTGAGTTAGAGCCTAGGAAGGAGAATGATGTCATTAATACATTTAGGACTCAGATATGTGTGTTGGTAGGGGTATCAGGGAGATGTTACTTTATACCCCTCAGGGTGCATAAAATAAAAAGAACAATAACACCCATTGCTGGGTAGGGTGCTGGGGAAAGGTCACTTTCATTTCACAGAAAAAAGGATTGTTAGACTCTTGTTTGTAAGCAATCCGATAAAATTTATGATACTTGAAAATACAAAATTAGTCCACCCTGTGATTTGACCCCTGGGATTGTATCTCAGAAATAGAAACTCCTGGAGGTAAGAATATCTACAGGAGGCTGTTGTTTGCAGTACTGTCTAGGAAAGGGATTGGGGGGGGGCACAAAATAAATGGCCTGGTAATACATACGTGGTTGAATAAAATGAATAATGGTGTAGCTACACCATGGAATATTGTGTAGCCCTTAAAAAGAATGAATTAAAAGCTGTTCCAGTTGACCAGAAGAGAATTCTAGGAGAAAAAGTAGAGTGAGATATGCATGATTTTTTTCACCCAAACTTCCGTTCACACATAATCTATGGGCAGGAGTAAGCTTGTGGGGACTCACTAGACAGTTAACTTGGGTTTTCCAGGAGGCATGCATGGAATGAAAGTGTTAGTTGCTCAGTCATGTCTGACTCTTTGTGACCCCATGGACTGTAGCCCGCCAGGCTCCTCTGTCCCTGGGAGTCTTCAGGCAAGAATGCTGGAGTGGGTAGCCTTTCCCTTCTCTAAGGGATCTTCCTGACCCAGGGATCGAATCCAGGTCTTCCACATGGCAGGCAGATTCTTTACTGTCTGAGTCACCAGGAAAGCCCTAGCATAGAATAAAACAAGACAAATAAAAAATCTGGAAATTGGGTTAAGGCTCCCACAGGTGTGTCAAGAGGTCGTGGTTCAGCCCCAAGACAGGAAGTAGGAGGTCAAGAGGTCAGCCAGGGCAGCTCCAAACCCCAGCCTGATTGCCGCCCCCTCCCTCCACAGTGGCGGACCTGCTGTACTGGAAGGACACGAGGACGTCAGGAGTGGTCTTCACAGGCCTCATGGTCTCCCTGCTAAGCCTCCTGCATTTTAGCATCGTGTCCGTGGCCGCCCACGTGGCCCTGTTGCTGCTCTGCGGCACCATCTCTCTCAGGGTTTACCGAAAAGTGCTGCAGGCCTTGCACCGGGGGGACGGCACCAACCCCTTCCAGTGAGAAGCCCCAGCCCGGCCCCCCACCCCTTATCTCTATCCAGACCCTAGCGCTGACCCATGACCTCAGATCAGGCACTGACTTCTCAGTCTGGCCCCGACCCATCCTCTTCCTGTTCCTAACTCCAACCTGATACCCTGACATTAAACTGGACTCTGACCCTTGGCTTCCAGCCCTGACCTCTGACCCTAACCTCTGATCCTTAATCCTTGATCCCATCTCCTGACCCTGACCTTCACCCTACCCCTCCACACCTGGCCTCCTCCCCAACCCTCATTTCTGGCCCTTGTCTTGGGCATCACCCTGGGCCCCCTCCACCCGCCGAGTCGCCTCACACACCTCTGTCCTCTCAGGGCCTACCTGGACGTGGACCTGACCCTGACTCGGGAGCAGACTGAACGTTTGTCCCAGCAGATTGCCTCCCGCGTGGTCTCTGCGGCCATACAGCTGCGGCATTTCTTCCTGGTAGAAGACCTCGTGGACTCCCTCAAGGTGCCCTGAAGCCCCCCCACCTCCCTCCTGGGTCCCCAGCATTCACCTCCTTGCCCCTGGTGGGGTGGAGGGGGAGGAGGGCCATTGCTGGGTGAGCTCTCAGCCTGGGTGCACCCTGTAGGCACTGCTGACCCTCACCCTCACCCTCAGCTGGCCCTTCTCTTCTACATCTTGACCTTCGTGGGTGCCGTCTTCAATGGTTTGACTCTTCTCATTCTGGGTGAGCTGGGTAGGCTGTGGAGGGCAGGGTGGGGAGGTGGGCCACTGGGGCTTGGTGGGGGACAGGGTCATGAATGGAACTGTTAATCTCCGGGGAGTACCCTGACCGCCCCCATCTCTGTGTCCGCAGGAGTGATCGGTGTATTCACAGTCCCTCTGCTATATCGACAGCATCAGGTGAGTGTGACAGGCCTTCAGTTGGCAGTACCCCAACCAAACACAACTGGTCTGATCGCCCCCTGCCCCCCAACAGCCAGGGTCGATGACAAATGTCCCAGCCCAAGATGAGAGGACCAGCTGGTGTTCCTACCCCGACAGAGTCAGGGTCTGACTGACACGTGCCAGGCACAGCTGATCTGCCTGCTGCCCTTCCTCCATGCAGCTAGAGTCTACCTAATACATTTCAATAGTCAGAGACAGGCATTTTGGTTGGTGTCCCATGACAGAGCCAGTGGCAGAGCCAGGATCTAGCTGATGTATCCCAACCCAAGGCAAGTGGACTCACCAATGCTCCTCCCCAACAATGATGCAAGGCCTGCCTTGACATGTCCTAGCTCCGGAGAAGGAGCCTGACTGGTGTCTTCTCTCCCTGACACAGCAGGAGGCCAAACAACAGTCAACCTAGCTAGAAACAGGCAGACAGGTGAACACCTCCTCCTGACAGCCTGATACCCTCTGTCCCTGTGATACCACCAGGGACTGACAAACACATATTCCATTTGCAGACAGACAGACAGACTGATGCCGTCTATCCCTACACATAGCCTGGGTCTGACTGGCACCCATCCCAGCCAATCAGGTGGACTGACTGATGCCCTCACTCCCTGAAACTGCGAGGGACTTACATTTCAGTTAAATCAGGTGGGATGTCCGTTACCCAGAACACTGACAGAACCAGGGCCAACTGACATACATCCTATCCAGAGACAGACAGATGGACCACATTCCATTTTTTACATTCTCAAGCACAGCTAGAGCCCAGGGATGCCCACCCCTGCCAGGGATATAGTCCTAACTAACTCCCTCACATGCTGAAATCACCAAGACTCACAAAGTCAGCTAATGTTGTGAATTAAACTAGTATTTAAATCAATCCACTCAGGGACTTGACAAGCAACACCAATGCCCTCTGCTCTTACGCTGTCCCTAAACACACATACATACACACATCTCAAAGATTAACAATAGTGCTCAGGACACAAACTCACTGGCAAATTCTTGTGTCTGCCTATCATCCCTTCCTACACAGAGTGTGGTCCAATCAGCTTGACACTTTAACTTGGACTTCTGACTTCCAAGGGTATTTTATTAGGTTTAGAGTTGAAGGTGGCATGGTGGGCCGCTCCCCCCAACTCCTGATTTGAGTCGGGGGAGGAAGCATCCTCCTTAATGAATTAGGGAGAAGAGCAATCTCCAATCTCTCCTTTCACCCCTTTTCTTCATCCCCCCAGGCCCAGATTGATCAGTATGTGGGATTGGTGACCAATCAGTTGAGCCACATCAAAGCTAAGTAAGTGCATGTGGTGGAGATGGATGGGATGGGGAATGGGGAAACTTGGGAATGTTCCCCTTGCCCCCTTGGCATCCCCACCTCCCCATATTCCTTATCCCTAAATCTGGGGTTGAATATCTCCTTCCTAAAAGCTAAGAGACAGTTCCATCTCAGGCCAGTAGGTGGAGGGTTGGGGCTGGTTTGGGCCCTAGGTTCCTCCTTCCAGTTTTCCCTTTAGTTCTCAGAGTTATCCTCTCTTGCCCCACCCCTTGACTCCACCTGTTTCTCCCTCAGGATCCGAGCTAAGATCCCAGGGACCGGAGCCCTTGCCTCGGTAGCAGCTGCAGTCTCCGGACCCAAAGCCAAAGCCGAATGAAAGAGGTGTCTCTGCCTGCGGGACGCCTGCCCCCACCCCCTGTAGCCCTCTGCCCTCTTCCATCTCCCTTCCATCCCTGCCCTCATTCAGCCTCAGCCCGAGCCATTTCCCAGTGGGTGTCAGGATCACTCACACCAGGGAGTTTGCGCAAATTGCCTGAGCGGTCAGGACTGCATTTCCCAAGAGGCTCTGCTCTAGGAGTCCAAGGAAAGCGAGGCACCTTGGCCGCGGGGCCTGCTGGGACTTGTAGTTGCCTAGATAGGGCACACGCCCTGCACTTCCGTGACCCCACCGCTGGAGGCGCCGTGAGGGCTTGGTGTCTCTTTCGACGCCACTAGCCCCAACGCTGGGGCTTTGCATGGGGCCCAGGGGAGGCCTGAGCTTGGATTTACACTGTAATAAAGACTTCTGTGGAAAACCCAAGGCCTCCTGTGCTTCCAGCCCCCTCCAGCTTTCATATTCTGCCCTGAAAAGCGCGTAAGTGATTCTCAAGAAGGAACCTTCCCCATCTCTGCAGAAGAAGAACCGAGAGGCGACGGATCCCAGGGCTCGTCAGGCCTTGACAGTCGCTTTCCACGCCTGTACTCCTGGCAGACAGCACTAGGCGATCCCCACACTCCGCCTGCTGTGCTCCCATCTCACCTGAGTCCCAGACCCATGTATCCAGCTGCCTTCTGGAGGACTCCCCCCTCAAATCTATCCAAACCTCTTCCTGGTCTTACCTGATTTCCAAGTCCGGGAGTCCCCCTCCTGTCCACCAGAGACCCAGATTTGGCCCTGGGCTCCTACTCCCTCATCTATTCAGTCGTGAAGCCACGTCTATTCACTCTCTCAAACGTCTCTCATCCACCCACTTCTCTCTATTCCAAATGCCTTGGGAATAAACACAGGGCCTCGTGGCTTCTGGGCCTCGGTTTCCAAAACTAAACCGGGGCGAGAGGAGGCAGGAAGCTCGAGCCTACAGACCAGGGATCCTGGGACTTCCTTGGAGGTCCAGTGGTTGAGACGCTGTGCTTCCCCAGAGGGGGCCGTGGGTTCGATCCCTCCTGGGGGAAATAAGATCCCGCAGACTTTGCAGAAGGACCAAAAAATAGGAAAAACAACAACAAACCAATAGATTGGATTTGAATCAACTTTTCTACTTTTCAACTACGTGACCTTGAGCAGGAAGCCTCCCTTTCTTCAAATGAAAAGTTGTCACCCTAAACTACCTACCTCCCACTCAGTTCCTTGGACCTTGATGATCTATATATCATCTGTTCTGCTAGTTGACTATTTTGTTCTTTTTTGCCATATCACATTGCTTGTAGAATTCAACCCCCCGACTAAGGATCAAGCAAGGGCCCTTGGCAGTGAGAGCACGGAGTCCTAACCACTGGACCACCAGGGAATTCCCTAAATTGTTTTATTAAAAAATAAAGCAAACGTCTTTTAAAATGAAATATTACTCCCACCACTAAGGAAGTCAGTATCCCTTGCCAGCAATCGAAGATAACAGTTAAACATAAAACTATTACCGTTTAAAATGTTTACTTGAAAAATAAATAAATAAACAAAATGTTTACTTGTGCATCACTTAAAATCTTGCCTCTAGTGAGACATGTCACATTTTACAAGATATATAATAACGTTACAAGAGTGGTAGTTACAGTCTCAGTTTTTGTATACAGGGGTTGCCTAGCAGCAGCTTCCTACTTAAAAGAAAGAGTACTTGAGGGGCTTCTCCAGAATCTGGATTTGGCAAGCAGGGGCAGTGTTTTGTTTTTGTTTTTTAGGGGCAATGTTTTAAACCTCCAAATAAAATAGTAACACTTCCTAAAGATATTTTTTTTTCCTAAAGATATTTTTATTGATACTTTCTATAAGTCAACGTGTCCGTTTGTCTTTATCAAAAACTGGAGAAAGAGGGACTGGTTGAGATTATGGATACAAGAATGTCTAAAGCCCCCAAGCCCATCCTTGGCACCCCCACTGGAGGCAGGAAACAGGTTGGTGATGGAAACATTCTTAATTGAGTCACTCACAGTGTCATGTCTGGCTTTTATATCCATCTGCTTGCCATGATTCCCCCTAGTTGCACTAGTTTTGTTTTTCAGATGGGGAAACTGAGGCTCAGAAAAAGATGGTGTTTTGGGTTTTTTTTTTTTTTTTTTTTTTGCCCCACAGCATGCAGATCTTATTTCCCCACCTAGGGGTGGAAACTGTGCCTCCTTATAGTGGGAGCACAGAGCCTAAACCACTGGACCACCATGGAAGTCCCCATATTCTTGCATTCATTGTACAAACATATAGTGAGCATCTGGCAAGTGCTCAAGCACTCTTTCGTTATCAGGGACACAGAAATGAACCAAAACAAAGTCCATGGTTTCATGGAGCTGTTATTTTAGCGGGAGCAGCCAGACAAAAAGCAAATGGACATAGACAAGGGCAGGTGGTGATCAGGGTGATGGAGAGAAGTCCAGCAGAAGAAGGGGACAGAGTGACAAGCCTTGCTATTTTAAACTGGGTGGTCAGGGAAGGCCTCATTAAGTGGTGATATTTAAGCAGAGGCCAGAGTGAAGGGAGGCAGTGAGTCATGGAAACATATGGAGGAAAGGAGATTCAGACATGGGGGTCAACAGATGCAATGGCCCTGGGAAGCAAGCATGCCTGGTGTCTGCAGCAAGCGATCTGTGTGCCAGAAACCAAGTGTATGAGGAGAGAGGAGTAGGACGACATGGGGTCAGAGAAGTGGAAAGGGCTAATTGTCAGGATTGTAAAGCTGCGGTAAGAGATTTGACTTTTCCACTGAGAAGGGAGACACGGGAAGATTCATGTCGGGGAATGACATTGTTGTCAAAGGATCACGGACTTGGATTATAAAAGGATCACTTTTTTTTTGGTTTGTTTTAAATAATAATTACGATGGCACACTTTCTATTTTTTCACGTGGATGGGCTGTGTGGATAGGGTAGGGTACTATCCGTTTCTATGGCTCACTTTCCTCGGCCATAAAATGCAAATGCAAAAACAGATGATCTCTAGTGTTTAAGCTCAATAGGGACAGAAATTCTGTCATCCCCAGTACCTAGGATTGTGTCTGGGACTCTGTAGGCGCTCATTGGAAAAGACCCTGATGCTGGGAAAGATTGAAAGCGGGAGGAGAAGGGGACGACAGAGGATGAGATGGTTGGATGGCATCACTGACTCGATGGATATGAGTTTGAGCAAGCTCCGGGAATTGGTGATGGACAGGGAAGCCTGGCGTGCTGCAGTTCATGGGGTCGCAAGGAGTCGGAGAGCACTGAGAGACTGAACTGAACCGAGAGGCCCTCATTAACCTTTTGAAAGGTTTAAATCGCTGAAGTTCCACAAAAGAACAGCAGGTGTCGCACCAGCCCTACAGCCGCCAGCGCGGAATCTCCGCGTCTGGGCTAAATCAGACTCTTAACAGGAACGCACACATTCGAATTCAGATTTTTCAGGAAAGAAGCTTCTGAATCCCGAATTATGAATCTTTTTTGTTTTAAAAAAATAAATGGACTTCTCTCTTGGATAAAAGGGGCTTCAGTCTCTTTAACGGCTAGACACGACGGGGCCACGTCCTCTAGCACCTTTTCCCAGAATGGGCGGTGCTATGCAAATGAGATAGTTTCCAAAGCGACATCAATCAATCCATAGGAGGCAAACGCAGCATTTTGGGAGGACGTCTGTCGTAATAAACTTGGGAGAATTTATAGATGTTGAAATCAACAGTTTCACACCCTTGCAAACTATATCACCATAAGTGTAAAAAATTAAAAATTTCTGTCTTTTATATGGCTGTATGGGTCGAGCTTTAACTCGCCCGGATGATCCTCAGTGGTCTGGGGTGCAGGCTTCAAACCTGTAGCTGTCTAGCGACAGAGTGGTTCAATTCCACCTTTCGGGCGAGGCTCTTTAATTACCTTTTTCTTCCAAACTGGATATTAGAATGCGAGTTGGCCCAGAGGACCTAGGACCCGCTTCTGGAGATGTCGCTGCAGTCTTTATTTTTCGCCGCTCAAGTGTTTCCCTGTGAGTACATTCACGTACCTCACCCCTGCCCGCCCCGGGGAAAACCAAAGAACTCCGAAAAGATGAAGAAAAACTCGTGTATACTCTCAGTTCTAGGAAATTTACAGTTAGAAAGTGATCCTAGATTCTTCCCCTTCACTTGCTTACTCACTTATTCGGTCATTTACCCACTCGTGTATTTAATCACGCATGCACTTATAAAACAGTCGAATATTTATTCCTTTGATCATTTATTCATTCACATATTCAACAAGTATCTGCTGGGTGACTGCGCCATGCCCAGCCCTGCACTGAGCGGTCTTGTGGACACGCTGATGACTACAAAACCCTGACCCTGACCTCGTGACCAGTGGAGGAGACAAACTTTAAACATTAATCAATTCCCCATTGAATTAACAACTATCAAAGTGTTCACTACTGGGAAGGCAGGTACAGAGCCTATGAGGACATCTTATAAGGAGACCTGAGTTCAGGTAGGGTGTCAGAGTAACGTTTGAACATATACCTGAAGGATGGGAGTGAATTAGGTAGCAGAAGGGGAGAGTATTCCAGAGAGGGAAACAGGATGGCTGTAACAACGGGGATGAGGATGGTAATAATTGCACGTTTACTCTGTGCTCAGCGCTGGCGTGTATAAGCTCACTGATACCCTTCAGCCCATTCTGCAGCTGGGAAAACTGAGGTTCAGAAAGATGAAACCTTTTGTCCAGGATCACCTTTGGGAGGCCTCCAACCCCAGGGCTCTCAGACCCCTGACCCACACTATTTACCACTGCCCCCTGCTGTCTTTTCCTGAGCCAGTTACTCACCAAACCCTGCCTGTTTTGCCTCTTCGAAGTCTTTTGAATCCTTCCGCTCCTCTCCAGCCCACAGCCCTGGTGCTGCTCCAGGCACCCCCTCACACCTCAGTGTTCTCATCCTAGCCTCCTCCCTGGTCCTCTGCCTCATCCCCGCCTCTTTCCCAATTATCCTCAGCCTGGCAGCTAGAGGAGTCTCCCTAAAGCACAAAACTGTCCTTGAATTTCTTATGACCAAAACCTGCCAGGGCTCCCCAGTACTCTCAAGAGAAGATCTAAACTTAGTCTGGAGTTTTAGCTTGCAGAATCTGGTCCCTGCTCAACCTCTCTCTTCACGCCTTTTGTTCTAGCCCCGGGGGAACCTCTAGTTTCCTCAACGTACCAGCGCCCCCACCCCACCTCCCCGCCCCGGTCAACTCTTTGCACTATTTCATTTGAATCAGTTTTTTCTATTTCTTTCTATGCCCTCTGTTTATCCTCTAAGACTCAGTTTAGGGATCCTCTCTTCCCAGGAGTCTTTCCTGACTCCCAGACCAGGTTAGGTGCCCCCACGGGGGCCCCCCAAGTCCCATGGACCCCCCAATTCTGCTCAATTTAGATCATCCCTGATTGGGAACAGGTCTGCGTCCCCCACTCGACTGTGAACCCTGGGAGGGGGAGCTTGAGACTGCCTCAGTCTCTGCAGGGTCCCCAATCCTGGGTGCATAACATCGTGTGTGTGTGCTCAGTCGTGTCCGACTTTGTTTGAACTAATTGACAGTTGGAAATGAATAAATTAGCAAAATTTTTGAGCTAATAAATAAATTAAGGGGATTATGACAAATCCCCCTGCTTAGTCATTTACTAAGATACCTAACCTCTGGACCAGTACTTCAATTCTCAAAGTGCTTGCTGCTATGCAAATGAGAGTGGGCTTGGATTTTGCAATGGGGATGGCTCAGTGTATCTGTGGACAAAGTGGTGATATCTTTGGTTTAGTCAATCTTGGGTTGTTCCCAATATGTTCCTAACCCAGAAGACATGATCATGTGAAAAAGCAAAAGGAAACTCATCTTCACTGTAAAGTGATCCAAGTTTTATGATTCATGTAACCTTGAGGACTCCCAATGTACCTGAGTGGTCTTCAACAGTTCAAATTTTTTTCTACCTCTCACTTTTGCTCAGGCCAACCCCAGAGCATTACATGGTCAAGTATAAATTCTTCCTTCACCAGGAAGCCTACCTGAGCCTTTAGTATTTTGGTATCAGACACCTCATGGCTAATATTCTGCCTCATTACTTCTTCAAGGAGGAGGTACAGCCTGTGTGTGTGGGAAGTCCTTCTGACTGTCTAGCCTCCCTCCATCCTGCTGTTGACTGATTCACTAGTAAGAGTTCCAGCATATATGTATGTGTGTGTGTGTGTGTGTGTGTGTGTGTGTGTGTGTGTGTGTGTAGTCCTGTAGCAATCTAACCTCACTCCCTCATGCTGAAGGGAAGGCAGATGATGGGTGTCAGGAGCAAAGAGACCCTGAAGCTTGGTGGATACATTTTTACGAGCGTTTTATTGGCGACAGTGCAGAACCACGAGGGGGAGGATAGCGGCCCAGTGCCAGCCAGCCCCAACCCCCGGGGGGTCAGGTGCAAAATACAAAAAGAATCACAAATACAGCATGGGGGTGGGGTTGGGGATTCAATACATTGTGGTCTGCAGGGGCAGGCCCTGCTCACAGCCTCACACTCGCACCCAAAATTCTCAAAGATACAGATTGCAAAAATCTATAATCCCTCAGGCTTACTCAAAAAATAAAATATCAGGTCCCCAACAAACCCAGAGTCAGAAGACAGCTGGAGAACCAGGGACAGTCACATGGAAAGGGTCAGGTAAAAACTGGCAGGGAACACACAGACTCAGGAAAGAGATAGCTGGAGATGGCCAGAAAACAACCAGAGACAGTCAGAAAAGAGACAGCTAGAGACGGAGGCAGCCGGAGACAGGCAGCCTGAAGTTTCCAGAAGCAGTGTTTCCAATTCAACGGCATGGCTTTGAGGGCCAACGTGACCTAGGCCAAGGATGCAGAAGCGCTCACACACTCACACGCGCGCACACACACTCATATATAATATATTTATTTATACATAATAGATATAAGTGCCTTTCGGAAATCGAGAAAGGGATAAATAGCCACGGAAGTGGGTCGGGGGCGTCTGGGTTCGGGGCAGGAGCCGCAGGACGGGGCAGTGGAATGTTTTCCATGCAGCACAGAGGGCGGCGTGACCCACCCGATATTAAAAAATATCAATTGGCCTCATGATAAAATCCTCATGAGGGGAAAGGCAGGGTTAGGGAACCTAAACCGAGAATTGGGGCTGGGGCTGAGCGAGGGGAAGCTGGAATCTCGGGGAACCCAGTCCCTTGGAGTTTGCCAGTCCAGAAATATTAGGGGGTGGTGGGGGTCAAAGCCTCAGCCTTTAAATCTTCTCCGGGAAAATGTCGGGGAGCCCTGGCAATCTCCCCTTGCTCCCTTTCTAGAAGGGTTGTGGGAGGCCAAGGCAAGGGAGAAGTTGGCGTCCTAGGCTGGGATAGGGTGACAGGCCTTAAAGAAAAAGGCCAGGGCTTGGTCTGGGGCGCGGAGGCGGGGCGTGGGTCCTGAGGAGAGAGGCCACGCGGATGGATAACTGTCATCCCCTCCGGATTCTGTCACCCCCTCGAGTCTAACTCATTTTGAGGGGAGAAAGGAGGCAGACAGGGGGAGGGGAGACCACGGAAAGGCTTTGGGGAGTGGGGGGCACAATCCCTCCGGAGGGGTTCTGTCCCACCCGGTTCCCCCCACAATCCGGCCAACTCGTTTCACAGTATAAACACTCCAGCAGGACAGGCATCACAGCGCCCCCTGCTGCCTGAATCAGAGAGGCCCAACAAGGAAGGCCCGGAGGGGAGGCTGTGGGAGGTGGGTGGTGGGCAGGGGGAGAATAATACTGTTATCAGAAAGAAGGGCTGGGGGCTGAATGTTGGGGGAGGCTTAGGAGGCGAGAAATTCGAAATCGGAGCCAGTTTTGCCCGGACGGAGCAGCTGGACGGTCAGGGAGGGAGGTTCACATTTCAGACCAGGTCTGGGTGGAAGGAAGATTATCAAAGAGGGGGGGGGGGGATCAACTTCCCTCTAAAGGGGGCTCAATTCAGAGGAGGATCGAAGCACGTGGAAATGTTGGATAAATAAGCTAAGGTCGTGGGGGGCGGCAGGGAGAACCAGCCTAGTCACCCCGGGAAGGGTGGGCGTGGCAGAAACGCTCTGGGGGTTCGGTGGCATTTCCTTGTTGGACCTCTCTGGAGAGAACTCCAGCCCACCCCACAGCCCCGCTCCCTCCAGCCCAAAGGTGGGCATCGCCCCCGCCCCCACCCCCCATCCCCAGAGCCTGGGTCCAAGCGAAACGGCCCACAGGCAGCCGTGGGCAGCCTGGGGGGGTGTCCATCCCCTCCCCACCCCGTGCCCCCAAAGTCACCAGCTCTCTGGCCTCGCCGGGCCGGCAGAAACAAGAGGCGGAACAGAACACAAGGAAGTCCTCCTGTCCGATGGCAGCGGCAGCAGAGGGTCAAACAGGAGAGGCAGGGAAACCACACGCCCGCTTTTTCTCTTCCCCTCTCTCCTCCAGTTCCTCCTCGTCCAAATTTCTCTCCCTTGTGTATTTGTTTGTTTTGTCTAAAGTTCACAGAGCAAGAAGGGAGGGCGAGTTCAGGGGGTCGGAAGGCTGGTCACTGCCGCTGGTGCGTTGGGCGCCGGCGAACGCGGAGACCTCCGGGCAGGTGAGGACAAACGAGGAAGTGTACGAAGGGTTAACAACGGGGAAGGGGTCGCCGAGGACTTGAACTTCACTGTGTGTAAAGAGAGAAGCTGTCAGGTTGGGGGGTGCGTCTTGGCTGGTCTGGAAGGGCAGGGGCGGTGGTGGCGGGGGCGGCAGCAGCCAGCTGAAACCATCTTCCTTAGTGGATGCTGACCCCGGCAAATCTCTCACCTCCGCCAGCGGGCCCGGCCCGGGCCCCCCGGGCCCCTCTTCGTAGGGGATCTTGCAGCCCGGTTTGTGGGCCACCAGCACAAACTCCAGACGTTCCTTCTCCTTTTGGAGCTCGGCGATCTCCGACTCCAGCTCCGCCTTTTCTTCCTCTAACTGATCTGTCTCCTGAGGTCCCCGATGGCCACGATGGAGCACGGAGGAGAGCAAGGAAGGAGAAAAAGGCCGTGAGCGACTGGAGAAGGTTGGGTCATGGCTGAAACCAGCTCTCCTACTCTGAAGGCTAAGGCCCATGGCTGGAAGGCAGCTCCTGATTGAAAGACCCCCTGAAGTGGAGGCCTGGTGTACTAGGGGACTTGGGGCAGGGGTCTTGCCTTCTAGGACCCTCAGTCTCCCCATCTGTCCAGTGGTTGTTTGGAAAAGGGCCAGGAACACATGGGAAGTCTCTGGTTGCAAGAGGCACTCAGAGGTTTGTTGAATGAACCAACCATCCTTACATGTTTTCATGCCCCCTATTCTCCTTGTTACCCTTTCCCCTCTGCCTCCCAGAGAAGAGACCAGGTAGCTCAGGGAAGTAGACAATTTCCCTGATTTCCTCCAAGGTGAGCAGGTCTCCCTACAAGCATAAAATGGAAAACTCTCAGACTGAGGTAGGGCATGAAAATAGAGGGGCACCTTGGCACAGGCCACCAGCCCAAGATAGAACTACAGGTGGTGGGGGCAGGTGGTGGGGGAATTGACATAGAATTAAAGGATTTCGTTTCTCAGACCCTCCAGAATGTTAAAGCTAGAAGGAACCTGGGAGATTCAATGAGGAGATAGAAAAACTGAGGCAAAAAGGGTTATCACTTGCCCAAGACCAAAAAAGGGACATGAGTGAAGCATCCCTCTATTAAAGGTCACTCATAGGTCCCCCTCAGGATGAAGTGAAGGCCAGGCAAGTGGTCAGGGGCAAGAGGGGGTCATCAACCAGGACAGGACTGGCCAGTGAGGGTCGCTGTGTGTGAGCTGGCTGACCCCACCTGTATCCAGTTCCACATGTGGAACGTCTTGCTCTCAGTTCAGGATGGAGGCACAGGTGGTGGTGGGCAGCAGAAGATGGGGAGAGAGCCCCCCCTTCAGCCTTCCCTCACCCCACCCCACCCCTGGGACCATCCTCACCGCCTGGAGTCGGTCAGTCAGCTCCCTTCGCCGGTTCCTACACTTTGCTGCTGCCAGTTTGTTTCGTTCTCGGCGAACCCTTCTTTTCTCCTCCTCCTCTGGGGTGAGCTGAGTAGGAGAAATAGAGATGGTGAGTTCTGGGGACACGGTGTACCTCCCCCTCCATCCTGAACCTCCTCTTCATCAAGAACCCCCAGGAGTCAGAAAAGGACCAAGTCCTCGCTGTGGGGAGGAGGACAGGGTTTCTGCAGTATTGAGGCTGCAGGTGGTCCCTCACCCCAAGAGTGGGAAAGTTCCTGCCTCTCTCACTTCCACCCTTTCAGCCCCCAGAGCAGCTTGATGCCCCTTACTCACCGTCTCCTCTCGGGCTCTCCTGGGCCGGGCTCGAGCTGGGCGAGAAGGCCCAGGTCCACTGGTGGCTCCGCTGGTGGAAGGCCCACCACTGCCACTCGCCCCGCCACTGCTGTAGCCACTCATGCCCGGCGTGGAGTAACTGGTTCCTGGCATGTCGTAGGGGTCGACGGCCGGGGGCTGGGAGGCCAGTGGCTGCCCCTGGGACTGGGCCATGGAAGAGATGAGGGTGGGTTGCACAAGCCACTGGAGGTCCTGGCTGGTTGTGATCGCGGTGACCGTGGGCACGAAGGAACCGGGCATTTCCCCAAGACCGGCGCACTCCTACGGGGTGACACATACACACACAGGCGTAGACACACAAACAGAGACACCGACACACACACACCCAGCACACATACACACACCGACCCGGTGAGTGAGCACAGGGCCAGCGGGTGTGGATGTGTGTGTCACAGGCAAAAAGCCACAACACCCACCCTTCCACTACACCGTGACGCAGTGGTTAATGAGAGGATTTCTGTGCAACTGGCTTCTACCTCCTCCTTCTTCCTCGGGGAAAGGTTGCACGGTTCCAGCGGGTGGTGAATCACACCCCGGGTTGGTGACTCTTAGGTGTGGGGGGTGGGGAGGAGGCTGGACACAGCCGGGTGACAGAACCCCCGGGATGGAGTCACAGCCACACACACAGCCACAACACCCCACCCCCACCCCAGAGGCAAGGGGAGGGAGAGGGAGAGGCCTTAGGCTAAGCCTTCCTCTACACTCACACTCATATACACACCCCTCTGAGCGCAGGGATAAGGGACTAGAGGGTCCATGAGACCCCAGTGCAGGGGCGGGGGGTCCCAGTTAAAAGAGGCTTGGGGGACGGGCCTAGGAGTTTAGAACAACGTTTCAAGTAATTGTCTCTCCCCAGAGTGAGACTGACAAGCGACAGGTTACGGTGGGCAGACAAGGAGAGCAAGTGAGCAGCCAGGCTCCCTCAGACTGTCGCGGAGGCGGGGTGGGGTAGGTCGTGAGACCCCAAGCCCCAGCAGCGCTCATGTCCCCCCCCCCCCCCAAAATGTAATCCTAGAACTGCTCGGAAGGCTCAACTACTCTCGCAGGGGGCGTGGTGAGGGATGGGCTGGCTCACTGGCCAATCAGCGCCCGGGAAACTCAGAGGGGGCGGGGCTCCTGGAGACCACCTGGCTGGATCCCCCAGGGCTAGCGGCTTTAGTCCTATTTTCTGACACACCGGAGGCACCGGGCGTCCGGAACAGAAGGAGTGAGACTGTGTCTGTGTGTGCCTGGAGGGGTGGGTGACGGTCACTACGTCTCCCAAAGGAACCCTGGCACACAGACACGCTCTGACCCTGACAGCAGAGGGACAGGATCCCTGCCAGATCCTTGCGGACTCATTGGGTCGCAGAAGATCGCTCCTGTGGCGACAGGAATCCCCTCGCTCTGCCTCTAGAGACCCGTGAAAGAGACCCTAGTGCCGGAGAACCACAGGTTCCGGGGACGAACTGTGGGAAGGAAACTGCGCCCTACAAATAGGAAGCGAAAGTTGATTGGCCACAGGTCGTGCCGCGGCGGCCAATCGGAACGCCGAGCTGCCCCCTCCCTTAGCAACGTGGCCCGGCGTTCCAAAATAGAACGCTCCCGGGACGTCAGGGGCGGGGCGGACGAAGGGGGCGCCACGCGCCGTGCGTGCCCCGCGTCAGACGGAGGATTCCAGCGCGTCAGCCGTTACGCACGGGTACCCCGTTACGTCTCCGCGCAGGAGGCGGAGGCAGCGCCACTGAGGGTTCGAGGCCCGCCTTCCCGCTGGGTCGAGGGTGACCCGGCGCTGGAGTAGGCGCTAGGATGGAGGAGGAAAAAGAGGAGGCTACTGGAAGCTTCTCCGGGATTTCCCCCACCTGCCTAACCGCTCTAGCTTCAGGTTGGTGACCTGAGTGAGGGGCAGTCCCCGAACCGGCTAAAAGTTCTCAGCCCTGCCACCTCTCACACGTTGCACTGAGCGGCGCGCTCTCCCCACCCCCAAAGCTCACCCCTCTGTGTTCCCTCCCTGCCCTCCACGCACACAGCCAATTGCAGGCACGTCCGGACTCTGCAGTTTGCAAAGTGCGCTGTGAGCCTACTCCCTGTCAGATCCTAGATTTGGACGCGTTTGATTTGGGGTGAGGGGATTGATCGCTCCACCCTTGAATTTAAAAAATTTATAAACCACAAAGCAGTACCCCAAACCTCTAGAACTTACCTGGGAGGCGGCGGCGGTGGGTGGACTGCCGAAGGAGTCCACCGAGGACAGATACTGAGACTCGGCGGAGGGTGAGGAGCTGCACCGGGAGCCGGAGTCGTAGTCTCCGGGGAAAGCTTGAAACATTTCCCTGGGCACAGGGGGGCCCCTGTGACCACGCTGAGGTCGCCGGGAAGCCAAGGCTATGGCCGGGTGGGAGAAGAAAGGTGCGAGTCCGGGGTGAGCCGAGCGCGTCCCCAAAGTGCGCTGTCCGGGGAAACTCAGGGTCGGGGCAGCGTCCCGCTCCAACAATGGCAAAGTTTCCGTGTAATTCCTTTGCGGTGCTCAGGCCCCCACAAGATGCCGCTGTGTCTCTTGATAGTCCAGGCTCCGCAGGACCCGGGGGCGAGGGGGGATCGCTCCCCCAGAGGCGGAAAGCTCTGTCCTGCTATACAGAATCTGCTTCGGGTGCGGTCCCCTCCACGCGTCCGGCGGGTCCCACGGGGGAGGAGGGAGTAGTAAAGAAGATGAAAAAAAAAAAGTAAGTCGATCCTCCGAAAGAAAATGTAGAATTATCTAGAAGAATCCTTCCAAAAACTTTCCGGAAGAAAATAAACCGAATTTCACAGCCCCCAAGAAGAAGAACCACAACAATCAAGTTCCAGCTCCGCGTGTCCCAGCCTTGACCGTAGATCTCAGTCTTATGAATGAAGCTCGGATCCGCCAGCCTGTATTTATATGCCCGGGGCCCGGCCCCCTTGTTGACGTCACCCGTCCCTCACTCGGCAAACTTCTAGATATCTCCGGCCCTTGTGAACCCAGCCCCACACCGTCCGGCAAGAGGTCTGTCCTAGCCTCGATCTGATCATCTGCATCACCCTCGTGGCCTTGGGGGTCTTGGGGGCTGCGTTCTGGAGCACTCGGCGGGAGGGGATCCCGACCGGTCTCCCCGGAGTTCCTGTGACGCAATTAGCCATATAAGGAGCTCGGCCGGCGCGGCTGAGTGTTTGTTTGGTATCCTAGCAATTACGTCAGAGGGAATCCCTCGCTCGCTCGCGCGCTTGCCCGGCGCGCCTGCGGAACCCGCCTGCGTCTGCGCAGTCCAGCGCCGCCCGGGGCGGTGGGGCGGGGGGGTGTGTGCTGGTATTAATAGGTTATTAGACTGACCCGACAAAGGATCCCGGCTAGGGAGACCCCAACTCAGGGGTCCATCTCACTCTGGCCGCCCCTCCCATTTCCCCTGATGGTGCAGCGCCCTCTCTCGAGAGGAAGGTCAATCTCCAAAAGGAGACTCTGGGTCTGTGGTTGTAGTCACATAGGCGGGGAAACTGAGTCCCGAGACGGGTGGGTGGGACTCTGATGCTCCCGGTGAAAGTGGAGGTGCGGGTGGAGTCCCTAGGCTCTTACGAGTTTCTGCCCTGACTAGTTGTGCAACCTTGAAAAAAAAATTTTTTTTTCTCTCTGAACTTCAGCTTCACTTTTCCCGGATGGACAAAGAGTGTGTATCTTGGACCCTGCTGCCCCCAGAGGTGCGGCGTTTGGGAGGTACGCGCGTTTGGGGGGGAAGGGGAATGAAACTTGGGGTGAAGTGTCCCTGCTGCTGCTGGTGTTCCCCTTTCTGCTTTATAATCCTATCCGTAGTCAGAAATAATACGTGTGACGGCGGTGGGGGCTGGGGTGGGAAATAAATGATAGTAATAATAATGATCTAATAACAATAATAGATGCCGCGTAGTTAGCATTTACCAAATACCGGCTCTTGTACTAAGCCTTTTAATACAAGATTTTCACTCCTTGTACAGCTTCAGAAGTTTAAGGGAGGAAAATCTTCATTTTATAAAAGAGGAAAAGGATAGATCGTGACTTGCCCAAGATCTCATCTCAAGAAATTCAAACCCAGGTTTCTCGTTCTCTTCCTGACTTCCGAGAGCTGCCTGTTTCAGTGAAACTCCCTGAAAAACCTGGGTGTTGGGATTATTTAAATAACAACTTCCATTGGTGGGGAGTGATACACCTTGCAAACCTGTCCCTGTCTGCTCACAGCATACACTATTATAACCCAGGTTCTGGGTCGAGCTGTGGGGGTGATGGCGGGGCGGGGCGGGGGGGGGGCCTGGGGGGTGGGAGCAAGCTGCTCCCCTCGATGTCCAGTTAGGAAATGTGGTTCAAGAGTCTGATTAGGGTATTTCAGACCCCGCAGCCTCCAACTCGTTAGCACCCACCGGTAAGGATCTCACCAGCTGCTTCATAAACCTGAGTTCCTGGCATTTACCTCCCAGGTTGGAGCCTGGCTCAGCCAGGGCACAGAGGAAGAAGCACCTTAAAACTGTTGAATCCCATAGGCCCAGAGAGGGGGAGGGCTGGCTCCTGGTCACACATTAGGTATGAAGCCAAGCTGGAGGGGTTAAGTCTTTCCTCATTCCCAGGAGAGTTTTGATTCCCTGTCCCCAAAGTGGGGAGGAGGGAGGGAGATAGGGAAGGCTGAAGGGACATGGGCTCAATACTGGGAGGTTGAGAAAAAAGCCCAGCCTCAAACACCTCGTTCCCCCACGCCCCCTCTGTCTGCCACCAGTCTGGGAGTAGGGAGGGGACTAGGAGATGACACAGCAACCGCCAGCAGGCAGTGACTCGGCTCCAGCATCAGACAGGGAGTGACCCCTCATTCCTGTTCTGTCCAAGCCCCTCATCTCCTCTCCCACGGAATAAAGGAGACACACAAATGCCTACCCTCGCTGCCCAGAGACCTTCATACCCCGACCGAGGTGGCCCATATGACCAGACAACTGCTGGCATATCCTCAAAGGGGCACACTTGGGCATTCAGGTTTCACACACACACACACACCGCACACAGAAACACACTTTCACATGGTTACCAACACACGTGACAGGCACATCCTCACTATAGATACATGTGGTTGCTCTTTACACACAATGATTAACAAAATCGTGTGTTAATTCTTCTGAGCACTTGTATTAATTTATTTAATTCTCACAACACTCCTACAAGGTAGGAACTATCATTTTACAGGCAAGGAAATAGAGGCCCAGAGAGGTGAAGTCACTTGCCTAGAGTCACACAGCAAATTAGTGGCAGAGCTAGGATAAGAATGCAGCCCCTGCTTTTAATTATTATTGAATGAGTTATGTACGTTGACATATTCACAGGCAGATGGTGACACTCATGGCACTAGGCGTTTACTGCCCTCTTCCCCCCGCCCCCCTACCCACAGGCAGACCCAGAAACTAGGTGCCCTCCGCTTACATTCTACCCCACCACTTAGTAGGTGTATGAACTTGAGCTGGTGATGTCTGGAGCCTGTTTTCTCTCCTTGGAAAAGAGGAGAAATAGTGCCCAGCTTATCACGCTGGTGGGAGGATTATGTGAAGTGAATATCTTGGAACATGCCTGGCACAATGAAGGGGCTTGTTTTGTTTTTAAAACAAAGCCACCCTGGGACTTTGCTGGCGGTCCAGTGGTTAGAATGCACTTTCAAGGCAAGGTACGTGGGTTTAGTCCCTGGTCAGGGAACTAAGATCCCACATGCTGTGCTACCAAAAAAAAAATAATAATAATAATTCATTTAAAAAATAAGTAACGATAAAAAATAAAGCCACCAGACACACCAGATCACATTGCAGCTTTCATGAGTCCTGAGTACTTTTGCCTTTGTGGGCCTCTTTCTCCATAAAGACATCTTTAAAAGTGTTATTTCATGACTGCATTGGTATAAAGACAAATACTGAATATTAAAACATTTCACTTGACCTAGAAGTTCAGTTTTTCTTGGATTTTATTGGGTTGGCCAAAAAGTTTGTTTGGGTTTTTCCAGAAGATGTTACGGAAAACCCCAGATGGACTTTTTGGCCAACCAAAGAAAAGAAATTAAACACTTACACGGGCCTCTAAAGTTATCATAGGTCCTAGTACCATGCCCTCCGCACCTAAGGGAAAAATTGGCCCTGCAGACACACACCACACACACACATACACACCCTCACATTCACGCAGTCTCACTCGAGCATACACGCAGACATGCATACCTTGCCCTCGCAGCATGGCAGTGGCAAGGCAAGTCTTTCTCCATGAGGCTCAATCCCAGGGAGCTTCCAGGAGGAGGAGGACTTGAGTGTAGGGGAGAGGGCAGGACCCCTGCTCTGGCTCCCAAGGGCTTGGGCTCTGCAGGTGGTGGGGAGCAGGGGGAGCCCTGAGCCTCCTGTTCCTGTTGGGGGTGGGGAAGCAGTGTCAGCTACGTTTGCTCAGAACATCCTGTAAACAGCCCGGGAGACCCAGTTCTGCCAAAGGGAGCCCTCATTCTTTAATTCTTCCTTTGGCAAAACCCTTGCTACTGTGTTCCTCAGTACCCCCACCCATAAGGCAAGAAGGTTGGATGGCCATGGGCTCTGAAAGGCCTTTCCAGCTCTGAAATTTAATAATAAAAATGACAAGGAGAGGCTTCCTGGTGGCTCAGTGGTGAAGCATCTGCCTGCCAATGCAGGAGACATGGGTTCAATCCCTGGTCTGGGAAGATCCCACTTGCTGTGGAGCAACCAAGGCCCTGTGCCACAACTATGGAGCCTGTGCTCTAGAGCTGGGGAAATGCAACTGTTGAGCCCACGCACCCAGAGCCTGTGCTCCGAAACAAGAGAACCACCGCAAATGAGAAGCCCAAGCACCGCAACAAAGAATAGCCCCCACTCACCGCAGCTAGAGAAAGCCTGCACAGAAGATCCAGCACAGCCCAAAATAAATAAATGAAATGATTAAAAAAAAAAAAAAGAGGAGGAAGATATGGAAAGTAAACACTTAGCTCTGCTCACATGCATTATCTCAGTCATCCTCATACTACATCAGCCCCATAAGTAGGTTCTGATATTATCCCCATTGTACAGAGAAGGAAACTGAGGCACAGAGAGGTTAAACCTGAGAACAGGGTTTTCCAGCTGTTTCTGTGAAATTAAGCCAGCTGGGCAATCTGGTTACAACACATGTCTGGTGTAGTCTTTTGTGTTTCCAGGCAGCCCCTGGGTGATGCCAAGGCTCTGGCTCCAAAAGACAGGTCTGTGAGAGTTTCTGAGGCATGAGGGGAGAGGGTGCACATGCGTGGGTGTATGTCCTGCTGCGGCGACTGTGACCTCCAGGAGGGCAGAGCCGAGCTGGTTAGTAACTGCTGGCTCCTCCGGGCCCAGGGTTAAGTAGTGAGTGTTACTGGCTGGCTGGGCCCACTCTCCATTGAGCAATCCTGGAGGCCTCCTGGAGGAGGTGTCTGTGGAGTTTCAGGGAAGCCGAGCAGTCCAGACTTGCGACTCTTAGCTTGCCCTCAGTACCCCTGCATCCTGCATTCAAACTCCTCACACCACAGCCCACAAGGTCTGGCATGACCTGGCTGGGGCCGACCACCCCAGTCTCATCTCCCGCTCCTCTTCTTCATGTGGTCTGTCTCCCTGGTCTTCAGATCTTTGCATGTGCTCTTCCCTCTGCCTGGAGCATGCCCCCTTTTCCTCCCTCTAGCTCATACTCTCTTCCTCCAGGTCTCAGCTCCTCTGTCCCCTCCTCCAGGGAGCCCTCCCGGGGTTAGCACCCTTCCCTTAGAGAGCCCCCCTCCCCTCTATGCCTGTCTGGGTTCATCACTCTCTGGGGACAATCTGCTCTTCTTTCATTGGGCTGTATTATTATTCAAACCTGAGTCGAGGTTGTCCAGGCACAGCCACATCCCCAGCACTGTGCCAGGTACTCAGCAGGTGCTCAGTAAATATTCTTCACCATCCACTCACTTACTCAGGTATCAACTCTGACAGACTGGCCTGGACAGAAACATATCTGTTCCTTTGCCATTGCATGGATTGAAGGGGGAAGATGCTATAGACTAGTTGACAGGCAGAGCGGCTGTCCATGGGTGTTGGGACCTGGCTCTCAGTGTTGATAAACATTCACCTGTCTGTCCTCCCTGCCTTTTCCCCGCTGAGCTGGTGACCCTGGGTCCTCCCAGGGTTGAGGTGGACACATCCGTCAGGGGTGGGAAGGAGGAGGCTTGGTTTACAGAATCCAAACCGTGGAGACAAAAAGACAGACACACAGGAGGACAACACAGATGTGCATGCACACCTCTCACCTTTGTCTGCACAGACACACAAAGAACTAAACGAACACACAGTCACACACAGCTTAACACATGCTCTCGTGCACACACATCACAGAAATGTACAGACACCAGACAGCAGATACTGACAGGTGCACAACTCTACACACACAAACTGGCAGAGCTAGGCACCCCCACTGCCATGGAGAGGCCCCCAGGGCTCTGGACTGGCAGAATTTCTCAGCCACCCACATTTGTGTGGAGGTTCCTGCCTCCAAGTCACTCAGACACAAGGAAGCTTCACAGTCTTGCTCAGTTACATACAAACCTACAGAACAAGGCACATAGAGACATAGCATCAGACACTCAGATCCCATTACCGTGTACCCTCTTTCCCACGCATGCTCACAGCCACACACACACAGTTTCACGTGTGAGGGCATGCAGACACTGCTAAGCAGAGGCTACTCTCAGATGCTGACTTGTCTCAGGCCCTCGTCCAGAGGTCCTGTGAACCCCCTCACTGTGGGAGCCAACCTCTCACCCATCCCAACTTGGACCCACACAGTGTGATAATGTATCACTGACTATAACCACTCCAGGCGTTGTGGGGGTGGGAGTGCTTAGGGAGGCCTGAGCAAGTCAGGAGGGCTTCCTGGTGGAGGTGGATTTGGGCAACTACTGTCAAATCCTGAAAAGATTTAGATAAGGAGGAAGTTCATGAAAGCACTCTCTCCCTACTATAGACATTCAAGACCAAAGAAGAGAAAGCAGGGGAGACTGCAAGAAGCTAAAAGGCAGGACCGGACCAAGGTGGCAAGGATAACAGTTTTGGAGACCTTTCCAGCTGCATTTTGAATGAAAATAATAGTAGTATTAATAATATAGCTGGCAGTCACTTGAGAAAACTAACCATGTGCCAGTTGCTCCATACAGATTCACTGTATTTTCTTGTGTAAGTCTTCCTATATGCTATAAGGAGGGCACTAGCCGTGTGACTCTGGGCAAGCAACTTCTCTGATCTCAGTTTCCTCATCTGTAAAGTGGAGATAATAACAGCACCTTCCTCCTAGCATTTTGAGGAATAAATGAGTTTGTATGTAAAAATGCTTAGAACAGTGCCTGGCAGAAAATACCTTCCCTGTAAGTGTAAGCTGCAATGGCAATAATTATTATTATCCCCATTCAATGGATCAGGAAACTGAGGCCAGGAGCCCTTAGGGAATTTGCCCAACCTGCAGGTTTGTGCGGAGTGAAGACTGGTTCCGACCCTGGTAGTGAGGCTCTGGGGTCGTGGGTGGAGGGAGGCAGGGCCTCCCCACTTTGGTGTGTGTGTGTGCTTGCGTGCGTGCGTGCGTGAGCACACGTAGGGTGATTCCATTGTTCTCTGCGCAAACACCCAGACCCCGTCCCACCCCCAGCAGGTCATCTAACTGCTAGCCACAACCCACAGCCTCCCAGTCATACCGCTGCGGGTTTCCTCTTTACGGCCCAGGGGCCTCCCCACCGGCTGACCCGCTCCCCCGCCTCCCCTTCCTGCACCTTGAGGATGCTGTGGCTGGACTGGGTGGTCTCAGGCTGGAGCTGCCCCGTCCCTGACTCAGGCCTGTGCCCCCTCACTGACCTGAATGCGGCCTGCCTGGCCCCCACAGCCAGACAGCCACGCGGGGGTGTCATGGGGGGGGGGTGTCACAGCGGGCCACGTGCCCGCACCCGGGGTGGCTGAATTCCGCCTGTGATTCAGTCGGCTTGTCTGGGTCGCCGGGGGTGCCCTGGTCTGTGATGTCAGCGGCCAGGTATGCGTCCGGGGTTTCTCCGAGTGTGACTCAGGCCTAGAGCTACCCTCTCCCTCCTGCAGACACTCTGGGCAGCTCTCCAGGGCTGGCGGCCGGCAGGCAGCCTGACGCTCCCTTCCCGGCCCCCTCCACGCCCTCCACACCCCTGAGCTGTGGGAACGGCAGACTAGGGGACCGGCAGGAGGCAGATTCCAGAGGCTCAGACCCCAGGCCAGCCCCGGCAGCCCACCGGGACCTCCCCACCTCCCCTGGAGACCAGGACTCACAGATTGTTATGGGATGGAATTCATTCATTAATTTATTCATTCAACCAGCCATTCAAACACAGGTTCTCAGCACCTCTCCTGTGTCAGGCTCTCCAGACACCGGGAACAGAGCTGAGAATAAGACAGAAATTCCTCACAGTGCCCCATCAGAGCCTGCAAGTTGTATAATATTGTTATTGCTATTGTTATCCCCCCTCCCCAGATTCCACCAGGCTGCAAGACTCCGGTTCGTTTCTGTTCCTCCAGGCAGCTGTCCAAACAGTTCCAGTTACTTTTAATCCTTGGCTCCCAAACAGTCCCTGGGAGGAATTCCTTTCAGGACTCTGACCTTCAGCCAGCCTACTGCAGCAGGTGCCTTTCCTTCCCTCTTGGACTTTCCTCATTCCCTGTCCCAATGAATGATTTAAGCCTCTGTTCTCCCCACCCCCAAACTCTTACCCCTCCACTGCCTTCCCCAAAACCTGAGCTTCACAGTGATGATCACAACTGGCCTTGCAGACACCGAGGGCTCCCTAGGTCCTTACACCAAGGTCAAGACTTAGAGACACACCTTCATCTGGTCACAGCCACCCGTGGAGGAGGCCTGTTGTCATGCCCATGTTATAGGAAGGGAACTGACGCTAAACCACACAGCTAACGCCTGAGCCTGTAACTCCTGTTCTGGACACATGCCTACAGGGCACACACAGAGAGGAAGTAACAATACTGCTGACAGTCAAGTGTGGTATTTCGTAAAAGTTTATTCTGTGCTGAGCACTTTCTAAATGTTCTCTGTAGGAACTCATTTACTCCCCACAACAGTCCTATGAGTGCGGGCAATTATTATTCCCATTTTACAGATGAGGTCCACAGAGGTCTTAATGCTAATACGATTCAAGTCCACAAATACTGAAATCCAGCTATGTTTCCCAGCGTGGTGGTGCTGAAAATTAGAGCTATACAACTGGACACGGCTTACCAAAAGCCGCAAAGCTGGAAGGCACACATAGGAGACACAGAACCATTCACACAGTTACACAGACATGTGCACTCAACATGGACACATGAGTCACAGATTCAGTTACTCAACAGTAATTACTGAGTACCTACTGTGTGCAGAGAAGTGCTGGGGATCCAGCGGTAACCACAACAGCCTTAGGCCCTGTCCTCATGGAGCACACAGCCCCATGGGGGAGACAGTAAACAAAGAAATATATAACTAAAGACTGTGATAAATTCTGTGGAAAGAACTGAGAGATAACTGACTGACAAACACAACCACCGGCACAGCTGCACACAGATGACCCTACACAGGGATCCAGAACTATACATATACACACACAGAGACAGAAATGCAAGCTAGAAGCAAAACTGTACACGTCCATATGTATGTATCTGTAAGTACTGTATATATAGGTACTTACATAGTCATATTTCACATACGATCACACAAAAAGACTCAAGTACACACACCCAAACACATCGTCAGCAGGGTTCAGATACCCATACATCCATTTGTTGGTGGTGTAGTCGCTAAGTCATGTCCAACTCTTGCAACCCCATGAACTATAGCCCACAAAGCTCCTCTGTCTATGGGATTTCCCAGGCAAGAATACTGAAGTGGGTTGCCATTTCCTTCTCCAATACATCCAGTACACAAGTGCAAACTGGGGAAACCACTCGCTGAGTCCGTCAGTTGCTCTCACACACATGAAGGAAGCCCTCATAAGCACGCTCTCACACGGGAAACCCCAGATAGACACTGTCACAGACAGAATAACTCATCTACAGTCACAACCATTCACCATCAAACACTCAGTTTTTTCTCTCTGCTTGGAGATTCGCCCCAGCCCTGGTCACATGAAGCTACTAGTTGGGGGGTGTCGGGGGTGTGTGTTGGGGATGAGTTATTAAAACCTCCCAGCTGTGGACAGCTTCCCAGACACAGAATGGAAGGACTTTGGGCTGCCTGTCTGATGAAAGAGCTTCGAGGAAGACAGGCAAGAAACCCCGAGGGGAGCAGGGAAAGGAGCGGGAGGGAGCTCTCGCGCTGTGGCTCCGGGTGTGTGTGTGGCCCCTGCCTATCTCCACTGGTTGGGACCCCAAACTCAACAGCGCACACAGGAAGCCGGGAGTCTGAGGCAAAAGCAG
Organism: Dama dama; assembly: GCF_033118175.1. Taxonomy (NCBI): domain Eukaryota; kingdom Metazoa; phylum Chordata; class Mammalia; order Artiodactyla; family Cervidae; genus Dama; species Dama dama. The sequence goes on along the minus strand of NC_083684.1, from coordinate 58,690,683 downwards.
AAGGCCAGAGAAGTGTGCTTGGATCTATTTTAGTTGTTATTATTTGGGGGAATGTGAGACAGCCACCGCGCGGGAGATGCTGGACAGACAGACATGCCGGGGAGGAGGGGGCGCAGACGGACAGATACCCAGCGGAGGCGGTCCTGGGTCAGACAGGAGGAGCGGGTGACAAGCAGACGGCGGCTGTCTAAAGGGAAACCGGCAATTTGGGGGTCTGGTTCTCCCCCGCTCCATCACCGCAGCGCCCCCCCACCCCCCCCCACACCAGGCTCCCGGACGGCTTGTCTGTCCGCCCCGGCCGGTCCTGGTTGCACCCTGTGCGGCCGCGCGGCCAGGCCCGGGACAAACAGCCTTCACGTTGCTAAGCGACGGCGTTCCACAGCCCGTCGCGTCACCGCGTCTGCGCGGGCGGGGGGGCGGTGAGCGCGGAGACGGCGGCTGAGTCGTTTGTTGACGTTGCCTGGCGACCGCCGAGGCGCTGCCAGGCAACGCCGGCCGACTGTTCATTCTCTTAAAGAGGCAGAAACATTTTACCGGATCCTGCTGGACCGCGCGGCGGGGACTGAGGCTCTGCAGGGAGAGGGGAGAGTCGCTGCCCAGGCGTTGGGGAGATTTAGGGAATCGGAGGCTGGCTTACACCCTCCTGGAGTAGAGAAAAGGATATAAGCTGGGGACTGTTGATAGTTGAACTAAAGTTTTTAAGATGTTAGTGCAAGATGTTAGATAGATTGCACACGTGCATAGGCGCACTTGTAGGCACGCACTTCCACAGGAGAGTGGGTGGCAAAGATAAACCGATAGAGAGACCCGGGTTCAAATACCCACTCTGTGACCTTGACCTGTAACTTCTTTTTTTCTGAGCATCTTTGCTTCCTGAAATGGGAGTGATAGCATCACCCGCCTCCAGAACTCTGACTGTATGAAATCCTGTTAAGTACTTAGTACATAGTAAGTGCTCTGTACATAACAGGTAAAATTATATTCTTTAATAACTGAGTTCTTTCTCTACCTCACTGGGATTTGGAATGAGATGGTATTTGTAAAGTACTTACTGCAGGACAGAGTGCTAAACACACAGGGGCTGTCATATTATTGCTGATGTTTTAACTATTATTTCCTCTACTCTGTAAAATAACACATCACAGGGCATTGTCAGTTATTGCCTTTCTTTGTGTCTTAGGGTGCAAAGGCAAGGAAATCAGGCAGATGTGATTGGAAGTTTTGTTCTGCTGGTCCTGGCTGTGTGACCTCAGACAAATGCCTTGCCTTCTCTGACCCTCTGCTTTCTCCTAGGTGAAACCTGTGATCTCTCACCTCTCACATAGTCACTTCCAGGTAACAGTCCTGGGTGAGGGGTCCGCTCTCATCGGGTGTGTCAGGTCACTGCCCCATGTCTGCAGCATGACTCATGGGGCTACATTATGTAAAGCTCTTAGATTCTGCACAGAGGGCAGGTTATATAAACGTGTTTAATGTGCATCCTACATGTCGAGTCTAGGGAGGGGACCTGGCTTGCTAAGCCTGCAATTGCCAGACTGGCACTGGCACCGTCTAGGAAGTCAAGCCTATCATGTATATTGCCTCATTCAAAATATACCTCTATTGGGGTCTCTCTATCCCCCTAAATGATGTGTCTCAGTCTCTGTCTCTTAATATGTCTTCATTCCCTCTGCATCTTTCTGCTGTCTCTCTGTCTCTGTTATGCCATCTCTGTGCTTTTCTGTCACTATCTCTGTTCCCTTGAGTCCCTTTCTGGGTTTCTGCCTCCCACCCACTCCCCTTTCTCTGGGTTTTTATCCATTTCTGGGTCTCCCTCTGTGTCTTTGTGATTCTCTTTAATTCTTCATTTAACTCCCAAATTTGTTCCCAGAGTCCACTGATTCTGAACAGCACCAATCCCAATCCCCTCACAACAGTGCTGTGGGTGTCGGGATGGTTCCTCTGCTCCTTGGGCCTCTGCTCTTCCCTTTGTGCAAAATCAGATGGAGTACCAAGTGGCACTAAAGGTAAAGAACCTGCCTGCCAATGCAGGAGATATAAATGATGTGGTTCCATCACTGGGTGGGGAAGATCCCCTGGAGAAGCACATCGGCAACCCACTCCAGTATTCTTGCCTGGAGAATCCCATGGACAGAGGAGCCTGGTGGGCTACAGTCCACGGGGTTGCAAAGAGTCAGACACGACTGAAGCGACTTAGCATGCACGCACTGGCAGTGCAGATTGACAGGGAGCCCCATCTCCTGGGCAACTTGATAAAGGTGGGTTGCCTCAATCCCACACCCAAAAGCTGTGGGTCAGAATCTCAGAGAAGGAGGTGGCAGAGATTATGACATGTGAGAGTCTGCCTGAGAGATTCTGAACAACTGATCTGAGGCCTCCACACGTGTCCTGATGCCAGCTGTTGTTTTTTTAATGGTTTTTTAAATTGAAGTATAGTTAATTTACAATGTCGTGTTAGTTTCTGGTGAACAGTAAACTGATTCAATTATATGTGTGTGTGTGTGTGTACATACATGTTTACATACATATATATACACATTTATATACTTTTTTTCACATTCTTTTCCCTTATAGATTATTACAAAATATTGGGTATAGTTCTCGGTGCTGTACATAGGTCCCTGTTGGCTGATGCAAAGTTCTGATGCCACATAATAGGTGAGGTTCTGTGGAGACATGGCCAGGGACAAGAGTGATTTCCCCTGCAGGTAGAAGGTCTTGAGTGTGGACAGAGCAGGGGGTCAGGGTGCGGAGAGAGACAGTTAGCAAGACACAGACAGACAGAGACAAAAAGATAGAGGCAGAGAGATATGGAAAGAGAGAGAGAAAGTCAGAAATTGCATTTTCTGCACACTGCCTGGAAATGCACCTTCATGGTGGAGGGCCACGTACCTACCTGCGTGCGAGTGTGTGACTGTATTCAACAGGTCGCTGCAGGCAGCACTGGGGTGTGCCGGGTCCAGTGCTGGGGCTGAGTGTGGGAAGCAGATGATGGGCTGGGAGGTTCTGGGTGGACCCTCTCTACATGTACCTGCCTGCCTTTAAGCCAGTGTCCCGGGCCAGCATGGGTGACTACCTGACAACTGGAACCCAGTCAGACAGCTTTCTCTGTCAGGCCACCACTTTCTACGCCCACTGGGTGCGGCTAATAAGGATATAGCTCCAGGGGTCCTGGATAAGTTTGGGTATAGCTCCAGACTTCGAGGGTGTTGTGGACTTGGGAAGAGCCAACCTAATAGAGGGGTACCATTTTGGAGCCAGACTGAGCTGACTCCTTAGGCAAGCTGAGTGACCCCTGGGAGCCTCAATTTCTGCATCTGTAAAATGGGGAGGATAAGGACTTGTGTGAGGATTTTGTGAGTTCTCTTTCACAAAATGGTAACTGCTGCCATCTATTGAGGGCTTGCCATGAATGTGCCTGTCAGCAAATTCTGCAGCTCTGCCTTCAAACATCTCCAGAATCTGATTCCTGTTGCCCCTTGTCCAAGTCGCCATCCCCTCTTGCCTGGACTATTGCCTGGGTCGCCTCGCTGGTCTGCCTGCCTGCACTCTGGCCTCCCAAAGACCATTCCCCACATACAGCTGGAGGGATGCTGTTTAAATCAAAGTCAGTTCATGTCCCTCCTTTTGCTCAAAACCCTCCCCTGGCATCTAACTCACCCAGAGTAAAAGTCAAGGCCCTCACCATGGCCCATAGGCTCCTTGTCTCTGCTACTCTCCCTCCCCTCCCTCTCTCTGCTCCAGTCACACCAGCCTCCTTTTGTTCCTCCAACACACCAGGCATGTTCCCACCTTAAGGCCTTTGCATCTGCTGCTCTCTCTGACCTGGATGCTCTTGACCCAGATATCTCCACGGCTCCTTTCTCCCCAACTTCGTCTTTGCTCAAAGAATCACCATCTCATGTCGACCTTCTCTGACCACCCTATTTGAAATGGCAGCCTCAACCCTCCCTTCCTCTCTACCTCCCCAGCACTGCTACCTTCCAACGTGCTATGTAAGGCCCATCATCTTCCCCATTCCCAAAGTGGGAGCTTCTGGGAGGACAGGGACCTTCATCTTGTTCACTGTTGAATTGCCAGCACTTACCACAGTACCTGGCACAAATATGCTGAACGAATGAATGACGTGCCAGGAGTGTGCCACGAGTTCTAGGCCGGTGAATGCACTGAATCCTTACGTTGAATCCCTATTGTCACAGCAGTCCTCTATGCTAAGCGCTACCCGTTTTACAAACACGGAAACTAAGAGTCAGAGAGGGAAGTCCCTAAAACAGAAGCTCAAAGGCCCGGACGATCCGAGGTAGATTATCCTGCCTTCAGGGGCGTCCTTGCGGACCGGTGCGTTGTCTGTGTTTATCCTCATCATCCCCATGTTTATTTCAGGGCTCATTCCTTCTTTACTTGGTTGCGCGGCCTCTATTACTGAGTCCCAGACAGCTCCCTTCAGACTCTACGAATTTCCCGGGGTTTCTGACTCCGGAGCCCAGAATCTCTACTTCCGCGTGGCGCTCTCCCCGGGTCCCTGCGCCCGGTGGACCTCCGGAGGCGAAGGCCCCAGCCGGTACGCCCACCCCGCCTCCGCGCCCAGTCTCGGCCCCGGCGCGGCCGGGCTCGCAGCGGGCAGCACTGGGGCGGGCGGAGCCTGTTGCCCGGAGACCAATGTTTTGCCGTGGCAAACTGGGTCTCTGGGCCACCGCGGGGGGGCAGCCTGGGAACCCGAGCCGGGCGTGGGAGCGGGCTGGGGAGGGGCGCCGGTGGCCGGGGGTCTGGGGCCGAGAGAGCCCGGCATATGTCTGGAGTCGGGAGGGAATCGGAGACCCGATTTGAGGGGAATGAAGTAGGGATATTAGGGCAGTTTCGGGAGACAAGGAGGCTGGGATTAGGGACGAGAAAGTATTAGGGGTCAGTTTGAGGGAGGTGGGGAGGGGTTTGGGGAAGACAGGTGATGGAGGAAGCTTGGAGAAGCCACGGGAGGAGATTGGGAGGGCGAGGGGGGGCGGGTAGAAAGTTGGGGATAGTTTGAGGGACCCTGGACAGGCTCCCCCCACCCCCCACCCCCAACCTCGACATCGGTGAGTGAAGGAGGGCGTGGGAAACTAGACGTTTAGGGGATTCAGAAATGACAAAGGACTGGTGTGAGGGCAGGGAGTTTGGGTAGAGGGCTCATATTTGCAGGCCGAGACAAATTTGCAGGCCGGGGCAGAGCTGAAATTTAGGGGGGACCAAGAAATGAGGGTAGAGAGCTTGGGGGAGATACGGATCCCTGAGGAGAAGGAGGAGGCTTAAACGGGACGGAAACAAGGGTGAATCAGAGGAGAAGGTGCCCTTGCCACTTCCAGGTTCCTGGCGGGAGGACTTCTCCCCGCCCATTGTCCCCGGCCTGGCCAGGACGTCCGGAGACATCTCAGGGGACGCGACGTCGGGGTTATGTAATACCGCCAGGCCCCAGGGAGGGGCGGAAGTTAGGACTCCCGGGTTCCTTTCACGCCCCATCCCAAGGGAGGGACAGGGATCGGGATCCCCAAGCGGCTTGTGACATCACATGTGGGCGGAGTCCACCACAGGCAAGAACTCGTTTTCTTGCTCACCCCGACTCGGGAAGCGGGGACTGAGATGAGACCCTGGGTGGGGAAGGGTATTCTTAGCAATGCCTCTGGCTGAGGCGGCCTGATGGCCAGGGCTGTGAGGCAAGAGATCCAAGGAGTGCTGATCCCTTTCATTCCATTCATTCAACAAATATGTACTGAGCGCCTACTGTTGTGCCAGTCACGTCCTGGGTGATGGGGACCCAGCCGCAAACAAAACAGAAGTCCCTGATCCCAGCAGCCCCTGATTCTGTGCCCAGACCTACTCCATCCCAGTCAAAGGTGGTTGAAACTAGACCTTCTTCACTCAACAGAGCCTCAAATCACGGATCCTCCCACCCAAACTTCCCTGGTGTAGGGGGCAGAACACACTGGCTCAGCGCCTGAGTCCCCTGGTCTCTGAATGACTGCATCCCTGTTGCCCCCACCCCCGTGGCCTGTCACTTCCTCTCATCCTCATGCCCCCCACAGGGCATGACTAGAGATGCTGGTCGTTGGCAAATCACTCCAACGTCATTACAGCCGGCAGTGCTATCACCATGTCCCTGAGTTGTCATCAAGAAGCCTCAGTCTGTCCCTGTGAACACCTCTGGGGTGTGAGGAGGGGGCACTGCCCTGCTGCCAGGGACGCCTCAGCCCCCGCAAAGGCAGTGACTTGCTTCCATCCAAACCCTTCATCAGAAGGTTCTGGAAGACACCTTCCTAGCTTTCCTCACTCCTCCTCCAGGCAGCCTCCTTGAACTCCCCGTCACTCCCCTCCAGGTCCTTGGGCTCTGGACCCTGACCCTTTGGACCTGTTCCTCTGATCTCATCTGCTCCCATACCTTCAAGTTTGAGGAGCCTTCGCAGCCAGACCCCTGAAAGGACACATTCCTGTATTTCTCCAAAGCCTCAGTTTTCACTTCTCTTAAATGGGTATAGCAGTGGTGCCTGGCTTACACACTGGGTGATGAGTGATTTGGACAAGGTCACTTCTACGATGGGCTTAGCACAGGCTGGGACATTGTGAGAGCTCAATGAATTCTGTTAGCCAAGGCACAGAAGATGTAGGTAGTAGTGAAAAGTGGGGATCAGAAGGAGGAGGGAAATTTACTTTTTCAAAGTATACTCTTTTGTATTTGCCAATATGCGTGTGTGCCAGGTTGCTTCACTTCAGTTGTGTCTGACTCTGTGACCCTCTGGACTGTGGCCTACTAAGCTCCTCTGCCCATGGGATTCTCCAGGCAAGAATACGGTGGTGGGTTGCCATTCCCTCCTCTGGGGGATCTTCCCAAACCAGGGATGGAACCCACCTTCTTTATGTCTCCTGCATTGGCAGGTGGGTTCTTGACTACTAGCGCCACCTGGGAAGCCCATTTGCCAATATATGTTCCCTCAACTTTTTTAAATCCCCCTTTTTAAAGTTTAAAAATGACCCTCTTTGGACTAACTTTGAAACTTACCTGGGCCTCCCCTACCCACACCTGCTCTTCCTCCTCTTGGGCCTCATGTCAGGGATGACCCCACCATCCCACTCTCACCTGAGCAGAGACGCCGGCTGGATCTTGGCTGCCTCTTTCCCCTCCCAGCCTCTCAGCCACCAAGTCTGGCCCTTCTTGCCTTCTGACTGTCTTTCAAATCTGCTCTTTCCTCTCCTCTCACTCCTCCCTAGGTCCAGGCCCCTCCTCTCCTCCTCCTCAGTCTACCTCCAGGAAGCAGTCAGAAAGGTCTTCAAACCTGCCTGTGTCCTTCCTCTCCTCAGAACCTGCCTTGGCTTTCCCAGTGCCCCTGGGGGAAATAGTCCAGGCTCCTCACCATGGCCCAAGGGGCCCAGGGTTGCCTAGTCCTTGCTCACTTTTCTAGCCTAATTCTTCGGTCCAGCTGCACAATTCTTCCTGCCTTAAAGGATCCTCCAGCCCAGTCCCTTTGCCTGCTGGTTGACGTCCCATCCAGACAACATAATCATCAAGACACCTGCCTAAAGCTCTGTGTCCACTACGGTCAGGGACAGCACTTGAACGTGCCTTCCATCCACAGCCGAAGGGTTCTGCCTGAATTTTCATCGAGACGTCATTCTACAGGGCAGTTTCTGTTCTGTGGCATTTCAAAGACGAGAAAGATGCAGACACTGAACCTCAGGTAAGCGTGGTATAAAATCTTTGAGGCTGTTTCTGAGAGTAGGCACTGAAAGAGTCGCAGGATATCAGAATAGGAAGGTGCCCCCAAAGGATCCAAATGCAAAGGGGAGACCCACGCCCAGAGGGAGCAGGGTTCTCGGCTCTTCCCACTGCCTGGGGCTATCGTGTCCCTGACTTGCAAGGAAGGGAAGAATCATAGTTGAATTGGGTTTGCTGAGCCCAACAGTGGGGCGCCGGGCTGAGCCCTGACTGGTGACACAGAGACCCCAACTTTGGTGACAGCAGGCCTGCCTCTGTCCCCAGTCTGAGCCCCAACCTTGGCCCAGGCTTGAATCCCTGACCCTTGGCAAGTCTGAGCCCTGAAACTGGCTAAGACCAGAACTAAGCCCATCCGATCCACTACAGAAACTAGCCAAGAAGTCAGAGCCTCACTCCCAGCCCTCTGCCTGGCTGGTCCGGCATGACTTCCTGTGACCTCTGCATCGTACCCCCATAGAAGTGGAGCTGAGGGATGGGGGTGGGATTCAGAAAGGTGAGAGAGAATACGGACAGGGCTTCGGGAAGGGTGGGCTGAGGGTTGGAGACGAATGTCAGCGGGGCACTTGGGGAAGGGGCGGCAAGGTTAAGAATAAAGGCTAGGATACGGAAGGGGAAGCTGGATAACGGTCAGGGGTGAAGAACAGAGGGGAAACTGAGGCGTGGGGGACCAGGAGACAGGGCACTGCGGGGGATGGAGGGGCTAGGGGCGCTGATTCGAGGCTGGTGACAGCTCGGGAGATGCGGGTTGGGGTCGCAGTTGGGGGCAGCGCGGGGACGGCGGGGGCCGGTCGTCCGGCCGCAGCTACGCGGAGAGGCCCAGCTGAGCCCGGCCCCACTCCCCTCGCCCCCCCGCTGCCTCCCCCTTCCGCTCCCCGGAAGCGCTGAGTCGTCCTGCCTTATCTGGGGGCCGCTATTTCGGGCTCCGCTCCGAGCGCGGGGACTATTTTTAGCGGCGCTCGGGTAAAAATGGACGCGGCGCCGCGCGAGTTCCCGAGGCCGCGCACGCTCCCTCGCGAGAACTGGGGGCCGCGCGCCTGAGTCACCGCCCGCCCCCCTGCGAGGAGCGCGGACACCCGCCCATCCGCACAAACTCTTGGATTCCTGAGTGCTTGGAAGCCAGCGCGGCTCAGAATATTCCAGGACCGTCGGGAAGCATCCACCCGGGCTCGAGCGGTGAGGGCCGACTTTTGGGCAGAGGCGCCGCGCCCCCTGGTGGCCCCTGCGGGGATCGCAGGCAAGGGCCGGGCCAGGAGTTCACACCCCCCCACAAACCACCCCCCCACACACCCCCGGCTGGCCACACACCCATTTTATAAATGAGGAAACTGAGGCCCGGACATGAACTGGGTTGGGGGTCTCGCATCATGAATTGCAAGGTACTGCTCGTTCAGTTTCACCTCCAGCACTTCCCTTCATGGAGAACTCACTACCTATCAGAAAACTAGGCACCCTATATTTTTATAAAGAGCATCTAGCTAGTCACTGGACAAGTATTTATCAAGGGCTTAGTGTGTACCAGGCAACATGCTAGGTGATGAGGACACAGCAGTGAACGAGACAGACCTCAAATATCCTTGGTGTTGTGGGGCTGACATTCTAATGGGGGTGACTGAATAAATAAGATGATTTGGGACATCCGTGGTGGTCCAGTGGTTAAGACTGTCCTTCCACTTCAGACGCATGGGTTCGATTGCTGGTTGGGGAACTTAAGATTTCGCATGACATATGGCATGCCCCTCCCCCCCACCAAAGACCGTAAGATGATTTCAGATTGTGGTAAGCACTGTTAAGAAAATAAAATGGGAGGATCTATTATAATTAGAGGAATGCTTTGGTAAAAGTGGACTTCCCAGATGGCTCAGTGATAAAAGAATCCTCCTGCTGATGCAAGAGGCGCAGGAGACTTGGGTTCCATCCTTGGGTAGGGAAGGTTCACCTGGAGTAGGAAATGGCAACCCGTTTCCAGTATTCTTGCCTGGAAAATTACATAGAGGAGCCTGGCTGGCTACAGTCCGTGGGGTTCGCAGAGTTGGACGGGACTGAGCACCCACACACTGTAAGAGTAATCCAGGGGAAGCCTTTTTCTAAGGAGGTGACACTCTAAAATGATCTGGTTTCATTCAGTCCCCTTACCCCATTTCATAGACTTGGAAACAGAAACCCAGAGAAGAATCACTAGGGGACTGAGCTTGTATAGTGTAGATTGCATGAGTTTTCACTGAACTGATTGCTCAGCTTCAGTTTGGTTTCCTCCTGAGCCTGGGTGCTCATTACCTCCCAGCAGATAGATGCCATTCATCATCAATAATAGTAATACTGATTACTGGTTTTTAAATAATAGCTACCTCTTATCCAGCACCTACTTTTTACTGAGCAGTCTACTAAATGTCTCACCTGCATTAATTCATGTAATCCTCATCCTGACACTCAGAGGTGAGATCATAATCCCACACCCTATTAACAGATGAGAAAATCTGTTTTCCCATCTCCCTTTGCTTCCAGCCACATGAGTATCTATAGTTTTGCTGAACTTCTACTTGTTTTTTTGGGAAACCACCCCTTTTTCAAGTTCAGTTCACCTGATTGTCTTGGGGCTCACCCCATCCTGGTTCCAGAGAAGGACACCTGACCTAGGTCCAGCCAGTCAGAGTGTTCCAATTGGGCTGGCCTCTGAGGACAGTGATTGGGTCGGCCTCTGAGGACAGTGATTGGGTCAGAGGTGAGTATGTGGCCCATTTAAGACAATGAATGATGAACCCTTGAGCAGGAGCCCTTTCTTCCCTCTGGGATGGCTAAGAGGATGAGATATGAGCCTAAAGCTGTTAGGGCTGTCTTTGCTACTTCAAGGAATGTCTTCCTGAAGAGAAAACTAGAGAAATAAGAAACCCAGATATGGGACAGTGACTTCATATCATTGTTTAAGCTCCTGGATCAAGCTGTGACTGAAGCTGGTTTTACTCCTTGACCTTTTGAAAACGTGAGCCAATACACTTCCCTGAGCCAGTTTGCATTTCAAACTAAGAGACTCCTAATTAATTCACTTTTGCTTTCTAACCACCCCCACAACCAGGAAGTTTCCACCACCTCTAGTCCTTGGCAGTGGATAACTGTACCCCCTGAAGTACCCATTCATTAAACATACACACACACTCACACACACACCCATGGAGGCATGGACTGCTTGTATACACCTGAGCCCCCACCCCTCATCAGGCAGGCACTCCTGTGGTGGCTCTGGGTCTGCTCATCATCCTGTCCCCAGGTATAGACCAGAATGAGAACCCAACTCCGAGCCTACTGTTCTGGGAAGGACTGCTTTTCACTTTCATCACTGGCTGATGATGGGTTTACCCTACTGCACCCTCCCCTTTCTCCCACTGTCAGGATTTCAGCCTGCCTCCCAGCCTCTGCTTCTCCATCTCTCCTGCACTCCAGACCCATGTATCTAGAAGCTTCTTGGATGCCTCCCCCTGGTTGTCCCACAGAATTTCACCCTGTCCTCAATATCTTCCTCCTACGCCTGTGGTTCCTTCTCCCAGGCCCCCAGCTTCCACTTAGTCCCACCTAGACCCTGTCTCTTGGACCAGAGTCCTGTTGGTGCCTCCCTCCCCTTACCTCCCATAGCCCATCACTTATCTCCATTCTTTTTTTTTTTCCCCACACTGTGCAGCCTGTAGGACCTTAGTTCCCCAATCAAGGATCAAACCTGTGCCCCTTGCAATGGAAGCTCAGAATTCCTAACCACTGAACCACCAGGGAATTCCTCTATTCTTTTTTTTTTTTTTTTGGACTGCTCTGGGTCTTCATTGCTGTGCTCAGGCTTTCTTTAGTTGCAGCAAAGTCTTTAGTTTCCGTGCACGGGCTTCTCACTGCGGTAATTCCTCTTGTTGCAGAGCAAGGGCTCTCGGGCACACTGGCTTCAGTAGTTGCAGCACGTGGGCTTGGCAGCTGTGGCAGTCTCGGTGTCCTGTGGCATGTGGGGTCTTTCCAGACCGGGGATAACTGTGTCCCCGGCATTGGCAGGCCAACTCCTAACAACTGGACCACCAGAGAATTCCTCCCTCCATTCTGTCTTTTAAAGATTTTATGTGTTCTCCTTCCTCCTCCTCCTTACTCTGACCCAGCTGCCTCCTTGGCCCCCTTTCCCCACTTCTTCCTTCATATCTACACTCATCCCTGGTTTCCTGCCGTGGGTCTGCCCCTTCCCACCTGCAAGGATTTTACTAAACCACAAACCCGCTCTTTTCAGGTCTCTCCCCTGCTCAGAGCCTGCTGTGGCTCCCCATTGCTCTGGTCCTGTGATCTGCAAGGCCTTCCATGGCGTTCCGTGGCCTGCTGCTTTATTCAACTCCATCTCCTGCCCCCCCCCTTTCCCTAACACACGCCACTTCACCTTCAAACAATACTCGAACAGCTCGCCTTTCTCCAGTGCCTCGTGCATGTCTCTCGACTCAAACATTCGGCTGTCTCTGCCCAAGTGCCTTTCCCATCCTTCTCCACCCAGTGAATAGTGCTCCATGCTTTGAGGTCCAACACAGTGATCCCCTCTGCTGAGAAACCTGACGCGACTCCCTCCAACCTAAGCCAGGTCCCAACCTCTCAAGTAACCTGGTGGCTGTTGGAGTGCATTCTCTGCCTGGCACTGTGCCAGGCCCTTTGCACACACGGCCTTACTGACTTCCCCCAAAACCCTTCAGTGCACAGGAACAAACACTTCCAGTTTCTGGATGAAGAAACTGGGACTCATGGAAGGAATCCCAGCCAGGGAGGGGACAGAGTCAGACTTTGAACTTGTAATCTCACGCAGCCCGGTTCATCCGGGAGTGTTTTCTCTCTGTTTTGTTTGTTTCAAGGGTTTTTATTTTTGTTTGTTTTTTGCCCATGCCACCCAGCATGTAAGATCTCAGTTCCCTGATCAGGGATCAAACCTGCACCTCCTGTATTGGAAATGTGGAGTCTTAACCACTGTTCCACCAGGGAAGTCCCTTCATCTCCGTTTTGTAAGTTTTTATAATGTTTTTAATAAGGTCACACGCGTGCGTGCTAAGTTGCTGCAGTGGTGTCCAACACTTTGTGACCCTGTAGATCAAAGCCCACCAGGCTTCTCTGTCCATGCAATTCTCCAGGCAAGAATACTGGAGTGGGTTGCTATGCCCTCCTCCAAGGGATCTTCCCGACCCAGGTATTGAAACTGCGTCTCTTAGATCTCCTGCCTTGGCAGGCGGATTCTTTATTACCAGTGGCACCTGGAAAGCTCAATAAAGGCATGCGTGTATATGAATATTTATGAATAAAAAATGTACTCTGTACATCGAGTGGCTGCAAAGTCCTGCCTGGCTCTGTGGTCTCTCCTGGCTAAGTAGCTTCTTCACCTGGGTCTGGTGCAGAGAGGAATTTGAGAGCATCCTTTAAGGCCAAGTTTTTGACGTGAGCCTCAGTCACTTTGTTTGAACCTGCTTCTGACATGGATTGTTCCAGAACAATCACAAGAAATCCTGAGGCTCAGTGACCCCTGGAACAAGTGGCACCCCATCATCTGATGCCCTCCCGGATGGAAAGACAGCAAATCCCATGGACCAGCGCTGTCCACAAGAAATAGGACGTGAGCCTGAATGCCCTAGTAGCTCCCCTGCAAAAGCCAAAAGAAACAGGTGAAAATAATTTTGTTCCTGTATTTTATTTAACCAGATAGATGCAAAATATTATTTCAACATGTACTTAATATCAGCAGTCTTCTTTTTGAAAAACAATTATTTATTTTTGGCTGTGCTGGGTCTTTGTAGCTGCTCATGGGCTTTCTCTGGTTGCGGTGAGCAGGGGTGTCTCTGGTTGCAGCGCACAGGCTCCTCATTGTGGTGGCTCGCTTGTTGAAGAGCGTGGGCTCTAGTCTGTGCAGGCTGCATAGTTGTGCACAGGCTTAGCTGCCCCAGGGCACGTGGAATCTTCCTGGACCAGGGGTAGAACTTGTGTCCCCTGCATTGGCAGGCAGATTCTTAACCACTGCACCACCAGAGAAGTCCAGCAGTTTTCTTAACGAGATAGTTTCTGTTCTGTTTTTTTTCTTTTTTATCACACTAAGTATATGACATGTGATGTGGATTTTACCCTCACGACACATCTCATTGTGGACCAGCCATGTATCAAGTGCTTAAGAGCCACGCGTAGCCATGTTGGACATCACGCAGTAGCCAATGCCTGACCAGGGATCTGGGAGTATGGCTTCCTCAGAGTTCAGATTTAACGTGAGATGGTGTGCCTCCAGGTGCCAGCAAGGCTTCACATCAAGAACCTAGGCTCTGAAGCCAGACTACAGGGTTCAGACTCTGAAACTTCCAAACTGAAACTCTAGCCTCTCTGTACCTCGGTTTATTCCCCTATGAAAGGAGAATCGGCAAGACATCAGAGGGGGTTTTGTGAGGATTAAATGAATTAATAGATATTTAAGCAGTTAGAACAAGACTTGGCACATACTGAGTGCTGTACAAGTGTTTGACTTTTATTATTATTTGGAATTTTGTGAGAAAATCTCTCAACTCCACTTTAAGAGTTGAAGACTGAAAAACTCCCTTAAAGACTCCCCATCCTCGTGGAAATGTCAGAGCATGGTGGACACACCTGACTTCTAACCATCATCTGAAGGACACCTGGACCACTCTGGGCTCTCGAGGGCACGTGCTAACATTCCCCACTGGAACAGGTGTGTGCAATCACAAAGCTTTCGACACCTCCCGGTCTAAACTCTGCCACGTATTTTCCTGTTCTCATTTTCCTGTTTTGATCTGTGTAATGAGTTGAATGATGTGCCCCTGTCCAACCCAAGATAAATCCACCTGAGATCTGTGAATGGGAACTTATTTGGAAAAAGGGTCTTTGCAGATATAATTAAGGTTAGGATCTCAAGATGATATCACTGTAGATTATCCAAGTGGTCCCAAAACCCAACGTCAAGTGTCTTTACAAGAGAAAGGCAGTGGAGGGGAGATCCCCTGGAGGTCCAGGGGTTGGGACTCACACCTCCACTGCAGGGGGCACAGGTTCAGTTCCTGGTCAGGGAACTAAGATCCTGGATGCCTTGCAGCATGGTCAAAAAATAACAATAATGGATGTGCAAGATCTGTACACTGAAAGCTAATAAAACATTGCTGAGAGAAATTAGGGAAGACTTCAATAAATGGAGAAATAGATATTAAAAGAGAGGAAGAGCGAGAACAGCGGAGGGAAACTGGAGACGGATTAGAGAAGATGTGGTCGTGTGGAAATGGAGGGAGAGAGGAGACTGATGGAGTCACAAGCCCAGGAGAAGCTGGGGCCAGGAGAAGCTGGAAGAGGCAGGGAAGGATCTTCCCCTAGGAAATTCAGAGGGTGGTCTAATGGTCTAAGAATCTGCCTCCCAGTGCAGGGGACGCGGGATCTATCCCTAGTCCAGGAAAATTCCACATGCCTCGGAGCAACGAAGAAGCTTGAGTGCCACAACTACTGAGTCATCGATCTAGAGTCCGTGCTCTGCATCAAAAGAAGCTGCCGTGATGAGAGGCCCCGGCACCGCAAGAGCTGCCCCCACCGGCCAGAACTAGAGAAAGTCGGAGCACAGCAACGAAAATGCAGTGCAACCAGATTTGAGATGGTAGCATTATCTCTTGCCTTCCCATCTTTATATCTCATTTATTTTTCTTGTCCTATAGCATTTGCAAAGACTTTCAGGACGATGTCAAATGACAAAGTTGATCAGTCCTCATGTACTCCACATCACAGCCTTCTGAGAAGACTTCTTTTTTTTTTTTTTTTTTGCTATATCAGGTCTCAGTTGTGGTGTGCTGGCCCTAGAGCAACATGGGCTTAATAGTTTCGACGTGCAGGATTAGTTGCCCTGTGGTATGTGGGATCTTAGTTCCCCGACCAGAGATCAAACCTGCATCATAAATAGATGAAAGTGATAAGAAGAAAAGTTAAAAAAAAAAAAAAGAGGGAGTGTGACCCTGCTGATATTTTGCTTTATAATAGGATTTCCGGTCTCCAGAACTGAGAGAGAATAAATTTCTGTTGTTTTAAGCCACCAAATTTGTGGTAATTTGTTAGGCGGTCACAGGAAATGAATACAGTCTGTTTGGGGGCCTGTCCCCTTACATCCTGAAGACAGAGTTTCTGTGGCTTTCAAATGCTGTCTCAAAGGAGAAAACTGAGGCTCAAAAAGAAGGCAGAGTCAGAATCAGATCTCAGGTCCCCAGAACCTCATTCAAGATCCAGGGGCCACTGTGGAAACTCACAAGGTATTTTGCCTGTTTTAAAAAAAAATACAGGATGCCTGTTGAGTTTTCTTTTAAGGCAGTGGTTAGAACACAAGCTTTTGTTGGAGACCTGGTTTGTTTGCTTCTTTGCTGTGTGGCCTTGATCAAGAGACTAGCCTCCCTATACCTCGCTTTCTCCTTCTACAAAATAGGAATAACAAGATAAGTCATCTCAGGGACTTTCCGAGCAGTCCATTGGTTATGAATCTGCTTTCCAATGCAGGGGATGCAGGTTTGATCTCTGGTCGGGGAACTAAGATCCCACATACCACAGGGCAACTAATCCTGCACGTCGAAACTATTAAGCCCATGTTGCTCTAGGGCCAGCACACCACAACTGAGACCTGATATAGCAAAAAAAAAAAAAAAAAAAGAAGTCTTCTCAGAAGGCTGTGATGTGGAGTACATGAGGACTGATCAACTTTGTCATTTGACATCGTCCTGAAAGTCTTTGCAAATGCTATAGGACAAGAAAAATAAATGAGATATAAAGATGGGAAGGCAAGAGATAATGCTACCATCTCAAAGAAAGGCTAAGAGAATCAACAAACTATTTTAAACTGAGAATTAGGCCAGATTGCCTGGCCAACTGATAATAGTAACATTAATCAACTAGAAATTATAATAGAAACAAGATAAGCATGGGCTCTAGGTGATGGGGCTTCAATAGTTGCAGCACGTGGGTTCAGTAGTTGCAGCTTGAGGGCTCTAAAGCACAGGTTCAGTAGTTGTGGCATTGGGACTTTGTTGCTTCTTGGCATGTGGGATCTTCCTGGACCAGGGATCAGACTGGTGTCCCTTGCATTGCAAGGTGAATTCTTAACCACTGGACCAGCAGGGAAGCCCCCAAGCATTTCTCTTGACTTCCCATCACCCTCGTCTAGACTACTATCTGATCTTCCCTGGACAACTGAGATCACTTCCCTACTGGGCTTCCGGCTTCCATCCTTGACCATTCTCCACTCAGAATAAAATCCAAAATTTTTACCATGGCCTTTGCAATCCTACATGATCTGGTCCCTTGACTGCCTGCTCTTATTTCTTGCCATTCTCCCCCTCACTCCGTGTGTTTCATCTTTGTAGGCTTAGCAATTTCCTACCACAGGGGCTTTGCACAAACTGTTCCCACTGCCTTGAAAACTCTCCTCCCTTCACCTAGCAGATTGCCAGTCATCCTGTAGATCTCTTTAATGTTTCTTTGACAGAAAAAAACTCTCCTGCCCTCCCATTTTCCCACCCCCAGTTAAAATGATGTTTCATACTCTTGTCTTTCATATAACACTTAGGTATGTATGACTATTAGTTCAGTGATTCTTAAACTTTTGGTCTCAAGGTCGCTTATGCTCCTAAAAAGTCATGAGGACTGGACTTCCCTAGTGGCACAATGGATAAGTCCACCTGCCAGTGCAGAGGACATAGGTTTGATCCCTGGTCCTGGAAGATTCCACATGCCAAGGAGCAACTAAACCCACGAGTCTCAACTTGGGCTGAGCCCAAGTGCTGCAGCTACTGAAGCCCAAGCTCCTACAGCCTGAGCTCTGTGACAAAAGAAGCCATGACAATGGGAAACCCTCGAAACGCAGTGAGGAGCGGACCCCGCTCGCTGAAACTAGAGAAAGTCTGGGCATAGCAACGAAGACTCAGCGCAGCAAAAATAAAAATAAATACATAAAAAGTAATGAGGACTCCAAAGAACTTTGGCTGATATGGATTATATCTATCCATATTTACTGTGTTAGGAATTGAAGCTGAGATATTTAAGGATTATTTATTGGTTCATTTGAAAATAATTTTTAAAAAATCAGGTTAACAGAAATCCTATATTTTAAATTGAAAACATATTTTGGGGAATTCCCTGGTAGTCCAGTGGTTAGGACTGAGTTTCCACTGCAGGGGGCACAGGTTCAATCCCTGGTCAGGGAACTGCGATCCCACAAACCTTGAGGCATGGGGGAAAAAAAAAAAAAAATCAACCAACAAACAAACCAACTGTACTTGAAAGAAAGAGAACATTTAGTAAGAAGAGGGGCAGTGTTTTACAGATTACTTTAATGTCTGGCTGGACAGAAGATAGCTGGGTCTTCTCTGCTTCTGTGCTCAGTGTTGAGATATTTTGCAGGTTGCACTGAACATTTGAGAAGGAAAGTGAAAAAGGGAGTTAAGTGTCAGCACTATGATAATCATTTTGACCCTGGGGACCTCAAGAAAGAGTGCTGGGGAGCCTCCCAAGTGGACTGCACTTTGAGAATCACCCCTTACCTTTTGGTCCTATAGGAATTAAACACAGTATCCTGGGAACTGAACATCTCTGGGGCCAGGGGACCTGGTTTGGACACAGTTCTGAGGACATGTAAGGTATTCTTTGAGCCTCAGTTTCTTCATCGCTAACATGGGGTTGGGCTTCCCGGATGGCTCAGTGGTAAAGCATCCGCCTGCTAATGCAGGAGCTGCAGGTTCGATCCCTGGGTTGAGAAGATCCCCTGGAGAAGGAAATAACAACCCACTCCTGTATTCTTGCCTGGGAAATCCTGTGTGCAGGAGAGCCTAGCGGGCTACAGTCCATGGGGTCACAAAGAGTCGGACACGACTGAGTGACTAAACAAAAAAGACAGCAACATCATGAAGTTGGTGATGATGAAAATAATAAAAATATTTCCCTCCTAAGGTTGTAGTGAGACCCATAGGAGATAACTGTCCGACTCAAACCTGGCATGTAGCATACAGCCAACATTTGCGGTGATAGTTTGGGAAGCGTCATTTTATTTTATTACCAACAGTTTTTATTCATGCAGTTAATTTCTGCAGAGGCCTATCTTATGTTGGGAAAATGGTGATGACTGAGAAGCGCCTGGCCCTACCCTCATGGGGCTCCCAGCCCAGTGGGTCAGAGTTTTAATTTGAGGGATTGCCCTTAGCACCAGGTCTCTGAGGAGCATGAGTTCATAAGATTGGGGAGGCAGGGAAAGGCTTTCTAGGGAGTGGGAACAGCATGCAAGGAGCCATGGCAAGTGGAGAGGGGAACAGCTGTGACCCAGGGGTTTGGCTCAGTTGTGTCCATTTTTGTGCCCCCAAGACGCCTCAATCCTATTGCTGGTGATAAATACGTGTGTATATCTGGTTCATCTCCCCTCCTTCCCAACCCCTCTTCTTGTATAAAGTTAGTTCCTTGATTCTGGGCTCTTTGAGGGAAGTCCCACCTGTGATCTAACTTCAGTCTCTCGTGCTGCAGATCCTCCTTTTTGCTGCGTATCCAACCACAGTGCCCCGTGGAAACCTGGGACGTCCCAGCAGAAGAGGTGCCCGGGATGGCGCGGGGTCGAGTCCAGCGCCTCCACTGTCCCCCATCCGGGGGCCGCCGCTCCGGGCCGGGTGAGTCAGCCCCCGGCGGCTCCCGCGTCATCCCGGCCGCTCCGCTCGGCGCTATTTCGGGTTCCGGGCTCTATAAATAGAGGCTAGCGGAGCTGAGCCGCTCCCCCTCCGCTCGGGCCCCCCTGCGTCCCCGGCCCCGCCGCGATAGCCGGGCCGCGCGTCACCGCGGCTAAGTTTAGAGGCGGGTGGGGACGCTGGCCGGGTCACTGCGCCCCTCGGCCACGCCTTCGCTTCCAGAGCCTTCGGTCCGGCGGCAGTCGGCCCCCCGCCCAGAGTCTCTAGGGCGGCATTAGGGGCGAGGTGTCCTTATGTTCACCATCCTCACCCTAGTCCTTTGGAGGTTCAGAGGAAAGTCGAAGTTGGGGTTAGGGGAAGGTTTGGGAATGGGGCAAGGTCTGGACTCCGAGGAGTTGCCCAGGAACTTCGGTTGGGGCTGGACTTTGAACTTGGAGTATTTGGGAAGAAGGATGGGGAAATGAATACAGTACGGACAGCTGTTAGACTCGAACTCGCAACTCTGGGAGCTGGAAAGATTCGAATTCAGGATCCGGAAGTTCAACTTGGGAACTGAAAGTAGGAATCCAACTTGGAAAATATACTGTAGAATTGAGAGCAACTTTCTCCCCTGTCAGCTAATCAGATAGGCTCAGAGTTAACCTGAACCGCGCTCCGCGGGGCCTTTGCTTCACTTCAGCGAGAGACAAACGGGTCGGGAGATGGGAAGGGACCGCCCGCCGCCTTCGCTGGGGGGTCTTACCCGAGGGTGGGTACCTGTTCCAGCGCCCCTACAGCTCAGATCTTCTTGTGGGATGCCATCGCCCCCTGGCGGAAAAGATACGAGTTGCAGGTTTCTTTGGTAATTTCCATTCTCCCTCGGGAGAAACTGAGTCCCGCCCAGGCTGGCTTCCTTCTAGAAAGCCTCTCTGCCCTTGGATTGAGAGACAAATTTTCATAGGCCATCTCCGTGTCACTGGGGCCTCAGCTCCTTCATCTGTTAAATAAACTATCGATACCTACATGCATGCTCAGTCGCTAAGTCGTGCCTGACTCTTTGCGAACCCCGTGGACTGTAGCCCGCCAGACACCTCTGTCCATGGGATTTCCCAGGCAAGAATACTGGAGTGGGGTGCCGTTTACTCTTCCAGGGGATCTTCCTCTCCAGGGGACCTTCCCAACTCAGGGATGGAATCCGTGTCCTCTGCGGTTCCTGCACTGGCAAGCAAATTCTTTAACACCAGCCCCTAAGAGGAAGGTAATTATGAGGATTTAGCTCGTAGTATGTGCTCAATCTACTTTGATAAAAGTTATCTCATTGATGGTAATATGTACATATTTTTTAATTTATAAAGTCCCTTTTCCTGAGACTGTGTGGTCTCCTCCATCATCTACTTCACATCACTTTTTTTTTTTTTTTTTAATCATCTCCAGAACATAAATGACTGTCTGGAACTCTTTTATTTGTGTTTTTTTTCTTATTGTCTGTCTCCCATGACACCATTCGCGCCACAGTACAGAGACCTGGTCTGATTTGCTGTCAGCTGTATCTCCAGTTGGGCTTCCCAGGTGGCGCTAGTGATAAAGGACCTGCCTGTCAATGCAGGAGACATAGGAGACACAGGTTCGATTCCTGGGTGGGGAAGATCCCCTGAAGGCGGGCATGGCAACCCACTCCAGTGTTCTTGCCTGGAGAATCCCATGGACAGAAGAGCCTGGTGGACAAAGGTCCATAGGATCGCAAAAAGTCGGACATGACGGAAGCGACTTAACACGCACACATCCCCAGTGCCTGTCACACAATAGATGCTTAATATGTAGTCAGTCAAGGAATGAGCGAACCATACAGCTCAAGACATGTCTCTGTGGTCTTACTGAATTCTCACAACCTCAGCAGTTACAGATGTGGAAGCAGCAGCTCCAGTAGTAAAGTCGATTGTTGGAGGACTCTGTTTCTGTTCTTTGTTCACTCAAACAATACATGGTTCAGTAGTCCCTTCTGGTTTCTGGATGCTTTGATACAGCAGTGGTCACAACAGCTTCAGCCCCTGCTTGCCCAGGTTGTGGTCAAGGATTATATTATTTTTATGACAGACCTGAATACTGCATATACCGTCTGCCAAATACAGATGTAGGCACTTTCCACATACCTCATTTCATCTTCCTAATAGTTCTGCCATTGTTATTCTCATTTTAGAGGTGAGCAAACTGACCTACCTGGAGAAACCGAGTTGCTGGCACTAGGTCACACTGCTAATAAAGAATCCTGGGGGAAAATTACGCTCAGAGATGCGATTGCTTATGACGAAAGACTTATCATCAGTGATGACCCAGAAAGAGGACCAATATCTCCTTCTTTTTTCTTTTATTTATTTATTTTTGGCTGCACTGCGTCTTCCTGGCTGCACGCGGGCTTTTCTCTAGTTGCCAGCAGTGGGGGCTATTTTTCTTGCAGAGCATGGGCTTCTCACTGCTGTGGCTTCTCTTGTGGAGCACGGGCTCCAGGCATGTGGGCTCAGTAGTTTTGTGAAAGAGCTTCGTTGCCTTGTTCTCCGCATGTGGGATCTTCCTAGACCTGGGATCCAACCCACGTCCCCTGCATTGGCAGGCAGATTCTTAAAAACTGGACCACCAGGGAAGTCTGGACCAGTGTCTTCTAACTTTACAAGAAAAATAACTAGGAACCCAGAATTTGAGATTCCATTTGTTTACCACATGAGCCATGCAACATGTGGAAGCTTAGTTCCCCAACCGGGAATTGAACCCATGCCCCCTGCATTGGGAGCTCAGAGTCTTAACCACCAGGGATGTTCCCCTAGAATTTGAGGTTGCTTTTGTGAGGGTCAAATAAAGACATTTTCAGATGAACAAGACTCAGAAATGGCCTATCTAGAACGTTCCCTGAAAGAGTTAGAAGAGAATGTACTCTAGCAAGAAGCAAATGAATTCAGAAGGAAGAAGTTTATAAAAAGTAACAGAAAATTGTTAAGGGTTGAATTGTGCCCCCCAAAAAGATAAAGTTGAGTCCTAACCTCCATTACTTCAGAATGTGACTTTATTTGGAAATAAGGTCCAATTCCTGGGTCCGGAAGACCCGCTGGAGAAGGGATAGGCTACCCACTTGAGTATTTGCGGGCTTCCCTTGTGGCTCAACTGGTAAAGAATCCGCCCGCAATGGGGGAGACCTGGTTTTGATCCCTGGGTTGGGAAGATCTCCTGGAGAAGGGAAAGGCTACCCACTCCAGTATTATGGCATAGAGAATTCTATGGACTATACAGTCCATGGGGTCGCAAAGAGTTGGACACGAGTGAGCTACTTTCACTTTCAAGGTCTTTACAGAGACAGGTTAAAATGGAGTCATTGGTGCATGCGTGCTCAGCCACTCTTTGCAACCCCATGGACTGTAGCTCACCAGGCCCCTCTGTCCATAGGATTTCCCAGGCAAGAATACTGGAGTGGGCTGCCATTTCCTTCTCCAGGGGATCTTCCCAGATCAGGGATGGAACCTGTGTCTCCTGCATTGGCAGGCAGATTCTATACCACTAAGCCACCAGGGAAGCCCAGGAATTTATGAGTCAATTATAGAAATAAAAATTAATTAGAAAAAATATTTTACAGTAGGCTCCTAACAAAAGGTGAAATCAATGGATAGAGACAATATGTTCATGGTTATGAAAAAAGATGTCAATCTTCTTGTTAATTCATCAGTCCAATGCAATTTCCATCCCAATCTCAATAGGAGTTTTCAGGGAACTAGCTAGAAAAGCAGCTACTAAAATCCATCTAGAAGAGAAAATGGACAGGAATGGTAAAGATAGATCTGAAACTGAACAGAGGTGGGAGACTCCCCTCATATGATATCAAAACATATCTAAATAAACAGCTTGGCATGGAGGCAAGAAGCAGATTTAGAGATCAATGAAGTATAATAGAAATGTCAGAGATCAACCTGTGGATATACGGGAATTTGACAGATGACAACAGTGGAATATCAAAAACCAGGGAAAAGGACTGACTTTCTCTCTCTCTCTCTCTCATTTTTTCTTTTTTAGCTGTTTGGCAGTGAGGCTTGTGGTATCTTAGTTCTCCGACCTGGGATGGAATCTGGATCCCAGCAATGAAAGCGCCAATTCCTAACCTCTGGACTGCCAGGGAATTCCCAGAACTGCCTTTTCAAATAAATGGTGTTGGGGACTTCCCTGATGGTTCAGTGGCTAAGACTCCACATTCTCAATGTAGGGGGCCCTGGATGGGGAACTAGATCTCACACAGCACAATGAAGATAGAAGATCCTGAGTTATGCAACTAAGACCCTGCACAAAGAAATAAATTTAAAATAATAATAATAAAATTAATGGTACTGGGATAACTGTCTATATCCATCATAAATTCCTACCTTAACACATGTTCAAAAATAAGTCTCATGTGGATTCAACACAGAAAGAAAATCAAAACTAGGAAAGTATTTAAAAAAATGATAGCCTATATTTATGACTTTGGGATATGCATGCCTTCATGCCAAGTCACTTCAATTGTGTCCGACTCTTTGCAACCCTATGGACCGTAGCCTGCCAGGCTTCTCTGTCCATGGGATTCTCTAGGCAAGAAAACTGGAGTGGGTTGCCATGCCCTCCTCCAGGGGATCTTCCCGACCCAGAGGATTGAACCCATGTCTCTTATGTCTCCTGCATTGGTAGGTGGGTTCTTTACCACCAGCATCACCTGGTGTGATGCTGGGTATGGCCTCTTAAACATACCAAAAGTCAGGATAGACTAGATTGATAAATAGGTGCACATAAACACTAAGAACTTCTGTGTGAGGAACATAAATAGATAAAGTTAAAATATAAAATGCAAACTAGGAGGAAATGTTTGGAATATATGTAACTGACTAACAGGATTGGAACTCATAAAGCACTCCTGCAAATTAATAGTAATAAAAAAGGCATACAACCCCATTTTAAAAATGGGCAAAGGATATGAGCAACCAAGTCACAGAAAACAAAATATTTAAGGGCAATAAACTCACGAAAAAATGTTCTCTCTTCTTAGTAATCAGAGAGTTACAAGTTGGAACAGTGTGATTCGATCTTTCAGGAAATGACTAATACTAACTCATCACCCAGGTCTCTGCTCAGATGTCCCTTCCTCTAGGAAGCTCTTCCTGGCCCTGGGGCTGGATTAGGTGTCCCTGTCCGCACCCCGCTCCCTGGCCCTCTGGGGTCTCCTATCGAGCCCTGCCCACTCTGGGTCGCCCCTGTTGAGGAACAGATCTGTCTCTCCGAATGCGTTGTGAGCTCCAGGAGAGCAGAGAGGGGCTGTCATTATCCTTGGTCACCACTGTGACACTAGCAGTGCCTCGCACAGAGCTGGGAACAAAGGAGGCACTCGGGGATCATATGTGGAATTAAAGAATGAGTGAACGGGGAAACTGAGGCCAAGTCAATGACAGAACTGGGATTCAAACCCAAGTCTGTATTGAGAGAAGGAACCTAGTTTGATATCCTGCCATCTCTTCTCCTTTAAGCCTTGCCCAGAGCCCGGGCACACTAGAGGCGTTCAATAGGGCACTGAAATCAAACGTCTTGGCAACCCAAGACGCTCAGGGCGACAGGGCGACAGCTGTCTCCAACCCAAACCTCAGGACCCTAGAGAGCTGCAGTCCTCCAGGACCATAGAGAGCTGCGCGGGGACCGCCCCTCTACACTACTCTCTTGGGGAACGTCGGGAGCGGGCTACAGGGCTAGAGAGGCCGGAAGTGCGGCGAGCCTGGGGCCGCGCTGGCCGCGGGGGCGGTGGGAAACCTCTATCTCCCTTCGGTCTTTTCCTCGCGGCCCGGAGAGGAGGTGGGTCCTCGGGGAGCTAAGACAGCCGGGCTAGGGCAAGAGGGGTCGGGGGTGGAGATTGCCGGTGGCGATTGGCAGCTGCCAATCAATCGGTACAGCGATTGAGGAGGTGGAGCGAGGGGAAGGCATCCAGGTGCGAGCCCTGGGGGCGGGGCGGACGGATGGTTGGGGACAGTGGTCGGGCCTGGCCAACGGAAGGTGGGGAACTGTGAGGGCGGGAGAAAAGAAGGTTGGGGCCCTGGAGGGCGTGGCGAGTGGAAAGTGTGGACCCGTAAGGGGCGGGGCAAGCCGGAGGTGGTGGCTGGTTGGGGCGGGGCCTTATAGAACCGAGCTCCCTCCCTGGGTGTCTGGAGCTGGACGCTATCAAGCCCTGGGATTTTTTTTTGCGGGGGGCGGGGGGCGACTGTAACTGGGGGGGGGGCGGGGTGGTGAGTTCCTGCTGGGGAATGCCGATGTCTCATTGGCTCCCAACACCACATCTTCATTTTCAGGCCCCAGAGGAGCTTGCGATGGATGAAGAGGCAGTGCAAAAGCCCGCCGGCCCACCCACAAGGAAGAAATTCCTCATTCCTATGGACGAGGGTGTGGTCCCTCCTCCTGGGGTAGGACGAGGAGATGCGGGAACCGCAGAGAGGCGTGGGGGGCTTGGTTAGGAGGAAGGGGCCTGTAGGACCTCAGTGTGGTTAGGAAATGTTGGGGCCTGGGTCACCTTGAGAAAACAGTCCTTTGACTTATGCAGGCCTCAGTTTCCCTATCTGTAAAATGTCATAGGAGGGCTAAGGCAGAGTTAGAGAACCGGCACCAAGGGGACTAGTTCTGGAACGTTTCACGTGGTCAGCACCTTGGTTCTGCAAAAGCATGAATTTATTGCTGAACTGTAAGAATTGGAAGGTTTTACGATTTTAAAATAAGTCTGCACATCTAACATTTTTTGGTAAATAAAGGATCTGGCAGCACTGAATTCTCAACCCCACAGGAACACAATTGGCTGGTGCTAAGGCTGCCACCTATGTGCTATGAAGAAAAAGAAAGTAAGCTAAGGATATAGGGTGTGATGGGAGATACTTTATATATAGAACAGTCAAGGGAGGGCTTCTTGGAGGAGATGATGCTTTTGCTGAGATGTGAAAGAGGTGAGGGAGCAAGCTTTGTGATATGGGGGTGGAAGGAACAGCCAGTGCAAAGGCCCTGAGGTCAGAGAAAACCTGATGCATTTTAGGGCAGGAAGAAGGCCAGTGGGGCTGGAGTAGAGAAAACCAGGGGGGAGGAGATAGAAAGTGAGATCCCTGAGGCTGAGGGGTAGGGACAGCTCTTTAAAAGTCTGGAGGGCTGTGGTGACAGCTTCGGCTTTTACTCTAAGGCAGGAGCCAGCTCAGGGCTCAGAGCAGAGGAGGGACATGGTCTGACTCAGTGTGGGGAGCAGACCAGGAGATAAAGGCCAATGAGGGAACTGGAGAGGAAGTGACTGCAGTGGCCCAAGGGAGAGAAGGTGGTTGGGACCAGGGTAGTAGTGGCGGAGGAGGTAGGAAGAAGTGGCTGGATTCAGACTTTGCAAGCCCACTCACATCTCTTCCCACAGGCCAAGCCTTTATTCAGATCCACACGGAGCCTGCCCACCGTGGAGACCTCACCCCCGCCAGGCCCTCAGACCTACGCTGAGTACGCCCTCTCTGGACCTCCAGGCAGGGCTGAAGCCACACGCCCTGTGGGGCCAGAACCCCTGGCAGGAGAGGCCCCCAAACCAGGAGCAAAATCCAACAGCATCATTGTGAGCCCCCGGCAGGTGAGGACGGGGATGGAGAAGTGGGACTTTGGACTTTCTGGTGGGAAATGCAAGGGCTTTCTGGTTGGCAAGGAAGGTCTGAGTTCCACCTGTTGTGCTCTCAACAGCTCCAGTCATCCATTCAGCTAGTGTGTGTGGGTTGAGGATGTCCCATGTCCTAGTCCTTTCGGGCTGTTCTAACAAATACCATAGACTAGTGGCTTAAACAGTGAACATTTATTTCTCACAGTTCTGGAGGCTGGGAAGTCCAAGATCAAGGTGCTGGCAGGTTCCATGTCTAGTGAGGACCCGCTTCCTGGTTCATAGCCAGCTGTCTTCTCACTGTGTCCTCACAGCTTCAGAAGGGGCGAGGAACTCCTGGAGTCTCTTTTATAAAAACACTAATCCCATTCATGACACTTCGCCTTCATGACCTTATCACCTGCCTTTACCTCCTAATAAAGAATCTGCCTGCAATGCAGGAGCCGCAGGTTCAATCCCTGCGCTGGAAAGATCCCCTGGAGGAGGGCAGGGCAACCCACTGTAGTATTCTTGCCTGGAGAATCCTATGGACAGAGGAGCCTGGAGGGCTACAGCTCATGGGGTCGCGCAGAATTGGACAGGACTGAAGTAACGTGGCACACAGCACGTATGATCACATTGGGGGCTAGAATTTGGCCTATGAATTTTGGGGAGACACAGACATTCAGTCCATAATGCCCCAACTCTTTTAAAAAATGATATTTATATACATATTTATTTGGGTGCACCAGATCTTAGTTGCAGCAGGTGGGATCTGGTTCCCTGACCAAAGATCGAACCCAGGCCCCCTGCTTTAGGAGCTCAAAATCTTAAACCCTGGATCACCAGGAAAGTCCTGCCCCACCTGTTCTGGTTGGGGGTGTGACTGTATTCATGCAGCTATGTCTCCTGACCCCAGTTTTGTCCATTTATTAAAAAACTATTGAACACAGGCCCGAGTTTGAGTCCTGCTCTGCCACATTGCAGCTGTGTCTTCTTGGGCAAGTGACTTAACCGCTCTGAGCCACTTATAATCCACATAGGTGGTCAGAGTTTACCTGATGCTGTTCTAGGCTCTGGGGACAGGAGATAAAGCCTCTGTCATTGACAGGGCTGGCCTTCCAGAGGGAGAGAGCAGCAGTACATGAAGATAGCAGTAAGATCCAAGAACATGAAACGATGCTCAGAATTGTGAGCCATCAGGGAGCAAAAACCACAATGAGACACCACTTATACCCACTAGGACGGCGCGAATCTAAAGGATAGACAATACCAAGGGTGGGGAGGAGCCGGAATCCCCGTACACTGCTGGTGGGAATATGAAACGGTGCGGCCACATTGGAAAACAGTCTGGTAGTTCCTCAAATGTTTAAACATAGAGTTACCATATGGCCCAGCAATTCCGCCTCTAGGATATACCTAGAGGTATATCCTAAGTATATACATTTGGGTTTTATACCCTAGGTATATACTGGGTATATACATTTGGGTTTATACTTTTCATTGATTGTGAAAATGCTGCTGTGAACATTTAGGTACCATTGTTTGTGTGGACATGTTTCCAGTTCTCTTGGGTATTTATCTAGGTGTAGATTAGCTGGGTCATGTGGCAATGCTGTGTTTAACTTTCTCAGGCACCCCCAAACTGTCTTCTAAAAGACTGCACCACTTTATGTTCCCACCCGCCATGGATGAAGATTGCATTTCTGCCATATCCTCCCCACTCATCATTGTTGGTTTTTTGGATTTTGGCCATTCTAGGAGGGTGGGAAGTGGACAGAACGATCCTTTAAAAATTCAAATCGGATCCCGCCTCTCCCTTACCCAAAGCCCTTCCACGGCTCCTGGCGTCTCAGGTCGAGATGCCCCAGGGCTGCAGACCCTTCCCACCCCAGCTTCTCTGACCACACACCACCCCTCCTCCCCCCACAAGAGCAGATCCCACACCTTCATTCGAGCCGAATTCCACGTTACTTGATGATTACATGTTCATCCCCCAGCTGCTTTTTTGGAGGGCACTGTACTGGATCTTTGTTGCTGCACACGGGCTTTCTCGAGTTGTGGGAAGTGGCGGCTACTCTCTAGTTGCGATACGCGGGCGTCCCATTCTGGTGACTTCTCTTGTTGGAGAGCGCAGGCTTGATGGTTGCAGTTGTGGCGCATGTGCTTAGCTGATACACAGCATATGGGATCTTCCCAGACCAGGGATCGAACCCACATCTCCTGCATTGGCAGGTGGATTCTTTACCACTGAGCTTCCAGGGAAGTCCCCCAAGATGCTTCTGTTTAATGTCTGTGTCCCCCACAGCGGCCGGGATCTGTGTCTTCTTGGTCAGACTTAGACACAAAGTGGGTTCTCAGATACCTATAAATAGATCGGTGCTTGACTTGCTCAGAGTATTTCCATCCTGGGCTGCAGAGTAGAGTGTGAGGGGGTATTTAGAGGGAGGCGTCTGCTCAGCAGACGCCAGGGTGGGGGGTCACAGGCACTGTGAGGAGCTTCCTCCTGAGGGCACTGGGGAGCCACAGCAGGGCTTAGAGCAGGGAAGGGCAGGTTTGTGCTTTAGGAAGAGCTGTCTGGCTCCTGTTTGGAGGGTAGCCAGGAGGGGCAGGGGACCAGGAGGAGGTGGGGTGGGAGCCGTGGCACTGGACAGGGAAGCATTTCTGGGGGATGCTTAGAAGCTCAGTGTCCCACTTGGGGGAGGGGAGGGAGAGGGAAGCCCTGGGTCTCTGGATGGTGGGGCCATCCCTGAGTTGGGGCTGGGAGGGGGAGCAGGTACGGGGGCCAGTAAGGTAGGTGTCCAGTGGGCCACAGGACACGTAAGCTGGGGCTGGGGGAGATCCAGGGACCCTTTGGTTAAGGCTGAGGGCCAGGGGCAGCTTCCCTGGTGGTTCAGTGGTAAAAAATCCACCTGCCAATGCAGGAGACGTGAGTTCCATCCCTGGGTCAGGAAGATCCCCTGGAGAAGGAATTGGCCACCCACTCCGGTATTTTTGCCTGGAAAATCCACCGGAGAAGCCAGGCTACAACTGAAGCGACTAAAGAACAGGGCCGGGGAGGAGGGGCCTAGGCCAGAGCACCTAGAACATTCCAGGCTGAGGAGGGGGGTGTCTGGGGAGAGGAGGAGAGCAGAGCTGGGGAACCCCCGGTGCTAAGCAGGAGGAGGGTGGGGAGGGGTGGAGCAGCGGTGGGAGGACGGCCCTGGGGTGGCGCTGGGTGGGGTGGTCCCAGGGCCCCCCGCTAACGGCTTTGCTCCTCCCTCCGCCCAGAGGGGCAACCCAGTGCTGAGGTTCGTGCGCAACGTGCCCTGGGAGTTCGGGGACGTGCTCCCCGACTACGTGCTGGGCCAGAGCACCTGTGCCCTCTTCCTCAGGTGAGTGCTCTGGGTGTTCTGGGCTGTTGGGAGTGGGGAGACCTCCGGGCAGGCCCTGTCACCTCTGGGCCTCTGTGTGACCCTGTGGAGAAGGCAGGGATCTTGGCCCGCAAGTGACCAGAATGAGAGCTGAGGTCCCGGGTCCGAGGGAGGAGAGGCTGGGGGCCCGAACTCCTGCATCTGAGGGAGGAGGGGGCCTCATGTTGTGGACCCTCAGATTGGAGCCAAGGTTTCTGTATCCTTCACCAGTTAAACAAGTTTCCACCCTCCACTCCTGGGGGCCCTTCTCCGGACAGAGCCAGACGGGAAGTTAAACTTCTTAAGTTCCTGTCCTCCCTGTGGGATATGGAGCTGGTGGCTGCTGGGCAGAGACGCCCCTTTGTTCCTGGGTGGCAAAGCTGTCCCACCCCTCCCTGCCAGCACCCTCAGAGGCCAAAGCAGGCAGCCCTGGGGGCGGGTAGGTGGGCCCTGCTTCCCCAGACCAGCTGTGCAGTGCCCCGTGACCCTAACCCCCCGGGAACGAATGGTCTCTAGGGTCTCCTGTGCTCCACCCGAAACCCAGAGGTCTTCTCTTCCTTGGTGAAGAATCCGGGGGTCCACCCTTCCAGGGAGCCAGAGCCAGGCAGCCCTCACTGCCAGTCCCCACTGTGATCCCTTCTTGAAGGGTGACCTTGGGCAAGTCACTGAACCTCTCTGAGCCTCAGACCCTGGCAAGCCTGTCTGCCTCATTCTCCAAGCCCTCCAGCCAGAGGGAAGGAGGGCGTCTGGGGTGTCTCAGCCAGAGACCTCCCAACCCCTCTCTCTCTCCCCCCACCTCACAGCCTCCGCTACCACAACCTCCACCCAGACTACATCCACCAGCGGCTGCAGAGCCTAGGGAAGAACTATGCCCTGCGGGTCCTGCTCGTCCAGGTGGACGTGGTAAGCAGGGGTCACTCCCCCGGGCCTCAGTGTCCCCATCTGTGAAATGGGGAGCCTTGGACCTCCTGGTGGCCAGGTGGGTGTTGAGTCCTTTCCAAGGAGGAACACAAGTCGGAACCTCAGTGGGGAGTTTCTTGCATCTGAGCTGCAACCTGTGTTGGCGAGGAGTTGGGGTGGTCAGATTACCTATCTCCTCCTTCCGCACGCACCACCCCCTCTTCAACCAGGCCCAGCCCTCTGCCACCTAAATACTTCTTGAACCTGTTTCTTTCTGTCTGTCCTTGCAGCCCCACCCTGATCCAGGCCCTTGCTTCTCCTGCCTGGGTCTCTGCCCCAGCCTCTTCTCATCTCGTGGCCTCCAGCTTTGCTCCTTTGCAAGCGGAGGGCTCTTTAAGCACACAGATCTGAGGTCCAAACCCCCCATAGCCCCCCAGTGCCCTCTGTGAAGCCCTGCATGACCCAATCCCTGCCCTACTCTCCCAGCTCATCTCTCAGCTTCCAAAGATCAGCCTTTCATTTCACATCTTCCATCTCATAGCAGTGAATTTTATTTCCTCAAGCCCTTTCTCCCTTCCCTTCGTTTGCACACTGTTCCCATCTGAAATTCCCTTTTCCACTGTCCTTTGTTACCCTCACTGCTCATCCTCCTTCAGGTCCCAGCTCAGATGTCCCCTCCTCCAGGAAGCTCTCCCTGATCCTCCAGGTACGACAGATGCTCCTCTGGCTTCTCCACTTCAGCCCTGGGCACTCTGGGTCATCACTGTCTAGGGATGGGTCTGTCCCCCTCGTCAGACTGTGAGTCCCCAGAAGGCAGAGTCAGAGCTGGCCTGGTCACTGCTGGGTCCTGGGACTGCCCCGCCCAGGTCAGGCACCCCATTGGAGAATAGGGAGCATCAGTTGAGTGAAAGGCTCTTGGCTTCCTAAGGTGCTCAGCTTTTAAGACTCTTTAACTCCTTGCTTTCTCCAAGATCCCTCATTCTGGTTTTCTTCTCTCAGAAAGATCCTCAGCAGGCCCTCAAGGAGCTGGCTAAGATGTGTGTCCTGGCCGACTGCACCCTGATCCTGGCCTGGAGGTGAGACGGAGGCTCCCCCTCAGGTCAGGTTCCATCCCGAGAGTTCTCCCCGCTTCCACCCCCAAACCTTCCTTTGTCCTCCCAGGAATGCCCTGTGTGAGCCTGGTCCAGTCAATTTCTTTTTTAAAATATTTTGTTTATTTTTGGCTGTGCTGGGTCTTCGTTGCTGTGCACGGGCTTTCTCTACTTGCAGCGATGGAGCGAGCAGGGGCGGCTCGCTAGCTGTGGCGCGTGGGCCTCTCACTGCGGTGGCTTCTCTTGCTGTGAGCACGGGCTCGTGAGCTCACAGGCTCAGTAGTTGTGGCACACAGGCTTAGTCGCCCTGAGACACGTGGGATCTTCGTTCCCCGACCAGGTATCAAATCCACGGCCCCTGCATTGATAGGCGGATTCTTAACCACTGGACCACCAGGAAAGTCCCTGGGCTTCAATTTCTTTACCTGTAAAACAGGGTCTTCATGTCTTTCTTACAGTTGTAGGCACAAAAGAAGGTGACATAGATCAAATTCCCAGGACCATGCTAGGTACTTATGAGTTAGACGTTAAACCTGGCTGAACAATTAATTCCAAGTCTAGGTTTATAAAAACCATTTTGCTTGGTTCTCCACAGGGAAAAGAGATCCCTTCCTCACACCATAATCAGAACGAAATCTTGATGATTACAGACACAAAAAGAAAAACTACAGTAACAGTATAAGAAATCATATATATACATATATATATATATACACACACAAACACACACACACACACATATATATATATATATATATATATGAATATGACTTCCCTGGTGGCTCAGCTGGTAAAGAATCCACCTGCAATGCAGGAAACCCTGGTTCAATCCCTGGGTTGGGAAGATCCCCTGGAGAAGGGAACAGCTACCCACTCCAGTGTTCTGGCCTGGAGAACTCCATGGACTGTATATAGTTCATGCAGTCACAAAGAGTTGGACATGACTGAGCGACTTTGACGTTCATATATATATATAATGTTCTTGTTCTGGGAAAGTCTTTCAAAGCAATACTGAAAACCCAAAAGCCATAAAGGAAAAGGCTGGCTGATTTGAAAAAATTAAAATTTTGAACTGCTGGATAGTAAGAGATACTCTAGACAAAGTTAAAAGACAAGTGATGCACTAAGAGGAGATACTTGCTATAAGTGACAAAAAGACTTAAGATCCCTAATTTACTTTTGCTTTTTTAAGGAAACTTTATTTATGTGTTTGTTTTTGGCTGTCCTGGGTCTTCGTTGCTGTTCACAGACTTTCTCTAGTTGTGGCGAGCAGTGGCTTCTCTTGTTGCGGAGCACAGGCTCCAGGGTGCCCGGGTTTCAGTAGCTGCGGCTCACAGGCCCTTCGGTAGTTGCATTTCCTGGGCTCTAGAGTTCAGGCTCAGTAGTTGTGGTGCTCAGGCTTAGTTGCTCCGAGGCAGGTGGAATCTTCCTGGACCAGGGATCTAACCTGTGTCCCCTGCATTGGCAGACGGATTCTTATCCACTGTGCCACCAGGGATGTCGTAAGATCCCTAATTTATATGTTTACATGTAAATGTTATATTTATACAGTTCAAAATATTTAAATGTTTATATTCACAGGAATGTATTTAAACATGTATTATGTATTTATATATAGAAAGGACCTCCTACAGATCGGTAAGAAAAATAGCCCAGGAGCTCCCTGGTGGCCTAGTGGTGAGGGGGTCCTGGTCTTTCACTGCGGTGGCCTGGGTTCAGTCCCTGGTTGAGGAACTGAAATGCTGCAAGCCATGCAGTGCTGCCAAAAAAAAAGCCTGATTTTAAGTCTAAAGCATGTTGTCAAGAAGATATGAAAAAACTGTCAGCCAAGCAGCTTGTCAGGAAATGTCAATTTTCGAAGAACGAGGTGTTATTTTTCACCCATTAATTTGGTGAAAACGTCAAGAAACAGGCACCTGCATGCTTGGTTAGCAGGAGACCTGACTGGTGATTAAAGCAGAAAACAGCCATACTCTTTAACGCAGCTCTTCACCCTGTGAGCCTCCTTCACCCCTCAGGTTTAGCTCAGTTCTGACACTCTCTTCCTGGAGGTAAGGTCGGATCCCCCAGGTTATGGCTCTTACAGCTGCCCCATCCCACGCACGCTGCGGGCGCCAGTCGCAAGCCCAGGCAATCACCTGTGCTGTGAACAGCGGCTGCAGGTCAAGACCTCTAATGACCCTTCCTCAGGTTTGATTATTTTACTAGCACGGCTCTCAGGACTCTGGGAAACACTTACATTTACCAGTCCATTACAGGATACACTAAAGGATACAAAGAGGTACACAGGGCAAGGTCTGCGAGGGTCCTGAGCACAGGAGCTTCTGTCCCCAGGGAGCTGGGAGTGTGTCACCCTCCCGGTGTGGATGTGTTTGCCAGCCTGGAAGCTCCCTCAGTCCCAGGATTAGTGTTGAGATTCTATGGCGGCTTCTCACATAGGCATGATCACTTATTAACTCCATTTCCAGCCCCTCTCCCCTCTGGAGGATCGGGGGTGGGGTGGGAAATTCCAAGCTTCTAATGCTGGCTTGGACTTTCCAGTCACCAGCCCCCCATCTAGGAGCCACCCAAGGTCACCTCTGTGGAACAGAAGAAGCCCTTGGTGATCTTATCACTTGGGAATTTATGGGGGTTTGGAGCGCTGTGTCAGAAACAGGGACAGAGACCAGTATATATTTTCTGTTAGCTCGTAGAGGCCTTTTCAGACTGGCTTCTGTGGTTTCTCCATGTCTTTTTTTTTTTTTTTTTAATTCATTTGTCTGTATGGGATCTTAGTTATGGCATGCAGGTTCTTTTAGTTGAAGCATGTGGGATAATTAGTTCAGGATGCAAACTCTTAGTTGTATGTGAGATCTAGTTCCCTGATCAGTGATCAAAACCTGGGGCCCCTGCATTGGGAGTGTGGAGTCTTAGCCACTGGACCACCAGGGAAGTTCCCCTCCACGTCTTTTCACATCTTGGTAGTTCATTTGCTATCTCTTTACTACTGACTGTCTGAATCCACATTCTTTTTCAGCTGCGTAGTATTCTACCTGTAGCCCTGTATTGGTGGACACTTGGCTGATTCCCAGGGTTTTGCTGTTACAGGAACACTCCCACTACTGCCCCCAACCCCAGGGATGGGTTTTGAGGCCAAAGGGTAAACGTACTTGTCATTCTGTGCCCTCCCTAGGGGTGTGTTACTGCT
The DNA here is from genome assembly GCF_033118175.1 of Dama dama. Classification (NCBI taxonomy): domain Eukaryota; kingdom Metazoa; phylum Chordata; class Mammalia; order Artiodactyla; family Cervidae; genus Dama; species Dama dama. The sequence continues at coordinate 58,655,094 of NC_083684.1, read as the reverse complement.
ATACTTTTTGACTACTTAGAAAAGTGCATTTATGTATTAGTTATATATAAAAACAGAAGCAAGTATGAAAAATTGCTCTCTCTTTACTGTGGGAAGTAGCACAGTGGAGTGTGGGGAGCCCGGCTGTGTGATCTTGGGCAAGTGACTTAACCCCACTGTCTGTTTCCCCCTCCATTGTCATGGATTGCAAATAGCTGCCTTACAAGATCTCTCAAGAGAGCCCAGAAGCTTCTGAAGATAAAGGGCTTTGGACAGTGCCTGGAATGCAGCTAGGCCCCCACCCGGGGAATATTTCCCATGTCTTTACATCCAAACTAGGGAATATTTGGGACCCATTAAGTAAATGGGGTCGAGGGACTTACCTGGTGCTTCAGTGGCTGAGACTCCGTGTTCCCAAGGCAGGGGCCCAGGTTCGATCCCTGAACTAGTCAGGGATCTAAATACCACCTGCTGCAACTGAAGATCCTGCCTGCTGCAACTAAGACCCGGCACAGCCAAATGAGGACATAACTGTTTTTTAAAAAGTAAATGGGGTCGCGCTCTGTCTTCCGATGTGGAAGAATGTCCTGATTGTACTGGGGAACAAAAGTGAAAGTGAGAAGTGGACACAGCATGTCCTGACCAAATGATTAAGAACAATAACAGTCCCCTCTGCGCCTAGAGCAAAAGCAACAAAGCCCACAGAAAGACACAGAATTAGAAAAATGAGTTTTCTTTTGAGAATATAAATCAGTGTTTAATCAACAAACATTGTCCTCTAGCTAGACTTTGAAGGCTAAGAAAATGCCTCAAGACAGACACTTGAGGAAAAAGGCCAGCTTTTTCCTGGTGTGAATAAACTTGAGTTCCTCTATTACGCACACAGACAGGCCCGTTTCGTGATTTAGTTGTTTCAGCTACTTTTGAGACAGTTAATTACACGTCAGAAAAACCCAGTGCCTAATGGAAACATGAATGGTGACTGTGAGGTTAGTTGCAGCAGTCAGCTTCTAGAACTTTCCTTTTGAAGGTGCACTGCATATAAAACCTCCCTCCCAGAATAGCTAACATTTCGCAACTAGGCTTCTAAGTGCCAGGCATGTCACTTAGGAGTGTGGACTTGTTTAATTGTCATTAGCATCCACCCCTCTTCCGTAGTGGCTGTCGGTAAAGAATATGCCTGCAATGCAGAGACCGGGGTTCAATCCCTGGGTCAGGAAGATTCCCTGGAGAAGAGTATGGCAACTCACTCCAGTATTCTTGCCTAGAGAATCCCATGGACAGAGGAGCCTAGTGGGCTACAGTCCATAGAGTGGGAAAGAGTCGGAAATGACTGAGCGATTCTAACACTTAGAACTTAGCATCCACCCCACTTGACAGGTGAGGCAACCAAGGTCCAGAGAGATGAAAATTGTTGGCCCAGGGTAACTCAGGTGGGAAGTGGGGCCTGAACCCCACTGGTCAGGCTCCCAAACTGTTGCCCTTAGCCACACGTCTTAGAAAAGACCTGTCAAAATGCGCCTGCCCAGCAGGGTTACCACCAGGGGACATTCAGGCAAAGTTGAGAACATTCATTTTGCTATATGAGTTTGGAATTCTAGCATCGGCAAATGAAATTAATGTAAAACATGACTTCCCTGCCCTCTTCCCCTGACCTGAATGTCTCACCCCAGCCCCGAGGAGGCCGGGCGGTACCTGGAGACCTACAAGGCCTACGAGCAGAAGCCAGCCGATCTCCTGATGGAGAAACTGGAGCAGGACTTTGTTTCCCGGGTGAGGCACCCTCCCCTCCCTGCCTGGGCCTCCCCCCAGCTCCTTCTGGGGTTCTGAGCTGCAGTCCTGATCTGAAGTCACACCTCTCCCCCCCACCCAACCCCACCCTCAGCTTCCAATCACTTCTGCCCCAACAGCAGCTAGCAGGGTCTTCCTAAGCCTGCTTTCTTCAGCTCAAAACCCTTGGGTGGGGACTTCCCTGCTGGTCCAGTGGCTAAGCCTCCGAGCTCCCAATGGCAGAGATCCTGGGTTCAATCCTGGTCAGGGAACTAGATCCCACACGCCACAGCTAAGAGTTTGAGAGCCACAACTAAACCTCCTGCATGACACAACACTTGGCACAGCCAAATAAATAAATATCAAGCAAATAAACAAACACCAAAACCGTCCCATGGCTCCCCGGTGCCCTCACCACACTCTCCAAGGTCCTGCCTGTTTGACCCGGCAGCCCCATCTAGCCCCTGCCTCCTCATTCGGTCACTGCTGTGTCCATCCTGTTCCTTTGTGGATTAGTTGCCTGGTCTGGTCTTTCCCCTGTCTCAGCTCCAATGCTTCTTTCTCCAGGAAGTCTTCCGGGATCCCCAGATCAGGTCAAGTGCCCGCACTGGGCTCCCTCAGCCCTGCCTGTCTGGGTCACTGTGTCTGGAACTGATCTGCCTCTCACAGTGGACTAGGAACTCCAGGAGGGCAGGCTTGGTTTGTCTAAGACCTGCTGGGTGCCCAGCACCACCAGACACTCAGGGAGTGCTCAGAGAATATTTGCTGAATGGACTGAACTGGGGTTCCAACGATAGGGTAATGGAGGATGCCCCCAGCCACCCTTGTGCAGGGTGTTGTGAGAACCCCCATTTGCTTGAAAACGTAGGCCCAGAGAGGTCAGTTCCTATGTCCAGGGTCTCACAGGGAGAAGGCAGTGGGGCCTGGTTTTGAACTCCGGTCCAACTTCAGAGCCTACAGTCTTCCCCAGGGCAGAACCAGCTCAAGATAAATGACTTTTATCTTCTCATCCCATGACCAGCACCCTCTCAGCGAGTTGGGGATCACTCTGAGATGACCTTTTAATCATCAAAACACATAATCAAAAAACACACCCCCAAAGCATTACTGAGCGCTTCCTGCATGCAGAGCAGCCTAGGGATACAGCAGTGACCCAGTGCTGCCCTCACAGGCTCAGTCTTGTTTTTCTTTCTTCTCCTACCTCTGCCCTCCTCTCTCCTTTCCCTACAGGTGACTGAATGTCTGACCACCGTCAAATCAGTCAACAAAACGGACAGTCAGACCCTCCTGACTACTTTTGGGGTGAGGAACAATTCCCTTGTGCCAGTTGACATTTCTACACACTTTGCTTTTCGAGGAAGCTGCCCACCTATTTCCTTCTACCTCCCAGTCCCCTCTCCTCATCCTTCCTGCCTCCCCCGGTCCCTGCAGGATCTCCCTGTCCTCCAGGAATATTGTACCCCCACCAAGCAGCTGGGGGCAGGGGAGGTTTTGGGTTCACCTCCCCTGACCGCTAGCTCCTACCTTCCTCAGTCTCTGGAACAGCTCATCGCTGCATCCCGGGAAGATCTGTCTTTGTGCCCAGGCCTGGGACCCCAGAAGGTAAGGAAATGGGGAAATGGGCTTGAGGGGCTAAGGGCAGGAGGGAGCCCCAAAGAAATGGGACCTCAGATTCCAAAGTTCTGAGGTTTCAGAAGGCCCAGAGAGGGTGGGGACCAGCCCAACCTCACACAGCCAGTCTGGGATAGAATTTAGATTGGGCTGCTTCTCACCTCACCCCCAGAGTGTCACCTCCAGGAGAAAAAGAACCAGAAGCCCACTCCGATGTATCAAACAAATGGCTCATTTAATGACCGGTTCCTTTTCTTCCTCCCCCCTCTCCAGGCCCGAAGGCTGTTTGATGTCTTCCACGAGCCCTTCTTGAAAGTGCCCCACTGACCCCAGATGCCAAGGAGGTCCTCGGTGTAATAATAAAGCACTTTTTTTTCTGGCCCAGACTCTGGCTGGTGTACTGGTGTGGTCAGTGGGAGGGGGGTTCTCTGCTCTCGCTTTCTGATGGCCCAGGTGGCCACCTTCAGCTTGTCTGAGTTGCAGTCATCGGTTTCCCCGGTGGACACTTACACGGGATCCTGCTGCGGCTTCTTCTTCCGCTTCCTCTCCTGTCCCATGGGAGCCACCTGCCCAGACTCGGGATTCAGCAGGGGCTCTGGCATCTCCTCCTGGGATGCTGTCTCGGGCACCTGGCTTTTTTGGCCCTGCTTTTTCCTCTTCTTAGTGGATGCTGGATCTGCCCTGGCCTCAGGCTGCCCCTCATCTGGCAGCTCAGGCTCCATCATCTCGCCTTGGGGGTCAGTCATCTCAGTCCCGGGCTCTGTCGCTAGATGCCCTCTTTCTTTCTTCTTCTTCTTCTTCTTGATGGATGCTAGAGCTGCCTGAGGCTCAGCAGCACCTGGCAGCTCGGGCTCCATCCTCTCTGCCTGTGGCTCCACCACTTCTGTCCCTGTCTCCATCATCACATTTTGCTGTTTCTCTTTCTTCCTTCTCTTTTTGGGGGATCCCAGAGCTGCCTCAGCCTGTGGCTCCACATCAGGTGGCAGTTCGGGCTCCATCACCTCCCCTGCAAGCTCCAGAGGCTTCACCTCTGGCTCTGTCGCCTCCAGCCCTGGCTCCCTCATCCCTTTGTACCTCTTTTCCTTTTTCTTCTTTGAGGACGGCAGTGGGATGGCTTCCTCCTGTGGCTCCGTCTTCACCTGCAGCTGAGACTCAGCCGTCGTCCCCTCCACCGGCTCCATCTCTCCTGGCTCCTTCTGCTGCTTTCTCTTTTTTCTGGGGGACAGGACTGTCTCTTCCAGAGGCTCCCTCTTAACCATGAGTTCTAGCTCCTCCACCATCTTTTCTTTGGATTCTGGCATCCCTGTTTCTGGCTCGACCATTTCTACAAACTCTTTGGGCTTCTTTTTCTTTTTCTTGGTGGTGGATGGGGACAGTGCTCCCGGAGGCTCCAACATCTCAGCAACGGGCTCTGTTGCCAATGGCTCTGTCACCTCTAGTTCTTTCAGCTGCTGCTTTTTTTTCTTTCTCCCCACATGCAGCTCTGGGGACCCCAAAGCTGTGTCCACCTCCAGGGCCCCATGCTCATTCACTGCCTCCTGAGGAACTGAGGCTTCTGGCAAGTGTCTTCTCTTTTTCCTCTTCCCTAAGGCCAAGACTGACCCAGGCCCTGTGACTGGCGGGCTGCCTCCGAAGGCACAGAACCGAGGCCTCAGGCCAGGGGGGATCTGTGGTGGGGGACTTGTGGGAATGGACTGCAGCAGAGTCCCTGTCAGGGATTCCTGGGGACCCTCAAAGATCCTCAGGCTGCCCTGGGGTGCCGGGGCACAGGTGAGTCCCCCTCCTGCCTCCGCTGAGGGGGCCAGCAGGGTTGCTTCTCCTCCAGCTCCCGGGCCACTGCTGCTGAGAACCCGGTAGCGGTGCCGCTTGCCTGCCAACTTGCCCTTCACAATCTGGGAGCCAGAGAGAGGCACGAGTCGCCCATTGAGGCTGAAAGTTGAAAAGAGGAGGGCAGAAGCTTGATCAGATTCTTTTGGTGGGACAGGGGACAGCAGTTGAGATGCAGCATTTCTGGGTTCCCCAGGAAAGGCCCTTTAAGTACCCCACCTCGTTCAGCCACTGGGGTGAGAAATGTTCCCGGGAGTTGGCATGGGACCTCTTACCAGTCTGGAGCGAAGTCTACAGGGGCCTGGATGAGCCACAGCTCTGTATCTGGGCCGGTCAATGCCTCCAAAGAGAAGCGACTGTGTTCTGAGGCTGGGGGCGTCGCAGTAAAGTTGGGGGGACAAGAAAACCGAGCAGCACCTGCAGAAGGGGAACTGGTCATTTGTGCCGGTCCAGTCCTCCAGGGCGCCTATCAGTCTACTGGTCTCAACTTCTTGAGCGCCCCAATCCTCTTACCACGGCTTTCCTCTCTCCTGTCTGTTCCCCAGAGGCGCGCCTATATCCGCCATCCCAACTCTAGTTCTCCCCACCAGTATCCCCCTCACCCCGACTCTCAAATATCCTCTATCTGAATGCCTCCCCGTCCCCACTATCCCCCGGGGGATACACTCGCCGCTTCGTCAGATTCTTTTAGTGAGACGGGGGGCAGCAGCTGAGAAGAGGCATTTCTGGGTTCCCCAGGAAAACCCTTCTAGACTTCCTCCAGGTTTAGCCACTGGGGTGAGAAGCATGGTCCGGTCTCAGAGGATGTCTCTTTTTTCCGTCCGAACGCTCTAGGGGGCCCCTTTATCCTCCCGCCGGCCAACTCTCTGCACCCTGTCGGCCCGCCGTGAAGCAACTCACCGCCGGACGGGGTCCCCGCCATCCCGGGACCCATGCCTCAGGTAGACCAAGCAACTCAGGCCCCGCCGCCGACCACGTGGAACCACGGGGGTGGGACCTCGTATGGGAGCGTCCATGTGGCACGGGAGCGCGGGAGGTGTCGCTCGGAGCTCTCTCTCTCTCTCTCTCTCTGAGCATAACTAGGGGAAATTTCCACTTGTACACAGCCGCGAAGCGAGAAAAGTCATCTTTTACTGAAAGTCTACTCCAAAAAGCAGCTGATTCGCTGTCTGGGGCGTGGGGAGGAGTTAGAGCCGCACAAGGTCCCGGCGGGTATCCCCACAGTGTTTCACACATGATTTGGTCCAACGTTGCCTTAAAGGGGCCGCCACATTCATAGGCCTTAATTCTTAAAGAGACAGGAAGATCGAGTGGTCTGAAATCCTTAAAGAGACAGGTAAGGGTTCAGGTGGGTAGGACTGTGGTTTCAGTATTACAAACCCTTCTAGGGAGGTCCAGATGCCTCGGAAGTTCAGAACTTGACTGGGAGAGGTGGGAAAGCGGAGGAATGAGGGCTTTTAACTACCAGCCAGGGGCGGGCTTTCGGGGCTCCAGGGGAGCGGGAAATATAGGGGGAGGAGCCTGTGGATCCCGGGGAGGAGCCTCCGGGCTTCCGAGCTGGACACGCGTGGGGGCGGTGCGGACTAGAGAAGGGGCAGTGGGCCAGAAGAGACGGGTCGATGCCTTCGAGGAATTAGTCTCGTGCGTGGGGGGCATTTCCAAAGACTTTGAGGAAGGAAGAATGAGTAGAAGTCCTGATCAGTGCCCCGTCTCTGTCCCCGGGCGCGTGTAAACAGCGGCACGTGGACGCAGATTTGGGGGACACGCCCACGTCGCTTCCCATGGGAATCGTGCCGCGTGGGGAGACGGGCGGAGCCGCGGGACGGTGACTAGACAGGGTGACCAGACTGCATTCCTGACCGGTGTGTCAGCGCTGATTCCCGCCCCCTCTGCCGAGATTGCGGATCCTACTTTAGAACTAGGGCGCCCACCTTCTCAGCGAGCCGGCGGCTGCCCAGAGCGGAGGGAGGGTCAGCGAAAGAGGATGGGTTGCCTCTTCCCAGGATCGCCAGTTTCCCGTGCGTGGGCGAGACACGCGGGCGCCGCCCCTGCGAGCTCCGGGACTACAGTTCCCAGAGGACGCGAGACTGGGTGGCGCCGGACGTCCGTTGAGGAAGCTGCTGGGAGTTGTAGTCCCAGCCTCCAACTTGGGGAGTTGTAGCTGCGAAATTCTGTCAAGATCCCAACCACTCTTTTTACCGATGGAGAGACTGAGGCTTAGAGATCCGAGGGGATACTAATTTTGGCGAGGCCCTCTTCTCGCCTTGGGGGCGGAATATGTGTCTCCCCCAGCCTCTGTAACTTTCTACCTCTTCGGTGGTGTCCAAATCTTCATTCAAGAAGGGGGAAACTGAGCCTGGAGGGTTAGGGCAGGGACTCAGGACTTCGTCTCTTGCAACCACAGCGAGGTAAGAGTCTGAATTCTATTTACTTAGTTAGGTCACCCTTGGATTTTCGACCTCGCCCTTCCTGTCTGTGAAATGGGCTTTATGTTAGTTAGTTCGAATGGGAACGTACCCGGCTCTGTTCCGCTCCTCCGGGACTACAAGTCCCAAAGTGCTCGAAGCGACCCCCACTCCCCCTCCCCTCCGAGACCCGCCTCCCTCCAGTCGGAGTCACGTCGTCTAACCTGTTCCCGGCGCCTGCCCCGCCCCGTCCTCGGCTCCCTGCAGCCCGAGCCGGAGCCGGAGGAAGCCCCCCGGTGCCAAAGTCTGCCCCGGATCTGTGAGTTACACCCCCTTGGGTTCAGCGGCTCTGGTGGAGCCCGAGACTCGCGTCCCTTGGGAGGGTCCTGAAGAGGCTAGGACGCCAGGTCCCAGGGCGGAATTAGGGGTGCGCAGGACGCCAGGGACCTTAGAAGGCTAAAACTTGGATGCCTGCTTTACTGGGCAGAAGGAAAGGGGGCTCGAATGCCTGAGTTCTTGGAAGGGCGGGCGCGGACACCGTAGTCCTGGGGAGAGGTTCGAAATTGGGGCTCCTCAGTCTCTCGAATTGGGAGCTTTAGGAATCCTGAGTCCTTGAGTACAATTGGGATATCGGATCTCTTGGGGGAGAAATGGGAGACTTGGACTGCTGGGGCTCTGGAACGGGCGGCCATCCCTGCCACCCTTCAGCTGCCTTCTCGACCGAGTCTTTAGGTCTAGGAGCAGAGTTAGGGACGGGGTGGGGATAGTGGAACCCGGGCTCCTGAAATGAATCGGAACTAACACCCTTGGTCTCTCTGAAGACTGTGTCCCGGCGTTCCCCCCTCTTCCTGGCTCTGGGGTGGGGGCCGGGGTTGGGGTGGGGAGGACTAGGGCAGGTCTCCAACCTTCTCTGTGCCGCTGCACGATCCCCAACATGTCATTAACCGGGGCGTCAGACCTGCCTAACCAGAGGAGGGACCTCCGCCCCAGGGCGCCCCCTGGCGGGGGCGGGGAACCTTCTATTACCCCTTGAAGGTGGGAAATATCTGGGATTTGCAAAGAGGGTTCTAGAATCCAGGGCAGAATTCCAGAAGGTGGGGTGGGGTTGAGGGGGGGCTTGCAAGGCTGGACACAATACAGCCATTATACAGAGAGGAGGGGGTAAGCTGAGTCAGAGGTCACAGTGGCAGCAGCGTTGGGGGTCAGGATTTGCCCTCCTCCTTCCACACAGCTCTCTTGGGCGTCAGGATTCCATCCCCGCCCACCGGATTTTCTGACTGACTTCTCTCCTAGGGCTCCTGGCCCTGACCCTGAGGTGAGAAATGTCACCTCCCCTCCCATCTGTCTGACCTGAGGTAGTGTGGCAGATAAGGGAGGATAGAGGCTAATTCTGGAGGTGTGTGTATGTCCTTGAAGCTGGGGGAGGGCAGACGCCCAGCACCTCCCTCCCAAGACTCCCCCTTCTCTCCACCCCTATGTGTCACGTGAAGGGATTATACAAGGGGGTGGGGGAGGCAGGGGTTTCTGGTGAGAGAGGGAAGAACTTCCTAATGTCTGGGCTTGAAGGGCATTTGCTGATAGCCTGGGATGAAATTAAAAATAATAACCGTGGCTGCCAAGGCAGAGCTCACAGCGTGCCAGGCTGAGGGCTGGCAGGTAGAGAGATGGTTCCCACTGTCTACAGAAGTCTCCGGCAATTGCCCAAAGGTCTTACTTCCACTGGGGTTTGCTGAGCCCACCCCAGGGAATGACTTCTCTTTTGTCCATTGGGGAAACTGAGGCTGGAATGAAAGCGATACCTTCAGCTTTTGCCACCTTCTGTCTGGAATCTTCCAGGGATTCCTATGCCCTGGAATGGGCCAGAACTAGAGATGGCCAGAACTCAGGAAAGCAGGGGAGAAGATGGGATGGGATTGGTGGTGGTGGGCTTGCACAACACAGCCATTATATAGAGAGGAAGGGTAAACTGAGTCATAGAAGCCACAGTTTGGGTTCTGAAATCCGAGGACTGAAGTCAAGAGGGAAGGATCAAAGTTCAGGGGTATTAGAATCTCAGAAAGATCTGAAAGGGCTGTTTTGGAGAAAAACAGTCACTTTGGGTTTTGAGCTCTCTGTTCCAGGCCTGGGAATTAGGAATCTTACCGTGTGAACTTCACTCTGTGCCCTGCGATGTTCTAAACTCTGTACATAAATTATGTCATTCAAACTTCACACTTCTTTGAGGAGAAGGTATTGATTCCCCCTTTATACACTTAAGGAAACTGAGGCACACAGAAGCTAATTTAAAGAATGGGAAGGCCCAAGCTCGTTGCACAGACGTCCACGGAGGAGGAAACCAAGTCCCAGGGCAGGGATGGGGGGGGGGGGGGGCGGGGGATGGCGGCTCCCAGCGTCTATCTAGGAGGATTTCAACCTGTGTACTGCCAGTCCAGCCTAGCGCTCTGACCCGGTTCCTACGGAGGTCCTACGGTTCCAGGACCTCCACCTCCGCCCCTGATTTTTAATTCCAAAGAACGTGGCTGGGGTGCAGAAGATGCTGGGGAAGGAGACCTAAGAGCGGAGGAGAGGGGCGCCCGGCGGAGAGGGCCTGGGGGTGGAGGACAGGGGCCGCGAGCAGAGGCGCGGCCGCGCCACCCTTGCGCCCCGCCCGGTCCCCGCTCCTCTGCCGCGGGAGGTGCTGCACCTGCCTGGGCCCGCCGCGCATTCCCGGGGTCTGAGCTCAAGGCGCTGTCCGCTCTCCCAGCTGGGGTCGTGCCGTGACCAGGAGCGCCCCCTGGCGGCCCCGACGCCCCCTTCGCCCGCCTCAGCCCCGGGACGGCTTCACGCCCAGCCCTAGCATTTCCTTAGACCCAGAGGATGTCAGCGTGGGATGTGTCTTAGAATTTGAGAATCAGAAACTCCCCGAAAGAACCACTCGCTACCAGAATGCTGGCCCTGGTGGTAGCATAGATAGTTCGTTTATATATATATATATATTTTTTTTTTCATTTATTAGTTGGAGGCTAATTACTTTACAATATTGTAGTGATTTTTGTCATACATTGACACGAATCAGCCATGGATTTACATGTATTCCCCATCCCGATCCCCCCTCCCACCTGCCTCTCTACCCGATCCCTCTGGGTCTTCCCAGTGCACCAGGCCCGAGCACTTGTCTCATGCATCCCACCTGGGCTGGTGATCTGTTTCACCATAGATAATATACATGTTTCGATGCTGTTGTTTTTTATATTTTAACAGAGTGTTTCCTATGTATCTCTAAGATTCTAAAAGATGCCGATTTTGGTTCCTATAGTCTCTACTTTTTGAGGCCTCAATTCTCAGAACCTTAATTTCTCTTGCACTTTCTGGCCAGTTGGATCCTCACAGCAGTCCTCTGAAATGAACTGCTATTGATTCTAATTTTACAGATCAGAAAACTGAGGCTATCTGGTCAAGTGGGACAGTGGTGCTACCAGATTTGAATTCTCCTTAACTGTGCTTTCAGCAGCTCCACTAAACCAGACGTTCACCTAGACTTTTAGGACTTTGGAAACCTGAAATAGATAGAACTTGGTGCAGGAAGACAGAGAAATCTAGGCTAGCCAAAGTGGAGAATTCTAGAATGTTCCAAAGATAGAATCTTGGACTCAGAACTTTCAAACCATAGACTTCCCAACTGGAGGGTTTTAGGTTCTGTAGGAATTTAGTTACAACCTCAAGATCCTTATAATTTCAGAATCTAGGGCTCCGAGGGATTAAGGAGGCCTCTTGGAATAGCTGATTTGCCTCCTCCTTTCACAGTTTGGGGAAACTGAGGCCCAAGGAGTGGAAGGGACTCCAAGTCCAAGGTCACACACTCCTAACACACCCAAATGAGCCACCAGCCCCAGCAGGTTCTGTTCCGAGGCTTCCCAGACTGAAGCCAGAATCAGCATGCCCCAGCCTGCCCTGCTGCCCACGCCTGCACCCCAAATCAAAGCTAAGCAGCCGGTTGGTGCAGCAGGGAGGTGGCAGACTTGGCAGGCGTGGCGGTTACCGTGGAGATGGGGGTGGTGCTGGCCCAACTGGTTCTTGGGGGCCTGGCTCCTTCCCACTGGGTTGGCAACTTCAGTGGCCCCTGGTCACCTCCCAGTTCTTCTGTTGACACTGGACCCGTGTGAACACGCTGAGTCTGCTCTGGGCGGGGACTCCGGGGAGAGGAAGCTGAGTGGTCCCTGTCCTCTGCAGCCCTCAGACTGATGGAGATGACCCAGAATGTCAAGTTAGGTTCAGATGTGAAACCTAGTATGCTGACTTCTTGCAGGGTGATCTGAAATGTATGTTTCTGAGCCTCAATTTCATGCCTGCTATGGAGGTTTTGATCTTGGGATAAGGTATCGAGTGTAAAGCACTTGGTACAATTCTAGGTGACAGTGACCTTTCAATAAATAGTTGTTGTTTTATTTCATTAAACTCTCAGGCAACTAGCAAAGGTCCTGGCACATAATGTTGTGGTTCAGTTGCTTAGTCGTGTCTGACTCTTTGCGACCCCATGGACCGCAGCATCCCAGGCTTTCCTGTCCTTCACCATCTCCCGGAGTTTGCTCAAACTCATGTCCATTGAGTCGGTACATAGTAGGCACATATAGACTGCAACACATCATTATTTTTAGAAAGATCCCCAGCATCTAGCACAGTGTCTCTTGGTCCCTAGTAGCCATTCAGTAATTGATAGTTGCCATTCAGTAATTGATAGTTATTATTATTGCAACCTCTGTTCACTAAAATGCCTGGCAGATAGTAGGTGGTCAATGGATAATGGTTGAAGGAATGATCCAGTTTTATTAAGACTGAGACAGAGATGAATCAGGAGTCACGTAAAGAGAGGGAATTGTCCTGAGCCAGAGGGTTTTGCAGGAGTTGGTATTTCCCAGCAGGGGCGATGGTGAGGCATAGAACTTCCAGTGGAAGGAACGAGGAGAGTAAAGGCTCCCTCGCGCTCCTTAGGGCCCCAGGTTCCCTGTAGGCGGGCCCTGAGCAGACTCTCTCCCGCCCCTGCCTCCCCAAACGCAGGCGCCCGCTCAGGCCGGCCGGCACCATGGACAGCGAGGCGTTCCAGAGTTCGGGGGACATTCTGGACCTGAAATTCCAGTGTGAGCTGGGGTAGGGGGCGGGGCTTGCCGGGGCGCGGCCCTCGGGGGCGGGGCGGGGCCCACAGTTCCCGGTCCTCATTGCCACTACCGCCCGCCCAGCTCTAGCCATGAAGCACATGGACCTGAAGCAGATGGAACTGGACACGGCGGCAGCCAAGGTGGACGAACTGACCAAGCAGCTAGAGTCGCTGTGGTCGGATTCGCCCGCGGCGCCTCCTGGCTCGCAGGCCGCAGCGCCGGCTAGGGTGAGCCCGCGGGTCCTGGTCCCCACCATGGCCCCCCGAAAAGTCAACTTCTTTTGGCCAGGAGTTCAGGCAAGCCTGTCCCATGGGGCTGGCGGTGGACTATTTAAGGGCATCTGATAAAGGGCGCCAGTGGAAGCGGCCGTCTGTCAGGACCCTCGGAAGAAAAGGGGCTTTTTTCTAAGCGGCACAAAAGCACTGTGTGTGCTGGCCCCAGCCCCGACGGCAGGGTTCCCTAGGCCTGAATCTCCAGCCCCGCCTACCTCTCTAGGGTTGGCTCTCGATCACCATTATCGATTGACTTACCAACCCTCTACTAACGTCTCTTTTGACCCCACAATGTCCCCACAGCTATCTCGGTACAGCACCAGCCCGGTCCCCGAGCCCTTGGGCAGCCGCGGGTCCTCCCGGAAGGCGACCACCGACGGCGCAGACACCCCATTCGGACGCTCGGAGAGCGCCCCGGCTCTGCTCCCCTACAGCTCGCTGTCCGCGAAGGGCCGGCCGTCGTCACCGCGCACCCAGCTCTACCTGCAGCCAGACGCCTACGGCAGCCTAGACCGCTCGCCCTCGCCCCGGCCCCGCGCCTTCGATGGCGCAGGCAGCCCACACGGCCGGGCGCCCTCCCCTCGACCCGGCCCGCTGCGACAGCAGGGTCACCCCACGCCCTTTGACTTCTTGGGCCGCGCGGGCTCCCCGCGTGGCAGCCCCCTGGCGGAAGGGCCCCAGGCCTTCTTCCCGGAGCGCGGGCCCTCGCCTCGCCCCGGGACCGCACCTTACGACGCGCCGGCTGCCTTTGGGAGCCCTCTTCTGGGCACCGGCGGCAGCGCCTTCGCCCCGCCTCTGCGCGCTCAAGGTGAACCGCGGGGCCCAACTTAGCGAGTGCGAGGGGTGCAGGGCCTGGGACCAGCCTGTCTACCCCCACTCCCCACCCGGGAACCTCATGAGCAACTTCTCCCCCAGACGACCTAACTCTGCGCCGGCGGCCCCCCAAAGCCTGGAACGAGTCCGACCTGGACGTGGCTTATGAGAAGAAGCCCTCGCAAACCGCGAGCTATGAACGTGAGTGATGGAAGGCCAGAGGGTGGGGGAGCTGGAGAGGCATTCCCCCAGACCCTACTGATTCCCGCCTCACAGGTCTGGATGTCTTCCCGCGGCCTGCTTCGCCGGGCCTGCAGCTGTTACCCTGGAGAGAGAGCAGCCTGGATGGGCTGGGGGCCAGCGGCAAGGTGAGAGGCCAAAGAAACTTGGGGAGGGGGTTTGTGGGATCAGGACTAGTCTCCCCTTTCTGGCTGTGCCCGCAGTTTCCATACCCTTCCTCGGCTTTATCGTGGATTTCCACCCCCTCCCCGACCCTCTTTTGTTTCTCCCTCTCCTTTTTTTTTTTCTTTTGTTTCTGCCCTCCGCTCCTTCTCTCCCTTCTTGCCTTTTGCCTTGACCTCCCTTGTCCTTTCCTCCACTCCTCTATCTTTCATCCCCTTAGGCCTCTCGTCCTCCCACCTGAACCCTTTCTGTCTTCCTTCCTTCCCTCTTTCTCCCCCAGGACAACTTCACCAGCGCCACTCTGCCCCGCAATTACAAGGTCTCCCCTCTGGCCAACGACAGGCGTTCTGATGTGGGCAGCTACCGCCGATCACTGGGCTCCGCGGGGCCGTCAGGCACCTTGCCCCGAAGCTGGCAGCCTGTCAGTCGCATCCCCATGCCTCCTTCCAGCCCGCAACCCCGCAGTGCCCCCCGCCAGCGCCCCCTCCCCCTCAGCATGATATTCAAGCTGCAGAATGCTTTTTGGGAGCATGGAGCCAGCAGGGCCATGCTCCCGGGCTCCTCCATCTTCTCTCGAGCTCCCCCACCTAAGATGCCTCCCCAGCCCCAGGCACCCCCCCAGCCCCAGCCCCACCCACAGCCCCAGCTGCCCCCACAGCCTCAACCACAACTACAACCCCAGCCTCAACCACAAGCCCCTGCCCCAGCCCCCCAACCCCCCCAACAGACTTGGGCCCCTACAAGTGAAGGTGAGTCAGCGCTGGGGGTTCTGGAGGGCTGGGTGAAGGGAGGACAGATGGCTGGGGACCAAACCAGCTGGGGGACCCATCACAACCAAACGCCTGTTTCCAGACACCGTCCCTGCAGAGCACGAGGCCAGATGAGCTTGGGGGCTTGCTCAGGAACTAGCCACAGCACAGTGCTTAAGCAGGGACTCTGGAGTCAGACTGGCTGGCTACATGCTGTGTGACCTTTGGCAAGTTACATAACCTCTCTGGACCTCAATTTCCTTGAGTGGAAAAGATGAATAGTGATAGAACCTACCTCATTGGGGTATTGTATTGGAATATATAATCCCTATAAAGGTTTTAAAATAGGGCCTGATGTATACTAAGCCCCCAGTAGCTATCATAGTAGTCATAATAATTATTAATAGTTTTTGGTGTGAGACCAGCTCAGGACTTGGATTTAAACAGAGTGGGTTTTGAGTCCCTCTCTGTGATCGACTTGCTCTGTGACTCAGGATAAATTAATTAACGCACACGAGCTTCCATTTTCTCACCTGTGAAAAGAGATGAATAATACTTACTTCATAGATTATGATGGGCATTCAATGAAATCATGTAGAAAACGATCATTATAAAAAGGAAAACAAGGAGAACAAGCATTATATATTTCGACCTGCTTTTAGAAAGTGATTGAGAGGCAGGAACCAAAGATGAGACCATCAAATACCAGGATCCTAGTCCCAGCAATTTTCTGCCCGAGATGTTCAGAGAGGAAATGATTAGAGTCTTAGTCAAGTCTGTCATCATAGTAGGAGTAGAGATTCTGGAGTGGGATAGAACTGAGCTCCAATTCTAGCTCTGTGGCTTTGGGCAACTGATTCGCCCTCTCTGAGACTCAGTTTCCCTTTCTGTAGTAATGAGATGATAGCCATATCAACTTCACAACGGAGTGGTGAGAATTCAGTAAGACAGGTGTGGAGAACACACAGGGCACAAGCTGAAGTGCGTGATAAATGGGGGAGGTCATAGTTGTCTGTTATTCACAACCGTAGGAAGTTGTAGTCCAGAGAGAGCAAGAACTGCCCTGAGGACACACAGCAAATCAGGCATTGGTGGCAGGTCCTGGAAGCTGTGGGGAGGGAGTCTTGAGGGGCTCCAGGGATCCCTTCTCTGATGGGGCACTTGTTCCTTCTAGGCCTCGCCAAACCTCCCGCTGATCTGGAACCTGAACCAGAGCTGGAGGGGCTGCTGACACCCGTGCTGGAGGTTGGCGACGCAGACGAAGGTGCTGTGACTCGGCCCCTTAGTCCCACACGGCTGCAGCCAGCGCTGCCGCCCGAGGCACAGTCTGTGCCGGAGCTGGAGGAGGTGGCCCGGGTGCTGGCAGAGATTCCACGGCCCCTCAAACGCCGGGGCTCCATGGAGCAAAGCCCGGCTGTAGCCCTGCCCCCCACCCACAAGAAGCAATACCAACAGATCATCAGCCGCCTCTTCCATCGTCATGGTGGGCCTGGGGGCCCTGAACCCGAGCTGTCCCCCATCACTGAGGGATCTGAGGCCAGGGCCGGGCCCCCTGCTCCAGCCCCACCGGCTCCCATCCCACCCTCAGCCCCTCTGCAGAGCAGCCCACCAGAGCAGCCACAGAGCATGGTAAGTAATACAGGAGGAACCCAGGGTATATCACTTAGCACATGGAAGTGTTTCTTCTCTTTTAGGACAGAACCTGGAAATTGCACGCCTCACAGCTGCCACATTCCACTGGCCAGGAACCCAGTTGCAAGGGAGGCTGGGAAATGTAGTTTTTAACCCAAGGGTCCAAAGAAAGAGAACATATATGGAGGGGCATCTGGAAGTCTTGACCATATAGAGACTTTCTCTGCTCCTCTCCAGTAACCTGTCCCTGCCATGGGCTTCCCTTCAGGAATCTAAGAATCTTCCAACCTGGAAATGACTTGTCTTGGCAGGACAGAGGGTTTATTCTGGGATCTGAAAAGCCTGCTGGAATCAAGGCAGTCACCATTTCTCTCTGGAGCTGCTGCATAGCTTCTCATGTCCCCTTTCCCTGGAGATCTGCTCTCCTCTTACACTTCAGCAAGCCCATGCCATGGCTAGAACTGGCCCACCCAGCCCTGAATCAAAATGACCTCTCAGTTCAAGTCCGTGGTGTCCTCCGACTCTAGTCAGAGTTTCTTCCATTCAAATTTTCAAGAACCAGTCTCTGGTCTCTGAGCCTGTAGGTTTCGTGATTAAGTGTCCCAGCTTCAGAGCAAGGCTGCCTGGGTTGACATCCCAGCTCCACTGTACTTATTAGCTGTGCAACCTTGAGCCAGACATTTAGCCTCCCTGGACCTCAGTTTCCTCATCTGTAAAATGGGAATGAGAGTAACTATAGAGTTGCAGTTAGAATCTAATACATTAATGTAATGCTTAGGATAGTGCCTGGCACTTAACTGTTAACCAGTATTGTTACTGTCATCATTTGACCAGGAGACAGTCTCCTGCTGATCTTGTTCAGGTTTCTGCATCTAGGCCGGGGGTGGGGAGCATGGAATAATCTTAATTGCTCAGCGTGAGTAGACAGGGGGAGGGAAACAATTCCCAGAGAAGAAGTGGGGGCCAAGTGGACCTCAAAATGCCTATTCCTAGGCCCTCCTGAGGGTGGAGCCAAGAAATGTTGGCTCAGCCAAGATCCTGAGGCTCAGGATCTTGAATCAAGAATGGAAGAATAACCACGCCTTGAAATGGTCAAACTGCCTCATGGTAGAATCACAAAGTCCTGGCCACAGAGAAACTTGAAAACTCACAGCATTCAATCATTAAATCCTGGCGTCACAAGCTCAAAACTAAAATATTAGAATCCTAGGATACTGAAGATGTGAACAGTAGAAGTAAAAAATTAGTAGCACAAACCCTGGTTGTACTGATTCTTGAAGTCCCCAAAACTGAAAACAAAAGACTTATTATTTGATTCCAAAAAATCACATATAAGATTTTATTTTAAGTGAGCATTTTCCACTAGAAAGGAATACACATAGTAACTAGGAAGAAATAGATAAAATAGAATAAAGAGACCAAAATCACAAGCACTCAGAACCACGATGAACATTTTAAGCATTTCCTTCCAATCTTTTGGAATGAAATTCTAACCATAAAATATTCAAGTTCTCAATCACAGAATCTTGAGAATGCAACATCCTGGATCCCCAGCAATTTGAAATGGCACGACTTTAGCATTTCTGGACTCACAGTATACTGGAAACAACATCCGAGAATTTTGAAATCAGTGGCTCTTGGTATCTTCAGATTCCAGAATCCTGAAATCATTGACATCAAAGACTGGAATCACAAATGCTTTGTGCTCAGAATAAATGAATTTTGTAGAACACCTGGAAATCAAAAATAGGGAAGCAGAAGGAATAGTATGACATATTCAAATTTCAAACATCTAAAATGAACACCTGATAACTTCATGTTTATTATCTAAATGAAACGAAACTATGAATTGAATATCTGGCTTCCATAGTCATCAACCTGATGGTCTCCCGGCCTCCTCTCAAGCCTCAGGGCCCTAGATTCCAAAATCTCTGGATTCCCTGAGTGTTGTAGGGAACCAGAGACTATAGAACTGAGGCACTCTCCTCCGCATGGCCCTCTGGACTCAGGCTCTGTACCTTCCTGGGTTCCAATTCCAGCCCTGTCTAGGTGGATGACCTGGAGCGGTCAGCGGGTCCCCAAGCCTCTGTTTTCCCCTCCAAGGAATGGGTGTATTAGCGACCCGCCCCCCAAGCCACTGAAGCATCCCCGCCCTGTCCCCCAGGAGATGCGCTCGGTGCTGCGGAAGGCCGGGTCCCCGCGCAAAGTCCGCCGTGCGCGCCTCAACCCGCTGGTGCTGCTTCTGGACGCCGCACTGACCGGGGAGCTGGAGGTGGTGCAGCAGGCCGTGAAGGAGGTGAGTGCGGCGGGTGCGGGAGAGCAGGGCTGGCGGGCTGGGAGCGGCCCGACGCGGGAATGAGCCTCCTGGTCCCCCTGGCCCGCCCAGATGAACGACCCGAGCCAGCCTAACGAGGAGGGCATCACCGCGCTGCACAATGCCATCTGCGGCGCCAACTACCCCATCGTGGACTTCCTCATCGCGGCCGGGGCCAACGTCAACTCCCCGGACAGCCACGGCTGGTGAGCCCTGACGGCGCGCGCGGCCGGCGTGGGGCGGGGTCGGCGCTGGGGCGCCGGGCGCGGCCGCTCACGCCCGCCTCCCACGCCTAGGACCCCGTTGCACTGCGCGGCGTCGTGCAACGACACGGCCATCTGCACGGCGCTGGTACAGCACGGCGCGGCCATCTTCGCCACCACGCTCAGTGACGGCGCCACCGCCATCGAGAAGTGCGACCCCTACCGCGAGGGTTACGCCGACTGCGCCACTTACCTGGCAGGTGCGAGGCGGGGCGGGGGCCCCAGCTGCTAGAGATAGTGGGCAGGGAAACGAAGCCGACTGCGGCTCCCGAGAGAGGATGCCTGGGGAGGTGAGGGGCTGTACGGACCTGTGACGGCATCACCGAGGAGGGGCCGGCGGGAGGGACCACCCGCGGGGGTGGCGGACGGGGCGTCCCACCTGGCAGGTGCGAGAAGGGTGTGTGACGGCAGCAGATTGTGCCACCTTCGAGGGAAAGTGGGGCAGGGGAATCGTGCGCCTCAAGCTGGACACCGGTGGGGACGAGAGCGGTTGCGGAGATTGCGCCGCTTTATCTGCCTTCTCATCTGTGGGGGTGGGGGAGTTGGACGTTCCAACTGTACTGTCTCCTGGCCCAGGGCTACCTGGGGGAGATACATTACCACGCACGGGACCGGTGAGCCGGCCCTGGCTTCTGGGGAGGGGCTTGGGGCCTCTTCCACTTGTAGGGAGACACGAGACTGTACCATGTATCTCCAGGAGCGGGGGGGGTGGGGTGGAAGTCACGTCATCTAAACAGGTGATGGGAGGAACTAGGTAGGCAGTACCATGGGGATGTGCCTAGGGTCTGCAGCGAAGAGGTCAACTGTAGCCTAAGTGTCCGGAGCGTCACACAGGTGGAGTAAGGCAGGCTGTAGGACGTAGGGGTGGGGCAGGGTATTTAAGAGGTGAGCCTGCAGGGATTGCACCCCAGCTTGCTGTGCTGTGGCGAAAAGTAGGTGGGAGCCAGGGGGCTGTAACACCTGCCGTAGGGGTGGGCGGCCGCAGGTCGGGACTGGGGGGTGAGGGGGGAGAAGTAGACCTTCCACCGAAGAGGAGAAGGGCTGTAACCCCCAGGTCAGGGGGGACTGTGACCCCCTTTGTCATAGGTCGGTGGAGCCTAGAGATACGAGGATTGTAGCGTCCTACTAGCCTGGACTCGGAGAAGGCAATGGCACCCCACTCCAGTACTCTTGCCTGGAAAATCTCATGGACGGAGGAGCCTGGTAGGCTGCGGTCCATGGGGTCGCGAAGAGTCGGATACGACTGAGCGACTTCACTTTCACTTTTCACTTTCATGCATTGGAGAAGGAAATGGCAACCCACTCCACTGTTCTTGCCTGGAAAATCCCAGGGACGGGGGAGCCTGGCGGGCTGCCGTCCATGGGGTCGCACAGAGTCCGACACGACTGAAGCGACTTAGCAGCAGCAGCAGCCTGGACTCGGAGAGTCCCGTGAGGATGCAGCAGGGATTGGACGGCGCGCCTGGCAGGGGGAGGGAGGGGCCAAGAAACTGGAGCGTGGTGGGCTGGACCACTAAGTGGGGGGAGCCTGGTGGACTGTACCATTTGGAAAGGGGGTAAATCCTTGGGCATTTTACCACTTAAGGGAGTCAGTGCGGGTGGGCTATACTATCTGGAAAACGATTACATCCTCTTTGCAGGCTTTATCTTTTGAGTGGGAAGTGCGCAGAGTGCACTGCACCATCTGAAAAGGGGGCGTTGGGACCACTTCCGGGGGGAGGAGTAGGGCTGTACCATGGGAAGGAGGGCTTGAGTCTTCTGTGGAGACTGAAGCACTTAAGCGGGGCGGTGGTGGGGCTGCAGACAGTTACACTTTTAGGAGTGGTCCAGGAACTTAACCAGGTATGAGAGGAAATGGGGACACTGACCCTTCCCTGGGGGTTCGTGGCCCGGCCCGATGCACCCCATTAGAGACTCCCAGCCCCAGCAGCTGACTGCAGCTCAGGCGCCCCTCCCCAGACAAGGTTACACACACAACTTTAATAGGGGCTCATTCCCCCAGGTGGGGCTGGTGTCAGATCTCAGGCTCTGTCCCTGTCCCCAGCATCCCTGAGTGTTCCCGGCCTGCCCCGGACCGGGCGCTGACCATCCCTGCGGTTTCTTGTTTCAGACGTGGAGCAGAGCATGGGGCTGATGTACAACGGGGCGGTGTACGCCCTCTGGGACTACAGCGCCGAGTTTGGGGACGAGCTGTCCTTCCGAGAGGGCGATTCAGTCACCGTGCTGCGGAGGGATGGACTAGAGGAGACGGACTGGTGGTGGGCCACGCTGCACGGCCAGGAGGGCTACGTGCCCCGTAACTACTTCGGGGTGAGCCCAGAAGAAATGTTATGCGGGTCTCCTGATGACTGGGGAAAGGGCTGATTCCCACGGGGTGGGAAGAGTGGCAAGAGAGACAGCCCTTTATACTGGGGTGGAGGGGCGGTTAGAAGAGCCCATTATTGTCGTGGGGAGGTGAGGAAGAGCCCATCATAATAACGGAGGAGGTAAGGGAAATCCCTTCTTAGAAGAGGAAAAACCCCTTGCTGGTGGTACTTCGTAGGGATACCCACCCGTACTCCTTTCCCGATTATATGATTGGTTTTTGCTCAAGCAAATTTTTTTTTTCAAGCAAATATTTTTATTATCCCTAATTATATTCATGGAGAGGTAAAGAAGAATGTATTTTAGCCAAGAGGGGTATGAAGAATCCCAGTTTGGTGATGGGAGGGGTGGCACTTGAAGAATTGTGAATTACAGGCATGGAACTTTTTGTTACACTGCCCTGGGCAGGGTGAGGAAGAGTCCATTAATATAATCGCGGTAGGATTGAGGGAGAGTCTGCTAGGTAAGGGGAGGAGATCAGGAAGATCTCATGACTTTCCTGGGAGACAGGAAGGTGCCTTTAATTAGGGCATAGGTGGCAGGTGGGTCCCAATCAGACGGCCATGGTGGGCGGGAGAGGCAGGCGTCTTTTTTACGACGGGGAAGTCTCCATTTATTCCAGCCCGCTGCCAACTGGCAGGCTCCATCTGGTGCTTGCCAGGGGATCCCGGTGTGGTCTTCGAGATGCTGAGAGAGTCTATGAGGAAGGGACGGGGGGATGGAGACGGTCCACGTGTTTGGGGGGTGGATTAGGTGATTGTGTTACATTTGGGGTGAAGCGAAAGGGTGGGAACTCCCGGCATCTGAAGAGCCTGTCTTCCCTCAGCTCTTCCCCAGGGTGAAGCCTCAGAGGAGTAAGGTGTAGCTGGAGAGAAGGACGTTTCCAAGGGAGACAGGATGAAGCAGCAGTTGCCTTCCCTCCAGACCTCCTCCTCCCTTCCTGCTGCATCTCTCTGCACCCCCAAGCCCTTGCAGCTGTGGGGTCCTTGGCAACAGCTCTCGGGAAACCCTGGGGAGAACGAGAACCCCAGTCTTAAACTTAGAAGCCTGCCTTAGCTGTGGGAGGTCGTGGTGGGGCTGGGAATATCATCAGGGGCAAGAGAGATCCCCCCATTTGCCAAATCAGGTCCCATCCAAAGTGCCTCCTACTTCCACTGCCAACCCCCCAGCCTGCGCCCCCAAAGCAAGCTAACCCACCATCCCAGCAGAGCCTGGAGTGGGTCACCGCCACTGGATTACCCTGGGAGTCACCTGTGCCCCGCATCTACCAGCAGCCTTCAGGGGCCAGGTGAGGCGTGGGCGTCTTTGTCTCTATCAGCATCCCTGCTCTACCTCTCCCCAGTCGAGTGCCTTCACATAGCGCTGGTGTGACAACAAAACGGGGAGTTTTCCTTTTTAAATAAAGGTAGTTTGCACAGAAATTGACTTCCTTCTCTTTGAATTCCATACTGACTTAGTAAGTGCTTGTCATTGTTAACGTTTGGTGCAGTTCAGTTCAGTCGCTCAGTCGTGTCCGACTCTTTGCCACCCCATGAATCGCAGCACGCCAGGCCTCCCTGTCCATCACCAACTCCCGGAGTTTACTCAAACTCGTGTCCATCGAGTCGGTGATGCCATCCAGCCGTCTCATCCTCTGTCGTCCCCTTCTCCTCCTGCCCCCAATCCCTCCCAGCATCAGGGTCTTTTCCAATGAGTCAACTCTTCACATGAGGTGGCCAAAGTATTGGAGTTTCAGCTTTAGCATCAGTCATTCCAATGAACATCCAGGACTGATCTCCTTTAGGATGGACTGGTTGGATCTCCTTGCAGTCCAAGGGACTCTCAAGAGTGTTCTCCAACACTATAGTTCAAAAGCGTCAATTCTTTGGCGCTCAGCCTTCTTCACAGTCCAACTCTCACATGCATACATATGTTTGGTAAACCAGTCTTAAAGTAGTCCCTTTGGAAGGGATTTCTCTCGTGTGAATCCAATCCTCCCTCTTTCGACTATACTTTTTTTTTTTTTTTGACTGCACCACACCTCTGCAAGTGGAAGGGCAGAGTCTCAACCGCTGGACTACCAGGTAAATTCCTGACTTCTTCTTTTTAAGCATCTTTAAACTGGACTTCCCTTGTAGCTCAGTCAGTAAAGAATCTGCCTGCAGTGCAGGAAACCTGGGTTCGATCCCTAGGTTGGGAAGATCCCCTGGAGAAGGAAATGGCAACCCATTCCAGTATTCTGGCTTGGAAAATCTCATGGACAGAGGAGCTTGGTCCCCAAGAGTTGGGCAGGACTGAGCGATAACACTTACTTAAGCTTAAAGACGTGAAAGTGAAAGTAGTGCAAGTGTTAGTCACTCAGTCGTGTGGGACTCTGCGACCCCATGGACTGTAACCCGCCAGGCTTCTCTGTCCATGGAATTCTCCAGGCAAGAATACTGGAGTGGGTTGCCATCCCCTTCTCCAGGGGATCTAAATGTCTGGTAATTCTGTCATCGGAAGTTTGGGAGTATCTGCTTTTGTAATTGGTTGTGTCTGCTGGTTCTCACTCACGGTGGCGTTTCCTCATGTGTCCTGAAAGGATGGGTTGTGAGCTCTTCTTCAACAGGGTTTTACCATGTATTCTTTTCAAGGATCTGACCCCAAAGAGTGATTTTCCTTGGTTTCTGCCCCACTTCTTTATTTCATAAACTGCTCCATGAAGATTTTTGATAAATCACAAGCCTTTCTCCCTTCTGATTTGTATTTCTTTACAAGCATAAAGCTTCCACTTAAAAAAAAAATTTCTGTATACTTCCTTCTAGTCTTTTCTTAAAACTTCATATACAGTATGATATATATTTTAAAATTTGGGCCATACTATGCATATGGTTTATAATTGTTATTTTTCATTTAACATTACAAACATTATATTGTGAACATTTTCTCTGTCATTCTCATTATCTTCAATGTCCAAAACAACTCATGGGAGTATGTAAATTATTTTAAATTAATATTTAAATGAATTTAAATTAAATAAAATTTAAGGATTCAATTCCTCAGTCACATTAGCCACTTTTCAAATGCTCAGTAGCCACGTGGCTACTGAGTACTGTTTTTTTTTTTTTTTTTTTTGGGTACTGTTTTGAACTGTGCAGATAGAGAACTATTTTCATCATCCCAGAAAGTTCTACTGGATAAAGCTGACGTATGACATTTGCATCATCCAGAAGCTCCATTGTGCCTCTTCTCAGTCTATGCATGTTTCCTCCCCATAAGGAGTAACCCTTTCTATCACTGCCAATTAATTTTCATGAATATACTTTAAAAATCAAATGGTACTGATACTAAGATATGTGTGACGAAGAAAAACGGTCCCCTCTGCCACCTCTCCCTACCCCTATCTGTTTTCCAGAGGCCTCTACTTTCAACTGCTTTAGCTTTGAAATTTTCTTGTATGTTTCCAAATATGCTGACTTTGTTATTGCTTTTTACTTTTTGGCTGTGCTGGGTCTTCATTGCTGCACGGGCTTTTCTCTAGCTGCGGTGTGCAGGCTTCTCATTGCAGTGGCTTTTCTTGTTGTGGAGCATGGGCTCTAGGGCACCTTGGCTTCAGGAGTTGCGTAGTTGGGGTTACGTAGTTGGGTAGTCCGTAGTTGGGGCTTCCGGGCTCTGGAGCACAGGCTCAATAGAGGTGGTGCAGGGGCTTAGTTGCTCTGCAGCATGTGGGATCCTCCTGGATCAGGGATCAGACATTTGAAATTATCCTTAATAAAATCCACAGGTGTCATTTCAGTGGGGTCCAGAGAGCTCTGCTACCATAGTCCTTTAGGTCTCAGTTGCAGAGAAGAATTCAGCGAGAGCAAAGGGGATAGATAAGAAGGGATTTATTAGACTAGGACAATTGTGAGGCTGACAAGTGGGGAAGTGAGAAATGCTCCGCCCTGAGAACTTAGTGGGCTACAGTTTCATAATCAAAGGAAGAGTGAGGAGGGGGAGAAGACCTTTCTTGAGTAGATGTCATGCTTTTATCCTTAGCTCCTCCTCCAGGTTGAGCAGGGGAGTTTTCTTGTCCCTGCGTGGTCAAGTTACATCCGCAAATTACTGTTTTTATGTGTACAGAGAGCATGTCCTAGGCATCGTTCACTTACTGAGCTCACTGGGCAGGAAGTGGGGCTCCTGCCACCATAGTCTTATTGTTTTGGGGCGTGTCCTGTGCTTCTGTTGCCTGGTTTTGTTGCTAAGCAAGCCTGCTTGTTTTCTTCGTGGATAAGCAAACCGGTGTTCTCGAGTCATCATTAACTTACAGGGTCTCTCATATTTTTCTACTTACAATCCCTTACTGGGATTAACTATTTAATCACCTATTTTGTCGCTTCAGTCTGTACCTGTCATCAATAACCACTGATAAAATGCTCCTGATTTTGTACAACTGACATGCTAGCAGAAGAGACAGACCATGCACAAAATGATAAGCAAAAAACATATATTCCATCAGATGTTGATCACTGCTATGGAAAAAAACTAAAGCAGAAGTGGCTATATTGTGCCTGATTGCAGGTGTATGCATTCCTTTCTTATGGCTACTGTCACTAATGACCACAAACTTGGTGGCTTAAAACAACACGCATTTAAAGAAACATTTTTTTTGTATTTATTTGTGGCTGTGCTGGGTCTTCATTGCTGCTTGGGCTTTCTCTAGCTGCAGTGAGCAGGGGCTACTCTCCAAGTCACGGTGCTTGGGCTCCTCATTGCGGTGGCCTCTCCTGTTGCTGAGCATGGGCTCTAGGCACGTGGGCTCAGTGGTTAGCACAGGCTCATTAGTCATGGCACACTGGCTTAGTTGCTCCGAGGCCACGAAGGGATCTTTCCAGACCAGGGGTCAAACCTGTGTCTCCTGCATTGGTAGGTGGATTCTTTACCCCTGAGCCACCAGGGAAGCCCCAACACTCATTTGTTTTTTTTGCAGTTCGTCAGATCAGAAGTCTGTTTCCCTGGGCTGAAATCAAAGTGTTGGCGGGGCTGCACTCCCTCTGGAGGCTGCAGGGGAGAATCAATTTCCTTGCCTTTTCTAGCTTCTAGAGCTGCATTCTTTGAATTCCTTGGCTCTGCCCTCTTTCTCCAGCTTCAAAACGGTATCTTGCTTTATTGTCCAACTGCCTCTGTTTCTGTCTGGCTGTCAAATCTCCCTCTTATGAGGACACCTGATTACACTTAGGATGCACCTGGATAGCTCAAGACCCTCACCTTCATCACACCTGCAAGTTCCCTTTTGCCGTTACATAGGCGGAAAATAAAAATGCAGTCAGTATTGCTAACAGAGCTCTCTAAAATGGAGATGGGAGGACACTGAGGAAGTGTGACTTCTGCACATCCCAGCCTGGCTAGAACCTCACCCTTTAATCACCTATTGTCTTAACATAGGCATCCAGAACACCTGCCAAAAATGTAAGCTCCTTGCACGCAGGCTCAGTAGTTGTGGCTTGCAGGCTCTAGAGCGCAGGCTCGGTATTTGTGGGGCACAGGCTTAGTTGCTCCGCGGCATGGGGAACCTTCCTGTACCGGGGATCAAACCTGCAATCGTCCTCAGCATTGGCAGGTAGCTTCTTTACCACTAGCCCAGGTTCTTTACCTGGGAAGCCTGGAATACTCCTTCTGCTACTGCTAAGTCACTTCAGTCGTGTCCGACTCTGTGCGACCCCATCTCTGGGATTCTCCAGGCAAGAACACTGGAGTGGGTTGCCATTTCCTTCTCCAATGCATAACAGTGAAAAGTGAAAGTGAAGTCGCTCAGTCATGTCTGACTCTTCGCGACCCCATGGGCTGCAGCCTACCAGGCTCCTCCGTCCATGGGATTTTCCAGGCAAGAGTACTGGAGTGGGGTGCCATTGCCTTCTCCTTCTTCCAGTATTCTCTGGAATACTCCTTCAGTTTTACCCAAATCTGTGTCTCTCCAACTGCAATTCTTAAGCACCTAAATAAACTTTTTTTTTTTTTGCCATGCTATGCAGCTTGAGAAATCTTAGTTCCCCGATTGGCCCCTTGCAGTAGAAGCACAGAATTCTAACCACTAAACCACCAGTGAAGTGAAAGTTGTTCTGCCTCTTTGCAACCCCATGGACTGTCCATGGCATTCTCCAGGCCAGAATACTGGAGTGGGTAGCCTTTCCCTTCTCCAGTGGATCTTCCCAACCCAGGAATCAAACTGGGGTCTCCCGCATCGCAGGCAGATTCTTTACCAGCCGAGCTATCAGGGAAGCCCTAAACTGGACCACCGGGGAATTCCCTAAACTCTTACTTGGGACCTTCTGTGTTTTGTTTTGTTTTTTGGTCAACACACGTGAAAGAACATTCATAGGTTCCAGGGATCTGGACCGGGAGATCTTTGGGGACCATCATCTGGCCTAGCCAGTGTGTGCTGTGCTGTGTATTGCAATTTAAATAGGGAAGTCAGGGAAGGTCTGGGAGAAGAGCCTTCCAGACACAGGGAACAGCAACTACAAAGGCCTGGAGCAGGTAGGAGGCGGTCATTCTAAGATGGCTGTCAATCACCCCTGCCTCCTGGTATTGATGCCCTTGAGTAAGCCCTCCCCTCAACCCTGGGCTTGTACTGATGGATTCTAAGGAAGGGAATACACTAGGTCCTTACTATCGGTGAGGACCAACAGCAGACTGAAAATACAGTTGTCTGTTGGTATAAGCGGAGGGACTGGTTCTGGATGACCCTCCCTCCACACACACACACACAGATACCCAAAATCTCTGAATCCTGAAGCCCCACAAAGAAATATCCTAGGACAGTTCATCTGCATCTGTGGCTTCTGAATCGGTGGATATGGAGGGCAGACTGTAAGCGTGTACTCATTGAGCCCTTGCTCTGTGCATGCCATGTACTGTGTCTAGTCGCTCAGTTGTATCCAACTCTTTACTTTATTCTTCACACACATTGGTGACCAAGACAGTCTCAGCCCTACGTTCTTGGGGCTCACAGTCCAGTAGGGGAGACAGCCATCCCAGACGGCGATGACCCAGAGCGGGCAGGGTGGGGCTAAGGGAGGGATGGGGAGCCGCACCTGGCCTAGCTGTCAAGCTGTGGGCAAGTTTTGCTCTGAGACTCAGTTTCCTCACCTCTAAAGTGGGGATAATGACCCTTACACCAACATAGGACATTTAAGGACTTCCCTGGCAGTCCAGTGGTTAAGACTTCGCCTTCTGGCGCAGGGGGTGTGGTGAGGGATCCCTGGTGGGGGAGCTAGGATCCCACATTCCTTGGGGCCAAAAGATCAAAACATTAAAAAAAAAAAAAGCAATATTGTAACAAATCCAATAAAGATTTAAAAAAAGGACGTTCTGTCACAGTCATACAAATGAGAATATACTTCCAAAGTCAGGTAAAGTCTCTGAAAATAGGGGCTAGGGAGCTAGTAGAACTCGTGATGGTGGCGGCGGTGGCCTGGGTGTTGAGCCAATTAGTGAGGTTGTTCACAGGACCCTGAGCCTTAAGACATGCCACAGTGATGCTCCTTGCAGTACCATGCAGCAGGAGAACAAACTGGGAATGAGGTAGGAGATAGACGAGCTCCAGTTTAGACATTTACAACTGGCCTCCTTTTTACATTTCATGGGGCAGGAAGAAATGGGCTTCAGGCTGGATACTCACAACTAACCTTCTGTTAGCATTTCCTGAGACAGGAGATAGGTGGGCTCCAGTTAAGGCATTTACTTTCAGCCTCCTGTATGCCCTCAGAAGTGGAAGTAACAACAGATACAGGGTAAATAGCCCGTCTTTGTCTCTTGTAAACACCTTAAGATAATAATCATGGCAAGGACAAAGAGGGGCAAAACACTATTTGAGTAGAGGATGAACGGATCTCCGCTCCCACCCCCCTTTCTGGAACAAGGGAAACACACCATGCCGGCAGAAAGGCTCCCCGTGTGTCAAAAGTCAGGGGATAATTCCAGGCCATAATGCGGCTTGCTGGTTCCAGAAGACTTCATCTCCTGATTCATCTTGGCTGAGGGGTGAATGGGCACCTCAGTGGAGGGAGGGGGGACAAAGCAAGATGACTGGCCTGAAGTAAGACCAAGATCTGGAAAACTGCCCCCTTACAACAGATTTAAACTTCCCAAAGGTGTAACCCCAGAGTCTTTCTACACGTACTCTTCTTTTCCAATAAACTTTTTACTTTTCTCTTTACCTTCTGCCTCCTCCCCCGAATTCTTTCTTAACAAGGCAGGCAACGACTGGGAATCCAGGTCCTAGCCTCTGGCCTCTGAGGTCTAGAGGTTAAGACTTCCTGATCGGGAACTAAGCTCTTGTTCCCAGCTGATGCTCGCTTCTGCTTGCTGCAAGCTGCGGTTACTACTGCGTGCATTGGAAGTCAGGAAGCGCAAATACACGGGACATCAGATAATTGGGAGCTCCTGCCTGGAGAATCCCATGGACAGAGGAGCCTGGTGGGCTACAGTCCATGGAGTCGCGAAGAGTCGGATATGACTGAGCGACTATGTACAGCACAGGGCTTCCCCGGTGGCTCAGATGGTAGAGAATCCGCCTGCAATGCAGGGGACCTAGGTTCGACCCCTGGGTTGGGAAGATTCCCAAGAAGCCCTGTATGATCCCCCAGGCTCTGACCCTCTCTGGGTTCTCCCATTCTAGACTTGGTTACTTTATTGAAGTTGGGGGGGGGGAGGAGGACCTCTTAAAACCAAAAATAGAATAGAATAAAATTGAGCATGCATTTGCTGCTCAGGTAATCTGGACAGACGCAGGAAGACCGAATGCCGGAGAATGAGATCGATTCTCTCAGTTCTCTTCCATCAACGTTTTGTTCTGGGTACTCGGCGATCCCCCGCGATGCCTCCGGCACCGCCTCTCCTGGAGCCCGCCTCCCGCAATTGCCGTGCGCACGCGCACTGTGCCGCCTGACGTCGCTCCAGTGGGGAGTGACGGCAGGCTCAGCCAATGGCCTCGCGAAGAAGGTGGAGCAGCGCCTCGAGGATGCCCTGAGGAGCCTGTTTTTCCTGAATATTCATGAGGGAGGCGGGCCGACGCCGCTTCAAGCCGCGACCGGCGCCATGAAGTGAGAGGGGGGCCCTTGGTTCGCGGCTCGCGGGCGGGCTTTGGGGTCCGGAAGATGCGGGGACGCGTGGTCAGGCCTCGGGTCCCGGCGGAGCGAAGGGAGGCTGCCGCGCTGGGGTGGGGGTAGCCGCGGGGAGGGCCAGCGAGGGAATGCCGAAGGGACCTGGAGGTTCCTAGAGAACTGGGGGGATGTGCGGGACGGACAACACGGCCGGTGCTCGGCCGGCAACCGCTCTCGGCCCGACGGCAGGGGAGTGTGGGGGCTGGAGAGGGGCTGAGGGGACGGGGGACTGATCCGGCAGCCCCCGCCGCCAGGCTCAACGTGGACGGGCTGCTGGTCTACTTCCCTTACGACTACATCTACCCGGAGCAGTTCTCGTACATGCTGGAGCTCAAACGCACGCTGGATGCCAAGGTGGGTGGGCCGGGCCCGCCGGTGCCCACCTGACAGGTGGGGCTGACACACGCGCGTCTAAGACTGAGATTGCAGCGGTCCCCAACCTTTTCGGCACCAAAGACCAGTTTTGGAGAAGACAGTTTGCGGACGGAGAGATTCAAACTCATCATTGTGCAGTTTATTTCTATTATTATTCTATCAGGTCTATCAGGCATTATATCATTAGGCCTCAGATCATTAGGCATTAGATCCTGGAGGTTGGGGACCCCTGGTCTAGAGATTAATCTGAGGTCCTTGTGATAGCCAGCGCTGCCAAACTTGGTATCTCAAATAATAGTAATTAAAAATAGCTGCAGCTGACCTTTATCAAAGGCTGAACTGCTCGGTGATTGGCTTAGGTATATAGAGACTCAGGAATTGGCTACCCACAGCAGTGTGTCCTTGGGCAAGTCACTTAATCTCCCCTTCATGGTCTGTACCTTGGTAAAATAGCCATAGTAATAGTACCTACCTCAGCTTAATATGGGGCATCCCAGGTGGCTCAGATGGTAAAGAATCTACCTACAATGCAAGAGGCCTGGATTCGATCCCTGAGTGGGGAAGATCCCCTGGCGAAGAGAAGGGCAACCCATTCCAGTATTCTTGTCTGGAGAATTCCATGGACAGAGGAGCCTGGCGGGTTACAGTCCATGGGGTTGCAAAGAATCGGACAGGACTGAGCAACTAACACTTTCACTACTTTCACTTTCATATTAATGAGGGCTGCAGGGGTTAATTCACTAAGTAAGGCAGAAATTCTCAACTGGGGACCATTTTGACCCCCAGAGGACATTCAGCAAAGTGTGGAGACATTCCCAGTTGTCAGTACTAGTGGAGTAGGGGTGCAACTGGCGTCTAGTACATAGAGGCCACATTTGCTGCTGCAGTGGGGGACAGACCCCACAGTCAAATGTTATCCGGCCTCCAAATGTCAAGAGAGTCGAGGTTGAGATACGCTGATGTAAGACACTTAGTAATAGTGCCAGGCACAGAGTTAAGTGCCATGGGGTGCTTGATAAATTAAAAGAGAGGGCTCGCTACATATCAGATAGAACTTCCCTGGTAGTGCAGACAGTAAAGAATCTGCCTGCAATGCAGGAGATTCCTGGGTTGGGAAGATCCCCTGGAGAAGGGCATGGCAACCCACTCCAGTATTCTTGCTTGGAGAACCCCATGGACAGAGGACCCTTGCAGGCTATAGTCCTACAGTCATGGGGTTGCAAAGAGACATGACTGAAGGGACTTAGTATACATACATATCAGATACTGTACTAGATATTTAGCCCTCAGTTTGTCACTAGTCCTCATGGTCATGTGATGAAGAAGAGCTTATTAGACCCCCAACCCCTATTTTTTTTTTTTTGGCTGCACTGCGTGGCTTGCATGATCATAGTTCCCTGACCACGGTTTGAACCTGGGCCCTCAGTAGTGAAAGCTTGGAGTCCTCACCACTGTAGGCCAGTTTTTAGAGATACAGAGTCCTCAGAGAAAAGTGGCAAAAGTGGGGTTCAACTCCACTGCCCCTGGGGCCTAGATTTCTAATCACTGTGTTGTCCTGTTATTCCAAGATGGTTTCATTCTGGGGGGAGGGTCCCAGAGTCTGTGTCCCTGGAGTTTTGAGTGCCTGTGTCATGTCCCTTCTGCCCACCACAAACAGGGTCATGGAGTCCTGGAGATGCCCTCAGGCACTGGGAAGACAGTGTCTCTGTTGGCCCTGATCATGGCATACCAGCGGGTAAGTGACTCCTCGGGCCCGAGGAGGGGGCAGAGGGAGGAGGCTGGACGGGGGCCGAGCCTGAGCCCGTGGTTGTCGGCAGGCGTATCCCCTGGAGGTGACTAAACTCATCTACTGCTCGAGGACTGTGCCTGAGATTGAGAAGGTGAGCCCGGGGCCATCCCAGGGCCCCCCGCCCTCACTCTCCCCTAACTCATCTGTCCCCCTGGTGGTTGCCATCATAGCTTTGGGCGTGTGGGAAGCTGGGGAAGGGGCTGGAGCCTGCCTGGACAGGGGCTTGGGCTTTCATTGAGGCCAGTTCCCCCCTCCCTCATCAACTGTAACAGGTGATTGAAGAGCTTCGAAAGTTACTCAGCTTCTATGAGAAACAGGAGGGCGAGAAGCTGCCATTTTTGGGGCTGGCTCTGAGCTCCCGGAAGAACCTGTGCATTCATCCCGAGGTGAGCGCTCATTCCTCCCCTCTCCCTAAGTGTCAGAGTTGAGGAAACTTCCGTCCAACCTGGAGTTCCAGATCCCCACCCAGACCAGACCTCTCAGGGAGATGCGCAGGGGCCCTGCACAAAGTTCTGTTCTCACTCATCAGGTGCCAACTCATCGTTCATGGCTCAGGCACACCTCCGGGAAGCCTTCCCACTTCCCCCAGCCTGGGAGAGGTGAAAAGGTAGCTCCTGGAGTCTGGCAGGCCTGGTTTCCTGATTCTGAAACGTACTAGCCATATACTCTTGCATAGGTGATTTCTGCTGTCTGGGCCTCAGTCCGCCTGTCTGTAAAATGGGGATAATTAATTACCTGCTTCATACCGTTGTTGATAAGATTGGGCAAGGAAGTAGGGGCTGGGTGAAATGGGTGAAGCAGTCAAAAAATACAGACTTCTAGTTATAAAATGTATAGGTCATGTAATGTAGAGTTGACACTTCGTATCTGTGGAACTGCAGATCAGAAGGGCCAACTGTGCTAGGCCACTTGATATTTATGTGTTTACTTAGCTGTGCTGGGTTTAGTTGTAGCATGCAAGATCTAATTCTCTGACCAGGAATCAAACCTGGGGCCCCTGCATTGGGAACTGGGAGTCTTAGCCACTGGACCACCAGAGAAGTCCCTTGAGATGCTTGCTTTTAAATAAGAGTTTGACTTAGGACTTTAAATTAAGAGCCATAAATGAAGAGGCACCATGTAGTAAATCGATGCATGGGTGTGCCCAGAACATGTTCAAAAGGTGGTTCTGTCCCCCCTTAGGATAGTAAGAAGTCGAGAATTAATGAACTGGAGTAGGTTTTCTGGAAATGTGGTAAGGACTCAAGCAGTATTATACTATATTTCAGGGTGGTGTCTTAGTTGTCTCCAGAGCTGTATAGTGACCTGGATGATATGGCTAAAGGTTGTGCCAGATATTTCCATCTCAGTATTTTCCTTCCACGGGCCTGCTGCCTTGGAAGGATTTACCAGCATAGCTGTAGTCTTCATCTGGACTGAATTGAGTTTTTCAAAGTAGATTTGCCATTAGCTCTCTGCTTCAGTCCTAGCGAAGGTTTTCAGAGTTTTAAAATACTTTTCTGTGGGAGCATCTATAACACATTTAACCTTGTGTGCCTCATATGACATACTTGGACCTATTTTTATTTATTGTCTTTTGGCTGCACCCCAAGGCATGTGGGATCTTAGTTCCTCAACCAGGGATCGAACCTGCACCCCCTGTATTGGCAGTGTAGAATCTTCACCCTGGATCACCACAGAAGCCCCTGTATTGCTTGTTAAAAGTAATAATAATAAAATGTAAAGGCATTATTATTATTTAAAAATAATAGTAACACAATGTAAAGAAAGAGAAAGAAGTAGCATAGTCTTTGCAACTGATGAAATGGGAGAGGGAGAGGGAGGGGCCCACAGCCTCAGAGCCCTCACTTTGGGGAGAGAAGGGTTTTGTTCCGAGGAAGGGCAGCCCTGGGCTGTGACGGTGCCACCAGCAGAGCCTCGGAGGGTTCGGAGCAGGGCAGGGGTAAGGAGGGTCTCAAACTGTGATCAGAACCTCCTCTGCTTCTCAGACCTTGCCGAGGTTTCTGGCTGTTGTAGCATTTTAAAAGATAAAGCAGTTACCCTTAATCTACATGCTGAAGGCTCTTCAAGCCTTAATGTTAAAAAAAAAAATCTGAGGTATAATTGACATTGTGTTTTGTTTGTTTTATTACTTATTTTTGGCCATGTTGGGCTTTCGTTGCTGCGCACAGGCTTTCTCTAGATGCAGCGAGCAGGGCCTACTCTCTCGTTGCGGTGCGTGCTTTTCATTGCGGTGGCTCCTCTTGTGGCAGAGCACAGGCTCTAGACTAGTGGGCCCAGCAGTTGCGGCACACGGTCTTAGCTGCTCCGCGCCATGTGGGATCTTCCCGGACCAGGGATCGAATCCGTGTCCCCTGCACTGGCAGGCGGATTCTTATCCACCAGGGAAGTCCTAGGGTTTAACATGTTAAAAAGAATAAGATCCCAACACTTGGGCCACTCTTGCATCCTTGCAGTAAGTTTGCAGGTGCCTTAACTGTTTAATCACGAAGCAGGTTCAGGACAAGTTTTCCACAAACGCCCGAGTCCCACCCTGGTCATCTCACAGGGTGACCTCCCACCCCCCCAGCCGTCAGGTGTTGAGCCCCGAGTTCCATCTGTGCTCCGGCTTCTTGGCCTGTCCCGGTGCTAAGATGCTCCCCGGCCCGCAGGTGACGCCCCTGCGCTTTGGGAAGGACGTGGACGGGAAATGCCACAGCCTCACGGCCTCGTACGTGCGGGCGCAGTACCAGCGGGACTCCAGCCTGCCCCACTGCCGCTTCTACGAGGTACCTGCGGGGCGGCAGGGGGCGAGGGAGGGCGAGTTGCCACAGGCAACCCCCCTGACCTCCAGCCACCCTCTCACCCCAGGAGTTTGATGTCCACGGGCGCCAGGTGCCCCTCCCGACAGGCATCTACAACCTGGACGACCTGAAGGCCGTGGGGCGGCGCCAGGGCTGGTGCCCGTACTTCCTGGCCCGATATTCAGTGAGGAGGCGCTGCGGCCGCAGGCGGGTGGGAGGGTTACAGGC
Organism: Dama dama; assembly: GCF_033118175.1. NCBI lineage: Eukaryota > Metazoa > Chordata > Mammalia > Artiodactyla > Cervidae > Dama > Dama dama. The sequence goes on along the minus strand of NC_083684.1, from coordinate 58,619,285 downwards.
TGCCCACCCGCCTGCCTGCCTGCCGAGATCTCCCTATTGGTCTGTGCCTGTATCTGTTCGTCAGTCTGTCTCTCCCTGTTCACTTCTGTTTGTTCCTCGCTCTGCCTGCATGTCTGTGTCTGTCTGTCCAGCTGCCTGGGTTCCTCTCTTTGCCTCCCCTCTGGGACCAGGGAGGGTGGAGCCCACGGGGCAGCGGGGCCCTGGGGGTGGGCACTGGCAGGCGGCCAGGGTGACCCTGCCCCCTCGGCCCCCAGATCCTGCACGCCAACGTGGTGGTCTACAGCTACCACTACCTGCTGGACCCCAAGATTGCCGACCTGGTGTCCAAGGAGCTGGCCCGCAAGGCCGTGGTAGTCTTTGACGAGGCCCACAACATCGGTGAGCAGGGAGCCGGGCGGGGAGGCGAGGCGGCCCCTCCGCTGCTGCTGCGTCCGCTTGCCTGAGCCCAGTCCTCTCCCCAGACAACGTCTGCATCGACTCCATGAGCGTCAACCTCACCCGCCGCACCCTGGATCGGTGCCAGGCCAACCTGGAGACCCTGCAGAAGACAGTGCTCAGGTGGGGGTGTCCCAGCCCATAGACTCTGGCGCCTGACCAGCCCCCCAAGTGGCCCAGCTCTTCCCACACCCCGACTCCCTGCAGGATCAAGGAGACGGACGAGCAGCGGCTGCGGGAGGAGTACCGCCGCCTGGTGGAGGGGCTGCGGGAGGCCAGCGCCGCCCGGGAGACCGATGCCCACCTGGCCAACCCTGTGCTGCCCGACGAAGTGCTGCAGGGTGAGCCGCGCCCCCCGCCTCGCCCCCGCGCCACACCCCCCCCCCCCCCCCCCCCCCCCCCCGCCTGGTGCCTGGCTGAGCCCGTCTCCCCGCAGAGGCGGTGCCCGGCTCCATCCGCACGGCCGAGCACTTCCTGGGCTTCCTGCGCCGCCTGCTAGAGTACGTCAAGTGGCGCCTGCGGGTGCAGCACGTGGTCCAGGAGAGCCCGCCCGCCTTCCTCAGTGGCCTGGCCCAGCGCGTGTGCATCCAGCGCAAGCCCCTCAGGTGCGCACCCCCACCCCCGGGCTGGGCGTGGGGGTCTCGGCGGGGGTGGGGGGTCGGCGCCCGGGGTCTCATGTCACCGGTGTCAGTAGCCATGATCAGAGAACTGACCTCGGGGAGTGTGATGGAAGACTGTGTGTGGGGTCGAGGGGCGAGACCCCAGGGCCCTGGCCAGTGTTCAGGGGTGTTCTCACTCCAGGCCATGGAGGGAGCGGCCCTGGAGAGGGGCTCCTGATGAGGGCCAGCGGGGTGGGAGATGGGAGAAAACGCTGTGGGCCCCCCACTCCCTGTTTCCTCCCGCCAGTGCCTCTCATTGCCCCTGGGCAGGAGCCAGCCCCTCGGTGTAGTCTTGGGGGCAGGGCCGTGATGAGGACCCCGGGAGCAGGGGTGGAGCTTTCTCTGCTTTTCCTTTGCTGTGTGGATCAGTCTGGTCTTCTCTGAACCTCAGTTTCCTCCTATGTGCAAGGGGTAGGGGGGCAGCCCCTTTACTCCCAGGTTCCTGTGGTGGTTTAATGACAAAGCAGCGGCCCCAGGAACCCTCCCGGTCTAGGGCCCTGACGATGAGCCGAGCGCTTTGCGGTCCACGTCCCGGGGACTCAACACAGCATCCCTGCCTCGTGCTGCCGATGAGGACGCTGTGTCCCGTGGAGGGGAAGCCACACGGCGTTGTGTGTGGTTGTGACCGGAAGCCCGGCCGGTGGGGCTCTGAGGCTCCTGGCTGCTCTGCCGCTGAGGAGGTGGGAGCCCTTGGTGCGGCCTCACCCTTCTACCGTCAGGAGAGATTTGTGAGGACAGAGCGGATCTGAGTCGCAGGATCCGTGTTCCGAGGGCCTGCCTGGGGACACAGCAGTGGCAGAGACGGCCCTGGCCCTGCCCTCCTGGGCTCACAGTCCAGTTGGGGAGACAGACCTGTCCCAGACAGGGACCGTCCAGGGCTGGGGGGGAGTCCTGGGGGCTGAGGGAACACAGAGGGGCCGTCTGATCGAGCCTGGGAGATAGAAAGACAGATTGCTTGTGGGATCTAGTCCCCTGACCAGGGATTGAACCTGAGCCCCCTGCATTGGGCGTCTTAACCACTGGCCCGCCAGGAAGGTCCCAGGAGGCAGGTTTTAAACTTGACCGTCTGCCTGGCGCCAAAGCCGGATGCTCCCGCTCTGCGGCCTGCCCCTGCCTCGAGCTGGGCGGCCTTGTGAGTGCGCCGCTGATAGAGCGTGTGTCAGGCCCGGTGTGTGAGGCCATCCTCTGGGCGCGTGTGGAACTCTAATGCTGTGTCACCAAGGACAGTGTCTGTGACGGAGGCCTCGTGAGGGTTCTGGGTGGGAGCGTACGGCCGTGTGACCCTGCAGGGTTCACGTGGTGACCGTGGGATGCTGTGGGTGGTCGTGGGTCGCCCCCTTTGATTGAGAACCTATGTAGGAGGGCGTTACCTCACGTGAGGACTGTGTGACTCTGGAGTGTTAGTCACTTCAGTCATGTCCGACTCTTTGTGACTCCATGGACTGCAGCCCTCCAGGCTCCTCTGTCCATGGGATTCTCCAGGCAAGAATACTGGAGTGGATTGCCATGCCCTCCTCCAGGGGATCTTCCTGACCCAGGAATTGAGCCTGGGTCTCCTGCCTTGCAGGCAGATTCTTTACCATCTAAGAATTTGAGCGGTGACTAGGATGTGAGATTATAGTTCTGTGTACCCTCCTGTGGCTGCGGCCCCCCGTGATGGGCAGTGGTACGAGGTAGGGACACAGAGTGACCCAGACCCTGACCTGGAGCTGTCAGGCAGCTGGGGAGGTGGCGTGTGGGCACGCGCTCTGTCTGGCCTGCAGCCTCCGCCCCTCACCCCACCAGGTTCTGCGCCGAGCGCCTCCGCTCCCTCCTGCACACCTTGGAGATCGCAGACCTCACCGACTTCTCCCCACTCACCCTCCTCACTAACTTCGCCACGCTCGTCAGCACCTACGCCAAGGGTGAGTGCGCCTCTTCCGGCCCCCTGCAGCCGGAATCAGGATCCGGCAGAGCCTAGAGGATGCCCCTGGGACTTGGACAGGCTGGGCTCTGGAGTTTGGACTTTATCTGTTTTAAAATTTATTAGCCGCACCGGGTCTTAGTTGTGACATGCAGGATCTTTAGTTGAGGCATGTGGGACCTAGTTCTCTGACCAGGGATTGAACCCAGGTCCCCGGTAATAGGAGTGGGGAATTTTAGCCACTGGACCACCAGGGAAGTGCCCTGGGCTTTACTTTGAGGGCAGTGGGGAGCCATGAACAGCCCTTGAGTGAGTGAGCCTTGTGCTTAGACGGGTTATTTTCAAAGGCTCCCTCTGGCCGCAGGTGGAAGAGGGTGGGGGTGGGCAGTGCCGTGAGACGAGGCGGGAGAGGTTCTGCGGGGTCCATTCACCCTGGGGGGCGGGGTGAGGGGGTGGTCGTTCTGCTCCTCGCGGCATTGGGGAGCCATGGCAGGTTCTGAACAGGGAGAGGCAGGGTCAGATTGCGCTTTAGAGGATTCTGGCAGAGGCCGGGCCAGGGCGCGAGGGCTGCTGGAGGGAGTCGTGGGAGGTGAAGAGGCCGGGACTTGTTGCCTGGAGGAGAGGACGCTCAGATTCCCAGCCTGCTGGGAGGGTACAGGGGAGCATTTCGCCCCCCACTCAGCAGCTCTAAGCTGCCAAGGGCTCCGTCTCATCCCCGGGGATTACTCCTCTATCCAACAAACTAGGTCAGCCTGTCTGACTGCCTGCGGGCGGGCCCGGCCTTGGCAGGAAGATAGCCCGTCCCCCACCCCAGGGCCAATGGGCAGCAAGTGTCCCTGGAATCTTCCCTCTGCCTCTGTCCCTCTATCCATCCCATCCCCCCTGTCGGTCTGTCTGTCCTCCTCTCTTCCCCACTTCTCCGTCTACCGACACTTCACATTCTTGTACCTAGAACAGCCTTCCCCATCCTCCCAACTTTCTCCCCCCTCACCCCTCAGTTCTTGGCTCAGGAGAGACGTCTCCTCCTCCTCCAGGAAGCTCCTCTGGCTCCCAGGCTGGGCCAGGCCCCCTCCTTTAGGCTCCCCTGTCCCAGCCTTGCCCACTCAGAGTGGTCACTCTGGGGACAGCTGTGTCCCCATCCCTGGACTGTGAGTCCTGAGAGGGCGAGGCCAGGGCTCTCAGTCACTGCTGTGTTCCTAGTACAGGGCTCGGCACAGAGGACGTGATGATATTTTAAAAAAAAATCTTTACTAAGTGAAATCGATTATGTGGATGTGTTCATTCATTTATTTGCTCAATAAATGGGCCAGGCCCAGCCCTGGGGAAGTGGCAGGAACCATGAAAGACCTCATTCTTGACCTCCCAGAATTTCTAGCGGGGAAGACAGGTAGCAAAGATATAAACGTGGGTAAGGAAGATTATTCCAGAACGTGATAGTTTCCATGAGAAACGAACATGTTGCTGTGTTGGAGCATGCACACAGTGTCTACAGTGACCAGGGTGGCTTTCCTGAGGAGCTTACATTTGAGCTGTGTTCTGAATGACCAGGAGCCAGCTGCCTAGGGAAGCTTTCCAGACAGTGGGGCAAGTGCAAAGGCTCTGGGGTGGAATGACTCTGGTGGGGTTGTGATTTTTTTTGTGACCCTGGTGGTTTTGAAAGTTAGGCAGGAAGCCCATGAGCACAGAGGAAAGGGGGTGGGCGTGGCAGGATCCCACTGACAGTTCTGGACCCTGGGAGGGAAGTTGGGGGGAGCCCTGGGGGCTTCTGAGCAGGGAGGGATGTGACCTGACTCGATTTCAAGGATCCTCTGGCCACTGTGAAGGGAGCGGGGATGAGGAAGCATCTGTGGTGGGCCAGGCAGGGGGTGATGGTGGCCGGTCTGGGCGGGGGCAGGGAAAGTGGTCAGAGGGCAGCCGGACTTTGGAGCAGAGCTGACCGGCCTCCTGACCGCTTAGACAGAAAGCTGGTGGGAAAAGGCTGGAGGCTTTGGCTGGAGGGGTGTGGTGGGCCCCCGTGGTCCCCGGAGGGTGAGGGGTGAGCCTTTGGTGCCCGACTCAGGGTCCTCTGTGAACATTCACATAGGTGTCAGCCCAGGGGGAGGGGTGGGCAGGTTGGGGTATATATTGGACTCGGGCCTGGGTCGTAGCTTTGGGCTGCTGATGGCTGGTCCCATTCACTGAGGAACGTGAGGGGAGGGGGACTGGAGTGGAGGGAGAAAGTGGGGGGCGAGGTGGCCGAGTGCCGTGGGTGGGGGTGCGGGGGAGTGGACCGAGTCATGATTGGTGCTCAAGGAGTCTCACCGGCGCCCTGTAGGTTTCACCATCATCATCGAGCCCTTCGACGACAGGACCCCGACCATTGCCAACCCCATCCTGCACTTCAGGTGAGATCCCACCCCAGGGGGATGTCAGCAGACCACAGGGGCCTGGCCCCCGCAGCCTGGCCCTAACCACACTGGTCTGCTCCTCACAGCTGCATGGATGCCTCGCTGGCCATCAAACCTGTGTTCGAGCGCTTCCAGTCAGTTATCATCACATCCGGGGTGAGGACCCTCCCTTCTGGCCCCCAGCCCTCTCCAGGGGGTTCCTGATTCCTGCCAAGTCCTGCTGAGATCCCTCTGTTGTCCCCGCTGTAGACACTGTCCCCGCTGGACATCTACCCCAAGATCCTGGACTTCCATCCCGTCACCATGGCAACCTTCACCATGACGTTGGCCCGGGTCTGCCTCTGCCCCATGGTGTGTTGGGGAGGTGACGGGGAGGGTGGTGGGAGTGAGGGCCGCCCCTCCTCTCTCCACTGCTCAGGAAGCTGAGGGCACGGATTCTGGGTTCTGACGGACCTGGGCTTGAGTTTGACTCCCCGAGCCTCAGTTTTCTCATCTGTGAAATGGGAACACCCTCTCTCTGATCTCCCAGGGTGGCTGAGGGGATTTAGTGAGTGTGAAAGGCTTTCATGGCCCAGGGCCTGCTACTTGGCTTACCATGGTTTTGCCTGGCCCATCATCTGGCAGTGACATTGCTAAATGACCCTGCCAGTCGGCCTCGGTCCTCTTCTCTGTAAAATGAACCTCATTAACATGGGCCTTCAGTCCCGTTTCTGAAGCTGCTGGGCAGATGTGTTTTAGAGTTGAGAATTTTCCAGACTTGAAACACTCCCAAGGGGTCTGAGCAAACCCTCTAGTGGAAATCACATTTGAGCAGAGACGTGCTGACGAGTCAGACCACGGAGACCTGTCAGCACGCTGAGCGGGCCCCGGGCAGGGCGGCTCTGGCTACTAGATGAGTCCGTGCCGGATTTAAGCGCCTGGCACTTCCCGAGGGTGTTGGCTCTCGGAGCTGCCCTGGGCTGGTGCGGACCTTCCACACACGGTGCTTCTGTGATTTTGCCTGTGGGGTGAGGGGCAGCTTCCTGGAACCACCTGGCTGGAGGCTGGGGCAGACTAGAGGGTCCTTGCTGGTGAGACACACGGACAGACTTGGGGTCAGTTCCATCTCTGTGGTCTATTTGCTGGGTGACCTTGGGCGGGCGATTCGCCCTCTGTGAGCCTGAGGTCACTCATCTGCACCCCGCAGGTAAGAGGGTAGCTGAGGGTTCACTTGGTGACACTGTGTCTATTAAAAGCCCGCAGCCCGCAAGCACACACGGGGTGGCTGCTGCTTGTGTGCTTCTCATGGCCTCTCTCGCCCTCTCCAGATCATCGGCCGTGGCAATGACCAGGTGGCCATCAGCTCCAAGTTTGAGACCCGGGAAGATATTGGTATGGTTCCCACGGGGGCTGGTTTGTGTGGGTCCCAAGAGGGGAGGTGGATCGGTCAGCATGAGCTGGGTCATGGATGCAGTAAAAAACCAAAGTGGCTTCACACAGAAGTCCTTGCCCATGCTACATGCCACTGTGGGTTGGTGGGGGCCTGCCACGGATCGCTCCCTCTGGGAACCTCCATCATCGGACACATCACTGTGCTGGTGAGGTGGGACGGGACAGGTCCTGGTGGGTTGTGCACTGGCTCGGAAAGCTCCTCACCTGGACTCACCTTTCTTCACTGGCCGTGGCAAGTCACAGGGCCACACCTAACTTTGGTGGGTCAAGGGACAATCCTCCCATGACTCTGGAAGGAGAATTCAAATGCGTGTGAACAGCTGGCAGTGGGGTTCCTAGGAACCCCAAGTTTAAGACAGAAAAGCTCTGATGGGGAGTGGGGAGGAGGACCCAGGTCAGGAGACGGTCTGATCTCTGACCCCTCACAGCGGTGATCCGGAACTACGGAAACCTCCTGCTGGAGATGTCCGCCGTGGTCCCTGATGGCATCGTGGCCTTCTTCACCAGCTACCAGTACATGGAGAGCACCGTGGCCTCCTGGTACGAGCAGGTACGCCGCCTCTCGCCCAGCGCACGGACCCTCTCAGCTCTCGACTCTGTTCCTCTATTGGCTTCTTCCCTCTTGTGTTTTAGATGGTGACATGTGTTGTAAGTGACAGGACAGTATCTAAAACACACAGGGCAGTTTAAGGAGCCGCGTTCACTGTGCCCCCACATCCAGGTTAAGAACTAGGACATCAGCGGCCTCGCTGGGCGCCTTCCCCAGAGGCGTGCCCCTCAGAGGCTGACCACACCCCACCTGAGGGGTTCCTGGTTCCCTCTTTGCTCTTTTGGGTAGGCTATAGTCAGAACCATGGATCTATTTCAGTATCAAATGTGAACGCTCAAGGCAGCCTCTGATTGGCTCTGCCTGGCCTACATCAGTCTCTCTACCAATCACCAGCTGGGGGTGGAGCATCCCGATTGGTCACCCTGGGCCACGTGCCTGCCCGACTTGTCCAAAAGATGGCAATTGGTTCCCTCCCCGGATCACAGGGTTTTCCAAAGAAGTGAAGCTGGACCCTGCCACCACCCTCCCCCGGTCTCCAGAGGGCAGGCTGAGGCCGGGGGACAGGGGTGGCCTGTCGCAGGGGCGTCAGTGGCAGAGCTGAGTTTAAGCAGGACAGCTCCGTCCTTGAACCCACTGTCTGCCGCCCACATTCTGATCTCCCTGTGTCCTCCCCGAAGGGCATCCTGGAGAACATCCAGAGGAACAAGCTGCTCTTCATCGAGACCCAGGATGGGGCTGAGACCAGCGTCGCCCTGGAGAAGTACCAGGAGGTGGGTACTGGGGGGACGAGGGGAGTCTGGGCAGAGGGGGCCAGAGGCGGCACAGCTCCCCGGTGATGCGTCTGTGTCCTGGCCTCCTCTCCCCAGGCCTGCGAGAACGGCCGCGGGGCCATCCTGCTCTCGGTGGCCCGAGGCAAGGTGTCGGAGGGAATCGACTTTGGTGAGTGGATTCGGCCCTCCCCGCCCCTGCGTGGCCATTTCTGTTCCCTGAGGGAACCTCACCCACCCACCGCCTTGCACACACAGGGGCCTCCCCTTCCCTTCATCCCTGGGCGCCCGGCAGGGCCCTTGGGTACCCCCTCCCGAGGGCAAGAGCCCCTGGGCCCCGCGCAGTGAGCCCTCTTGCTCCCCTCGCCCCGCAGTGCACCACTATGGGCGGGCCGTCATCATGTTTGGGGTGCCCTACGTCTACACTCAGAGCCGCATTCTCAAGGTGAGCCTCGCGGGGGGGGGGGGGGGGGGGCGGGCGGACGTGAAGGCCTCCCCTGGGGCTAGTGTGAGGAAGGGCCCTGGCCCCCATCTCTGCACCCACAGGCACGGCTGGAATACCTTCGGGACCAGTTCCAGATTCGTGAGAATGACTTTCTCACCTTTGACGCCATGCGCCACGCCGCCCAGTGTGTGGGTCGGGCCATCAGGGGCAAGACGGACTATGGCTTGATGGTCTTTGCCGACAAGGTGTGGGTTCAGGGCCCCCGCCAATCAGAGGGGGAGGACCAGGCTGCGGGTGCCTGGGCTCCCTGCCCAGGGTCCTGACACCTTCACCACCACCAGCGGTTTGCTCGGGCTGACAAGCGGGGGAAGCTGCCCCGGTGGATCCAGGAGCACCTCACGGATGCCAACCTCAACCTGACCGTCGACGAGGGGGTCCAAGTCGCCAAGTACTTCCTGAGGCAGATGGCACAGCCCTTCCACCGGGTGAGCCCTCTTCCGGGAAGACCCCTGAGCCCCAAACCCAGCCTGCCTCAGACAGGGAGGTTTGTGTGCGTGCCACCCCCAACCTGTGCCTGGCTGCTGGGGGAAGAGTTGAGGGCCTCTGATGTCAGGGCGTCCCCAGCTAGTCGTGGGGCCCATGGAAGGCCAGTCCTCTCTGGCTCAGACCTGGCGCTCTTGACACCTCCCTCCCTAGGCCCGTCTTCCATTCACAGGGATGGGCTGCCCCGAGTTAACCGGGCATTTCAAGTTCAAGCATCCTGTCCTGGGCCCCTGGGTGGCACCTCCTGTCATTACCAGAGCCCTGTGTGGGGATATGGGCCAGCTGATACCCCCTCTCCCCACTCACAGGAGGACCAGCTGGGCCTGTCCCTGCTCAGCCTGGAGCAGCTGGAGTCGGAGGAGACGCTGCGGAGGATTGAGCAGATTGCCCAGCAGCTGTAGCGCCAGGCGGGGCCGTGATGCCCGAGCCTTAGCCGGCCCGGGTCCTGGTGCTCGGAGGGGCCTCCGGGAGAGGCCTGGAGGTCCCCAGAGGACACCTCAGGCAGACCTTCTAGCTGCCAGATCTACAGCCTTTAATCTCGGGAGCGGAGCTCAGGGAGGCCGGAGCCGTGGGAAGCCATCAGGGAGAGGAGAGGACTCCCTCCCCTCGCCCACCCCTCCCGCTCCTCCTGAGAAGCCGCAGCCACGTGGTCCTGTCGCCTCTAGCGGGGGCCCAGGTCCTGGGTGCTGGCGCTGAGGGTCCGCGAGGCCTCGCTCAGGTGCTGCCTGGGGAACTGGGGACAGGCGGGGGCGGGTGAGGGCGGGACACGGGGCTGCCCCAGCGCAGCGGGGCTACGCCACTGGCCCACTTGTCTGCCCATCCTCCTGCATCTACCCAAATAAAACCCATCCTGCTCACGTCTGGGTGTCCATTCCAATGCCAGCCTGACCATCCCCCTGGCCTCTGGGCCTGTCCCATCCCTGATCCAGGGGTCCCCTCACCTGGTTCTCAGGCACCCTTGAGCCATCCGTGTTCAGCATGCTGAGCGACATGGCCCTCTTCATCCTGCCCAGGAACGGGGGCAGCACCAGTGAGTCTGGTTCCCACCCTGGGAGACTGGCACCAGGCTTGGTGTGTGTCACAGGGGAGACGGGAGCCACGCATGGTCCTCAAGCAGGACAGGGGGAGGGGGTGGACTCACCCGGCCGCCCCTGCCGCCCCCTCGCCTCGGAGCCGGGAGACCAGCTTCTCGCTTCCACGCCGGATGGACTCCCGGAGCTTAGAGAAGGAGCTGCTCCGACGAAGGGTCTGGGGAGGGCGCCGGGGACGCTGGTCAGCCTCCCCTGACACCCGGGCCCCCTTCCCCCGGGAGCCCGCACAAAGCCCTCCTCACCTGCTGCTGTGCGTCACCGGTGGTGCCTGTGTTGGGGGCTCCTGGAGACAGATGGGGACATTGTCGGGGGGACGCTGAGCAGCCCCTGGGGCAGGGGAGGGGCCGGGGGCTCACCGAGCGGGGCAGGCAGGGCCTCCCTGCGGAGGATCTCTTTGTACAGCTCTTCCGCCTGCTGGTACTTGTTCTGCTTCAGGTAGGCTGAGGCCTGCGGGGAGGGCATGGCCTGAGTGATCCTGGCTCATCTAGGTGCCGCACCCGGCACCTCCTTCCTGGCCCCCCAGGAAGCAGCCTGGCCTCACCCCGCACTCCAGGCCCCCGGCCACCTGCAGAGTGGGCTTGGAGCCCGAGTCCACCGCTTCCCACGGGGCAGGTGACCTGCTGGCTCTCAGCAGGGGCCTGCTCCCCACTCCACCATGAGCCAGCGACAGCTCTCTCTCTGCCTCAGTTTCCTCATCTGCACAGTGGGGCAGTGGGAGCACCTACCTTGCAGGGCCCTTGAGGACACGGTCCAGGCAAAGTCCTGAGAAGGGAGCCTGGCTCAGTAAACGCTCTCTGCTTCTGGCCAGTCTCTCCGGCCTCCTCTCTGCCCGGAGCTGTTCTCTGGCCCCCACCAGCCTGCCAGTTTCCCGACCCTTCCACGTCCTCTGAGCTGGGGAGCCTCACTGGTGTGGAAGCCCCGCGCCGTGGGGCACCCTCAAGGGCTGGGCAGAGGTGGGGCCCCTGTTCTCTGCAGGGCAAGGCCCCCTCAGACGATGGGTACCTGCCTGGTGCTGGGGCCCCAGGACGGAGCCCCTGAGCCCCCAGGGGCCCTCACCAGGTTGTTCTTCGTCTTGGCCACGTTGGGGTCGTGCGGCCCGCCCAGGGCCTCGTAAATGCTCAGGGCCCGGGCGTAGTGCCGCTCCACCTCCTCGAACTTGCCCTGGTTCTGGCAGAGCAGGGCCAGGTTGTTGAGCTGCTTGGCCACATCCGGGTGGTCGGCACCCAGGACCTAGGGATCACGGGGTCACAAGTCATCTGGGGTCATCTGGGGGTGGCAGGCCACATGTTGCCAGCAGCCGTCATGACGAGGCTCATGAGTTGGTAGCTGGAGTCAAGGGTGGTGAGTCAGGGGACTGGGCACTCTAGGTTCAAGCTGGTTCCAGGTTCACATCACATGGGAAAGGGCACGAAAGGTCCGGGGTCACGAGAACAAGTCAGGGTCACGCCAGAGCCACAGAGTTGAGTGCTTCAGGATCAGAGGGGAAGGGCTGTGTGGGATGGGGGCCCCGCAGGAGCCGGGCTGGGCAGTACCTTCTCCCGGATCTCCAGGGCACGCTGGCACAGGGGCTCTGCCTCCCGGTAACGCCCGCGCTTCCCGTAGAGGACGGCCAGGTTGTTGAGGGTGGCGGCCACCTGTGGGGTGGAGAGGGGGTCAGGGATGGGGATGCCCAGCCCACAGCCCCCCTGCTCCCCCTCCCGGGCCCCCACTCACCGCAGGGTGCTCGGGGCCCAGCGTCTGCTCCCGGATCTGCAGGGCATCGTGGAGCAGGTCTGTGGCCTCTTTGTACTTGTTCTGGTCTCTGTGGAGCAGCCCCGGGGGCAGGGGGTTAGGCCGGGGCCCTGGGCTGGGCTGACACTGGCAGGCCAGGAGCTGGCTGAACTGAGCGTGGGTGGTGTCCCCCGGGGGTCCCTTCTGGGTGTCCCCACACCTCCCAGATCTGGCACAGGGTCCCTGCATGCCCAGGTGGCTGCCAAGCCTCTGCCGCCCCAGGCCTCCGCCCCACTCTGTTGGGGGTCTCTTGCCCACACTGACTCCTCTGCCCGAGTCTCGGGGGTCTCCCCAGATCTCCATCCCCTTCCACCCCACCCCTGCGGGTACCCTGTGCTGTAGAGCAGGACACCAGGGCCCCCCACTTCTGCCCAACAACATCCCCCCTCCCCCCTGCAGCGGCGGCGGCCCCCACCGGTACACCAGCGCCAGGATGTTGAGCATGGTGGCCACGTCGGGGTGGCAGTGGCCCGAGCTCCGCTCCAGGTCCTCCAGGGCCTGCCGGCACAGCGGCACGGCCACCTCATAGCGGCCCTGGCTCGCGTACTGTATCACCAGGTTGTGCAGGGTCCGCAGGCGGGCCGGGATCTCGTAGCCGCCCTGCTGGGCCGCCGCAGCCCCCGCTGCCTCGGGGCCTGGGGGTGCAGGGCACCGAGTCACTGCAGGCCTCCTGCTCCCCCAGCCCGCACAGAAGGGGACACGTGCCCCCCCAGAGCCACCGCTGCCTCGCTGGCCCCTGGGACCACGGGCCCCCGCACTGGCTCCTGAGATGGGAATCCCAGGCCTCTCACTGGCCCATAGGAGGGGGCCTGGCCTGTGGGACGGATGCACGGCAGCCGCCGGGTTCCTGGCACTGTGGTCATCATGACAGGCCTGGTCTCCAGCTTTCCAGCCTCACCTGCCCCCTGTCACCGCCCCCCCCCGCCCCCCGCCAAAAAACACCCACAGCCACCTGCTTCACCCTCCTGACACCCAGCCCTGACCTGCCCCATCCTCCCCAGAGACCTCGGGGTCCAGCGACTCAGATGCCCCCTCCCCAGCCTCGGCCTCCCGTCCTCCATGGCTGAGCCCCGCACCCACCTCTCCGTTCCTCCTCCTCACTGGGGAACAGGGAGGCCAGGCTGTCCCGGCGAGGGGGGGACTCGGGCTGCTGCAGAGAGAGGAGGAAAGTGGGGCGTCACGGGGCTTGAGAGTCTGACTCCAAGACAGGGGTCCTGAACCCCAGGGTTGGAGGGAGGTGGTGGGCATGGGTCCCAGGGGTCTCCTGAGGGCTTGTGGAGCATCCTGGGGCTTTGTGGGGGCAGTTGGGCTTGGGGCAGGCTTCTGAGTAAGTTCCAGTGGGTCTGGGATTTGTGGGGGGGGGGGTTCTTCGGAGGTTCCAGGGAGGCCAGGGAACCGTTGAAGGTGGGGGCTCTGCAGAGGGTCAGGGGGCCCTTTGGGGGGCCCCCGCCTCGCTGGCCCGGCCGCACCTGGCTCTCCGCGGGCGGGTCATACTGCCGCAGCTGCCCCAGGAACTCCAGGTGGCTCTTCTCCTCCTCCAGCTGGGCCACGGCCTCCTCGCTGGCCCGCAGCCGCCGCTGCGTCTCCTCCAGCTCCTCCCGCAGCCACGCGTTCTCCTGGGCCAGCCGCCGGGCCTGCGCCCGCAGCCGCTGCTTCTCTGCCTCCAGCGCGCCCACATGAGCCGACAGCGCCAGCAGCACCTGCCCGGGGGGCGGGGGCGGCGAGTCAGAGGCCTGGCCCCGACCCTGCCCAGGGCCTCAAATCAAGCCAGAGCACCCCCTTCTCCCCAGGGTCCCCCAGATTACAGAGAGCCCTCCGATGTGGCTCCAGGGATGCTTGGGGAGTCCCAGGGTCACACCCCGATTCTGCTGGGGGAGCCCCTCCCTCCCATTTCACCCAGACATACAGATCACACCACAGGGACACGTCATATCCAATCCGGGCAGCCCCGAAGTCTGCCCAGGACCCACCCTTCTATGGAAGGACCCTACCTGGTTCAGGGGTCCCTGTCACACAGAAGGAACCCCCCCACAACTGCAGGCTAGGGATCCCATCTTGGGACTAGAGGCTCCCTGTCCCGGGCCGGGTGCCCCTAGGCCCCCTTTCGCCGAGACCGCGCCCCAGCACTCCTGGCCCCTCACCCCTGGGCGACCCCCCAGGCCTGAGCCACACCCCTGCAGAGAGTGCGCCCCTCACACCTACCTGGGCCTCACCCAGCCCCAGCTCGATGGCCTCCAGTGCGTGGCTCACCACCTGCTGCTTCTCTTCCAGCAGCTCCAGGCCAGCCGCCGGGCCCTGGGCCGCCAGGGCCTCCGCCAAGTGCCCGGCCAGGCCCCGGTGCTCTGCCCGCAGGGCCTCCAGCCCCTTCACCACTTGCCGCGTCTGCCGCACCAGCTCCTCAGGGCTTGGGCGCTCCGGGCCCAGCCCCACGCCTCCCGGGGCTGCCACCTGCACGGACATGGCTGCTCCTGGGGGTGACCGGGACCGGGGTGCAGGGTTGGTGGTCACTGCCGGGGCTGGGCAAGCCAGCCCCTCGGCCTCTGTGTTGCTGGGCCGCACATCCCCTCCCAGCCATCGCCCCATCCGCCCATCCCAGCCAGCCCTCTGCCTCCACGCTTTCCTCACTGCAGCCGGCAACCTGTCCCACGCCCATCCTGCCGAGCCCGCAGCTGGAGACTTTCTGGTCTCCTTCGCCTGTCCTCAGTGCCGGGGCCCAGCCCCGAGGACAACTCCCAAACCTTCCCATGTGGAACTAACCCAGGCGACCAAGCAGCCATCCCGCGGCCGCCCACCTGCCCTCAGCTCACCTGGTCAGCCCTCCCCACCCCAAGGACCCCGGATCCCCGTCCCGGCCGGCCCGGCTGTGTGACCCGGACCGGAGGTGCCCTCCCCAGCTGGGCGTGTGGGGCGGGACGTGTGGAGGCGGCAGCCTCTCCGTGAGCTCACTCTCAGGGTGTTTTTGTTGGGAACCAGTCAGACCACTGGGGGTGGGGTGGGGCAGAGCAGAGGGCCACAGGGCTGGGTTGCGCGAAGCGGAGGAGGCCTGGGGAGGTCAGGGAGGGTCCCCACATGTGGCGACTCCTGGGGACCCGAAGAGCTGACAGACCAGAGGAAACCAGCTCCACCCTCCACTGCAGACAGGCCCGGCCAGCCCCAGGCGTGCTGGGACACACGTGCGGCCCAGGGGACTCACACGGGCCGTGTGCCAGCTGAGGGTCTGAGTCCCGGACGGTAACGGGTGGGGGGGAGGGTCTCACACGTGGGACTGCATGGGGTTGTATGGGGGTGACAAGGTCAACGATGCTGGGGACGACATCTCTGGGACACACACACACACTCCCCTCTTAGAAACGGACCTCAACACACGCACACCCTCCCTTCTTAAAACCACACTATACACATTCTCCTCTCGGATATATGACACATACGCGTCCTTATTTCAAATATAACACAAGACACACTCTCAGAAATATGCCTCTACACGCACTCCATCTCAGAAAAACAACAATACACATTCTCCTTTCAGAAATACAACACACACACACTTTCTTTTAAAAATACAACTCAACACACCCACTCACATCCGCGTTTTCTTTTCAAAATACAACCTACTACAACACACTAACTCAGGCCCACACACACACATATATTCTTCTTTCAGAAATAGCATATGTAGGAACTTTCCTGGTGGCTAAGACTCCATGTTCCCAAAGCAGGGGGCCCGAGTTCGATCCCTGGTCAGGGAACTAGATCTCACATGCTGCAACTAATGATCCCGGGTGTTGCAATGAAGACCCGGCACAACCAAACAAATAAACAAACATTTTTTTTTTAAAAAAAAGGAAAATAAACAACACACATACACTCCCCTCTGAAACACACAACCCAACACACAGATACATTTTCCTTTCAGAAATAAATGCCATGGGCTTCCTTGGAGGCTCAGTGGTAAAGAATCTGTCTGAGAATGCAGGAGACACAGATTCAATTCCTGGTCCAGGAAGATCCCACATGCCGCAGAGCAATAAGCCGGTGCCTTATGGCTACTGAGCGTGCAGTCTAGAGCCCGGGAGCTGAAACCATGGAACCCAAGCGCCTAGAGCCTGTGCTCGGCAACAAGAGAGCCCACCTCGACGAGAAGCCCATGCACCACAACTAGAGTAGCCCATGCAGCAAGGAAGATCCAGCACAGCCAAAAACAAATAAAATGATTTAAAAAAAGAGAAATAAAACGCCAGACAGAAAAGAAACGTATGGTTACCAAAGGGGGCAGGGGAGGGGGAGGGATAAATTAGGGGTTTGGGATTAACATATACTTATGTAAAATCAATAACCAACAAGAATCTACTGCATAGCACAGGAAACTATACTCAATATATTATAACTTACAGCGGAAAACAATGTGAAAAATAAAGATAAAATACAACCAAATCACTTTGCTCTACACCTGAAACTAACACAATGCTCTGAATCAATAAAAATGTAAAAAATAAAAGCCAACACACAAATAAACCGTCTCTTCCCTCACCCCTCTTGACTTGCGAAAATGTAACTAAATCCCAAATCAGTCCCGTTCGGGCTGTCTCCTTGAACATTTACGCGTGACACATGCCCTCTCCCACACCCCCACACCCTGCCGGCAGCCAGCCCTCCCTCCCACGCCTGCCTCCCTCGCTGGCTCCCAGGACTCATGGTGGACCTGTCATCATTCCTCCCGGCTTCCTCCACCGCCCCTGCCTGGCCAGCCGCGGACTCGCACACAGACACACTAGAGTTTCACACACGAAATGTGCGAATGACCTGATGCTGGCTCTTCCACCTTCACAAGCGGGTGCCCATGGCACAGATGGCGGTAGAGACACACGGAGTTCCATGTTTTCGCGCAGACTCGCAGGCTGACTTCACTCCGGCCATGGCATCCCCTAAAGCAGCCCAGGGCTTTCTGCACCTGGGCACATGCTCACAATCACATCCACTCAGACACAGAGTAAGGGCAGGTGTGTAACCTTGTGGGTTTTATACACTGCAGGCTCTCCACCCCCAATCTCCCTCTTTCCCTATGTATATGTTTTTATGCACATGTTGATCTCTGTGTACGCTGTACGTGTGTGTACATACCTCACATCAGACTTACTAACAGCTTCACACCTTACATGCAAGTCCTATAAATGATCAAACTCACAACCATGCCAGTTCATTGAGTCATCTTAACCACGACCCTTATTCACGTATACAACCACCTACACATCATGCACAACCTCGAACAGCTGAGTCGACTGTTCAAGACACGGCCTCATAGAGTACCGCTCACAGCGACATGCACGGCTCCAGCACAGCCACGCATCACTCGGACTGTGTCCTTGACACGTCTCCCACCCTCACACGTCCTCCAAACAGCACACTCCCCTCCACCTGCTCAGCCCGGTGCGCATGAGCACACAGCTGACCACGATAATCACAGTCACACTCCACACAACCATCCCGTACCCCACAGCACACACCTCCCTGCCATTCCCCCACGGTCTTACCGTCAGAGAGACAACCACGGCCACGCAATTTCTTGGTCACATATCTAATCCTATAAACAGTTCAACTCTCTGCCAAACACACACACACACAGCATTACAGACTCACCATCAGAGGTCGCCCACATTTTCACACCACTGAAAGTTTCACATCATTCACACAGTCCTTCGGTGCCCCCGCAGGGCTGGACGGACAGGCCATCTCCTGTATCAACCTGTACCCACACCTGTACGCACCGCTTGACACCATCACACACACCTGAGCTTCCGACACCATCTCTCGTGCACACTCACGCCCAATCTCCACACACATATACACTTGCAGGCGGGTGTGTATGGCCCACTCCCCAAACCACCCAACTTACCCCTGGCCGGCCGGCTGAGCCCCGCGCACCCCGGTTTCACAGCCCGCCAGCCTGCCAGCCGGCCTGGCCGTCACAAGGGCCCCCTCCCTCTCCCAGGCCCCGCCCCGTCCTCGCGCCTGTTTACCTGCGCCCCGAGAGAGGGGGCGCGGTCCCAGCGGGGACTCCAGAGTCGGGGGGGCCCTAGGGCGGGACAGGGGGCGTCCAGGGACCCCAAGGCCGTCCCCGTCTCCAGGCCAGCGGTCCCAGAGGTGCGCCAGGCCCAACCCACACCCTCTGCCCCCTCCTCCATCCTCTCGGCTCCCGGGACTCCCACCCCGCACTCCCGGCGCCCACCTGACCGCGGACGGCTCCAGGTCCCGCTTCTCCGCGCTGCGCACACACGCCCGCCGCCCGCAGCTGCGCCCGGAGTCTCCGGCCGCGGGCGGCTCCTCTCGGGGGCGGGTCGGCCTGGAGCCCCGCCCCGCAGGTGAGACCGGCCCCGCCCACCGCTCCTGGAACGTTAAGCCCAGCCGCCCCAGCGCTGCAGGAATAGCAGAGCCTGTGCGCGCGTTTAGCTGGTGGTCTCTGCGGCACGTCGAATCCGAGATGATTGCAGGCGCGCAGAAAATGAGAGTCTCCGCGAAACTAGAATCTTGGAAACTCGGAATCTTAGAAACTTTGCATCCCAGACGGATGGCCTTCTTGCAAGGCCAGCCTCCGGCCCTTCGCCTCGGCTGTGCGCCCGCTTTGGACATCTCTCCACACAGATCTCGACGTTTGTCCTCTGAGAGGCCTTCCTCGCCGTTTCTAAACTACACCCTTCCCACCGAAACGCAATCTCATTTCTCTGCTTGATTTTGTCAATAAAATTTTTCAGGACCTAAAATTATGTAACATTATAATTACTATGTTATGTTACGTCACGTTATTGGCGAGGCTAAAAATCGGGCTCTGAGTTCACATCCTATTTCACCATTTACTGGCTGGCTGTGCAGGCTTTGGACAAGTAACTTAACCTCTCTGTCTCCGTTTCCCTAATTTGTAATAAACTAGTCAAAGGCTGCGAGGACTGAATGCCTTAATATATGGATTGGAAGCATTTAGCAAATATTAGCTGCTGATTTTGTGGTGTTATATTATTGGTTCTGCTTTCCAAGTGGTGCTAAAAAAAAAAAACCCGCCTGCCTACATGGGAGATAATAAGAGACGCGAGTGTGATCCCTGGTTTGGGAAGATCCCCTG
Organism: Dama dama; assembly: GCF_033118175.1. Lineage (NCBI taxonomy): Eukaryota > Metazoa > Chordata > Mammalia > Artiodactyla > Cervidae > Dama > Dama dama. The sequence goes on along the minus strand of NC_083684.1, from coordinate 58,600,193 downwards.
GAGGAGGGCATGGCAACCCACTCCAGTATTCTTGCCTGGAGAATCCCAAGGACACAGAAGTCTGGCAGGCTATAGTCCTTTGGGTCACAAAGAGTCGGACACGGTTAAAGCAACTCAGCACATACGCCATATTGTTCTCCCCCAGGGAAAGGTCTACGTCAAGGTTATATATTGTCATCCTGCATATTTAACTTGTATACAGAGTACATCATGCAAAATGCTGGGCTGGATGAAGCACAAGCTGGAATCAAGATTGCCGGGAGAAATATCAATAACCTCAGATACGCAGATGACACCACCATTATGGCAGAAAGCGAAGAGGAACTAAAAAGCCTCTTGATGACGGTGAAAGAAGAGAGTGAAAAAGCTGACAAAACTCAACATTTAAAAACCTAAGATCATGGCAAGTCCCATCCCATCAGGTGAAGTCCCATCACTTCATGGCAAATATGGGGAAACAATGGAAACAGTGACAGACTTTATTTTCTTGGGCTCCAAAATCACTGCAGATGGTGACTGCAGCCATGAAATTAAAAGACGCTTGCTCCTTGGAAGAAAAGCTATGACCAGCCTAGACAGCATATCAAAAAGCAGAAACATACTAACGCATATTAGAAAGCTGGTAACAATAACCCTATATGCGAGACAGCAAAAGAGACACAGATGTATAGAACAGTCTTTTGGACTCTGTGGGAGAGGGTGAGGGTGGGATGATTTGGGAGAATGGCATTGAAACATGTATATTATCATCTATGAAACAAATCGCCAGTCCAGGTTCGATGCATGAGACAGGGTGCTCGGGGCTGGTGCACTGGGATGACCCAGAGGGATGGGATGGGGAGGGAGGTGGGAGGGGGTTCAGGATAGGGAACCCATGTACATCCGTGGCGGATTCATGTCAATGTATGGCAAAGCCACTACAATATTGTAAAGTAATTAGCCTCCAATTAAAATAAATAAATTTATATTTAAAAAAAAACAGAAACATTACTTTGCCAACAAATGTCCATATACTCAAAGCTATGGTTTTTCCAGTAGTCATGTATAGATGTGAGACTTGGACCATAAAGCTGAGCGTTGAAGAACTGAGGCTTTTGAACTGTGGTGTTTGAGAAGACTCTTAGGAGTCCCTTGGACTGCAAGGATATCCAAGCAGTCAGTCCTAAAGGAAATCAGTCCTGAATATTCATTGGAAGGACTGATGCTGAAGCTGAAGCTCCAATATTTTAGCCACCTGATTCAAAAAGCTGACTCATTAGAAAAGACCCTGATGTTGCAAAAGATTGAGGGCAGGAGGAGAAAGGGATGACAGAGGCTGAGATGTTTGAATGGCATCACCGACTCAATGGACATGAATTTGAGCAAGCTCCGGGAGATGGTGAAGGACAGGGAAGCCTGGCATGCTGCAGTTCATGGGGTCACAAAGAGTCGGACACCACTGAGCAACAACCCCTAGAATGCCAGCTCCCTTCGGGCAGGGCTCTGTATTGTAAGCACGCTATCCTTAGCATTAGAACAACGTGGCTCAAAGTAGGTGCTCAATAAATATCTGTTGAGTGACTTACTCAATAAATCAAGTCCTAGAAACATAAATTAGCCAAAGCTACAAGCACGGGATTTTAGCATCATCGCCAGCTTTGCGGTATCCCGGTCACTGCACTATAGGATGTTTCCAGCAGAGGGCGCTGTTGGCCCGTGGACCAGGCACCAGACTATCGCGCCGCTCTCCTGTTCTCCGAGCCTCAATGCAGATGCTTTCCGACCGGAAGCCCTCTCTGACCTCTCGCTGGAGGAAACGACCTTCCTGGGCTCCTGCGACCGTCTGGGCTCCCACATTGCAACCTTGCCCACTCTAGGTCATCACATGTCTTTCTCCCTCGCGGTGACTGGAACACCAGGAGGGTTGACAGAGCCAAGGCACTTTCCCCAGCACAGCCTGAACCCAGAGAAGGTACTCAGGTGTTGATTGACTGATGGAAAATAAAATTCAAACTCAAGCTCTTAGTTCTCCAGGTATGTCTAGGGAACAGGGTGGAAGAGGGCAGCTGAGCCCTTGTCCCCGATTGTTCTGGCCTAAGAACACTGGACACTGGTTCTGGAACCAGCGTGTGGCAACACGCTCACTCCGAAGCAGTGCACGGCGTGGAGTGGAGTCAGATGGTTTAGAGCACATCCTTACTCGATCAGTTATTGGCTGTGTGATCCCTGAACCAGGAGCTAAGCTCTCTGGTCCTCACGGTCCTGGTCTGTAGAAATGGACTCACAAGGGTAACCTATTTTGTGAGGCTGGTGTGGGGATTAATGAGTAATCCCTGTAAAAGGCAACCAAGCCTACTCGTCACAACTACTGAGTCCGTGTGACACAACTAGAATCCTCACACTGCAACGAAAGATCTCGCATGACACAACAAAGACCCAATGCAGCCAAATAAATAAAAAGAAACATGAAAAAAAAGTGCTGTCAGAAGGATGCTCAGAGAGAACAAAAGATTACAGAGTGAAAAGTAGGTCTTTGTGTCTCCTTGATCCCCAGATACTCTTCCAAGAAGCAGACATGATTCAGTTCAGTTCAGTTCAGTTGCTCAGTCGTGTCCGACTCTTCGATACCCCATGGACTACAGCACACCAGGCCTCCCTGTCCATCACCAACACCCGGAGTTTACACAAACTCATCTCCATTGAGTTGGTGATGCCATCCAACCATCTCATCCTCTGTCGTCCCCTTCTCCTCCTGCCCCCAATCCCTCCCAGCATCAGAGTCTTTTCAAATGAGTCAGCTCTTCGCATCAGGTGGCCCAAGTATTGGAGTTTCAGCTTCAACATCAGTCCTTCCAATGAACACTCAGGACTGATCTCCTTTAGGATGGACTGTTTGGATCTTCTTGCAGTCCAAGGGACTCTCAAGAGTCTTCTCCAACATCACAATTCAAAAGCATCAATTCTTCAGTGCTCAGCTTGCTTCACAGTCCAACTCTCACCAACCATACATGACCACTGGAAAAACCATAGCCTTGACCAGATGGACCTTTGTTGGCAAAGTAATGTCTCTGCATTTTAATATGCTGTCTAGGTTGGTCATAACTTTCCTTCCAAGGAGTAAACGTCTTTTAATTTCATGGCTGCAGTCACCATCTGCAGTGATTTTGACAGACATGTTTACCAGTTTCTAATATCTTCCTGAGCTAGTCCACAGAAATGAATTGTATACAACTGAGTGTCAGTGACCATTTAAGAAAAACGCAAATGAGAAAAACCTGATCCCCGGAGGGTCATGATGGCTTTGACTTTGGGTGTGGCGACTTGCTTTGGCCAATTGCAGAGGAGCACAAGTGACAGTGCTCCCAGTTCTGAGCTTAGATCTCAGGGACTTTGAAGATTCCCTCTTGCGTCCAGGTGGAGGCATGACGTAGCCCCTGTGTGTTCCCTCTTACCACAGCATCTCCATATTGTTAAAAGATAAACTGAGGCATGTTAACATTTTATTGAGTTTACTTAAAATCGATTCAAATCAAGCAGCACCCAACCCAGCAGACAGAAAGGAGCTTCGAGGAGCTAAACAAAATGGAAGACTCTCATAGGAGGAAGGGAGCAGGAACGAAAGCTCCTGGAACAACAAAGCAGGCAAACAAGCAGACTGGTTATTGTGAGGTCGCTTTCCTTTAGGGACAGCAGGCACCTGTCTGAGCAGATTGCCTAACTAGAGCTGATCTGAGTGGCTGGTTTAAGATTCAGTCTCCAGAAGAGACGCAACTGTCGTTAAGCCTTGATTTTATGACATGGGTCTTAGCATTTTGAGCCTGTTGTCTCATTTTTAACATAATGGTATGGAACAAAGCTTCCCAGTTGCACCCAGCCCAAGACAACCAACTCAGCCAGCCCCACATCCGCTTTTAAGCTCCTGCATTTTGGGGTGGTGTGTTTCACTATATTTTTGTGGTAATAGGTATATATATAATTTCCCTCACTTAGGTGGCTTCCCTTGTGGTTCAGATGGTAAACAATCTGCCTTCAATCCAGGAGATCCAGGCTTGATCCCTGGGTCAGGAAGATCCCCTGGAGAAGGGAATAGCTACCCACTCCAGTGCTCTTGCCTGGAGAATCCCATGGACAGAGTAGCCTGGCGGGCTAAAGTCCATGGGGTTAAAGTCTATGGGGCTGCATAGAGTCAGACACAACCGAGTGACTAACACTTTCACTTTAGCAATATATCTTTGGTACTATACTATGATGTACTTGCTTTCCTGGTGGCTCAGTGGTAGAGAATCTGCTTGCCAGTGCAGGAGACCCAGGCTTGTTCCCTGGCTTGGGCAGATCCCGTGGAAGAGTAAATGGCAACCCACTCCAGCATTCTTGCCTGGAGAATCCCGTGGACAGAGGAGCCTGGTGGGCTAAAGTCCAAGGGGTCGCAAAAGAGTCAGCTATGATTTAGCGACTAAACAACAACAAACAACTATGATTTTAATGTATTTTCTCATATGTTGAAATCCTAACCTTCAAAGGTGATGGTATTAATAGGCGGGGCCTTTGGTATTAGTATGATGTGATTAGATCATGAGGGTGGAGCCCTCATGAATGGGATTAATGCCCTTATAAGAGAGAACCCATAAAGCATCCTTGTACCTTCTGCCTCCTGAGAATACAAGGAATTCTGTAATCCTGGGCCCTTTAGCAGCCTCAGCATCCACTCTGTAAAATGAGGGGAAGTGAGGAAAGGAGTGACTACCTCATCCAGTCTGCTTCTTTCCAGCTGAGTGATTTTGGGCAAGTGACTCAGACTCTCTGGCTTCACGTTCCTGCTGTGTAAAATTTTCAGGACCTACCTCATAGCACTGTTGGAAAACTAAAACTGGTTAATACCATACAGTGATTGAAACCTGAAGTCAGACTGCTAGGGTGATGAAGTGGGCAAGGGGATGTGGGCCTGAAGACCTAGAAAGGGACGCTGGGGCTGACAATATAGTCTCACCTTGCTGAGAAGCCTGGAAATTATCTTCACCAAACCCTGAACCCACTTTCAGCAGCCCTGTGCCAGTTGGAGTCCCAGCTCTGCTCCTTCCCAGCTGTGCGACCTTGGACAAGTCAGTTAACCTCTCTGAGCCTTATTGTTGGTAAGGCTCAGAAGTAAATGAGTTAGTAAATGTCAAGCAGTTAGCCTAGTACTTGACATGTACTTGGAGAAGGAAATGGCAACCCACTCCAGTATTCTTGCCTGGAAAATTCCATGGACAAAGGAACCTGCTGGGCTACACAGTCCATGGGGTTGCAAAGAGTCAGGCACGACTGAGCGACTTCACTTGACATGTAGGAGTGCTCCATGAGAGTTAACTGTTGTTCAGTCGCTAAGTCGTGTCCAACTCTTTGTGACCCCCACGGACTGCAGCATGCCAGGCTGTCCTTCACTATCTCCCAGAGTTTGCAAACTCATGTCCATCGAGTCAGTGATGCTACCCAACCTTCTCATCCTCTATCGCCCCCTTCTCCTCCTGCCTTCAATCTTTCCCACAAAGTGGAGAGGCCATTTAACCTCCATGCTAACCTCCTTCTAGCATGTCCAGTTTCCCGGAGGAAGCATGATTCTGAGGGCAAGAGTTGTTCCTTCAGCCCTTGTAACAATCTTGTAAGCATTTGGTAGGAAAGCCCTTTCTGCCTAAGCTGGGTGGAGGGGTTTCCAACTGATTGATAAGGCTATTATTTACCTAGTCAACAAATAATCATTTCTCTGGTGAGCACTGGGGAGCCATGGCAGGTTCTGAGCAGGAGAGGTCAGCAGAGAGAGAGGTGGGAGGGGCCAAGACTGGGTCAGGAGACCAACGAGGAGACTAGGGCAGGAGGGAATGTGGAGGTCCTGTGGTGGCTCAGACGGTAAAGTGTCTGCCTACAATGCGGGAGACCTGGGTTCAATCCCTGGTTCGGGAAGATCTCCTGGAGAAGGAAATGGCAACCCACTCCAGTATTCTTGCCTGGAAAATCCCATGGACGCAGGAGCCTGGTGGGCCACAGTCCAAGTGGTCACAAAGAGTTGGACACGACTGAGCGACTTCACTTTCTTGAGGTATGGGACGGGGGAGGGACAAGCCTTGGAGACTGAGGGGCTCAAGGAGTGGAAGGAGTGGAAGGAAGTTATACGATAAGGCTCACAGTGCTCCCCAAGGCCAACTGTTTCTGCAAGACTCAAGATAAAGGAGGCAGAGCTTATGATCCTGCTGGAGGGTTTGATTGGCTCAGCCCAGGTCACATGACTGCAAGATCCTACTGGAGGGTTTGATTGGCTCCTCCTAGGTCACATGACCGAACCATTGCTGCAAAGGGTTCTGGGAAACTGAGTTTCTGACATTTGGGCTTCTTCAAAGGAGGTGGTCAAAGGGTGGGGAACTCCCTCAATGTAGAAAGGGCTTCGGATGCTCTGTGGCCAAGAGGAATGTCAGATGTCCACACAAGGGGTTATTAGGGGCCCCGGGGGCTGGGCTGTGTGTGACGTGGCTGGATCCTGTCTCTCCTTTGCTCACAACCCTCAGGGACTCCCATCAGAGCCCTAGGACCCTACAGATCTGCCCCTGGCCCCCCTCCAACCTCATCTTCTTCCTCCCACTCTCCCCTCCATCTGCTCCAGCCTCCTCCCTGTCTCTCTGACATGCCAAGCCACTCCCACCTCAGGGCCTTTGCACCTGCTGTCCCCCTTCCAGATATCCACATGGCTGGCTCCCTCTGGTCTCTGCTTGGATGTCACCTCCCCAGCGAGGTCTGACCTGATCTCCTCCGCTGTGTCCCGTCACTTGCATCTTTTACCCTCTGTCCCTTTCCTTCAAAGCCCCATTGTCCCCAACATTAAAATGTATAACAACTTGTTCACCCTCACTAAAATGTTACCTCCATGAGGACAGGGGTTTGGGTTATCTTCTGCTGGGTCCCAGTAAGTGCTTAATAAATAATTGTTGACATGATACACGCATAACGATTCTAGACCAGTTCCTTTTAGTTCTCTGGGTCTCAGTTTCTGTAACTATGAAGGAGTGCTTTGACCCACTGACCTTGCTGGGACAGAACAGTGAGGGGAGCGATCAGGGACTAGGCCCCAAGGAGAAAAGTTTTCTAAATAGCCCCCCTCCCACCAGGAACATCAGGAGAGGCAGAAGGGGCCCCCTTTTCCCTAGATCACTGTTCCCTGCCTAGGAAGAAGCGGGGTAGACCCAGGAGGAGGGAGGAACTCCAGAGGAAAGGAACATTCTCTTCTTTGTTTCCATACTGGGTGCTCCCTGGTTTCCTGCTCCCTGGACTTGCCCGATCCGTGCGTCCTGCAGTCTTGGTGCCTTCCAGGCCGAGGACACCATTCCCGCTGTGCCGTCCCATTTCTGCAGGATCTCCTTCTCAGCCCTTGCGGTCCCCGATCAAGCCTGGATCTGAGCGCGTCCCTGACCTGAGCTACCACCCAGCCCCCTTCCACCGTGGCTAGGGGTGGCCTCCCGAGTTCACGGCTGCCCTTGTAAGGAGGCGAGGCCAAGGGACACCCGAGACGCTGGGTTATAATTAACCCGGACACGTGGTGACCTCACCCCACCAACACCTGCCCCCACGCCCCCCCCAGCCCCAGCACCTCGGGTCTCCCAGAGGAGATCGCAGCAGTGAGCTCTAAAAATAAACTCCCTTCCCAGCAGGCCGTCCCTCCCTGTACCCTCCACGGCGGAAATCTTCCTGGGTCACTGGGCTGGTGGACTGGAGTGGGAAGGGTGACCACCACCTTCAACCTGGCCTTGAGTGAGATCCGCCCTAGCTTGGCCCAGCCTCAGTTTTCCTCCCCTGCACTTCCGAGGAGGAAGGTGCATCCTAGCACAGGCTTCTGGGGTCAGCTGTCCCCTGTTCCCACCCCGGCCTTGGTCACACATTCCCTATAGCTGGGTGATAGCAGGCAAGTCACACAGCCTCTCTGGGGCCTTTCCTCTGCAGGAAAACCAAAGACCTGACCTTCAGGGGCCATTGCAAGGTTTCCTCAGGGACACGGCTCAGGACCTGCTGTGTGCTGGGGTCAAGGCCACTGGGGGCTCAGGGGAGGCAATGGCCTAGCAGAGGGCCAGGGGAGGGTGACTTCTACGTGCCTGGGACGTTTTCTGACACTATCCCGTGGCCCTGGCCGGGGTCCAGCTGTCCCTGCCAGCCCGACTCAGCACTTGGTCGGGGGACCAGCTTGGTGGCGGGGGGGATTATGGGCCCAGACCCTGGCGCAGCCCATACAAGGCTATGGGGCTGGGTGCGAGGCATGCCTGGGTTCGGGGTGGGCACGATGCCCGGGCAGTGAGGTAGAGAGCTCAGCTGCCCTCCGGCCCACTCCCAAGGGGCAGCCCCTCCCAGCCAATCACACGGCCCAGGCCCCCCCTATATAAGGCCAGGGCTGCAAGCCCTTCCTTTGGGTCAGTGTCGCCTCCGGGATACAGACAGCCCCTTCCAGCTAACGCCCAGCCAGGTACTGCCCAGGGAAGGGTCCAGAGTGGAGTGTCTTCCATGGGAGCCAGAGTTCGCACTGTCTCTGGAAGGGGCCTTGCATGTTGCCTCCCACATGCCCCCGCGTGCAGGTGGATCGGTGTGTGGCAAGGTGGTCCTTGTGTCAGAGAGTCCCCGCCACCTGGGAGCCCCTGACTCCCGGCAGTGGCTTGTGATCGCGGGGGCAAGCGTTCTGGGGGGAGACCCCAGGATGGAAAGGAGCCTTGACAGCGGCCAGCTGTCTCTGCCCTGCAAGGGGCTGCGGGCCAGGCCTTGTTCATGATGGTCTGTCACCAGGACGGGGCGCCGTAAGCCGTGGGAGGTGTCTGTGTATCACCTGTCAGGCTCTTTGCCTTAGTGACCTTGTGGCCCATTGTGTTCTGCACAGTGTGACCTTGTGTCTGTCTGACTTTCCGTGGTTCCTGCATGAGCCCCTGTATGCCGGGTGTCCCTGAGCTGGGAGGTGTGCACATGTGGGCCCATTTACCGTGCGACCTGGGGGTGCGTGGGGGTGTGTGCATGAGGGGCTCTGGGTTACATCTGCTGGTATCTTTTGGGCTCCCCCACCTTGCTTCCCTGCCCTCTCCCGGCATGCCCCCAGAAGAGATGGGGGTGGGGACATGCTCTGAAGGGGCCTTTCTGGGTTGAGAGCCCTTGAGCCCCAAATGCATGTCCTCCCGGCCACCCTGGCCCACCTGTCTCTGGCCTGCTGACTTGGTGCAAGCCGAGCCCCTGGAATGTGGGGGTGGAGTGGCAGCTGGGGGTGGGGGAGAGGAGTCTGCCAGATTCTAAAAATAAATCCCCACCCTGGACATCAACTCCAAAGGCTTTCGTGGGTTCCAGCCCCCTTGGCCTGATGCCTCGGCCTTCAGCTCACCCTCATGCCCATCTCCTTCACACCGTCCCGCCCGCTCCCCATTCCTGGAGCTGGGAATGAGCATCTCATCCCTACCAGCACCGCTAAAGGGGCCTCCCTCCTCCTGGGTCTTGTGAATAAAAGTAATAACAACAGTGCAGCAGCCACCCTTCTAGAGGTGTGCGTGCTAGTTGCTTTAGACTCTTTGTGGCGCTATGGAGTGTTAGCCCATCAGGCTCTTCTGTCCAAGGGATTCTCCAGGCAAGAGTACTGGAAGGGGTTGCCATTTGCTCCTCCAGGAGATCTTCCCGATCCAAGGAGTGAACTCTCATCTCTTACATCTCCTGCATTGGCAGGCAGGTTCTTTACCAGGTCCCAGCTCCATGCCGGGGTGTGCTCAACTGGCTTCATGCTGGAGCTCAAAGAATCCTCCTGGCAACCCCATGGGGAAGGTTCGGTTCACAGAAGACAGAGGCTCAGAAAGACTGAGCAGCTGACCGAGGGTCACAAAGCCCAGAGATGGCACAGATGGGATTTGAACCCAGCTCTGTCTTAACTGTGCCCCGTAGGACAGTGTCAGCACGCAGAGGTGGGGGCAGGCCCCCAGCCATCCCTCCTACCCTGCCTCTCCTCCCTCGACTGAGCACCCAAGAATCTTCATAGAGAGAATGTCCCTTCTCTGCTCGCACACTCATTCCCAGTAACATCCTCCACCCTCACCAGCTCCTCGTAAATCAAAACAACAATAACAACAATAGCTAGCAAAATAATGATTAGTGTGTGTCGGGCACTATTTTAAGTGCTTTACATAATGAACTCATCGCATCCTTCCAACACCTCCATGAGATGAATGCTATTCTACCCGCATTTTACAGGTGATTACTTTGAGGCATAGAGAGGTTAAGCAAGTTGCCCAAGGTCACACACCAGAGCTGGGATTCAAAGCCAGGCTGCCTGATTCTGGAACCGACACTCTTATCTATCAGTTATCATATCTTTTTTTTTTTCAGTTATCATATCTTATCACAGTTACTACTACGGCTTGAGGGGTTCCTCCCTCCATTTTTCCAGCTGGAGAAACTGAGTCTCTAGCAATGTTACTAGCCTGGGGTCACCAGCAGGATAAGGCAGAGCTCAGACCCCAACCCCAGACTCGTGATACATCCCAGAGACGCACGGGCTCAGAGAGAGGATCCCCCTGGCTCCCTCAGGCCTGCCTGAGCCCAGGGCCTGGCTCTGCTCTCTAGCTGGTCTCTGTGGGTGTGACCTAACACCCCCCTCCACCCCTCCCCACCAGGCCCCCCACACCGCCGCCACCATGCCGTTCGGTAACACCCACAACAAGCACAAGCTGAACTTCAAGCCGGAGGAGGAGTACCCGGACCTCAGCAAGCACAACAATCACATGGCCAAGGCGCTGACCCTTGAGCTGTACAAGAAGCTGCGGGACAAGGAGACGCCGTCCGGTTTCACTCTGGATGATGTCATCCAGACAGGTGTGGACAACCCAGGTAGGCCTCCGGGGGGGCGTCACAGGGGCTGTGAGACTGGCCTCAGTTTTCCCATCTGTAAAGTGGGGACCATACTCATGGAGCTGCCGTGAGAAACAGATGAGTTCAATGTGTGAGGGCCTGGGACAGGGTCTGGCAGGTGGCAAACCACTCGCTCAACGTGTGCGAGCATCATGTGAGACACCCCTGAGGGAGGCTATTGCATCTTCCAGGCCTCAGTTTCCTCACCTGAAAAATGGGCACCCAGGTTGGGCAAACATAGGCATGTGGAGCGGCTCCTGGCTCTGAGTGAGCGCTCTGACTCTGACGGGGGGTTCCTTCTCCAGGAACACCCCACCAGGGCAGGTGGAACTCAGCCGGAGACCAGCTTCCAGCCTCAGCCCCCAACTCATGACTGAGGGGAGAGGCCCTTTCTCTTCAGGCCTCTGTTTCCCCACTTGAGAAATAAGAGGGTTTTTTTCTTTTGGCCACAAGGCCTGCAGGATCTTAGTTCTCCGACCAGGGATTGAACCCTGGCCCCCTGCATTGGGAGTGTTGAGTCTTAACCATTTGACTACCAGGGAAGCCCAAGAGGGTCTTTAAAGCCTCTTCTTATTGGTGGGGGGCTGATAGTCTCCAAGGTTCTGAACATTTTTAGGGGAAGATCCCTTGATTTGGAGAGTCTCACGTGGTAATATTTTTAGTAACTCGCCCCTCAGACTTTCCTTTCTCCTTTGTCCTGCGCTCAGCCTTCCTCTCACCGCCCACCCCCAGATACCACCGCGATCTCCCCCAGTCTTCTCTCCCCATTCCTACCCACCCTCAGCCTCCTCAGTTCTGACCCAAGGTGCTCAATGAACTCCCTTGCACATACGCACACATACACACACATACACACACGTGTGCACACACAGTCTACACTGGACCCAGGAGCCCAGGCCTTCCCCGTGGCTGACAAGCACCTCTGACCTCCCTTTGACCCCCCCAGGTCACCCCTTCATCATGACCGTGGGCTGTGTGGCTGGTGATGAGGAGTCCTACGTGGTTTTCAAGGAACTCTTTGACCCCATCATCCAGGACCGGCATGGGGGCTACAAACCCACGGACAAGCACAAGACTGACCTCAACCATGAGAACCTCAAGGTCGGCCACCCCGGGGGAGAGCAGGATGGGGGAGGGGGAGGAGACACCCAGAGAGACACGGAGACAGATGGAGAGAAACAGAGGGGGATGGGAAGAGAGATGGACAGGCAGACACAGAAGACAGCCAAGGAGATAGGGGTGGGGGGAGAGAGAGAGAGAGAGAGGAAAGCAGGTAGAAACCATCTAGGGAGTCAAGGGAGAAGCAGAGACACAGAGATGGAAAGGGAGATAAAGATGGGGAGAGAGAGAGAAAAGAGAGACAGAGCCAGGGAAGGAGGGGGAGAGAGGCCAGCAGGGAGGGAAGAACCAAAGGAAGCAGCTGAGAGCCCAAGAGGGCTGGGAGGGCCTGCGGGGGAGATCTGATTTTGGTGGGGAGGGGACAGGGCACACAGGATGGTCTGCCCTGCCCTGACTCCCACCCGTTCCCTAGGGTGGAGACGATCTGGACCCCCACTATGTGCTCAGCAGCCGTGTCCGCACGGGCCGCAGCATCAAGGGCTACGCACTGCCCCCCCACTGCTCCCGCGGCGAGCGCCGGGCCGTGGAGAAACTCTCTGTGGACGGTGAGAGCCCCACCCCAGCTCTGGACCCCCTTGAGCCCCCATTTGCCAAAACACTGCAAGAACTTGATAATCACGGGTGCTTGGTGAGTGACAGCCGGCAGTATTACCCCTGGGGGAGGTCTAAGGGATGCTGTCAAGATTTAACACCCAACTGTGCCAGGGTCCTGACATTTGTCCATCTATTCATCCATCCATCCATCCATCCAGCAAACATTTACGGTTGTTCTGGCCCTGTGTGGGGAGCTGGGGTTCCCATGATGAATAAGATGGACCAAGGTCACTGCTCTCACAGAGCTGTCAGCATGGTGGGGAGATAAGAGGAAACACTGAAACCAACAAAAGAATAAAATCATGCCCAAATGCCATGAAGCCAAGAAACAAGGGTTGTGGCACAGAATGACTGTGCGTAGCTATGTTGGAAAAGAGTTGAGACATGCTTGACAAGGAGCCAACCTTGGGAAGACATCTAGGCAGTGAACAGCAGTGCAAAGGCCCTGGGGTGGGAAGCTGTGTTGGAGGAATAGCAAGGAGACCAGTGTTGCTGGAGCTGAGTGGGTGATGGGGAGAGGGGAGGAAATGAGGTCAGAGGGGTGTTGGGGTGACCAGGTTGTACAGAGCTTTGTGGGTTGTTGGGAGGACTTTGGCTCTGACCCTGTGGGAAGAGGACAGTGGTGAGTAGAGAAGGTACAGGTTCAGACTTACATGGATCCCCCTGGTGAGGAACAGACGGTGGGCAGAGGTAGGAGAGATGGAGAAGGGCAACTGCTGGGGTCCAGGTGGGGCCGGGGAGTGAGGGGAGCAGTGGGATGAGGAGAAAGAGTGGGTCATTCTGCTAAATGTTTAACAACTGGCTCTAAAAAAAAAAAAAAAGCAGCAGCAGCCTTGATTTTCGGCCAGCAACTGCCAATTTCTCTGGTGTAAATTCTCCTACAGAGGCCAATTTTAAGCTAACCACATGACATCATACATAGAGGGGTAATGGGAAGAGATGTGCAGCAGCATGTGCTTATGTAGAATTTCCACCACACAGATACAACAGGTGACTTCAAGAACATAGAAAATAGTAAGTGTAGTAAAGTAACTAGCAAGTGATAGTCCTGAGTACTTACTATCTTCATTTTAAATACTGGGTTGACCAAAAAGTTCATTCCGAAAGATGTTATAGGAAAACTCAAATTTTTGGCCAACCCAATATAGTTTGTTTTTATAATTTATTTTTAACAATATAATATAGTAGGTAGTATATGATACAGAACATATTATGTAGTATATTAAACAAATATGTATAACATTTTAAAATATGTGTATTATAGAAATACATTATACACATAATACATATTTGTCATGTCTTATGAAGATATGAATATATACAAATGCATATATGTATTATATATTTATTATATACATAATATATGTGTGTGTGTATGCTCAACTGCTCAGTCATGTCTGACTCTTTGCAAATCCATGGACCAGCCTGCTGGGCTCCTCTGTCCATGAGATTTTACTAGCAAGAATATTGGAGTGGGTTGCCATTTCCTCCTCCAACACATAATACATACTATGTATTATGAATACCTATGAACATACACAAATACTATATATAATATTGTTTACTGATGGCTCCCAGATTCCTGAGACTTTGACTCTGTCCTACCAGCCAGCAGGAGTGGGCACCAGCACACTATTGCCCGCAGGTGGACTGACTGGATGTGAGAATTGGTGGCAGGCAAGGCAGAATCCATGTTTTTGGTCCACACCCACATGGTGTGGGTGTTCCCAGGCCTGGGCAGACAGCGGAGGAGCATGGTTTTTTTGGGAGGAGGTCATGAATTTGGGCTTAGCCACCTTTAGAACCTCCACAGGGTCAAGGCCCAGGCCCCTGAGGGACAGCAGTGTGGGGTGCCCAGGGCCTCTGCAGCCCACTTGTAGAGCAGGCTGTTGACCCCTCCTTCCTGTGGCCCCTCACCAGCCCTCAACAGCCTGACGGGCGAGTTCAAGGGGAAATACTACCCTCTGAAGAGCATGACAGAGCAGGAGCAGCAGCAGCTCATCGACGACCACTTCCTCTTCGACAAGCCCGTGTCCCCGCTGCTGCTGGCTTCAGGCATGGCCCGAGACTGGCCCGATGCCCGTGGCATCTGGTGAGGCCCCTTGCCCAATGCCCCCCTTCTGCCCCGCCTCCTCTAGTCGTCCCATGACCCTTCATCAGAGTCAAGACCATAACAGCAATTCTCCAGGGTGATCTTGCCCTCCACCCCTGCCTTCCCTGTGGTCTGCATGTCACATTTTAAGAAGCTTGAAACTCAGATTTGAACCAGACTCCCTAGGTTCAAATCCCAGGGCTGCCACTTACTAGCTGTGTGATCTTGGGCACGTAATTTAATGTTTCTCTGCCCCAAATCTCCATCTATAAAATGCGATCATGATAATTCCTAGCTCTTGGGGTTCTTATGAGGATTAATGGATTAGTTTATGCAAAGTATTCTGGGAAAAGAGTCTGGTATATAGTAAGTATCCATACTGGCCATTGGCATGATTTTTATTGCTAATTATTGTTGCTAGCTGGGTTTTCTAGTAATTTTTTAATCCCCGATTCTGATGAAAGTGAAAGTTGCTCAGTCGTGTCTGACTCTTTGTGACCCTATGGACTGGAATTCTCCAGGCCAGAATACTGCAGTGGGTAGGTTTTCCCTTCTCCAGAGGATCTTCCCAACCAACCCAGGGATAGAACCCAGGTCTCCCACATTGCAGGCGGATTCTTTACCAACTGAGCCACAAGGGAGGCCCAAGAATATTGAAGTGGGTAGTCTATCCCTTCTCCAGCAGATCCTCCCGACCCAGGAACTGAACCGGGGTCTCCTGCATTGCAGGCGGATTCTTTACCAACTGACCTATCAGGGAAACCACCCCGCACCCTCCCCGCCCAGCCCCCCGCCAGATTCTGATAGTCAAAGGCTTTAAAAGGTTTTGAGGGCCTCGGTTTCAAACAATTTGGAGAGTATAGGTTGTAAGATTTCAAGATTTTAAGTGTTTCCAGGTTCCACTAATGTCAGGTTTTGTGAGTCAATGGTTTCAACCATTTCCAGATTCTAAAGTTTTCTAGCCTAAGACTCCTTCTGCGATGTCACAATGTCATGGAAGATTTATCAATTCTGATTCTCGGTTTTCGTTTTTCAGCGATTCTAAGAGTCTATAATATTGTGCAAAGAATTAAGACCCTAAAAGCCACTGATCCCACGATTCGAGATTTCACGGGTCCTGTGACATTTAAAGGTGTACAAGCTGCTGAGACTGAGATGCTCAGGCCTCGTGCCCCTTAGGCCCGCTGCCCCCTAGCGGTGGACGTGTGTTTGCAAGAGGGAGGGGAACGGGGTTTCCGCGGAGCTGGTTCCCTGACCTTTCGCTGCGCCCGTTGCTAGGCACAATGACAACAAGAGCTTCCTGGTGTGGGTGAACGAGGAGGACCACCTCCGAGTCATCTCCATGGAGAAGGGGGGCAACATGAAGGAGGTTTTCCGCCGCTTCTGCGTGGGGCTGCAGAAGGTGGGTGCCTGTCCTCGCGTGACTCCACGTGACCGCCCCCAGCCGCTTTCCGGGCCCTCGCCCCTCGTAACCCGGCTCCTCCCCGCGCCGAAGCCACGCCCCTCAGCGGTGCTCCGCCCTCGCTTTCCAAAGCCCCGCCCTTTGGGAAACCGGCCCCACCCCTGTCCTCAAGCCCCGCGGACAAGAACCCGCCTTCAAGGCGTCCTCAGGCCCCGTCTCCTAAGAATTGAGCCATCACTTGTGCGGTCGGGCCCCTGCCCCCGAGAATCTCGTGCCTCCGCCCTCTCGGAGTCCTACCGCCACCGACATTCTCACCCCCGTCCCTCGGATCCCTGTCCGGGTGGTGGGTGTATTTGGGGGCGCCCGCAGCGCTGATCCCGGGTCCTCTCCCCCTACCTCAGATTGAGGAGATATTCAAGAAAGCCGGCCACCCGTTCATGTGGAACGAGCACCTGGGCTACGTGCTCACCTGCCCATCTAACCTGGGCACGGGGCTGCGTGGAGGCGTGCATGTCAAGTTGGCGCACCTGAGCAAGCACCCCAAGTTCGAGGAGATCCTCACTCGCCTGCGCCTGCAGAAGCGAGGCACAGGTGCGGCCCATGTTCCCTCACGCGGCTTCCAGGGCTGGCCCTTAGCGGCGGCTGAAGGGGAGCAGGGGCATCCCCACGGGTTCTGGGGGTCGGCAAGGGCTGGTCCTCTGTGAGTTTCAGTTCTTCCTCTGAAAATAGGCATCAGCACGCCTTATCTCAGAGGAGTCCATATACCATCATGGTTGTATGATTAATATACACTGTGTATGTCGCTGGCCGCCTAGGGGGCCTCACTTTCCCGTCTGTAAACGGGAGGATGGTCAGGATTCGACCCCAGGCAGCCCGGCTCCTGAGCTCAACTCCGTTACCCAAGATGTTGGATGGTTGAGGGGTGAGGTACCTAGAGCTAGCCCGAGAATAGGCAGACGCTCAGGAAAGTGCATGCATTTAACACAGTAGGCATTCACCCAGTACGTCCGCCTGCGCTGTTGGCGCGGCGGCCCGCGTTCCAGGCCCCGCTCCAGCATTTCTGCTGGCTCCTTAGCCCCTGCTTCCTACTTCCGCAGGTGGTGTGGACACGGCTGCCGTGGGCTCAGTGTTCGACGTGTCCAACGCCGACCGGCTGGGCTCGTCGGAGGTAGAACAGGTGCAGCTGGTGGTGGATGGTGTGAAGCTCATGGTGGAGATGGAGAAGAAGCTGGAGAAGGGCCAGTCCATCGACGACATGATCCCCGCTCAGAAGTAGGCGCACAGCCAGCCCGCCGCCGACTGCTGCAGCCCCAGCCCAAGGGAGGACCCAGCCCACCGGAGGCCCGCCCCTTCCTCCTGGAGCCCAGCCTATAAACGTTTGGTCCACCTGGGGCTCTATCCATCCTTCTAGTTCCAGTTCCAACCAGAATTCCAACCAATGGGCTCCATCCTCTGGGTTCTGGCCAATGAAAAACCTCCCTTACGGTCTCCTCTTCTTTTCCCCAAGCTCCGCCCACCACCAGGAGCTCTGGCTAATAGACCTCACCTGGAGCTGTTGCTTTTTCTCCACTCAAAGCAACAAATAAAAGCAATGGTGGCCTTAGCGTTGTGTTTGATAGTTATTAGTACTGAAGGAGGAGGAGGAGGAAAAACTTCGGCAATTGGCTACTATGTGACCTCAAAGTGGCTTGTTGTCTCTAGGCATGTCCTAGGGCTACACGTTTTATTCCACCTGTAAAGTGAAAGCGTTAGTCGCTCAGTCGTGTCTGACTCTTTGCGACCCCATGAACTGTAGCCCGCCAGGCTCCTCTGTCCGTGGAATTCTCCAGGCAAGAATACTGGAGTGGGTAGTCATTCCCTTCTCATCTTTTCCCATCTCTAAAATGAGGCAAGTTCAGGGTACAGCAGCTAATTAAAACATTACAAGGCTCTATGGGGAATCTGAGATCCAGAGAGGTGTGGTCCAGTGTCACAAACTGAGCTTGGGCCCTTCCCAACCTCTGCTCCCAATCACTCATGCTCAGATCTCAAACACAGGATCCATTCTAGGGAGAAACGGAGGTCAAACAACATATCTGAATTTGCGCTCCTCTTTTCAACTTCCCTTGCTTTGCTCAAGAACCTGCCATGGTTTCCCACGTCTCCTAGAATGCTCTATTATGTGTGCTTCTTCAAGGTCAAACAAATGCGTACCACATGCCGAAGGCTCTTCTTTCCAGTTCTTTTCTTATGATTCCTCTATACACTTTTCCGTTCCTTACACTGTGCAATCCCCACCCTAATGTCTGCCCAAGCTGTTTCTTCCTCCAGGCTGGAGCTTGGGTCACAGCATCCCTGTGAAGTCTTTGAGGACAGGCCTTTTGGAGAGCTTGGTTCCAGGAAAGAGCAGAAAGTGGCCTTGGGGTCGGGAATGGGAGAAGTGGGTAATGGAAGGCAAGAAACATCTGAACACGTATTGGATGTCAGCCACGTCAACCACTTCTACTTGACCCAATACGATGAGGCCTCCATTATCAAGGGGGTAGAGGGTGGGCCCCCAAAGAGACAAAGGTTTTAGAAGAAAATGTGAGGCAAAGTTAGGAAGACAGAGCCCGCCAGGGACCTGGAGGAGGCACATTTTCCATCCTTAAGTCACACAGGTAAAGGGCCCTTAGAGATCAAGAAATCTCTCCATTTTCCAGAGGGGAGACTGAGGCCTTGGGATGTCCCCAAGTTTCCAGAAAGATTATGGAAACAGAAGAGACCCCAAAGGTCAGGGCACTCAGGGTCTGGTGGATGTTTGGATGTGCTTTACAATACTGCCCCCAACTGAAGATCCCATCACTAATCTGAGCTCCACCCGCAGTGCCACATACAGCACAGACCATGGTCCGAGCATCAAGTCTGCCATCCAGGCACCTGTCTGCTACCATGTCTGTCCCTCCCATTTTGCCTCCTAAGCCTGAAGTCCACCCCTTCCCTCCCCACTTTCTGTCCCCCTGCCCTTCTGACCTGATTCCCTCCCTCCCTTCACAGCACAAACCTGCCTGCCCCTGACACTCTCTTACTCAATGACCTTGCTGTGGCTCCCCAGTACCCTCAGTACAAAGCCCAGGTAACTCTCCACGACCTTCGAGGCCGACCAGCCCTCCAGCCTCATCTCTCACAGTGACGCCACACACAGTCAAGTCACATGTCGTTTGCTGAAGGACTTGTACTTGCTTCTCTCTGCTTAGAACTCATGCCTGCCCCCAACCCAGGCCCCCCGATTCTGTCTGGTTAGCTGCTCACCATTCTCCCTGTCCCAGGGGAGCTGAGCCTCCTCCTCCAGGAAGTCCTCCCTGGTGAGGGCACTTTCCCCTTCTGCACTCCCCCAACGAGCCTCACCGACTCCAGAATCATCACTGAGGACACAGCTGCCTCCTCCCCTGGACTGTGAGCCCTATGTGAAGGCAGGGCTGGGGTTGTCCTGGCCCCCACTGTGTCCCAGCCCAGGGCTGGGAACCGAGGAAGAACTCAGGAATTGAGGTTTTTGTGACAGGGTTGGTTCCCCTGCCACACACCTCATTTTTCTACCCTCTCAACTACAAGCACCTGTCTTTCAGCAGAGTCCTGCTATGGCCTAACACATGATAGGCTTTTGATTCTGCCTTAGACCCTGAATTTTTCAACACTGACCACTTTTTTTCTCTTGAGCCAGCCACTCTTAATTTTTAGCCCCCTTCAGTTCTCATTTGACTTTCCTGTCCCATGAAGAATACAACAGTTGACCCTACCATGACTTAAAACAGGCAAGTGAG
Organism: Dama dama; assembly: GCF_033118175.1. Taxonomy (NCBI): domain Eukaryota; kingdom Metazoa; phylum Chordata; class Mammalia; order Artiodactyla; family Cervidae; genus Dama; species Dama dama. Next base: position 58,580,347 of record NC_083684.1, on the reverse strand, counting down.
GCAGTTGAACCAAGCTTCTATCCTGGAAGCAACCCTACGTGGCTCCCCAGTGCCCTCGGATGAAAGCCCAGACTGCATGCTTTGGCCCACAAGGCTCTGGTGAAATGCCCTGCGTTCCTGCACTGGACACCTCTCTTCGGCTTGAGTCTACCATGCTTCTACTTCCCTTATTGTGACACCGTGACTTTCCTTTGAGGACCCCCTCTCAGTCCAGCCCTAGGTACAGGCCATTCCAGAGTCACAGTAACTGGTTTGGGGCGATCACATGACTTATCCGGGCCAATGAGAGCCTGTCTTGGGACTTTTGCTTGAAGTTTGCAACGAGGAACTCTGCTATTGCCGCTAACCTAGAAGGATAAAAGCTTGAACTGCTGGTGTCACCGTTAACACCAGGCACCTATTGGATGAAACTACTAGAATGAAGCTTACACTGAAAAAAGCAGAAATGAGCCAGCCTGTGGCCTGAATCCAGCTATATCTGAAGTCATGCAACCCTGGCCTATGAAATGAGCAAACAAATACCTTTTTTCCTTAGGTGTAGATGGATTATTAGTCCTAATACAGCATTTTTCTTGCTAATTTTCCACCCACCCCCAACACAGCAGCCATGCTGAAACTACCTGCAGTTCTCTGAGCTATAGCATGCATTCCCTCTTCCAGGCTTGTGCCCAGGGGATGCCCAATACCTGGTCAACTCCTACTCATCCTTCAGAGCTCAAATGCAGCATCAGTTTCTCTGGAGTGTCTTCCCCAAACCCTCTCACTTTCTCTTCTGGCCCACCCCCCTCCAAAAAGCAATGGTTCTCTAGTGTCTATCAGAACACATATCCCCCATAGACGGGCTCCCTGCATCTCCGTGTCCAGCACTGGGCCTGGCATGGAGTAGGCACCGGTCAATGACTGTTTATTGAATAAATGTACTACTGGAGTTAAGAAGTGGCTTAGAGTCCAGTATAACATGTGGGTGAGTATGTGAGTGGATGAACAGGGGTCCAATATAGGAACTGGGGCCTCGTGGATGAGGCCAAGTCCCTTCCTGCCCTCTTCCACAATCACCCTTGACCCCACACCCCCACTGCTCCCATTCTGCAGATGAGAAAACCGAGGCTCAGAAAGGAGAAACCACTGGCCCAAAGTCACACACCTCCTCTTCATCTCACTTGCAGGTGAGGGCAGGGAAGGAAAACCCCAGGGTCAGCGTGGGGGAGGGGGGACTCTCCTAAGTTTATTGGGCATCGGGCTGCAGGTGAGGGGGCTGACAGGAGGGGGGGGGGGTGTAATAACTTAAAAACCAGAGGTGAGAGCGACAGCTCCTCCAGAGATCTCTGCAGAAGGGAGGGTGTGGGGGTATTTACAAGGATTTGTACAAAGTGCCCCGCGCCAGCCTGGGGCAGGAACGTGGGATTCGAGCAGGAGGGGAGGGGCAGGGGAAGGAATCTGCCTTTCTGACCCCCACTCCCGGCCCCCCCCCCACCCCCAATTCTTCAGTCTTTAGGCTCAGCAAGTCTTCTTGTCCCTGCCCAAGGCCTAATTCTTGAGCTGTCGGGGAATGGAAGTTTCCTCAGTTTTCTTTTCTGCCCCACCCTGCCCCCAAAGTCTCCTCAGGTGCCCCATGGCAGGGTGAGGGGGGACCGGGTGGGCTGGGGGCTCCAGGAGGGTGCCAGCTCCCCCCTGCGAAGCCCCTTTGCTCTTCTCTCCTGCTCAGCGGGCCCCGGAGAACACAGAGGGGACAACCTCTGCCCCCAAATCCATTTCAGGGAAACTGAGGTGATGACAAAGGGAGAATCCCCTCCTTGACCCCCTTTCTCTGTCGAAGTGAGGGGGGCGAGGAAGAGGAGGGGACTCGGGGCCGTGGCGGCTTAGAGCTCGAGGTCGTTGGAGATGCGGGTGACGAGGGTGCGGAAGGCCAGGGCAGTGCCCGCCACGCGGCGGAAGAGAACTCCCCGCAGGCCCGGCCGGGGCAGCTGGCAGACCTCCACTTCGAAGTGGGACAGGGGCTCGGGCCCGCCCGCACCCCCGTGCAGGCAGGCCAGCAGGAACGGCTGTGGCTGGCGGCAGCGGCAGCGGGCGGCCGCGGTGGCCTGGCGCAGAGCTGCCATCAGGGCCTCGGGCGGGCGCGAGCTGGTCAGTTTCACACTCCAGGGGAATCGGAGCAACCGGGGGGCGGTTTCCGTTTGATCCCAAGGTAGATGGCAACTGAGGTGGGAAGATACGATGGGTTAGAGATGGGAGAGAAGAGGAAGGTAACCCACAGTTCCCACTTTGGGACAGGCTCTCCTAGACGTCTTCTCAAAACCTCTTTTACTCCAGGGACAGTCTTTCCACTGTACAAATAGCTGTCCACTTGGAGATTGTATTTCCCAGCCTCCCCTGCAGCCAGCTGTGGCCTTGTCTCCAAATGCCTGGATGTGCGTGGACGTGACCGGGTAACTCTGTACCACCTCTTTCAAAGGAAACTGTATGCCCTGGACTCTCTTGCCCCACCTCCTGTGAGGCTGCAACACGAGCTAGCATGGACTGTGAAGACGACAGGGCTCTAGGGAAGAGGATGTAGGAGCCTGGGTACCCGAAGGATCTCACATAACAGAGTGGCCCTGCCAGCCTGGCCTGGACACATGGCTTGTGTGAGAGAGAAACTTATTCCTGTTTGTATTTTGGGGTATCTTCCCTATAGCAGCTCAACTTGTTTCCTAATACATCCCCCTTCTGGTAATAATCATTTTTACGTTGGAGAACCAATTCTCCTCATTCTAGACTAGGGATTTCTCACACCTAGGAGCAGTACTGTCTTCCAAAGGATATTAGTAAATTTCTGAGGACTTTTTGATTGTCAAAATGTCTTGGGAAGGGAGTGCTGCCTACATTTATCAGGGTGGGGGGATGGTTCAGGAATGATACACATTCTGCAGTGTGTGAGAGGGCCCTGCCTGACAAAGAAATGTCTCTCCTAAAATACCAAGAGTGTTCTCCTTAAAAAGCATTGCAGATCTAGTCTTTCTGGTTTAGGTTGGGCAGACTCAGCTCTCAGCTCCAAGGGTGAACACGTGACTCACTTCCAGGCAAAGAGAGCAGGCCACACCTCTCCCCCCACTCTGATTGGTTCAAAGATGAGCATGTGACCAAGTCTGACCAATCAGAGTACTCCATCCTTCTGGTCACAGGCATTGGTTTAGGGATGGACATGTGACCCAATTCCAGCCAGTAAGATTCGGTCCTGGGACTGTTGGCCCTGCTGGGGCGGCTCCCTATTTCCACTGAGGTTTCTATACTGGCCCAGGGTTGTTGGCAACCGTTGTGCCTCACTGGATGAGAGGGGAAAGGTGGTGTGGTGTCAACAGGGCGAGGAGTGGGTTATAGATGGGAGAAGCTGAAGTTAAAGATGGTCAAGGGATGATGCTCAAGGATGGAGGTGGACATGAGAGGAAATCAATGTGGGGGTGCATAAGAGGAGGTGGCAGAGAAGAGGGGGTCGCAGGAGCATTCCAGGAAACTGGCCTTGGAGGATGAGGCTCGGGCCCCAACCAGGGGCCTGGTGGGGGTGGTGAGAAGTACTTACACAAGAGGGGTATGAGGCAAAAGGGGAGGCACACTCACCTTGTGACCTCAGGTCCCCCGATTCTCTCAGGTTCGTCTGTGACCCTACAGGAAGGGTGGGGGATGAGTGTCTAATACGGACATAAGCGGGCCCCCCTCCCTCAATCCACTGCCTCCAGGACGCAGGGCAGCCCTTGCTTCAGCCCTGGTTCCTCCCTGAGGGCTGGAGCTGGGCTGGGGGTCAGGATTTGATCTCCCTCTCCATACCCAGAAGGGGAGCCCATTCAGAAATGGTTAGTGCAGGTTGGAGGAAAGATACTGAAGAATTTGGAAGACAAAAGAGAGGCGGGGTGGGTAGAGACACACCTACATATAGGAGACAGACAGACACACAAACCCCTCCTTCAGCCTGTGCTCAAATGACACCTCCTTAGTGAGGCCTGCTCCATTTAAACTGTACCTTCCTTCCCCATACCCTGACACACACATCACCACCACCACCACCCCATCCCAGTTCCTTGCTCTACTTTTCTCCTTAGTACTTGCCACTACCTGATAGTCTATATATTTTATTTATTGTTTACTGTCTGGGTCTCCTAGTAGAATGCCCTGGGCAGGGATTTTACCCCTCTCGTTCACTTTACTCTGGGCTGACGATGGTGCCAAGCACACAGGAGACACTCAAAGAATAAAAATGATAGAAAACACTTATCAAGTATTTTCTGGGGCAACATTCAAAGCTCAGTCCATGTATCACCTCACTTAGTCTGCACAACAATCCTATGAGGAAGATACTGTTATTACTATCCCCATTTTAGGGAAAAGGAGAGTGAGGCCCAGAGAGGTTGAGCCATTTGCTTAAGGTCACTCAGCAGTGCTCAGGGTCTGAACCCCGAGTCTGGCTCCAGAGGCCAGACTGTTGTTTATTATCTGAGTGAATGAATGACCAGAGCCCACATACAGACCCCTACCCAACTCACAGTGCCCCCTCCCGCCAGGCCCGCGCACGGGTCAGACATGCAGACGGGGAGGCAGGACGAGTGACAGCAGAGGTGGAGGGGACTTACTGATTTTGGATCCCTGGGGCAGAGAGGCGCCCGAAACGCAGCGGTTAGAGTTCTGCCGTTTAGAGGGATCGAGGGTAACCCTGTAGTGTGAGGAGGGAGGTGAAGGGTGATGGAGGAAGAGGAGGAGGAGGAGACGGAGATGTCGGGGTACAGGAGGCAGAGTAGAGCAGAAGACAGGTTAGGTCCCATCAGCCCCCCATCCTTCTCCCTGTCCCCCAAGTCCCATGGGGCTCACCTTCGGGTCAGTTTGGAGGTCAGCTTGGTGAAGAGGTTGGTGGTGGGGCGGGGCCGCCCAGTGGGCAGGGGCGTGGCTTCGTGGGCCAGTGTGGGGGAGGCGGGGGGCCCATTCTGCACGCCCCCACCTCCCCCGCCCCCTGCCCGCCTGTCTCGGACCTGGCCACCGTGGAAGGTGCTGCGGATGGTGGAGCCGCGTGCCAGGCGGCTCCGCTCCCCTGATGGGGGAGCCAGGCTGTGACTGGAGGGGGAGGCGGGGGGCACCCGTGGGGTACCCGAGCTGTGGGCAGAGAGGTACAAGTTAGGGTGGAGCCTTGAGGCAGGCCAGAGTCCTCAGTCCCTCTGATTCTTCACTGGTCTGTCCTGAGATCAGAAACCTCTACCAGTCTGGAACTCAGAGACAAGGCTGCCATGTAGAGTGGTGCAGGCTGTGCATGTACAAACTTAGCATTATTTTACTGACCCTTCTCACCTCCTAAATCATTCTTCCTTCAGACCATCCTTTCTTCAAGCTTTGTCCCCTCCAAACCACCCCCTATCCCAACTCTCCTCTCTCCAAACTTGGCAGTTGAATACATTCAGATATACTTTTAAATGAATCCCCTGATACTTCGCCATCCAAACCTCAGGAACCACATCAATTGTGCAAACACTTTGCTATCTGAACTTTCATTATTCAAACGTGGGAGAGGAATAGATGTGAACATCAAGGAAACTTACATTCATCATGAAAATTTTCAACAGGTAAAAATAAAGAGGAAGGAACCCTTCCTCTAATTCTCAAGATTCTGTGTAGGCAGGGGTGGCTCCATTATCCCAGGACCTTCCCCAGGCCCTCTGACCCTCCCAGTCCTCACAGCAGAAGTGAGACCTCCAATTAATATCCTTCTAGGGACCCCAGGACCAGCCAGATCTCAAAGAGGGAGCCCTGACTGGCAGATACCATTACCTCTCACCCAGAATCCATACACTTTGTTTTACTCTTAGTAACCAAACCCCTGAGAGTATAAACATTGCACATGGCCAACCAGCCAAAGACTACATGTCCCAGCTTCCTTTGCAGCTAGGGATGGTCATATGACCATGTTCTGGCTAATAGGATGTAAGCAGAAGTGCTCTGGCCCATTTCTAGGTCATGCCTTTGAACAGAAAAGCAGTTTGCACTCCACTGTCTCTCCACCCATTTTGCTGGTTGGGAAATGGTGGCCACGGGTGCAGCGGCCTCAGATCCAGAGCTGCAGTCTCATGTTAAGATTGGTCCTGAATCCTTGGAGGGCCCTGCCTCCTACTTCTGGATAGTTGCATCACAGAGGACTCAACCTCTACCTCATCTACTGTGCCTTAGGGTCTCTTCACTCCTGCATCTATAACCTAACTACATGCTATCTCTTGGCCAGGACGTGGGGGCCATTTATTATAGTGATTAAAAGTACAGACTCTGGAGTCAGTCTGGAATCTTTGCTCCCTGACTTACCAGCTGTGTGGCTTTGAACAAGTTACTTAACCTATCTCTGCCTCATTTCCTCAGCTGTAAAACGCAGGTACAGGATTGATCTCACAGAATTGTTAGGGGCATTCAACCAGCTGATGTACACAGGCCCGGCCTACGGTTACTGCTTGATAAATGTTGGCTATTATTATTTTTATTTAGTAACCCCCAAATAAGTTCTGACTCATCGAATGCCTACTGTGTCTCAGACCCTGTGTGAGGCACAGGACACACCTGATCTCCACCGGATCCCTCTAAAGAGATTGGAGGCAGAGAACATCGGCTCCATTTCACACAGGAGGAAATGGAGGCTCAGACACCTGCCGATGGTCATCTTGCTCGTGGAGTGCAGAGGCAAGATTCGGAACTCAGAGCTGAATCACCACTTCCAAACACTCTATTACCCTGCCCCCACCAAAGAGTGACATCTGCATCCCTTTATTGGGTGTTTCCCAGAGTGCACCTGGGTGTCACGCCCTCTAGCCCTGATGGGTGGGAGTGTCATGATCCTGAAGCCCGCCCCACTCTGGGACTTGAACTGTGATGTGAACCAATTCATTCTCCTTGTATGCTCCAGCCAGCCTGCACTGGTTTCCCTTACTTGCCAGCTGAAGGCGCCTGAACCAACTCAGGCAAGTAAGTTTGAAATCCCGCCAACTAGAGGATGTTGAAGCTGTGACATTCTAGGGCTTCTCTCCAACTCTAAAAATGGATCATTCAAAAAAAAAATGAATTCAGGTTCCCCAGGCTCGTGGGCAGAGAGTGGGGCAGACTGCTTTGCTGCTGCTGCTGACTAATTAATTAAGGGGGGAGGATTTTTCAGGGGGGTCTGGGACAGGGAGGACATGGGTATATTCTGCCAAAGGAACGGCAGACATGCAGACTCCCCCATCCCCACACCACCCCTCCCCATATGTCTAACATCTTAGATAAGGAGGCCCTGCTCACCTATACCCCATCTCTCCTTCCCCGTTGCTGCCCTCCCTTCATACCTGTTTTCTTTGCCATTTGGCAACAAGGATGGGCGTTCAGCCCCCGGGCGTTCTGTGCAAACATAGGTGTTTCTGCGGGTCATCATGCTGGGAGGGAGGTTGTTCTGTAGGAGACAAAGCCAGGAGGAGAGTGAGGGGGCAAAGGGACACTCCTTAATCCCTTTTACCCTCTCTGGCCTCCCTCATTAGGAACGAGGCAGGGGCCTGTGTGTGAACCAAAAGTGAGTAGGTGATGGTTTATTTTGGCTAAAGACATGAAAGGTCAATGGGTCATGCCAGCAATGCAGGCTGAGAGTCGTGGGGGGCCTTGGAGCTGGGGGGAGAGAAGGTCACGGAAAGTTTCCAGGGGGCAGCCTTGCCCACCTCTCCTCTCCCAGGCCTCCCCCACCTCTAGCCATATCAAACTTTTAAAAACATACTTATTCGGGCACGTGGCATCTCAGTTCCTGGACCAGGGACTGAACCCAGGCCCCCTGCATGGGAAGGCGGAGTGATGACTGCTGGACTGCCAGGGGAGTCGCATCTCTCCTCCTAAAGGCCTTTGCACAGGCTGTCTCTTCTGCTTGGGTCTTCCTCCTACCTTTCCCTCTGACTCACTCCTAGGGATCTCTCAGGTGTCAGGTCATAACATATCCCTGCTCTGGGCCCTGGCTGAGTCAGCTACCTTCTTTGTGCTCCCATCTACAGCCTTCTATTGTATTGGCCACATTACTTTGTACTGACTGCATCTGTTCATACATACATCTCCACCCTGCACTGCACTGAATTGAGGACAGGAATAGTGTATCAGGATTTTGTTGCCTCATAAAATGTGCTGGGAAGTGATCCTTTTTTCCCTCTGGAAGTCTGCCTAAGATAGGTATTATTTCTTCTTTCGATGTTTGGAAGACTTCCACCAGTTTAGAGCCATCTGGGTCTGGCATTTTCTTTATGGGGAAGTGTTGAGACTGTTCAGGTTTTCTATTTCTTCTCGGGTCAGTTTTGGTGTGTTTCTAAAAGACATTTGTCCATTTTGTCTAAAGTGTCAAATTTATTGGCATAAAGTAGTTCCTAGTACCATCTTTCTTTTTATGTCACAATGATGCTCTCCTTTTCACTTCTGATACTGGTAATTTGTGCTTGCTATCTTCTTTCTTCTTTTTTTTTTTTAAAAACTGAAGTATAGTTGATTTATAATGCTGTGTGTTTTTTTCTTAACTAGTCTTGCCAAGGGTCCACTGACTTTATTAATGTTTTTAAAGAAACAGCTTTTGGCTTGTTGATTTTCTCTAGTGTGCATCTGTTTTCTCCTGTATTGATTTCTTCTCTTTATTATTTCTTTCCTTCCATCTTTTGGGGGAGGGGGTAATTTGCCGTCCTTTTTTAGTGTCTTGAAAGTGTGGATGTATTTCAACAATAACAACAGCTTTCATTCATTGAGTGCTTACTGAGCCAGGCACTGTGTGAAGATAGCACAAGATCCTCCCGACAACCAAAGCTCTTTGATGAGCTCATTTTTCAGGGTGGCACTGAGAAGCTCAGAGAGGGGAAGTCACTTGCTCGAGGTGACACAGCTCATCAATGTAATGCACACGCTGGTCTATGTGGCTTCCGCATCCTGACCACCTTCCTGTGACTAGCCTCCACCTCTGTCTCCTGACGTTGAGGATATTTTGGTTCTCTCAGCTTGTGTTATAGCATTCTAGGGAGCTGCAGAAGAAAGCCAAATGCTACATTCCCCAGAAACTCTTCGGCAGCCCAGGTTCTGGGTATGAATGGGATCTGGCAACCTCTGCTCTTGTGGAGATCTGGGAGGTGGAAATGGGGTGGCAGCCACCTTCCTGCCCCCTCTGACTTCTGCTCACACAGGCAAGACAATGGGATGAGGGTCTCTGCTTCAGCAGGGCACCAGTGCTGGTTCTCCAGACCTCTGGGCAGCAAGAGGCTCTTCTGGTGGAGGATGACGTTTCTGAGTCTTGCATCGTAGCCCTGACTGTATATTCTTGAGCTCAGCAGAGCTCAAGGGGGCCTCAAAGGCACGAGCTCCCTTGGTGGGTCAGCTCTGCCGTGGTAAGGTGTCTCCTGTAGGTCTTGTCCTGGGCCTGCTCCTCCAGCCCTTCCTATGATGGTGTAAGCACCACAGCTAATTCTCCATATTAAATCCTTCAAGTTGAAAGCACAGAGAAGTTCTTTTGGACACTGAATCCTAACTTATACACCAGAATCGAGCACAAGCTCAGACAGAGAGCGCCCTCAATACACGTGTGTCGAGTGAATGACCAAAAGGAGGTAACAGAACCCTGTGCGGTGGTCTGGGGACCAGGAGGGGTGGGAAATGACGGAGTGCGAGAAATGTGACCCAGCTGACACTGACAGGCTGGGCCACAGGCGGGGGGCGGCCCGGCTGCCATCCCCCCAGCACCCCCCAACTCACAGGGGTGCTCGTGCTGTCCTTCCGCCGCTCTGGGATCTCTGCCTTGTTGGGGTTGTGGGCGCTGCTGACCATGGGGCTGGAGGGGGGCAGCCCGCGGCTCCCACTCCCCGCAGCACTGCAGCTTGCCTTCCGGCCTGGCAGGCGCTCCTCCTTCAGTTCCGCCTCCCCCGTGCTGGTTGGGCTGCGCTTGGGGTGCAGGGGTGCAGGGGATGGGCCACCTGGTAGAGGGAGGGGACAGTGTTGTGCTGGCGTCAGCAGAAAAAGCAAAAATCTACACTGGGTGATCCTTAGAACCTCAGGATTCCTCGTACGGGCCGTTCTGACAACGTCTAAGTGACATGTAGTCACGGACTCAGAGGCACCACATAAATGACACAACACATGTGCAGGTTATTCACTAAATCCTACTTCTTTTTTCTTTTTTTCAGGCCAAAAGATTGGGAACAGCCTGAACACCCTTTAATATTGGAATAATTATATAAGTCAAGATATTGCCACCCAATGGAATACTATGCAACTATAAAAAATGTTCACATACAGAAAGATCTTCAAGATAGACTGTGAGGTAGAAAGGGCAAGGCTAGGTATGAGGTCTATAGTGGGCTATCATGTGTTAAAAAGAGGAGAAAGTATATACCTATCTATATCTATTTATCTGTACTTGTTTATAATGAATGGTGCCCAAAGACTATCACTTCCATTAAAAGAGGAGAATATCTTTATGGTATATTAACATATTAACATTGTATTTATACATCTTTATGCATTTTCATATCTTTCTCCTTCTTTTCATGTCTGTCTCTTTATATATTTATATATGAATAAAACTTCTCCAAAAGAGTTCATATAAAACTGGTAACAGTGGCTGTTTCCAAACGGGGCTAGGGGCTGGGAGAAGAATGTAGGACAAAGATGTTTTTACTGTCTATACTTTCTGCACTATCGAGTTTTGAAGGATGTGACTATTAATTTCAAAAACAAAACAAACTTAGTCCCTTTAAACATCTTGGAAATTTATGGTTTTAGAACCCAGGGGTTAAGGGTGCTCTAGAACTTCAGAGAGTCAGAACTTCTGTGTGTTAAAATTCAGAAAACTTAATGCTCAAAAGTCCCAGAACCATAACAAGCTCTACAGTGACAGACACAGGACACCCATCAACCATCCTTCATCCCCCAGACCCTGGAACCCAGAAGGTCTCCATGTGGATTATTTTTAAAGGTTATCATGTTCTAATCACAGGTTGTTGGAATCACAAGCTTCTCAGGGTCTTTCTGGGCCAATCTCACTATTGTATAGGTGGGGAAAAGGAGACCCAGCGAAGAGGAATGGCTTGACCATCCAGGATACTTCCTGCTCAAAACTAAGCTTACCTGACTTCCCTCTTCCTGTACTAGTGCCTGTCCCAGAGTAAGGAACAGGGATGAGAAGTAAGGAAGAGAGTAAGAGAAGTAGGGATGCAAAAATAATGGAAAGCTGGAAATCGCCTTGGCAGTTATTTAACTATTAAACATAGAGTTACCATACGACCCAGCGATTCCACCCTTAGGTACACACCCAAGAGAAACGAAAACAAAGACCCACACAGAAAATTACTCACAACAGCCAAAGGTGAAAACCCAAATGACCCTCCACTGATGATGCATAAACAAAATATCGTATATCCATGTGATGGAATATTGTTTGGCAATAAAAAAGTGGAGTACTAATACATGCTATGATATGGATGAATCTTGAAAACATGCTAAGTGAAAGAAGGCAGCCACAAAAGGCCACAGATTGTATGATTCTAATTGTAAGAAAGGTCCAGAATAGGGAAATCTATAGAGACAGCAGATTAGTAGTTGTCAGGGGTGGGGGGCTGGGGTGGATCGGAGATTTGAAGTCGATGGCTAAGGGCTGGAGAGTCTCCTTCCAGGGTACTGACCATGTTCTAAAGTTGGCTGTGGCGAAGGATACACAAATCTGTGAACACACTAATGCCACTTAATTGTATATTTTAAATGGGTGAACTGCACAGTATGTTAATTATTTCTCAATAAAGCTGTTAAAAAATATAGTGAAGATGATTAAGATGAGAGTGTAGGTAGAGACCTCTTGCAAGTTCCCATGTCTCATTTATGGTGGCAGTGGTCGTGGGACTATTTTCTGCAGGAGATGAGATATCTATTAGTTGAAGAATGTAGGATGCAAGCAGGTGTCTCCCCAGCCCCTTCCCACTAGTAAGTGTGGAAGAGAGGCAAGAGGGCAGGCTTTCAGCAGCCTTTTTGTACAATGTGTCCTCCTGTGTCCCAGTCAAGTGGATTAATCCCGACTGGACCCTGGTATCAAGTGGATCAAAGAGATTTCAGCTACTATTGAGCTGGCCTCTAAAACTGAGTTGTAAGAAGTTAAGAGACTGGGGAAAAGGTAAGGCAGGATATGAAGAAAAGAAAGGAAGAACCAGATGAACAAAGAAGCAAGACACAGAGTGTCTGTTCTAGGGTTGGCTGCTTTTCCAGTGTCTAATCCCTTCCTGAGCCTGGCTGCCTCCACATTCCATGCAATGTCCCTGAAACCTTTATAAGACGTTTCTCCCTTGGTTGCAGTTGGCTCGAGCTGGTTTCTGCTGCTTGCCAGCCAGAGCACCCTGACATCATGCAGGTCGGGGCCTTGGGGCCAGGCAGGGATGTGCACGTGCTGGGGCGATACTCACAGAAGTCGCTGTGCCTGCGCTGGCGGTGGTAGGTGGAGGAGGAGCCCCGCTGCCCTTTGCTGTGGCTCGTGCCTTTGCTGGAGCTTGTTCCATTGGTGGTGTCGCTGGGCGCCCGCACCCGTGCCAGGGCCAGCCCCGGGGCACCCCGGTCCCCACCCTCCTGCAGGAAGATGACAGATGAGGAACCTCAGCCCCTTCCCCTCTGTCCCAGAGGTCTCCCTCCACCCCAGGTATCGCGCATCCCGAATGTCCCTGACGCCTTCTGACCTCAGTCTTCCTGCCCAGCAGGAGGTAGGTGGCGGTCACTTCGTTGTACTTCTGGCTGGTCAAGGCCTCTTTGATTTCTTCCCGCGTGTAGCCCATACCCACCATCACCTCTGGGAGAGGGGGATGGAGAGGAGGTTCAGTCTCCCCAGACCCTTCCCTTTCACTCTTTTCTGCGTCACACAGTAATGCCTGCACTTTGGTCTGTCCAGTAATCATTTCCCCTCTGCCAGCAGCACCCTGGTTTTCCTTGGAAGACTATTTCTTCCCTGCTCAGATCCCCCAGCTGACTCCTGCCTGCTCCAAACCCCAGGTCTGGCCAATCAGAGTGTTCCATCCCCAAGGCCACACTGATTGGCTCAGGGTGGGCATGTGACCCACTTCTGGCCAATAAAAGAGCGGTCCATCCCCAAGGTCAAACTGACTGCTTCAGGGCTAGCCAATGGGTCCCACCCTACAGCTTCCATTGGAACATTAGGAACGTGGCTTCTCCTCCTGCTGAGGTGTCCAGGCCACTGGGATATGCTGTTGTCAGTTTGCTCCTGCAGGGAGAGCTGCCTGGGAAAAAAGTCACCACTGAGAAGATTCCTAACAACTGTCTCTGAGCACCAGGATCCAGCTGTGCCTGAAGGCGGACATATCATGGCCTTTTTTCAGTTATGTGAATGAAATAACATCACTATTAGGTTAAACCACATGAAACTGCTCATACTGATATTTTCTGAGCTATGAAAATGGTGATTTCATATGGATCAATCAATTATTATTTTCTGGTTGAAGCCAGAATGGCTTGGGTTTTCTGTTACTTGCAACTGTGAAGTCCTGATTAACACAGCCAGATCTGATGGTGGCTTCAATTTCATCAGCTGCAGAGTGAAGGTTTACTATATGGCTCCTAAGGGGCTCTTCCAGGGCTAATGCTTTAGGGCCAAGTGTTCGAGGGCTCTGGGCTGAAGGGATTGGGACTGAAGGGGTGGTGAGTGAGGCAAGTGCCAAGGTGGGAGTTTTTCTCAAGCATGCAGATTACTGATGGCTTTGTCCAAACTCTCCTGGAAGTCACCTGTGAGTTCTTGTGTGTTAACAGTCAAACTAACACAACAGCACTTATTACATGCCTACTATGACACAAAGCACTTGTTACATGCCTAATGTAAGTGCTTTATATAAATTCATTCATTTAACATTCATAACAAACTTACAGGACAGGTTCTGTGATGATCTCATTTTATAGACAAGGAAACAGAAGCACAGAGAAGGGAAGCCACTGGCCCAGGGTCACACAGCTAGAAAGTAGCAGGGCAGGGACCAGAGCCCAGGCTTCTCTGCTCTCCCCAGGTGCCTTGCAAAGTTCGCTGACGGACTAACCAAAGGGGTAGGTGCTGGGAAGTTCCTGCTCTGGGCTCCGCAGCCCCCGGCCCTGCTTCCCCTGCCCCTCACCGATTCGCTTGGTGTCCCCGAAGTCCTCCTCGGGTTCTGTGTATGGCTTCAGCTCCTCACCCTCATAGCCGATGTTGATCCACTTGTCTTTCATGATTTGCTGCAGGATTCAGGAGCAGGACACGGAAGGGGAAGGAGAGAGATGTCAGAAGACACTGGGATATAAACATAGCTCCCAAATGGGGCTCCTGCCCTGCCTTGCCCCCCACCTCCAAGGCCCAACACCCCAGAATCGAGGCCATCCTGAGAGCTAGCACCTCTTCTCCCAACCCCCAGTCCCCATCTGGAGCCTGCCGAAGCCACCCTTCCTCCTCCGCATCATCTGGGCCCCCAGCACCCTGTAATCATCCTAGGAGCTCATTAGCTAATTACTGGCATGTCGGGGAGTGGGCGAGGCTGTTGGGGGGGGCGGTGGCATCAGGATGAGTCTAGGAGCCTTTTCCTGGGCTGCCCGTCTCCCATCACCTTCCCGTGGCGGATTGGACAGGGGAGAAGAACCACGTCAGGCAACAGGGCTTCAGTGGGAGGGGTGTGGGGCCGGGGGCTGAGCTCACCTCCAGAGTACAGCGTTTAGCTGGGTTCAGCACCAAAAATCTCCGCAGGATGCTCTCACAGTCTGTTGACATGTAGAAAGGGACCCGGTACTTCCCTCTGAGGACTCGCTCCCGCAGCTCCTGGGGGGATGGGGTTACTGGGGGAGGGGTCCACCCCACCTCCCCAACCATCACACACACACACACACACACACACACACACACACACACTTTCTCTTCCTCTTTCTCAATCGGCCGACAGAAGTGACAAGGCCTCTAAGTCCTAGCCCTGAGGTGGTGGGAAAAACCCCACCACTTTCTCTCGATCTCAGTTCCCATCTTTAAAATGGGAACACTGTTACAGATGCAGCAGTTTTCAAATAGGTGTTTTTTTTTTTTTAAAAGAAAAGCAATATAACTTTTCACTCTGAGGAAATCTTACAGAGTGGGTAGGTTCTATGAGCCAGGTAAGAGGGGAGGTGGGCCAGTAGTTGGCCTCTGGGGCCTCAGTTTTCACATCTGTAAACAGGGACCACAGCGCTCACTTTCCAGGCCAGGGTAGGAGTGAGTTTAGAGAAGTGAATGCCTAGCACGAGTCAGGCCCAGAGCAAGTGCTTTTTAAATACTAGGTTTAGGGAACTTCTCCAGGTAAGAAGCTGCTTTCCAATGCAGGAGACGCAGGTTTAATCCCTGGTCTGGGAAACTAAGATCCCATATGCCACGGGGCAACTAAGCCCACTTGTTTTCGCGACTAGAAAGCCTGCGTGCTGCCACAGCTGAGCCCGTGCTGTGTGTAGTCTGCTCTGCAGTAAGAGAAGCCCGTGTGCCACAACCAAGACCTGGCACAGTCAGAAATAAAAACAAAAGGAGAGACTAGGTCTACAAAAGGGGACGAGAGAGGGGCATCCTGCCCGCCCCCCGCACCTGTCTTTCCAAAAAGCTATGAGGCCCTGGCAGTCTCCAAGAAGGAACTCTGATTTACATGCTGACTTTTTTTTTTAGGGCTTTTTAGGAGGGCCCTGCCAAGGCGACAAAAGAAAAAAACAAATTCCATGCTCCATGGCATGGCAGACCGCGGGGAGCACCTACCATCCTGAACAAAGAACTGGGAGAGAGAGAAAATGGAGTGGGAGGGGAAGGGAGGAAGGGGTGTCTCTGGGTGGAGCTCTGTGCCAGGGCCTGGGCTGGGAGTTCCCTCGGGGTGCCTTCTCCAAACAGGGCGGGATGAGGCCTGGGCCTGGGGAGCCTCCTACACTGCACATTATCACAGCCCGGAAGGTCGTGAATATTTCATAGTGATAAGTATCACTTTCAGAGCCCTCATCATGAGCCAGCTGCGTTCTAAGCGCTTCACACGTATGACATCTATGCTCACAAGGATGCTATGGAGCAGGGTCATGACACCCATTTTCCAGATGAGGAGGCTGAGGCCCAGAGAGGTTAAGTCACTTGCTCTGGGTTTGTGCAGCCAGAAAGTGGCAGGGCCAGGGTTCAAAGCCAGGCCGTCGGGCCCTGGAGCCTGTGCTGTGTAACCACCGCTCCACACTGCCTCTGTCGTGTGATGCTGCGAAGTAATCAAAGGGGCACTGACCCCTCCACCGGGGCAGCTCCCAGGGGTGACACTCTGGCCTGATGCCAAGTCCTGGTGAAGGGCCTCACACACCCAGTCTGGCTGTAAGTGTCCCCACAAGGAGAGGTTCAGAAAGAGATTTGTACAAGGTCACTTAGCAAGGAAATGACAGAGCAGACATGGCTCCCAGCCACATGTTTCCTTCATCCAGCAAGGCCTGGGGAGCCTGGTGGGGAAACCAGGACAGCAGGAAGTGACTAGAGCCTGGGGCAGGTGAGATGCTGGCCTGGCCCTTTGGGAAGATCTCCTGATTTCACACTTGGGGCTCAGAAAGATTGTTATCTGATCTCATCAAGTCCTCACTCCGCTGCTATGAGGCTGGTACTTTAGGGTCCTCACTGAACAGAGGGGGAGACTGAGGCTCGAAGGGGTTGGCTGATTGGCTGACGCCATGGCGACAAGGGGCCCCTCCGACTCATCACTCAGGGCTCTGCTGGCCTGTTCTTGGCAATGACTTCCCCGATCCCCTGACTGCTCCTCACGGCCACTTTGAGCAGGCCTGAGCATTCCTGCCCGAGTTTTGGAATTCCCACCCGAAATGCACCACCTGGATCCAATCAGGAGGAAACAGGGCAACCCAGACCGAGGGAGGCTCTTTCTGCAAGATGACTGGCCTGAACTCATCACTGCCGGCCGCGGAAGACAAAGAACCGCTGAGGAGCTGTTCCAGATGAAAGGAGACTAAAGAGACAGGACAACCGAATGAAGTGAGGGCACCCGAGGGGACACTGGGGCAGGAGAAAAAAGTAGCTGCCGAGGATATTCTCGGGGTGACTGATGAAACCTGAGCACGGGCTGTGGGTTAGAGCTGGGGACTGCATCAGCGCTGGATTTCCTGAGCGTGATCGTGGACGGAAAATGCCCCATCTCAGGAGATCCCGGCTGTACGCAACCTTCAGAGGGGGAAGGGACGTGGTGTCTACAACGGACTCCCCTGTGTTCCATCGGGAACTGCGATGGCAGGGACAGCAGGAGCGTATGCAGACACATAACATGCAGCACACGTGGCCACGGGCTGGCGATCAGCGCATCTCCCGAAAAGGACCACTGTCCTCTGTTCTCGTCTGACAACTTCTCTGCTGATCAGCATGTTTCAGAATAAAAAATTCAAAGGGAGGAAAAAAAAAAGAAACAACCCAACACTACAACTCACCCCACACTTCCCACCCCCTTCCATAGAACTGGCCAGCATCTAATGTGCTATATATTTTGCTTATTATTTTATTTTCTGCCTGGCTCTGTTGCAAGAATGTCAGCATGAGAAGGATTTTTTTTTTTAAGTGCACCATTCAATGGTTTTTCAGTACATTCACCGAGCTGTTGCAGTCATCACTCAAATCCGTTTTAGAACATTTTCATTACCCCCAGGAGAAACCCTGTCATCCAACTCCCCCCGCCTCCCTCGTCTTAGGCAACCACTGATCTGCTCTCAGTCTCTGTGATTTGCCTGTTCTGGACACTTCACAGGCATGGAATCTACCACGGGGGGCCTTTTGCGACTGGCTTCTCCCACTCAGCCTGTTTTCAGGGATCACCCAGGGAGCAGCACGTCTCCTTTGTTCACCCTGTGTCTGCAAAACTTAAAATAGAGCCTGACTCGTGGATGGTAAACAATAACTATATACTGAGTGGACGGGTGAGTGAGCAGGATTTGAATCCAAGCTTGCCAGCTGCCAAGCCCACTCCTGAACCCCGACGCGGTCCTGCGTGACCCCCGTCTTGCCTTGAGAACTCAGCCCCGCCCCTCCAGGCCTCTGCAGGGGAGGGATCTGGGGGATGGAAGCTGTGAAGGCCGGAGACCCCCTCCCCAGGGGAGTCAGAGCCCCTGGGCCAGCCCCGCCCAGCACCTTGAGGTTGTGCCCGTCGAAGGGCAGGGAGCCGCTGACGAGCGTGTATAGGATGACGCCGAGGCTCCAGATGTCCACCTCCGGCCCGTCGTACTTCTTGCCCTGGAACAGCTCTGGGGCGGCGTATGGGGGGCTCCCACAGAACGTGTCCAGCTTCGAGCCCAGCGTGAACTCATTGCTAAAGCCAAAGTCGGCAATCTTGATGTTGGCCTCGGCGTCCAGCAGGAGGTTCTCGGCCTGCCAAGCAAGGAGGGCAGAGGGCGGATGTGCGTGGCACCAGAGCTGGCCAGCCTGCAGCGGCCGCGGCCTCGTCCCTTCTTCCTGTGTGACCTCGGGCAGTGACTTTACTTCTCTGGACCTAGTTTCCGCATCCACATGATAGGGATAATCAGGACCTCACAGGGATATGTGAGAACTAAGTGACTTAGTCCGTGCAAAAGGCCTCAGACAATAGTTTGTGCCCACTAAGCGCTATGTAATGGGCTTCCCTGGTGCTCAGCAGTAAAGAATCCACCTGCCAATGCAGGAGACGTGGGTTCCATCCCTGGTCCGGGAAAATCCCCTGGAGAAGGAAATGGCACCCCGCTACAGCATTCCTGGCTGGGAAATCCCCTGGACAGAGGAGCCTGGTGGGCCACAGTCCATGGGGTCGCAAAGAGTCAGACAGGACTCAGCGACTAAATAACAACAAGCGCTACATAATGTTAGCTCTTATTCTCCCATGTGGCCTGCAGGGCTGAAGGTCCTCAAGAAACCCCCTGCCAGTCTCTGAGTCTCAGTTCATCCAGCAGAAAAAAAAGGAGGATGGGCTGCTCAACACTTATAAAAATGAAAATCATTGCATACAAAACTTATTATGCACCTACTATGCACTGGGCTTTTAGACTATCCTTTATAAAAGTAGCTACATAATGCGGGGCTAAAGTACAGGTTCTGGAAGAACCCCAGCTTTGAATCCCAGCTCTACCACTCACTGGTTGTGTGACTTTGGGTGGATTACCAGCCCTCTTTGTACCTCGGTTTCTGATGTGCAAACTGAAGGTCATTACAGCACCAGCCTCACAGGTGGTTTTGGGGTTCACTGAAAAGTGCTCATCACAGCACATGGGACAGAGTCCGCACTCAATAAATACTTTATATGCTATGCACAGGTTTTTGTCTATTTTTGGTGGCAGGTGTTTGTGTATTTGCCATTTCATAGGCGAGGAAACCAAGGCTCAGGGGGGCTACCTCATGCCTCCCTGAGAGCATGAAAGCAGCAGAGCTGGAACCCAGAAGAGGCCTGCCATTTCCATAGCCCGAGTGTGGAAGGAGCCTCCAGCATCCCTCTTCTTCTGGTGTGCTGACTACACAACGATGCACAAAAAACCTACCCTTCAGAACGCTGCCAACCTCCGCCCTTCCCCAACCCAGCGTGTGGGGCTTCCTCCTGGTTTCCCTCCCTCCTGGTGATACATTTCGGTACCACCCTTCAGCACCTCTGACCCAACAAAGGGACAGAACCCACACAGACACACAGCGAACCTCAATCCAGGGGCACCTCCATCTTGCTCAGGGGTGACACTCCCCGTCATGGCATCTGAGGCTCCAGAGTTCAGCCCCACCCTCACTTCTGGGTTGCTCCTCCTGGTGGGTCCCCTGGGTGCACTAACCGGATCCCCGAGTCCCCTTTTAGCCACTTCCAGGACCCTCCACCAGGGGGCGCGCGTCCTTCAGGCTGTTCACAATGGCTCATCACTCACACCCCTGCAGGGCAAACTCCCGCCTCTGAGGAGCTGCCTCAGGGGGCTGTGTGGGGATTTCAGCAGCACAGAGGCAGTGTTTCGAAACTTCTACAGCAGTTTGACAGAATTTTCTGTTGTTTTTTTTTTTTTTTTTTTACTCTAATAATAATCATCTTAAAAATCAGGCTTGTATTTTTTCTTCTATTTTTTTGGTCTCACTGGGTTGCATGCAGAGATCTTAGTTCCCTGACCAAGAATCGAACCTCTGCTCCCTGCGGTGGAAGCATGGAGTTCTAACCACTGGACCACCAGGGAAGTTCCTTGGGCTTGTGCTTTATACATCTCTTTTTCCTTTAATTTTTATTACACTTTACCCAAGTCCCTGTCCACAATGGCTTGGGAACTGAAGCCACTCAAACAAACCCAGGATTCTGTGGTGGAAACAGTGAGCAGTTCCTTAAGTACTCAGCCCAGGGCCTGGGACACAGCGGGCGCTCAAGAAATCACCATCATGACAACAGGCAACCTGATTCGGACCCGACACACGTTTCTTTCTCCGGTCTGGGACGAGCACTGCTGAGAAAGGAGGTTCTCTCGGCGGGGAGGTGTGGAGCGGGGGCCCTGGGACACAGCTCAGCCCGGTGGTGGGGCGGAGCAGGGGAGGCCCTGCTGAGTCTCCCGTCCCCGCCAGGCACTCGCCCTCCCTCTCAAGTTCAAAGATGCCTGTGACTCCGATACCCTGGAGGCCGTGGGACTCTGGGGCTCTAAGATCGCAATTCTCGAGGCTTCCTGAATGTTCTAAAGTCTCCGGAGACTCTGAGAGTGACGTTCCTTACTGGGTGCGCTCCAGCGACCTTGCCGGGACACATGTCGCTGTCCAAGGCCGCTCGGGGACACTTTGCTTCTTTCCCCTTTGTTCACTCCTCCTGTCCCCGCCCCCACCTGCTCCCCGCTTCGGCTGGCCTTGTTTTTTGCCACAGAAGCCTGGGGAAAGTCAAGGGGTTCTGGACGCTGAGGGAGGAGCCCGAGGAGGGAAGGAAGGGAGACGCGGAGGGCACGGGGTGCCCCGGCGGGCCTGGGGACACGCAGGCGCCTGTGGGCTGAGCTGGGGGCTCACCTTCAGGTCCCGGTGCACGATGTTTTTCTGGTGACAGTAGTGCACAGCCGATACGATCTGCAGGGGCAGGGAGAAGAGGGCAGGCTGGTTACTGGCGGCCCCCAGGGCTCTCAGCCTCCCTCAGAGACCCCACGAACCCACCTGCGACCGAGCTCTGGACTCCAGGCCTCCCCAAGCACAGGCCGTGATGCTGGGTCCCCACCGAGCGCTAACTCTGCCCACTCCCCACTCAGTCACGGCAGGAAATGAAGAGGGAGCTGCACCCACACCGCCTCCACCCGGACACCTGCACGTCCCGTACTAGACACCGGGACACCCTCCTGGCAGGGATGTCAGCACCAAGGCAACAGGACTGCCCCCTCCTGACTTTCATGTCGAGAAACACACGCGAGAACATCATACACCCAAACACAGACAGGCAGCCCCAACATACCAGGGCTTGAGCCCTGCGCACCAGTATAGCTGCGTCCAACAGCTGGACAGTCCCGGATCAACATGCTTGCTCTCTTCACCCGCCAAACCCTCTTACATACCTGAGCATCCTCACTGCCACGCACCTGGACGTCCACACTCCTCCTTATCCACCTGGACATCCTCGTGCCATATACTCTCTGGCCCATCAACCTACCTGCCCAGTCTTGGGCTCCCGTGCACCTCCTTACACACCCGAGCATCCTCACTGCCACATAGCTGAAACCACGCAGCTGGGCACCCATATATATTGTGCCCTCTGACCACGAACTTAAGATACCCCACTTGGGGTCCCCTCACCCATACACCCCAGCTACCATATGCACTTTTACCCAAAGAGCTACACAACTATATACCTGGACACCCACACTCTTTTACTTACACACCTCAGCACCCTGGTACCTGCGTGCCCTCTTAGGCACACTCCTATATACTGGGCACACCTTCACACTCACACACTGGACACTCGCCTACCTGGGCACCTCCATGCTTGGTCCTCTCACCCACCCAGCTAGGCAGCTGCACCCCTCCATCTGAATATCCTCACACCTGGGTCTCTGCATGCCCATGGCCACCTAACTGTCCACCTTCACCCCCACCCTGACTTAAGCCACGCCCCCAGGTCCTTCAACAGCCCAGACTCACAATCAGACCCTCATCCCTGGGGACTGGGCGCCCCTCCCAGCCCCGCCCGCAGCCCCGACCCTGACCTGTCGGAACTTGGCTCGAGCCTCCTTCTCCTTCATGCGGCCGTGGGACACGAGGTAGTCAAACACTTCTCCTGCAGGGCAGAGGCCGAGTGGGTCAGGCGGGGGATTGGGGGGGTGGCGCAGAGAGCAGGGCAGGGAGGGGAGAGGCCTCACCAGCACTTGCATATTCCATCACCAGGTACAGTGTCTTCTCCGTCTCAATCACCTCGAAGAGCTTCACTGCAATGGCCAGGGGGTGGTGGTAGAGGGGTTAGGCGAGAAGAGACCCCTCACCTTCCAACCGCACTTGGTAACTGTGCATGTGCTGACCATGACGCCCCTTACTCAAGAATAGTCAATGGCTCCCTACTGATGGCAAGATTTTTCCAAACTCCCTGACCCCACTTGACCACTATCTCCACTTCCTCACAAGAATGTCAGCTCTGTGAGGCTGGGGACATGTGCTTGTTGTCTTCACTGCTGGGCCCCCGAGTCTGGCACATGAGCAGCCACTCAGGGAATACTCACTGAGTACATGAACAAACGGATAAATAAATGTTGCGGCCACATTCAAGCCAGGCCATATCTGGCTTCACTGGTAAAGACCTCACTCTCTCGGCTCTGACTAATGATGACAATGACAATGGATGTTGCTGATGACAATAATCAGAGCAGCTCCCACAGCTTAGCTCCGAACTAAGTGTTCTGCATGCACTATCTTATCCAGTCCTCACAGTGACCTTGAAGTAATAAGCCCTCTTATCACCCACCACTCCAGAGGAGGACACTGAGGATCCGAGAGGTTGAGTGACTCACCCAAGGTCACACAGCCAGGAAGCAGGGATATTGCTATGAGAAAACAGGTCTTTCTAACTACTATAACAGCCAGTTCTCTTTTCCCCCTGATTTTCTTTTCCAAGTGCCCTGGTTGGTATCCACTGAACCCACTCCCTTCTCCTCACCGATGTTGGGGTGGTTTAGGCCCTTCATGATACGGACTTCTCGGAACAGCTGGAAGAAAGGAAAAAGAGAAAGATGAGGATGGGGTGTTTCAAGGACCCTCTCCCCAACCTTTCCCCCGCCTTGCTCCCACTCCCTGGGTCTCACCTTTTGCAGGCTGCTGGGGTTCAGCTGGGTTTTGTCAATGATCTTGATGGCGACCTGGAGATGGAAGAAAGGGGGAAAGGTCAAGGTATCACAGGCCCTCGAGCTGGGAAAGGTTCCCTCATCCAGACACCCTAGTGTGTCCTTCCTTTGTCCCCTTTCAGAAACAGCCCTCAACCCGGGCCATTCTTAGTGGATGGGGATTGGAACCTCAAGGCCTTTGCACATGCTGTTCTCACCATGTCCAGGGAAATATCCCCTATTCCATCATGGGGTCTGGTTGGGGCTGCTCCAGGGGCCTGTCCAGAGTGAGGGTGACCGAGACCCTGAGGGGGGCCCTTTGGGAGGGCATCTCAGACCATTCACACGGTGGAACAAGAAATAATAACCAGAGCTCACATGCACCACGTAGTCACAAAAGCCAGGCCCTGGGCTCTGTGCTTTACAAATGACAATTCTTCTTTTTGGCCACCTGGTATGTGGGATCTTAGTCCCCCAACCAGGGAGTCAACCTGCACCCTTTGCATTGGAAGCAGAGTCAACCACTGGACCACCAGGAAAGCCCCTAAGTGAGAACTCTCTGAATCCTCCCAACAACCCTGTGAGGTTATCCTCATTTTCACAAATGGGGAAACTGAGGCACAGAGCTGTTCCACAACATGGCCAAGGTTATACGGCTGGGAAGTTTGTGGGCTGGGGTTTGAACTTGTGCAGCTTGACAGAGTCAACCTTTTACACACTTAAAATCTATAGCTAGTTTTGAAAAAGCTTTGGGATAGTCATCACTGGGGAAAAATCAAAATGTTATTGAAGCCTCTTTATATTTATCTTGCAGTTTAGCTAAGTTTTTATTTTGAATTACACATTAGGGTACAGCACTTCAAAAGTCTTAATCCAGCTTAGGTCTTCAGTTTTCTCAAAGAGTTTTGGGGTTACCCTCAGTCACCCCAGATCCACTGGATTACAGAGCTCTTCCCCTGGGAGGTTCTGTTCCCTAAGAAACCCCTAGAGTCACGTTCAAAACTCACGTGAGGGGAATAATGCACTTTTTGTGGGGGAAGAGGGTTCCTAAGCTTCCTTTATATTTTCACAAATGGGTTTTTAATCTCGACAGGCACTTTTTATGCCAGTATTGAGATGATCATATGGTTTCTGTCCTTGAATCTGTGAATGTGGCAAAGTACATGAATAAATTGTCAATTTGAAAAGAACTGTGCATTCCTCAAATAAACCCAGCTTTGTCACCACACAGCTTTCTTTAATTGATATGTCAGAGTCTATTTGCTAATATTTTGTCGAAGGTTTCTCTATCTATATTCACACGTAAGACTGGCCTACGGTTTTACGTCTCGCCTGGTTTCACTGTCACTGTTGAACAAGCACATAAACTCGGCAGTGGAAACTCTCTAGTCTCTGGAAGTAACTGGCACAAAACTGGAATGTTCGGTACAATCTGCCCATAAAACCACTGGGGCCTGGTATCTTTTGTGAGTGTAGCATAGACAGCGTGAGAGCAGGAGAGACTGCTTCCTGTCGCCTTCTCTAAAACTGAAAGAGGTGTAGAGGGGTCATAAACACACCCATTATCTGTTTTTCTCCCCCATTGAGGGTGAGTTAGAGACTCCCCTCCATTTCTGCAACACTGCTGCCACACCCAGTGTGTGTATATATACACACACACACACGCCCACCTTAGAAGGCCGGGTGGGGAGGGTGCGTAAACATGAACAAACCTCTTGCATTCTCAATCAAGAGCGCTAGAAGATTCCATTGAACCAAAGTCCACCATTAAAACAGGGAGGTGGCCTAGGTGTAGGGGCTTCCCAGATGACAGTAGGGGCAGAGAACCCCGCCTGCCAATGCAAGAGATATAAGAGACATGGGTTTGATCCCTGGGTGGGGAAGATTCCCTGGAGGAGGACATGGCAACCCACTCCAATATTCTTGCCTGCAGAATCCCATGGAGAGAGGAGTCTGGTGGGTTACAGTCCACGGGGTCACAAAGAGGTGGACACGACTGAAGTGACTTAGCATGCACGCACGGCCTCGGTTTAGGCACAAAAGTCACGTGACTTCAAAGGGACCCTGCACGTGGCTTGCCTGTGATCTGACTGAGACGATCCCACAATTCCAGGGATGCCTGAAACTAGCTCTCTTCTCCTACTTGGGTTGTTCTGGAACAAAAATCTGAGATGTTCTGAGAGTCAGAGATTTACCTGCGCTCACAAAGCCAAGTGAGGGCCAAGCCTGACCTCCTCCCACCAAGCACCAGGGCTGAAGGATTCTGCCCCCAGCCCCGCCCCTCCCCTCACTCACCTCCCGACCGGTAAGGATGTGGCGGGCCAGCTTGACTTTGGCAAAGTTGCCTTTCCCGATGGTCCTCAGCAGGCGGTAGTTGCCCACGTGGGGTTGCTCCTCGGGACAGGAGGCGATGGAGTTCCGGCAGCGGGCGCCCAGGGAGCGGCTGGACCACGACGGGCCCTTGTCCGAGGAGCGGCCGCTGCCCAGGGTGCCATGCTGAGTGGGGGAGACGGAGGATGAGTGGCAGGCAGTGCCCGTCCAACCCGCCAGTGTGCTGGGGCGGTTAACTCCAGCCATGGCCACTGCCCCCCCTCAAGGCCCTTTGCAAACCCACGGGAGACAGAGGCCTTTGGTTCCCCTATCCTTCTCTCCAAAAAGATGTCTCCAAGAACAAAGATGCTGGGGGCCCCCCAACTCTTAGGCACTCGGGACCCCAGATATCAGCTGTCTTCCTCTTTACCCCTCCCTGTGATCAGGCTACCCCTGCCTCAACTTCCTTTCCTAATTACTGGGACCTCCATCAGCTCCAAGATACTTTATTCTAATGCTGTAGCCCTCAACCCCCATGTCTGAACTCAACCCTCTACCCCAACCGTCACTGCTCCCAACTTTCCATATTATCTATCTGTCCCCACCCAGCCTCTCAATTCCATGGCAAACCCACCTATCAACATTTCACTCCCAGTTTCCTGCTCCTAATGTTTTCTTCTGATCCTTACTGCCCCCAGTTCTACTCCAAACACTGTAACCAACCGTCTTTCATTCCACCCTGACACTGTAGGTCACACCCTGAACCTTCCTCC
The DNA here is from genome assembly GCF_033118175.1 of Dama dama. Classification (NCBI taxonomy): domain Eukaryota; kingdom Metazoa; phylum Chordata; class Mammalia; order Artiodactyla; family Cervidae; genus Dama; species Dama dama. The sequence continues at coordinate 58,554,005 of NC_083684.1, read as the reverse complement.
TGTAGGAAACTTTGTTGCCTCCTCGATCCGCCCCCCACCGCCACCACCTCCCTGTGAAACACCGCAGCTCCATCCACACCGGGACCCGCGGTCTCCCACTCCACGCCACAAGCTGTCCCTGACGTTCTGTTCCTGCCGTCCTGTCCCTCCTGGGCTTCTCCCCACGCAGGTCACCTGCCTGCTCCTGGCTGCCCTGCCCTCATTGTGAGCCCCAGGGACTGTGACTCCCTTTCAGAGCGGGAGACAGAGGCCCTAGCCAAGACAGCTCAGCTCAGATCCTGTGCTGTCCCTGAGCCCCTCCCAGGGCTGGGGGATGGGACTCAAGAGGATGGGGAACTGAGGAAGAGAGAAGGCTAGATATGCGACAAAGAGGAGGGCCCAGGGCAGCTCCTTGCAGGGACTCTGCCAGGCCACTTAACAGTGATGGGGACCAACATCTAATGAGCACTGGTCATTAAGGTATCATCATCCCCATTTTACAGGTAGGGAAACTGAGGCTCAGGGCTGCGCGGGTGGCTCAGATGGTAAAGAATCTGCCTGCAATGCACAAGACCCGAGTTCAATCCCTTGGTTGGAAAGATCCCTTGGAGAAGGGAATGGCTACCCATTCCAGTATTCTTATCTGGAGATTTCTGGGACAGAGGAGCCTGGAGGGCAACATATAGTCCATGGGATCGCAAAGAGTTGGGCATGACTGAGTGACTAACACTTTCACTTTCAAGTGAGGTTCATAGCTGGGACCTGAACCCAGACCGTGTACCACAGAGTTGATGTCTTCCCCTTGGCCACACCGCACTGCCTCACGCTCCTGTCATTTTTATTAAGTGGCCTTTGCTATGGGCCAAATCCTGGGCCTTAATGCACCTCATCTGCATTTAACCCCCACAGCAGCCCACTGAGGGCGGCACCAGCACCCCCATATTCCAGAGGAGAAACTGAGGCTTGCGGTGAGATGCTGCCTTGTCAAGGTCACACGGTTCATTCATAAGAAACAGGGAGGTAATGTTCCCCGTGAGGGGCAGACAACCGCAGTGCTGGAGCCCTAGCCACCCACCTGCAGCCCACCGTGCCACCACCCTGGCCTCCGAGGGGGGCCCAGTTATGATCCACACTCCCTACATGGGGACCCCAGGGCTGAGGCATGGTCAGGACCTTGCCCAAGGTCACAGGGCAGAAGGAGCAGAGTGCCTAGGATTTGAACCTGGCTCTGCAGACTCCTGAGCCCCCAGCTCCTTCCCACATCCCCCGCTGGGCTGCTCACAACCCTGGGCCTCCTCCCAGGGGAAGGTGGGAAGGGAGCTGGAGATCCTGGCAGATAATGGCTCTGATTCTCACCCAGATAAAGGCTTGGAGAAGAATCCCCATTAGGTGGCACCAGGGGAGCCAACTGGGGCTGGGCTGGCATCCCACTGAAGGCAGTGTGGCTGAGGGTCCCCTGCAAGGGACCGCTGGGGCAGTGGGTGATAAAGCCCCCAGGGGCTGGGGGCGGGAGCTAAAATTGGCCAGCACCAGCAGCTGGCCCGGCTCCCTCCCGACCGGCTGGCGCCCCAACACTGGGCCTGTTGCTAGGGAACCTCCAGAGGCTGGGTGGTAGGGGGCCTGGAACTTGGGCATGACCCCACATGGCTCTTGTCATGGCAGTCGGCGTCACGTCCAGGTGGCAAAGGAGGGGGGTATGACCTCGGATTCCACAAGGAGAGAGGTGACCCTCTGCCAGGACCGACAAGCAGGTCTTACAGACTAGAGTTGGGAGGAGAGGGGAGAATTAACCATCCCCGAATTTCCCCACACATCTGAACAAGAGAAGGAAGTGCTTGTATGAGCCCTGTTTGCCGGATGAGGAAACTGAGGTTCAGAGAGGTGAGGTCACTTGCCCGAGGTCACACAGCTAGGGCGGGACAGAAACTAGATGTGAACTTATGCTTCTCTGGATAACCAAAGTCATAACAACAACAACAATAATAGCAGCTACAATAGGCCTGGCCCTATGCATCTTACTCACAATCTCTCTTCGGCTCCTTTTACAACATCCCTAACAGGGAGGTGCTACCATCAATCCCATTTAGAGGTGAGGAAACTGAGGCTCCATGCAGGGAATGTGCCTGCAAGCCCGTACAGCAACCCATGACAGGCCTGCACTGAGGGTCCACCGCCGTCTGACTCGCACCCACAGTCACAATAGCTGTGAACACGTGTGGAGCGCGTCCTGTGTGCCAGGCTTTGCCCCTATCATCTCGACTAATCCTCTGAGGAATTCAAGTGAACACCCCCATTTTGCAGGGCAGGAAACAGGCTCAGGAGGCGAGAACCAGCTATCTGAGGTCACAGGGCAAAGCGGCTGGCAAAGCCAGGCCTGTGGGCTCCCTGTCACAGCCTGGGGTGACTGGGGGAGTGGTGGTTCTCATTGGAGACTCCAAATCAGAGTCTGGCCCGGAGCATGATGGCCGGTGGCAGCAGTGGTGATGGTGATGAGGGACAGTTTTCTGAGGCAGGGTCCTGCGAGGCGAAGGGACAGAGACAAAACTCTCTGGTGGGCACCTAGGGTGAGGGTGGCTGGGGATTGGCAGGGAGCTGGCAGAACGCCCTGGGGGGAAAGCGATGAAGAACCCAGCTGGGGAAAAGTCTGGCATTGTTTGGTGGGAGAGTCTTTAGAAGCGCTGAGAGTAATCAGAAATCAGGGAAATGAGGAATTGGGGGAATCTCCCTGGGGTTGTTCTGGGCTGTGGTGTAGGGGCAGGGGGACCTGGGAATAGAGGGAAGGGTCCAAGCCATGGGACAGGGGAAGTCAGCGGCCAAGGATACCTGAGCCAGGGGCCTGGGTCTTGAGAAAACTCCTAGAAGTTAAAGAAGAGGGTTTCTAGGCACAGTCCCTGGAAACAGAGAAAGGTCCAGGGGCCTGAAATCCTGGGGAAGGGGCTTCCCAGGCAAGCAGTGGATCCAAGGAACAAAGGCTGAGCCTGGTGGGAGGTCAGGGGCCTAGGAACCTGGGGAGAAGGCTCCCAGAGGACAGACCCCAAGAGAAGAGGGCTTAGAGCAGGGCAAGACCAGAGCTTCAAGCCCAGGAGTCTTCTGGAAGAAAGATCTGGGACCAGTCCTTGTGAGCTGAGGAAGGGCTCTGACGCTGAGGAGGGGGCTTCCCTAGGAGGCCAGACCCCCTGGCAAGGAAGAGGGAGGCCCTGGGGGCAGCGGAAGGGATGGGGGCCTGGAGCCTAAGGGGTGAGGTAGTATCCTGTGAGGAGAGGGGTCACAGGGTTGGGGGCTTGAGGAGGGGGCTTGCCTGAAGCAGAGGAGTTGATACAGGAAGGATGAGGCCTGGAGTCAGACTGGTTCAGGGCCTAGAAATCCGAGACTGAGCTGGGGGGGCCTGGAAGTTGGAGGCCAAGGTTTCCTGGGAGAGGAAGAGACCAGCGAGGGTCCAGGGGGATCTGTGGGGATGGGAGGTGCTGAGGATCCAGAGACAAGGCTGCTTGGAAGATGGGGACCAGGCCTTGGAAGTGGAGAGACCTTGAACAAGCTAGAAAGGGCCCTTGGCCCAGGAAAGGTGGAACTGGCTTCCTGTGAGGGGGTGCCCACAGGAGCCAGGAGGATTCTGGAGGGCCGGAAAGCTGTGGATGAGAGGAGGGGATCATGGGGAGCCCGGCACCCAGATCCTGTCGGGGAAGGCCAGGGGCAGAGGCAGCACCGGGCCAGGCCTTCCTGGGTTGGGGAGCGGGGGCCCGAGCTGGGCCTTGGGGTCAGGAGCCTGGCAAATCCGGGAGGGGGCCAGCTGTCGGATGCGGGCGGCCTGGAAGGGAAGGGGCTTAAGAACACGCCGGAGAAGGGAGGGGCTCCTGCAACGCAGGGGAGGGGGCTTCCTGGAGAGAAGAGACCCGAGCGGAAGCGGTCTGCAGAGGGACAAGAGAGGGGTCCCGCGAGGGGGGTGCCCCCAGGGGTCGGGCTGGGCTAAGGAGTGAGTGGGGGAGGGTCGAGAGGCCTGGAAGTCCGGGCGGGGGTCGGGGGGTGGCGGGCCGGGCTGGAAAACGAAGGTAGGGGCTTGTGTGGCCAGGGGCACAGCAGGACGAGGGGTTCGGCGACCAGACCCAGCCGGGGCTCCCCAAGGGGCCGGGCCCCACTCACCGTGTCCGAGTTCCGATCGTTGCCCGGGGCCAGCGCCGTCCGCGAAGACATCTTCTCCGAGTCCCGGGAGACTGGGCGGCCGGGTCGGGGGGGGCGGGGGTCCCGGGGTCCCCTGTCGTCCCCTCCCCCCCCCCCGCCGGCCTGGGGACGCGAGCTCAAAAGCTGGGCGCCGCGGACACCCGGGTTCGCGCCGTGGAAGAGGGGGCAGGGCGGGGGAGGGAAAGGGATGCCGAGGGTCCTAGTGGCCCCGAAAGGCGGGGGCCCGGGGCGCCATGGGGGCGGCGGGCAGGCGGGAGGGCGGGGGCCGGGGAGGGGGCGCGGAGCCGGCCCGGGCGGCGGCGGAGGGAGGCGGCGGAGGGGCCGGGGAGGAAGGGACGTCAGGGGGCGGGGCGCGCGGGGGCGGGGCCGAAGAGACCCCGCCCCCCGCCGCCGGCACTTAAAGGCGCAGGCCGGGGCCGGCCGGACGCTTTGGGGGCGGAGGCAGGTCGGGGCTCGTCGGCTCGGAGCAGGTTCTCACCGGAGAGCAGAGACTCACCGGAAGAGAAGGAGTGAGAAAGGCCGAGGCACGGTGCCAGAGACGCAGAGAAAGATACTGAGAGGCGCAGAGACGGGGAGGCCCAGGAAGAGAGACACAAAGAGACACAAAGAGATCGAGAGACAAGGGCAGGGAGAAACAGAGACACAAAGAGATGAACAGGCAGCCAGACGACGGAGTGGCCAAAAGACAGAAAGGCAGAACGAGGGAGAAACGCTGGGAGAGACAGGCAGACAGACAGGGTGAGAGACACAGAGAGCGACAGAGACTGATCGATCCACGCACAGAGACAGAAGGAGGGACGGAGGTGCAGGGACCCGAGAAGAGAATGGAGAGAAAGACGCGGGACTGACAGAGAAGCCCCCAAAGGCAACAACCAGGCCGGTGGCGCTTCCCTGTTCTCCCTCCCAGCCCCGCCTCCTCGCCAGTCCAGGAAGCTCTGGGGACCGCGGGCTAAGGATGCTTGCGGGGACGGTGTCTGGGCGGAGCCACTGAGGAAGGGTGACCAACCTCTCTAGCCATGCTGCCTCCCACCTCCCAGAAAACTCCAGACCCCAAGGTTGTGGGTTGCAGTCTCCTTTCCTTTGCGACCCACTTGAGGTCCCAGGACTCTGTGTCCAGCTCTGGGAGTCAGGACAGGCACTGGCTCTTTCTGGGCCTCAGTTTCACACTTCTGTAAAGGGAGGGGGAGGATCTGCATGCTGCCTTCCTAGCGGGGCTGAAGTAGGTGCAAAAGAACCTGGCCCAAGTATTCTGCTAGGCAAACTGAGACCAGAGAGGTCAAGGGCTTTGCTGAGATCACACAGTGCCGTGGGGACCATGCGTCCCCTCCAGACCAGGGTGGAGTGAAAGGAAGAGGGACACTGTCCTGGCCTTGGATTCAGCCCTTGCCTGGGATCGATGTCTGTATGAACGTCTTCCTGAACCTCAGTTTCCCTTTCTAAAAAAACTGGTTTGACAATGATAGCAGCCTGCTGGAGCCATCTCACAAGCTGATTGTTGAAGTCTCAGGGATTTTGGAGCTGGTTGTTAAACAGTCATTATTAAAAATTAAATTATGCAAACATACAATTAAATAAATTATATTTAAAGCAAAGATAATAGTCATCACGTCCTAATTATTTTACGTTTTGTTCTTATGTGTGATCCTGAGGTTATTTACATCTATTGTATTCTATTACAGTGAAACTGCTATGTAAGGGGTGACGGCACGTCTCTTTTCCCCCAAACGCTTTCAATGATGTCACCCTGGTAGCCTGGAATTAGCCATGGTGGGAATATTTACACCATGGAAATTGGCACCAGCTACAAAGAAAGGCTTTCCGCCCTCACTCGGCAGAGAGCTGGTTGTAACATATTGACCTGTATATCACTGCTTGATACTATCAGCTACATCTACTCACAGAGGCTTCCTCTGTGCCAGGCTCTGAGCACTTCATCCTTTTTGCTACACCATGAGATTGGACCATCATTGTCACCCCTGCTTACAGAGGGAAAACCACATGCTGAAGTCCACACAGCTGGTACGCAGCAGAGCTGAGATTTGAGCACAAGCGTCACCAAACTCCACAAAGTAGGCTCTTGGCCACTGTGGTTTCCTGTCTCTGGAGAGTAAAAGTAGCAGCCTAGCTCTGCGACAAATTAATGAGACTATGTAAGGAAAGCAAGCAGTTCTTGCGGGAACAGATTAGAATTTCTTAAACAGGTGATATTATTATTATTCAACAAATGGAGCCTGAGGAGTCTCAGGGATGGTGGGAGGCAGAGAGGGAGGAGCTCAGAATGTTGCTCCGGAAGCTTTGGGATCCCAAGGGTTCTGCGGGATGAGGGGTGGGGTCTTGGGAATGGGATAGAGGCTGAATCCGCCCAATCCCTTCCCAGCCCTAGCGCTGACAGCTGCAGTTCTCCGAAACACCACACGAGGGCAGAAGATCACCTCCCTACACAGGTTGCCCACCACTCTTCAGGGCTCACCCTGGTTCCGTAGTTCCCAGTATGGTCCCCACCTCATTTCCCAGATGGGGAGACTGAGGCTTAAAGAAGGGAGGCTGTGGCATGGATAACCTTAAAAACTTATGCTCATCAAAAGAAGCATACAAAAGACCACTTATTGTATAATTCCATTTATAAGAAATGGGCTTCCCAGGTGGCTCAGTTGTAAAGGAATCTATCTGCCAATGCAGGAGATGAGGGTTTGATCCCTGGGTCGAGAAGATTTCCTGGAGAAGGAAATGGCAACCCATTCTGGTATTCTTGCCTGGGAAATTCCATGGATAGAGGAGCCTGGAGGGCTACAGTCCATGGGGTTGTAAAGAGTTGGATACAACTTCACAACTAAACAACAACAAATTTATATGAAATATCCTGAACAGGTAAATCTTTAGTGACAGAAAGTGGATTCAGGGTTGCCAAAGGCTGGGGGAGAGCGCAATAAGGAACGAATGCGAACAAGTTTTAGGATTTAAGGATTTCTTTTTGGGGTGGTGAAAATGCTTTGGAATTAGATAGTGGGGATGGTTGCCACAACCTTGCGAGTATACCAAAAACCATTGACATATGCTTTAAAAGGGTGAATTTTATGTCATAAGAATTACAGCTCAATAAAAAATTAAGTTAAAAAAGAGGGAGAGATCCAACAGTGTCCATGGCCCATAACAGATGCTTGGTTCCAGCCCAGCCTGCCTTCTCATTATCATGGGTCCACACTGACTTGGGGAGGACAAAGCCTGTTTCTCCCCTTGCCCTCTCGGCCACCAAATCAGCCCCTTCCCCGGGGCCCTCTGCTGACAAATCCAGTCCTTAAATGGAGGCCTTCAGACCTTGGCATCTTAACCCCTGATGCACTTATTCCAACCTAATGTCCCCAGAGCCTTCACTGGGGCTAGGGGAGAAGAAGTGACCCCTGAGCCCAGCTCCTGTCCCTAATGTCAACCCTACCTCACCCCAACCCCAAGTGAGCTGAGGCAAGTGATCATTCTCTCAGGCCAAACACCTGGGATACTCTGCCTGGGAACCCAAAGGGCCACCTAAGCCTAAAACCTAGCCTTGAAAGTAACCCTAATCCTGCATCTCACTCCATCCAACCCCCAACCCATTTCTAGCCCCAACCCATCTGCTCTCTTCATCCACAACGTCCCGTCCTTAGCACTGCTCTATCCCCACTGGTGCATTCATTCCATTAACAGATCTTTACTGAGCACCTTCTCTGTGCCAGGTGTGTATTTAGAGCTATCACAATGAACAAGGTAAGCAAAATTTGCACTGAATTTACGTTTAAATGGGACAGTCAGAAAATCTACCAGGGAGCCAGAGGGACTTGATCATTTCAGGTTGTAGAAAGTGCTACAAAGGACCTGACAAATCAGAGCAATGTCTCCGGGGAGGGAGGAGAGTACGTGGCAGGCAGAAGTGCTTTTGCTGGTCGGGAACCTCTCCTTGGAGGAAAGGACGCTGGAGCTGAGACCTGGGTAATAAAGAGAAGACAGGCGTATGAAGGCGTGGGGACAGGGGCTTTTAGGCAGAGAGAACCACAGAAACAAAGCCCTGCGCAGGGCCACCCCTGAGGCCTCCAACCAGCCCCTGGTCCCAGCAGAACCTTCCTCCATGTCTTTACCTCAGAGCGGGGAACTCACGAGAGAACTTCGGGGCCCACAGCCAGCATGGGGTGTCTCCGGGGGGTACCCAGGATGGTGTTGTCACCTTGGAAGGTGTGAAGAGCAGACTGGGGGGGTGTTGCCAATTCCGGTCGGGGTGGATGAAGGTGGGGCCTGACTGCAGTCTTGTCCCTCTTCCCAGCCCAGCCACAGCCTGGCCTAAAAGGGCAGACAGATAACAAGTCCTTCCCGCCCCTGGCCCCAGGAGGGAGGGGTTTCCTGACAGGAAATTGACCTCCTCTAACCCCCCCTCCTCAGATCCAAGCTCTTGGCAGTCCTGCCTGAAGTAGCCTCAACACAGGACAGCAGCGGGGACAGAGGGACACTGACAAGGAGGTAAGCGTGCAGGAGGAGGGGAGTCACGCGCCCCCGGCGCCTCTGAATTGGGGGCTGGACCAGAATTTGGGAGAACATGTGCCCTGAAGCCAGGAGAAGCTGGGGGCAAAGAGAAACTCTAGGGCCTGACCTGGTTGCGGGGCGGGGGTGGTGTCAGGCAGCAAGAGGCTGGGGGCAGGAAAGGGGGAGCAGGAGGAGGAGGCTGCAGGGCACACCACGGCGACTCTGATGATCCAGGCTGCCAGGGAGTCATGCAGAGCTTGGAAGCACCAAGGGAGAAGAGAGACACAATGTCACTGGGTTGGAAGCTCTCTGAGTTCAGGTGGGAAGGCTGAGGCCAGAGAGGGATGGGCAGTCTGCTCTGTCCCCAAGAGATGGGGTCCCAGAGATGGGAGTGGTGACCAGGGTTGGGATGGAGATAGAGCAGGAGGCGGGATGAGGCTGGGATTGAAGATGTAGGTGAACCTGCAACAGGCAGGTCTGGTGACCGAGTTGTTTGCGGGCAGGGTCTGGATTGGGGTTGTGTAGGACACAGCTGGTCAGGGCAGTTCGCTGATCACAGGCATGGGACTGGAGGTGATGACTTCTGCAAACAGGCCAGCCGGCCTGCAGAAGGTTCGGGGCATTGGGGAAAGGCTGGCAGCAAGGAAGAGGAGGAGGAGCCCAAAGAGGGAAGCTCTGGTGGCCAAGACATCCTGCGGGGGCCTAGAGGCTGGGGGGCTTGAGGGATCCCTCGGAAGTGAGTCAGGGGCCGGGCACCCGGAGGCCGACGAGGGGGCTGGAGGGGGCAGGATGTCGGAGTCAGGTTGCAGAGGTAGGTGCTGGAGCCAGGAAAGGGAAAGACGTTGGGGTCAGTTTTGGGAAAGTGTTGCAGACAGGTCTGAGGATGTTGGAAATGATTGGGCGGGGGAGGGGTTCCCGTTTAGGGGTCGATGTCGGAGCTGGAGTAGGAATGTCAAATCTCCTTTGGGTGAAAAAAGAGCTAGTGTGAGTGGTGCTGACTTCTGCTGGAGGGAAATCGAAGGGCCCTGTTTTGAGAGGGAGGTGGAGTTTTCTTGGGGGGAGGAATGATGGAGCCAGTTCTAGGGGATGACGGAGCCATTTTGGAGATGAGGCCTATGGAGCCCAGCTTGGAAGATGAAAGAGAATCAGTGTGTGTATGTGTGTGTGTGTGTGTGTGTGTGTGTGGAGGGGCTGGCACCAATTGCCCACAGCCACAGGGGTTCCAGGCAAGGGTTGCCATGGTGACTGCCTCCCGTGGGGATCGGGGACCATCGAGACTGGAGAGAGGCTAGGATGGTGTTTTGAGGAACAGGAGGCTTGAGAGACAATGGCTAAAGTCTAGAGGCTGAAGTCAGGGAGGAAAGAAGTGGGGTCACCACCAGCAAAGGAGAGGCTCATGCCCACAGCCCAGCCAGCTCAGGGCCCCTTCAGCATCGGCCTCCTCCCAGTGCCCCCGTGCACCCCTACATCCTGTGCCCCGTCTTGACCCTGTCGCTAACCTGCTCCGACTCTGTCCCGGTTGAAAACAACCTACATGTCTGGCCAGAAGAGGATGTGGGAACATCTGATACTTTACACATTTTGTCATAGTTGCACAGTGGAGTACAGTATGCAGCACTAATTAGAGCCATAGAGATAGGCATGGACAAATCTCACATGTAAAATGTGAGGAAAGAAAAAGCAAGTTGCAGGGGATACATGCAGTAAGATTGTGTTTATAGAGAGTTTGAAACCACGCAAAGCAATGTGCTATTTCTCGGTACTAGTCTGGGTAGGCAAAGGGATGGCTTTCCTTGGGAGAGGGCTAGAGCGGGCGGGATCAGGGAGGGGTGTGGATGCTTCAGTGCTTTTGCAACGCTTGAGTCTTTGTTCCCTGACCTGTGTCTAACCTGTGCACTCGGCGGTGAAAGCAGAGTCCTAACCACTGGTGCATGCTCAGGCACTTCAGTCGTGTCCAGCCCTTTGCGACCCTATGGACTGTAGCCTGTTAGGCTCCTCTATCCATGGGATTCTCCAGGCATAACACTGGAGTGGGTTGCCATGCCCTCCTCCAGGGGATCCTCCCGACCCAGGGATCAAACCTGCATCACTCACATCTCCTTCGTTGTCAAGCGGGTTCTTTACCACTAGCGCCACCTGGGAAGCCCCCTAACCACTGGACCACCAGGGAATGCTCTGCAGTGCTTATTTCTTTAGAAAACAAAAAACTTAACCCAAGAGAGCATATATTTGCATTAGATGAAGCTAGGATCGTAAGCACAAGGGTGTTTATTAAATTTGTTTTCTATACTTTTCTGAATGTTTGGACTATTTCATTGTTTTCAGAAGTGCCCTTCCGGAACTTCCCCAGCAGTTCAGCAGTTAAGACTCTGCCTTCCAAGGCAGGGGGTGTGGGTTCAATCCCTAGTTGGGGAAATGAGGTTCCACACGTGGCCAAAAGTTAAAACAAAGGAAAAAGAGCCCTTCACAACTCCCCAGTGCCTTCGGGAGAAAGCTCAGGCCCTGCCTTGTGACTTCTGAGGCCCTGCCTAGCCTGCTTCTTGCTGACCTCTCCGGTTTGGCTTATCATTCTTCCTCCCTCACGAGAAATGAAGTCCTTGCCCCCTTCCTTTGTTTCCTGTTTGGCCCCCATTCATTCCCAGAGTGCCCGCCCTGGGAACTGAGGACACAGTGGTGACCCAGACAGTCCTGACTGAGCCCTCTCGGGGCTCACAGCCCCATCCCCAGACAGTGATGACCCAGAGTGGGAATATCAAGGAGGGGAGCACCTGATTCAGCCTGGCATCTTGGAGAGCTTCCTGGAGGCGGCAACATCTGAGCTGGGTCCCAAAGCCTGAATGGACCATGGAGAACAGAATTCCATGTAGAAGTAGATGCTGAAGCCCAGAGAAGCCTGGAGGAAGGAGGAGGAAAATGTGGGATAATGCTGATGAGGGATACAGCTGGCCGGCCTGAATTTTGTCCTGAGGGCACTGGGGAGCCATGGAGGGTTAAGGGAAGGGGAGGGGCGGGTTTGAGCCCTAACGAGGGCCTCAAAGGTGCACTGGAGGACTAGAGGCTGGAGATCAGGGAGGAGGATGAAGCAGAGAAGAAGGAGGGGGCTTGGACTAGGGTAGGAGCCATGAAGAGGGAGGAGACAGGGATGTAGATGGAATGGGCCAGACTCTGGAAGCTTCCAGCCCCACAGGGGCAGAGACTGGGTCTGCCTTGTCCACCGCTGTGTCCTCTGTGCCTGCACAGGGCTGGACTGATACAAATACCGAGTAAGTGTGTGTGTGTGTGTGTGTATACATGTGTGCATGTATGTGTGTGTGTGGTAAAATCTATACAACACTAAATTTACCATATTAGCCATTTTAAAGTATATAGTTCAGTGGCATTTCATGTATTCACAAAGTTGGTCAAACATCACCACAAATTCCAGAACATCTCCATCCCTCTAAGAGGAAACCCTGTACCTATTAAGTGGTCAGGCCCCAGTCCCTGGCAACCATTAATCTTTCTGTCTCTATGGATTGGCTTGTTCTGGATCTTTCCCAGTGAAAGTTCGCTGGAGGAATGAATGAGGCAGAGGTGACAGGAGTACTGACCGGATGGGGAGGGGACGAAGGTGCCCGAGAGGGCAGATGGTGGGGTGTGCTCTGGGTCCCCATGCAGGAGGGGACCTTCCCCTCTCAGCCTGTTTCCTCCTGGAACAGGAGGGTCCCAGGGCAGGAGTGAGGTAGGGGAAGGGTCTGAAGGCCAGTGCTCTGGGGAAAGAACCCAGGATCTAGAATCGGACAGGCCTGGGTCTGGATCCCAGCTTTCTCCCTGAATCACCATGGGACGTTAGGCTCTTAAGAGCCTCAGTTTCCTCATCTGCAAAATGGGCATAGTGACAGTGCTCACCTCATGAGGTTGTGCAGATTGCAGGGGTGTGTAAGTGCTCAGACCAGTGCTTGGCACACACGCTTCAAAGTGCTGGGTACACAAAGGCACTGTCATCAATGCCACCTGTCACCAACAATACCGATGGTCCATTTCCCCCCCTCCCGCCCCCAGGTCCTCTCCTGTCAAAATGCCCATCCTGAAGAGTCTAGGGGTGGCAGACTCTAAGGTGCCCCGGGCAGGGACACTGCCACTGAGGTCCTCTCGGAACCCCTTTGAGGAAGTCTCAGGACTGGAAGAAGAGGAGGCTGGGGAGCTGGGGGCTCTGCCCAATGGAACATCATGTCGTCGCCGAGCCACCCTGGAGAAGCTGGCAGGCCTGTCCCCCTTCCGGCTGGGCAAAACCCCCGGCCGGCGGGCAGGCAGCCCCGGGGATGGGCAGCCTCGCTCTTTCCTGGGCCGGGTGCTGTCGCCAGGGATTCGCAGGAGCTCAGCAGACTTCGGCCTCCTGGCCAGGCTTCAGGGGATCCGAGCCCAGGGCGATGAGGAGGCAGCTGGAGAGGCTGCACGGAGACTGGCCTTCCTGAGACTGGGGCGCGGGCCCAAGCCCCGGCGGGCATCACTGGCTGAGAGGGTGGTGCCCGCAGGTGAGGCGGCTCCCGAGCCCCCGCCCAAGGTCCCAGAGCCCCCAAAGGTGAAAGAGCCCTTGTCAGGTGAGCTGGGAGCCCTGCCCAGACCTGGGAGAATCACAGGGTCTCTACCCGTGACATCATTGCCATTCACATCTCCAATTTCCATCCACCCACCTCCATGGACAGGGCCAGCCTGTCCCTCCGGCAGTCCTAATCTCCATCGTCAAGCTCCAGCTTCAGCCCCACCTCCACTCCCAGCCCCAATCTGTCCCTTTCTCCACCTGCGTCCTTCAACCTTGCCCCATCCAAAGACAATCAAATCACCAACTCTGGTCTCATCTCCTCCAACCCCCTCCCTGTCTCCAGTTTCAATCCTCTTTCCCTTACTCCTCTCAAATTCAGCCTCAATCCCATCTCCTTTCAAAGTATCCACATTTGACCTTGACCTTAAACCCCTCCCTAACCTCCACAGTCCACCCCATTCCCATCCTTAGCCCTAATTCTGGCCCCAAACGCCAACCCCCACCTCAACCTACTCCTTCACCAATCTCTTCTTTTCTTCCATCCCACTCTGAACCCCAACCCTAACCACCTCAATCCTAACCTCCCAGCCCCAGCCTCCACCTTCAACTTCATCCCTACTTCCACTTACGCCCAAGTTTCATCTTCAAGCTCACGCCCATGCCTAATGTCTCCCTCCATCTCCCAGCTACATCCCCCTAAACCCACCTCCACCTGGGTTAGTTTCCTGTTAGTACACAAACTGGCTGACTTAAGACAGCAGACATTTATTCTCTTGCAGTTGAAGAGGTCTGAAATCAAGGTGTTGGCAGGGCCATGCCCACTCTGAGACCTGTCTGGTCTCTGCCAACTTCTGGCACTTCGCTGGGCGTTTCTAGCTTTGTAGCTGCATCCCTCCCACCTTCCATCCGCCTGTGGCCTTCTCTATCTTCACATCATGTTCTCCTCTGTGTCTGTCACTCTTGGTGTCCAAATTTCCCTTCTTATAAAGACAACAGTCACACTGGATCAGGGCCCACCCTGTGATCCCATTTTAACTTGATGACCTCTGCAAATGGTTTATTTCCAAATAAGATCCCATTCTGAGGTATTAAGGGTTAAGGCTTCACATATCTTTTTTTTTTTTTTGAGGTAGGGGGGACAAACACAATTCAACTCATAATGCCACTCTAGCTGTATCCTCAACCCTAGTAGTACCCCAAACCCCAATGTCTTCCTCAGTGACTTTCTGGTTTCCAGTCACACTTATTCCAACCCCATCATCTGTCTCCACCCTGAGACACATCCACACACTTATTCTCAACCCATCCCTTTTTCCAAATGCCGTCTTTAACCTGAGAGCTATGCCCAACAACATGACAACTACCAAGCGGCCCAGTCCCGTGCTGTGGCCTGTTCCTTTCCTCTCATCCCACCCTCAGTCCAGTCCCTGTGTACAATCCTTTCCCCTCTTCCATCTCACTCCCAACCCCCAACCCCAGGTCTATCTCAGTGTCCCCCTTCAACCCCACTCACCTCCCCAACGTCCTCATTCAGTTCTAGTCAGATTCCCAGCCCCCATTTTCAACCTTAACCCAAACTCAACCTCTCAGTCCCAATCCTAACCCCCAACCTCCAACTTCAACTCTCCACATTCCTAACCCCAGCTCATCTCCAGACTTCTTCAAACTCACCTCCTTCTTTCCATCCTCAGCTTCCACCTAAGCTCATCTCCAACCCCATCCTTACCCCAAAGCCCAGACATCATCCTCAATTCCTTTCCCACCTCCCTCTTCAGATTTCCAGTACCAACCTCACTCTCATCCTAAACTACCGCATCCCAACCCCCACCTTCACCCCATCCTCATCTCCAGCCTTAACCCTGACACTCCACCCCAACCCCAACCCTGTTCCAATCCCCACCTTCATCCAGTCCCACCTCCAGCCCTGTCTCTATTCCCCAACCCCCACCCTGGCCTCCCCGCCACGGACAGCCGTTGTTGCTCCAGCACCAGAGTCCCCTTTCTTCATCCTCTGATGCCTTCCACATCCTGCATCAGAGGCTATTTCAGCCTGGCGCCCTAGGGACTGGGAGGGCACTGCAGGGAGGTGCAAAGCGGGTGAGTGGAGCCCCCGCCTTCTGGAAACGGATGGGCAGAAATAGCACTGGCCAGGAAATAGTTTCTCTGCCAGGGAGGAAGGGGAGTGGGGGGAGGTGTTGGGGGTAACCCTGGGCCACTGGGACCCTGCTTCTGCTTTCACTCAGAGGCCTCCCAACCCCTCAGAGGACTCCCCTCTCCTGGGGGGGTGTGTGTGAAATCACCAGAGAGCCAGGTCACCCCCACAGTTGTCTGCACCCCGAAAGCCCCACCTCTGGTCCTCACATCCTCCTCCCACCTCCAAGACCCCATCTCTCCCCTCACCTGGATCGGACTGTCCTCCTTCAGCCTCTTCACTTTCTCTGATGCCTTTTTAAAAAAATCTTGACGCACTTTTTCTATCCTATCCGTCCTCAGCTCCCCTGACCCCTCCCCATATCCTAACCCACCACCTGATACTCTCTTCCCAGCCCTGACCCCTTACCCCAAGCCCTAATCCTTTCCTTCTTCCTCAACACCTACCCTCATCTTATCCTCTTCCTAATTAGACACCCTCTAGTCTTTTGACCTCCTTCCCATATGCAGACTCCCTCTCCCATCACCAAACCCCCTCTTCCTTCCCCAACCCTCTCCTGTCTTCTCCGTTTCCTGACTCTCTCTTTCCCTCCTTCATCCTCTCTCCCCCATCCTCCCCGCCCCAAGTCCTGACCCCTCTCCTCATTCTCTCCATTCTCCTCACCTTCCTCCCTTGACGTCCTCCACGTCTGCCCCATCCCCTCACCACCCCTAACTTTCTCCCCCTCGCCTCCCACCCTTTCCCATTCTTCTCCCCCTTCCGCCCCGTTTTCCAGCCCCTGATCGTCCGCTTTGCGCCCACAGTGTTGGAGATCCTGAGCTTGATCCAGGGGCGTGAGCTCGCGCGGGCCGACGAGCACATCTTGGAGCTAGAGGCCGAAGAGCTGGCGTCGTCGGGGGGCGGCGCGCCCGGGCCGCCCAAGGCTGAGGGCGCGGGCGGCGGCCGCCGGGCGCGGGACGTGGCTCTGCTCTACGAGGCCCTGCAGCGCGAGATGTGGGCGCTGGTGCGCGAGACGCTGGCGGGCCCCGGGCTGGGCGCGGGCGCTGGGCCGGGCGCCGTGGCGCAGCTGGGCCAGGTGTTGGTGCAGGAAGAAGCGGCCGACGGGCGCCGGGGACCCGAGGCTGCCCGCAAGCTGCGCGCCCGCTGGGCCGAGGCGGTGGCGCGCGCGGCCCGGGAGCGCCTGGAGGCGGCAGCGCCCGGGGCGCCCGGGGGCCTGGCCGGGCAGCTGGAGGCGCTGCGGGGCCGGCTGCTGGAGGACATGGGCGTCGTGCGGGGCCGCCTGGCGCCCTCCTACCCAGCCGGCCTGGGCGCCTTCGGCATCTACCTGCGCGGCTACCACGGCGCGCTGGCCGAGTGGATCGGGGCCGCCGCCCGCCGGAGGCTGCCGCTGGCCGACCGCTACGCGCTGCTACACTGGCACAACCAGGTGTACCCCAGGTGAGCTGGGGGCCAGCCGTCAGCTGCCCCGAAGTCGCGTGCAGCGCCCCTCCCTCCACCCGGCCCAGTCCCGGCCTCTTCAGACCCTAAGGACCCTGGACTTTGAATCCTAGAACTTGAACATCTTTGACCCTTCCAGACTCGGCACTGGTGACATTTACAGGCCGAGAATCTTCTGGCTCAGGACGCTTTCCATGCTAGAACTCGGCAACAGGAAGCCTTCAGATCCTAGAACCTTAATACCAGCCAGGAACCTTAGAATCCTCAACATTTGCACTCTTAGAATTTTAGCACTGCCCACCCTTCCAATCCGAGAATCTTAGCACCAGTGACCCTTGTCCTCCTGAAATCTTGGCACTGTTGACCCTTAGAACCCATACAGTGCTCTAGCCTTCACTAGCCTTCACAGTGCTCTAGCCTAGGGCACTAGCACCGATGACTCTTCCAATCTTAGAACTTTAGAATTGATGACATTTTCAATTCTAGAACCTTGGGACTGATGAGCCTTTGAGTCCTATACCTTAGTGTGTGTTTTTTTTTTTTTTTTTTCCTTTTTCGTCTGCCATGTAAGGCTTGTGGGATCTTAAATCCCTGACCAGGGACTGAACCTGCCCTCAGCAATGAAAGCTCAGAGTCCTAACCACTAGACCACCAGGAAATTCCCAATCCCCTCTTTGGATCCTAGAACTTTGATACTGTTGATCCTTCACAGTTTTAGCCCCTTGAATTCTATAATCTTAGCATCTAGAACCTGAGTACCATTGACACTTCCAGTCCTAGAATTTTATAACCATCGAGCCTTTGGATCTTAAAACAGTCCATTCTTGTGGCCAGAGGATGGAATACCATGATTAGTAATAACTGGGTCACTATGGGCTCCAGGGAAAAGGGATCAGCCACACCCAGACCACACATTGGAAGGAGAGGGAGTGGGTGGTTCCTCGTCAAAATCAGGGTGCTGACACCAGAAGAATAGTAAGGCAACAGTTACCCCTAATCCACATCCCATCTGTTCGTGCCAACCGTCAGAGGGGGAGGCAGAATAGGGAGTCTGGGATGTCGAGATGTTAAGTCTGACTTGCAGGGAGATGGGGCTTCTGGCTGAGGGGATGCGATGAGCCAAAGGCTGGTGTGTGTGGGGGTGGTAGGAAAGTGTGGGGAGAGTGGTGGCATGGCACAGGCCAGGGCATGCAGAAGGGCAGAAGCCAGGAGTGAGGGCTGACGGGGGAGGCCTGCCAGGCGGGGCCGGAGGGACTTGGGCTGGAGGTGGAAGGAAGCTCCTGTCCTGTGAACCTCTGGTGGATGAGACCTTGCGTGCCAAATCGTCACGTCTGGACTTGATCCCTCCAAGTCTTGCCCGGACACCATCCATCAGGGAGCTGACTCAGAGAGCGGGAGCCAAGGGAGCAACAATTCCAGAGACTTCCTTAGAGGGATGAGCAAAGCTGGTCCCAAGGGAGGAAGGGAGTGGCTCGGGTCACAGACACAGAGGGGGTGAAGGGATGGGTGTGGGGAGGGTCCCAGTTGTCCAGCCCCAGCTCTCACAGACCCCCTGTCTCTTTCCCCCACCCCTAGAGAGGTCCTAGGTCTGGTGGACATGGTAGCTCTGGAGAACGGGGAGCTGGGGCCCCTTCTGTCGCCCGGCACCCTTCGTGGCTTGGAGGATGAATGTGTCACAGACGTGAAGGTACCCAGAACTTGGCACTGGTGACCAGGAAGCGGGAGGCACTCTGTAGAGAGGGAGTGGTTACACTGGGCTTGGGGGGGCCTCTCCCCTCCCCCTTTCCCTATTTCCATCTCCCTTTTCCCTTTATGGACTTCTGAGTTTTGTCCAAAAGAGAGAAATTAAGCCCATACTGATCAATTCTGTCTCATGTTCAGTGTATTTCAAGCACCTAGCTGGCTATAGGGACATTCAGTAAAGGTTCAATATATTTGGACACTTAAAATTTTACAGCAAGACAGAGTCAGTCACAGGACCTTAGCTCACAGACCCAAGGATTCACAGAAAGAGGGCATCAAAACGTCTTTGCATATAAACAGGGCTGATAGCAAATAAACATGCTTAATAACTGGCCGGACACAGTTACCCTTAAGCAG
Organism: Dama dama; assembly: GCF_033118175.1. Lineage (NCBI taxonomy): Eukaryota > Metazoa > Chordata > Mammalia > Artiodactyla > Cervidae > Dama > Dama dama. Next base: position 58,535,151 of record NC_083684.1, on the reverse strand, counting down.
AATGGCCCTTCTGTAAACACCCATCCCTGCCACGGCTGTGTTTCTGGTCTAAAAGCCAGTCCTGCCTCAGCCACAGAAATCAGAATCTTTGCAACTCTAATTCTAGTTGCAATTCTGATTCTAATTAGTTCGATTCTAAACTTGAAGCTTTGAGATTTAGGCTAGAACAGTCTAGATTCTCAGACTCACTGAACTGAAGACAGCGCAGAACTAGAGAATCAGAGATGTGTAAACCTGAGAACCTCAGATTCTTGGAATTCTTGACTCACAGAATTTGGAAACCCTGAGCAAACTGTTTTGTGGAACCTGCGAGCAGAGTCTTAGAATCATCATATAATGAGAGAATAAACCCTCAAGCCCTCTGGCTATTAGATGGAGGTGCCTTAAAACCACAGACTCTTTAATATCAGGCGCCAAATTGTAGGCTTAGGAATGGAAAAGGCTGGGGCAGTTTTCTGGGCCAGCCCCTCTCTGGTGTTACCTTGATGAGCTCACAGGTAGAATCCAGACCTGCTGGGGCCTAAGGTATGGGGATCGTGGTGGGAGAGGCTCCAGGGGTTCTGACTCCTGTCTCTACCCTCCTCCAGGCTCAGACGCGGGCAGCCCTGCTTCGAGTGCTGCAGGAGGACGGGGAGCACTGGGGGAGCACGGAAGACTGGTCCAGCAACCTGGCCCAGGACGTGTGTGAGGTACGGGGCGGGGAAGAGGAGGGAGAATCAGGTGGGGTGGAAGACTGGGACCTGGCACCCTCCTCACCCCCTCCTCACCCCCCGGACCACGCAGCTGCTGGAAGAGCACACAGAGCGAGCGCCCCGCATCAGCCAGGAGTTTGGGGAGCGGATGGCCCACTGCTGCCTAGGAGGGCTGGCGGAGTTTCTACAGAGGTACGGAGGACTGGGGGTGGGGGGTGGGAACCTGGACCTGGGATCCAACAGAGGGAGGACAGATGAAAGTGAATCAAGATGGGCAGGGGCACCTCTGTAGGGATCACAGGTTTTGCAGGGCTGACTGCCCAGCCAGGGACCCTTATCCTGTGGTGCTCCATCTGTCTGCCATTTCCCCTTTCTCCTCCCACCAGCTTCCAGCAGCGTGTGGAGCGATTCCATGACAACCCAGGAGTCCGAGAGCTGCCACCCGACACCTACATCAGCAGGACCATCTCCCTGGTCAACTGTGGCCCCCCTCTGAGGTGAGAGCATCCACAGGATATGGGGGAGATGCCAGTCCAGGGTGACAAGCTCAACCAGGGTGCCTGGATCCTGGGTGGGGGCTGCACGCCTGGCCCTGAGAGGCACATACAGGGGACCTGAGAATCCTAAACCCTGGGAGTCCTAGAAAGAACCACAGCATCACTAGATCACAGAGTAATGAAAACCTGGGGGTGTTAGAATTACAGGAACCGAGAAGCCAGACTCTAGGAATTACATTTTTTTTAAAATGTCTTTATCTTACTTGTATAGTTGATTTACAATGTTGTGTTAATTTCTTCTGTACAGCAAAGTGATTCAGTTATATTACTTCCCTTTTTATTGACTTATTTTTAACTGAATTTTTAAAATCGGGAGTGCATTCAAGATACAATAGGGCATACAATGAAAAGCTTCCCTCTGTTACCCTCTGGTCCAATTATTACTAATGTCTCCCATATCTTTGCAGGAGTATGTGATACATTTACCAGTAAATATGTATATATATGCAGAGGCACGCTTCATGCATATATATAGATATGCATGCATATGCATATTTCATACATACACAAGTAAATATATTACTATGTGCATACATATTATTCCTTCTCTTACAAAAAAACGAAATACAGGAACTTCCGTGGCAGTTAAGACTCTGTGCTTCCACTGCAGGGGACAAAGTTTCGATCCCTGGTGGGGAACTAAGATCCCACATGCACATGCCTTGCATCATAGCCAAAAAAAGGGGGGATGACTCCCCCAAAATACAAATGGTAGAATATTGAACACACTCTGTCCTTTTCCCTTTTACACCTTGGCGGTCTTACTGTGAGCACCTGAAGAGTTCCCACATTCCTCTTTCATATCTGAACTGTTGTCCACTGTCTGGATCTGCCATCTTCCATTTAATCTGTCCGCAGTGGGTGGACAGTGGCCTCCACTCTTTTGTAGAGGAAAACTTGGCACAAGTGTGGAGACTCAGGGAATATGCTCTCAGTAGGGGGTCTGCTGGAATTTGGGCAGAAAGTGCCAAGTGCCCTCCAAACCAGGTTATTCTCCTTTCAGTGATGCAGATGGTCATCAATTGTTACAATGACAGAAAATGAGAAAGGTACAATTTTAGAATTATAGTCCTTTAGAATCACAGACTTTTAGGATGGAGGCGTCCCCACTCTCACCCAGAAAGCACCAAGAGAAACAGACCCAGAGAGACCGCTTCCTTCCCACTACATCCCCCTAGACTCCCAGACAGTCCACAGAGCCCCCCAAATCCCCAACCCTCCAGACATCCCTGATATTTCTCACCCCAGGCCCTCCCCAGAGCCCCTGACTTTCACCAGCTCCCCCTCTGACCTGTCACCCCTGTGACCCACAAAATAGGGTCCGTCTAAGGGGAGACAGGTCCAGACAGTTGGGCTGAGATGTTGGGGTCCATGACTTTTGGTGCCATGGATCCCCGCAGGGCTCTGGCGGAGCGCCTGGCCCGAGTAGGGCCCCCTGAGAGTGAGCCGGCCCGGGAAGCGGCAGCCAGCGCTCTGGACCGTGTGATCCGACTCTGCCACCGCGTTCTGACCGACCTACTGTTCCAGGAGCTGCAGGTGAGAGGCGGTGGGCTGGGGTGGGGCCAGGGTAAGGGGGTGCCCCCACCTCATCCTGCAGCTCCTTTCAGCCCATGGCTCAGTGTTTGGGAAGCAGAGGGGGTGGGGTGGAGTAACGGCTATATCTGGGTGGTTTAGGGGGGTGGGGGGGTGCAGGAAGGAAAAGGCAGGAGGACATGGTCAGGGGGAGGATAGCCATCAGCGGGAAGGGGCCTTGGGACTGGTGGAGCTCCTCCTCACTGAGGTCCCCCCCAATCCCTGCCCAGCCTCCCCTAGTCCCAAGAGCCCCATTTACGCATCTCTGGGCTCCTGCACGTGCACAGAGGGGACGAGGTTCAGAGACAGTAGTGGGGGGCTGGCGGGGACAGCTGTGTGTGCCTCTGGTTGTAATTTGTGTTCAGTCCATGTTGTGTTTCAGGCTGTGTCCCACCTCTGCTTAGAACCCTCCGTGGCTCCCAGGTCACTCTGGGCAAAAGCCAAGGTCCTTGCTGTGGCCCCCCCAAGAGCCTGGATGGTCTGCCCGTTCCCTCTCTGACCTCATCTCCTCCCGCTTCCCTCCTTGCTTATTCCACTGCAGCACATCCACCCGCCAGCCGCTCCTTAATGTGTCAGACACATTCCAACTTCAGTACCTTTGCACCTGCCGGTCCCTCTGCCTGGACTTCTCTTCCCTCAATAGCCCCAGAGCTCCCTCTCTCACCTCTTTCAAGTTTTGACTCAAATGTCGCCTTCTCAGAAGGACCTCCTCTGACTGTCCTATTTAAAATAGAAGCCCCTTGAGACTCCCCCTCCCCCCGCCCCCCCGGCCTGGGCTCTGTTTGTCTCCAAAGCACTTATCACTACCTGCCATGCTATATCCTTTGCTTCCCCCCACCCCCTCACAATCTGTCTCCTCCCATTGGAATGTTAGCTTCTCAAGGGCAAGGATTTGTTGGAATGCTTCTAAAATAACTTTCTTGTAATGGAAAATTTCAAACATACACAAAAGTCGGCAGAATGACCTCCTGTGGACCAGCTCCAGCAAGTATCAACTCCACCTCTCCCCCCACCTCTCCTGCCCACTGGTTTCTTTTAAAGCACATCCTTGACATCCTGTCATCATCCATCAGGACTTCAACCTGTATCTCCAAAAAGATAAGGAATCCGGCCTTTTTAAACAAACATAATTCACTGCCACTCTCCTACCTAACAAATGGAACAATCAGTCCTTAATATCATCACATAGCAGATCAGAATTCAGATTCCACCCAATGGCTTATGATGATCACGTGCTTGGAGTTTTGTTTATCTCATTTTGCACTGTGTTCCCAAGAGTTCTCTGATGTGTTCCCAGTGATCCACGCAGGGCTGGGCCATGCAGGAAAGGTTCAGAGAATGTTTGTTGAATGACCAGATGGACAATGACCAAATGGGAATGAAAGTGAGTGAGTGTGGTGGGGGAATTGGGTACAGTCTTTATTCCAGGCCTGGCGGTACCACTTGCAGGTAGGGGGTCTGGGGCAAATGGCTTTCCCCTTGGGGTCTGTGTTTGCTCATCTGGAAGATGAGCACAGCCTTCTCAGATGGCTGTGAGGAAGCAATGGGCTTGCGGCCATAAAGTGTTTAGCTCGAGTCCTGGCTCTCCAGTACTGACCATTGTCATCTTCGTAAATGTAGAGTTCACAGCAACGGCAACACTTCCGGAGTCGAGTGCTGTACTAACAGCGTCGGCTCGTTTGATTCACACCTGCTTTCTAACAAAAGCCCACAGGCCTCAGTTTTGGAGGATCAGAAAACTGGGCTACTGTGGGATGAAAGAGCAGGAAGGGGGCGCAGGGCTGAATGGAATAGGGTACTGCTTCGGGCCCCCATGGACACCAACCTCAAAGGTGTCTGGGGACCGCCAGCTCCCAGTGTCCACCAACAGCAGCATCTGCCCTCGCTCCTCCCAGCCTCCATCTCAGGGACAGACCCACTCCCCATCCCACCTCTGGGATCTAGATGCCTCCCGCCCTCCCCTGACAGGTGACCACCCACTACATCCTATGCATCTACTACCTGTGTTCTCCTTGCCTCCTCATCCCTTCCCCCTCTTTTCAGACCCCCCATTTCTGCCTCAGTCTTGACCCCTCCCAGCCATCTCGGTGAAACACAAAGCTGATCTGCTCCCTCTCCTGCTCAGAACCTTCCATGGCTCCCCAGTACCCTCAGGAGAAATCTGGAAATCCTCACACGGCCCAGGAGGCTTCTGTGCTCTGTTCTGTTCACCTGACCAGCCCCACCTGTCCACTGGGCAGTCATACACGACCTTCCCCATCCTTGCCAACCCTAACTCCTTTTCCTGCTTAGACTGGCCCTTAGCTTGGTTTAATGCTCTGCTGCCTCTTAAGTAATTATTTTTGAACAAAGGTTTCCCTATTTTCACTTTGCATTGGGCCTGTGAATTATCTAGATGGTTTTGCCAGCCACATTGACCTTTCTGGCCCTCTGATCTGCAGGCCCATCTGAAATCTGAATCTTTCTCACACTGGCTTTCCCCTGGATTCAGCCACTCCCCCTCCCACTCTTCACTTGGCTAACAGTGACCATCTTCTGGGCCTCAGCTCTGGGGACCCCTCCTCCAGGAAGCCCTCCTTGACTCTCTATGCTGACGCAGCCATTCCTCTCTGGGTTTCCTAACCCCCTGGGAATGGGTCCGTCTCCCCTTCTGGTCTGTGAGCCCCCAGGGAGGCAGGGCCGGACTGTCTCTGGCACTGCTGTGTCCGCAGCACTGTGCAGGAGCAGAGTTTGGGGAACAAATATTGAATTGCTAAGTGAAGAAAGAGGGTGGAAAGGAGGTGAGCCTCGAACCTCTACCCACTCTGTCCCACCCAGCCGCACTTTAGCAAGCTGATGCGCAGGAAGTGGCTGAGCAGCTCGGAGGCCCTGGATGGCATCGTGGGCACGCTGGGCGCTAAGGCCCTGGCACTGCGCAGAATGCAGGATGAGCCTTACCAGGTGCGTCTGCTTGGGCGGGGGAGGGGTGCGGGGTGGAACCCGGGAGGCCGTGGGGCGAGGGGCAGAGGGAAGCCAGAGTGCTCGGCTAGGAGAGACCTCTTCTAGGTGGGGAGCAACTCTATTAGGGAGAGATAGATGGCGCTTAATCTGGGGTCTGCGCGGAGGGTGCCCACGGGTATCGGGGTGTAGCGGGGGAGGGGGGTGCCGGCAGGGTTGGGGCCTCTGGGAGGTGGAGCTCCGGAGAAAGCCGAGAGGGCTGGGATGGGGCATCCTTTGGGGGCCGGTGGGTTCGCGGGCTGATTAGGGAGCAGGACAGGGGTTCCCCATAAGGAGTCAGGAGGACTGCCGGTGGACTGGGGGCAGGGAGGGGTTCCCGTCGGGTACCCGGGGTGGGCACGGGCGGGTGGGAAGCGGGGAGAGAAGGTCATCGGCGGCTCACACCCCCTCGCGGCTTCCCCGGTCCCCAGGCGCTGGTGGCCGAGCTGCACCGGCGGGCGCTCGTAGAGTACGTGCGGCCCCTGTTCCGCGGGCGCCTGCGCTGTGGTTCCGCACGGACCCGCAGCCGCGTGGCCGGGAGGCTCCGGGAGGACGCCGCGCAGCTGGAGAGGCTGTTCCGACGGCTGGTCAGTGTGGTCGGAGGGCGGGGGTGGGGGGCTCTGAAACCAGGAAAACCTTGGCTTCCGGGAATCCGGGGACTCGATAGCCGGGGGCGGGGGCTTAGAATGAGACCCTCACACAACTTGTACCCAGCTGTAATACTCTGATCTCTGCCCTCTACGGGTAAAAAGTCGGCTTTCTCCCGGCGGCGAGAGCTCACTCTGGGCTCAAATGAGAAAAATGGTCCCTATGCGTTGTTGTGGCGATTAGATCAGTTAAAGGGGCTTAGGACCTGGAATCCTGAACATTAGCTATTATTACGAGCACAGAGTCGCTAAATGCAATAGAACCTCAGAACTTGAGCGCTCCCAAATCCAAGCTTTTAAAATCAGCAAATCTTCTTTGTACCCAGTTATAATCAGCAAGACCGGAAGGGTCTCACTCAGGCTATCCCGGGAGTTTCTAACCTAGAGTCCTTGGAATTTTCTTGTTACTTTGTGGGGAGACAACTGTAGATTCACATGTGGTTATAAGAAAGAGTGCAGAGAGAGATCTCTGGCATACTTTGTCCAGTTTCCCCCAAAGGTAACATTTTGTCCCTGAGCCCCAAATTATCTACAAACAGTAGATTATATTACGGATTTTCCTTCAAATTTCCAAAGGTCCCAGATAATCTCTGACTACAGCCCGCCCTCTGCCTGGTTTTACCGACGAGAAAACGGCGGGGCCTCGGGAGAGGGTGGTTTCGAGGGGGGTAAACGTTGACTGGGGGCGAAGGTATGAGCCCGGGGTCCTCTCTTAACTGCAGGAGTCCCAGGCCTCGTGGCTGGACGCCGTGGTGCCCCGTTTGGCCGAAGTTCTCCGCCTGGAAGACACGCCGAGCATCCAGATGGAGGTGGGGGTGCTGGTGCGGGACTACCCGGACATCAGGTGAGATTCCCCACCCCCCACGGCCGCCCTGTCCCTTTCTGCGGGCGCAGCCGCCGGCAGGGCCGAGGTCTCCCGCGAGCCCTGGCATATCCGTCCGTGCGTTTCCTGCCTCTTGGGCGAGGGAGGGAGGCGGCGAGCGTGTCTGACGGCCGTTTCCTGCTGGAAACCAGGGCATTATTAATACGATTTCCCTCCTTCTACCGCCGCCGTCGCTGCCGCCGCCGCCACCAGGGCTCACAAACAAACAAGCAGTCACAGGAAGCCCGGGGCAGGGGGGGCGCGGGGCCGCCCGGCCGGCAGGAAGGGCCGGCCCATCAGTTGAGCCGCGGGGGACTCGGGGACACGCAGGGGCGCACGGGCGCACACGCACTGGGATAGTGGCAGGGGCCGTTCAGGTCCTGATGGACTCTTTCCTTTCTCTGTGATCCTCTCTGAGCCTCAGTCTCCTCCTCTGATCCATGGGGACAATAGTTCTCTTTTCAAATGATTAGCGGGGGGATGATTTACCATCATCCGTGGTGACAGCAGTAACAACACCAGTTCTTGACTATTGAGTCCTTAGGTCAGACCTAAAACAGCATTCCACACACCCACTCTATAAGTAAGAGTTATTTTAGAATGAAAGCTATTTTAGAAATTCTTTGCAGGTAAAAGGCAAGCACTGTTCTGAGAGCTTAGCACCACTGGAGGCAGGCAGAGATTAACTAGCTGACCCCAAATGTCGCAGCCAGCCAGCAGCAAAGTTTGGACTTGAACCCAGGCAGGAGGCCCTAAGCTGGCACCCCTGACCACCACACAACACTGCCACTTGCCTAAGGTAGTGGTGGCAGCAGTCCTACAGCGTTGGTTGGGCAGACAGACGTTGGGCAGACAGACGTTCTGTATTCAGACATTCTGTATTCACACGCCACGGGACCCTGGAGTACCGCATCAGCTGGGTTTAGGGTCAGGACTTGGGGCTGAAGGGAAGGACTCTGGAACTGATTCAGGATGGATAGTTCTGGTTGTGAGGTGTGGGATTTGTATCCTTGGGAAAGCAGAGCATCCCAGAGTTGCATGGCAGTAGGGGTCCCAGCATTCCTGCTGGACTGGGGTTTCTGAACTTGAATCTGAACTTGGATATACAGCCCACTAGCTGCTATCCAAGTTTGAAAGGTCTCCAGTTGGCCTGGGAGGAGGGGTTCCGGAGCTGGAGCTTGGAGGGCCACGTTTTGCAGCTCACTTGAGCTGGAAGGTTCTTGAGTCCCATTTTAGATGAGTGTTTGGGAGCTACAGGGATTTCGAATTTGGAATGTGGACAGGTGAAGATGCTGAGCTGGATTGAAGGGGGTGGTAAAGACCCCAGAACTTTGTTTGAAATGAAAGTTCTGGAAATGAATGTTGGGTGCAGGATATTAAATTGAAATATGGTGATTCTGGAGTTGAGTTTTGGATCCAGGATCTGGAGCTGAGATGGGGTGAAGGGAAGGTTCCGATGTGATTTAGGGGCGAGGGTTGTGGAATAGAGTTAGTTTTGAGCACAGAGTTTCTGGTGGGTGTGAGGGTCCCCAAGGTGAATTTGGAGTTCTGGGGGAGAATTTTGCTTGATAACAATTCCAGGAATGGGCTAGTGGTGAAGTGAGTGTTCTGAGGTTGAATTTGGACGAGAGTCCAAAGAGCAGTGGTGGAGAATATTCTAGACCAGGTGTTGGGGTGAGGAGAGGGTTAGGATAGGGATGAGGGTGAGCACTTCCAGGCTAGATCTGAGTGGTGATGCGGAGCTGTGTGAGATGAAAGTGAAGATGAAGTTAAGGATTGCTACAGAGTCCAGAGCTGAAACAGGCGTGAGAGTAGCAGAATGGTCATTCGGGAGTGGTCTGAGCTCAGTTTAGGGGTGAAGATGGAAGGTTATTTTAATCAAGAGCTGAGATGGGATGAAAAGGAAGATTCTTGTGCTGGTTTTAGAGGTGAGGGTTCTGGAATCCATTGTGAGTAGGGGGATTTGGAACTGGTTGGGAGGGAAGTTCTGGAGGGGGGGCTGGTGGGATCTAGGGGGAGCTGGTGGGAAGGACATGATCTAGAGGGGCTGGTGGGGAGGGAGGATCTGGGGGGAACTGATATGGAGGAGGGATCTGGAGAGAGCAAAGGGGCTCCAGAGCTAAGACAAGTTCTGTCCCAGGCAGGCTGGGAGTGTATCTGGAGGCCCCCATGCACCTGTCCCCTCCTCCACCCCTAGGCAGAAGCACGTGGCAACACTCCTTGACATCCGTGGTCTGCGCCACACAGCCGCCCGCCAGGAGATCCTGGCGGTGACCCGGGACCTGGAACTCTGCGAGGTGGCAGCCCTGTCCCCACCTCGGGATCGCGCCTTCTTCGCAGACATCCCTGTGCCCCGGCCGCCTATCTGCCTCAGCCTCCCCCTCTTCCTGGGCCGCCTCCTCTCCCCGCTGGCCTGCCTGCCCTGGCCTCGGCCTCCATCTCCTTCTCCATTACGGCGGCCCCAGGCCTGACGCTGAGACTCTCCCAACCCCGCCTCGGTGCCCCCATCTTTGCTGCTGACAGACCATCCCCCCCTCCACCGACCCCAACTCCCAGCCAGGCACCACAGACCCTTGGGCTGGCAAGAACCTAAGGGGTCTTCTTCCCTCCCCACAAACTCCCTGTTCCGAGGAGAAACCCGGTAGAAGGAGCAAGGACTTTCCCAAGGCCGTGAAGCTGGTTCCCAGCACCACCTCCCCAGCCCAGCGTGGGGTGGGTGGCGTTTTGGAAGGCTGTACACAAATATCCCAGGCCCCCCCTTTCCCCTCACCTCAAGGTCTGGCCTCAATCCAATGTATTAAGGAACGTACGATACTTAGAATAAAGAGGTTTGTATTTAACACAAGGAAGGGCTGAGTCCCCAGTGTGTGGGGGGAGGAAGGACCGGGGGCAGGGCCCAGGGCCAAGGGCTTCTCACACACCCAAGGCCGGGCTAGGGTCCAACTCCTGGGCAGAGCGGTGGAGGCCGCAGGAGGCCCTGCAGGACAGGGGCAGCCATGCTGCCCAATTTACACCAAGTCCCCGAGGCTGCGTGACTCTACGGCAGGCCCTCGGCCTCTCTGGCCAGCGACCCTCATTTTGTCCATCCCCAAGTGCCTTCTCTCCTGGGCCCAGTGGTTCCACCTTGGCACACCCCCCACCCCCATCCTCAGGCGGGAAGCGGTATCAAGAGAGGAAGGAGGTTGGGGGCAGGGCTGGCGGCATCCAGGGCGCCCTCCTGGGTTGACGCAGGAAAATCTCAGGGTGGGAAAAATTCCAGGCTGTCACCCCCAGCCCCGCCACCGGATCCTAGTCCCCACGGAGACGTTGAGGTCACCTCCTTGCTGACCCCTGCCCCTCCGGCCCAGTTGGACAGGCTATGATGGATGCTTCCTGGCATGGCTTTTTTTTTTTCTTTCTGCAAAGTCGGAAGGAGGAGGCAGCCAGGGGTCAGAGTGGAGGCTGGGGTTGGAACCTCACGCACATTTGAACTCACGTTTGACGTCTGACAGTCTCTTGGAGCCCCAGGGCTGTGTGACACCAGGCAGGAAGCTGACCCTCTCTGGGCTGTAGTTCCTTGTCCCTCTCTGAGGAACTGCTTAACCTCTCTTTGCCCAGGACGAGGTGAGATGTCCAGAGGATATATGCCCCTCACTTCACATCCTAAAGTGATACTTTCAATGTCATGGATATACAAGTGGGGAGTTGAGGAATGAACCGGCTGCAGTTTGTGGGCATTTAATAAGAAATGTATTCCTCTCAGTTTGGCAGGATTCTTTTTCAAGATTTTGGTGCACCACTTAAAAATGGCTGTATTGAAATAGAATTTACACAGCAGAGAATTCATCCATTTAAAGTACACAGTTCAGTGCAGTCACCTCTGCAGTCAATTCTGGGAACATTTCATCCCCCCTAAAGAAACCCTGCATCCCTTTAACCATCAACCCAACACCTTTATCCCTCTCAGGCCCTGGTGACCACGGGTCTTCTTTTTCTCTCTGGAGATCTGCCTGTTCTGGAACGTTTTTGTGTAAATGGGATCACAGAATATGGGGTCTCTTTGTGTGTGTATATGTGTGTATGGGTGTTAAGAACACAATGTGAGATCTGCCCGCTTACCACATTTCTCAGTGCACAATCCAGCGGTGTTAACTATTGTCACAATACTGTACTGCAGATCTCTGAACTCTAACTGTATGTTCCCTCCCCCTCCCCCATCCCATCTGTTCTCTACTTTGATGAATTATTTTAATTTTTATTATTTTCTATTGAAGAGTATAGTTGACTTACAATGTTATCTTAGTTTCTGCTGCACGGCAAAGTGATTCAGTTATACAGATCTATATACATAGTCTTTTCATATTTCCCAGTGTGGTTTATTATAGGCTATTAAATATAGTTTCCTATGCTATATGGTGGGACTTTGTTGTTTACCTGTTTTATATGTAGTCATTTGTACCTGCTAACCCCAAATTCCCAGTCTGTCCCTCCCCCAGCCCGAGTTTGAGTATTTTGAATACCTCATGTAAGTGGAATTATGCAGAACTTGTCCTTTTTTGACTGGCTTATTTCACTTCACATCATGATTGTCACAGATGGAAGGATTTCTTTGTTAAGGCTGAATAATATTTTACTGTATGGCTTTACAACATTTTCTTTATCCACTCATCTGCTGCTGGACATTTGAGTTGTTTCCATATCTTGGCTACTGTGAATAAAGAAGTGATCTTTTGGGGGCCTGTCTTCTTTCACTTCGCATAGTATTTTCAAGATCCATCATGTTGTAGCATGTGTCAGTACATCATTTCTTTTCATTGTCAGATAACATTCCCCTGTATGGCTATACCACATTGTATTTATCCATGTATCAGCTGATGGATGGGCTTCTCAGGTAGTGCTAGTGGTAAAGAACCCACCTGCCAACGTAGGAGATGTAAGAGCTACAAGTTCAGTCCCTGGCTCGGGAAGATGCCCTGGAGGAGGACATAGCAACCCACTCCAGTATTCTTGCCTGGAGAATCCAGTGGGCAGAGGAGCTGGGCAGGCTACAGTCCATGCGGTTGCAAAGTGTCAGACACGGTTGAAGCAACTTAGCACACATGCATGCAGCTAGCTGATGGACATTTAGGCTGTTTCTACTTTTTGGTTATGAGTATTATGTTCCACTTTTTTCCCTAGATTACATACATTTTCTTGGTTCCCTGAGAAGTTCTGACCTTACCCTGAGCTTCATTCCACCTTTTTTTTTTTTTTGACCTTGTTGCATGCTTGCAGGATCTCAGTTCCCTGACCAGGGATTGAACCCAGGCCACAGCAGTGAAAGCCCAGGAGCCCTAACCATTAGGCCACCAGGCAACGCCCTCAGTTTCCACTTTTGTAAAACGGGGGAAGAGTCCTAACGGCAGCGTTAATTTAGCACCTATGGCATGCCAAGTCCCATGCTCCCGAGGATTCACTCAACAAACTTGCAGATTTGGAAACAGAGGCCCAGACGAAGGCAGGAGTGCCTCTAAAGTCACCACCCAGGGCTTCCCTGGTGGTCCAATGGTGAAGACTCTGCACTTCCAACGCAGGGGGCATGAGTTGGGATATTCCTGGTTGGGATACTAAGATCCCATGTGCTGTGTGGTGTGGTCAAAAAATTAATAAAAAATGTCAAACCACCATCCAAAGAGTGCCAGGGGCAAGACCCCACCTACTCACCCCAGGCTCGTGAGGAGACTGTGTGCGAGGCATCTGGCTCAGATCCTGACCCAGGGGAAGTGCTTGGAAAACCCTTAACTGATGGGATTCACACAGAGCTGATTTCTGGACTGTGGGACTAGGTCGGGGTGGTAACTGTTTATTGGGTACCTACCTATTCTGTGTGAGATGCTCCCTGAATGTATCTAACATGCAGAGCACCTCGGGACTTCCCTGGTGGTCCAGTGGGTAAGACTCCCTGCTCCCAGTACAGGGGGCCCAGGTTCAATCCCTGTTCGGGGAACTAGATCCCACGTGCCGCAACTGAGAGTTCCCATACCGCAACTAAGACCCAGTGCAGCCTAAACAAACAAAGACACAAATAAAAAAAAATATTTTAAAAATGCAGTATCTCATGGCATCGTCCCCCTGGCCCTGGGAGAAGGGACTAGTCCTCTCAGGCAGGAACCAGTCTCAGAGGTTAGCACAGTTAAGAGGCGGTGGCTGGGGTTTAAACCCCAATCAGATAGAGTCCAAGAGGTCTCGGTCACCGTCTGGCGGCCCTGCTGTGCGCCAGGCCAAGCACGTGCCTAACTCACTGTGCCCGTGCCTTGCTGCCTGGGCCTGGGCCAGCCTCCCCGTCAACCCCTGGGAGATGGATGGTGTTATTGTTCCTGGTGCACTGATGAGGTCCCCAAGGCTCTGATGGACACTCTGATCACACAGCCAGGAAGTGGCTGAGCAGCGCCTTCCTGGGAAGGGGAGAAAGGAGACGACGCCGGCTGGGGAGGGGACTATCCATATGGGCCACGGCCACGGTCCAGATGAGAGAAAGAGAGGCAGAGGGCCTCCAGGGGGCCATGTCCTCCCCTCGGACTGGGCTTGGTTCAGCCGGAACCAGGATCATTTGGCTTCATCAAAACGTGAAACTGCAGCCAGGACCATAAAGGCTCCAGGGCAGGAAATTCTGGGAAAGGAGCCGGCCTGGGGTCAGCAGCCACCCCCGCCCTGGGGCTTCCCGCAGCCGCCCCTCCATCCCCACCAAGAGTGGGTGGGGACCCTCCTTTTCTGCCCAATGCCTTTCTGATGAGCTGCCCACCCAGGCCTGGTCATTTTGCTCTGAGCCCTGTGTCTAAGGCAGCCCCATCAAAGCACCCAGACAGTGTGAAAGAGGCCCCTGAGGTCTGGGGGAGAGACAAACGGTGTCCAGTGCTGACCTAGCAAAGCCCTTGAGCCCCTCCCAAGCCTTCCACAGCCAAGCAGATGGTGAAACTGGAGGAGGCAAGCCTGGTTGTCGCTGTCTGCAAGACGAGGAGGATGAAGGTGGGAACCTACCGAACTCCCGCCCTGCCTAGGGGCCTCAGCTCCCAGGTTTTCGGTAACCTCCACCCCCTGTCGGAGCACCCGTCATCCTTGCCAGCCTTAACTGCTTTCTCTAATCCCTAGTCACCACTGAGTCCCCATGTCTCGTCCTGAGATACCACCCCTCTCTGGCTATCTCTCTCTTCGAGACCTTTTTCCTTCTGGAAGCCCCCTTCCAATCCTCAAGTCTCCATCTCTCACTCTGAGCCTCCCTACCACCTCTCTGAGCCCCTGGAAGCTGAGTCCTGTCCCCACCTTGGTTCGCCTCTCTTTTTGTCACTATAAATTCACCCATTCTATCCATTCATCCACTGAGCGCATCTTGTACACCCAACCTTGTACAGGGTGATACTGGGGACACTATAGTGACCTCAACAGCCTTGGCCCTGCCCTGACAGAACTGACAGTCCAGGGGGGAGACATGTTTGTCATCCAAAGTGGTCAAAGCTAGAGTTGGGGAGCTCAAAGAGCTGGGGAAGTTCAAAGTTTCCCTGACTTTGTCTGGGAAGCAGGAAGGCTTCCTGGAGGAAGAGGCACCTGCTCTGAGATCCAACCTTCCACTGAACCACAGATATCATCTGGCAGTTCATAATACCCCAGAGGTCCTGAGGAAGAAAATGGAATCAATAGATTCCCCCAAATTGTCCTGTAGTCTTGCCTAAAGAACTCTGTAATACATGGAATGATTTTCAAAGGGAAATTTAAAATGCTCACACCCTTGAACCTAGAAACCCCACTTCTAGGAATGTGTCCCTTTGCAGTATTCTCAGAGGTGCAAGACAGACACTGCTACGCTGTTCAAAGTGACGACGATGGAAAACAGTCAATAGGTGACTAGTTAAATTGGGTCCAGTAGGTACAGTCCCCAGGGGAATACAACATAACTAATAAAAGATTGGAGGTTGACACTCTCATCTTATTCCCAAGCTCAGAAGGGAAGCATTTAGTCTTCCATTATTAAGTGTCATGTTGTTGTTGTTTAGTCAATAAGTTATGTCTGACTCTTTGCAACCCCGTGGACTCTAGGCTGCCAGGATCCTCTGTCCATGGGATTTCCCAGGCAAAAATACTGGAGTGGGTTGCCATTTCCTTCTCCAGGAGATCCTCCCAACCCAGGGATGGAACCCGATTCTCCTGCATTGGCAGGTGGATTCTTTATTGCTAATTTATCAGGGAAGCCCAAATATCATGTTAACTGTAGGCTTTTCATAGATGCTCCATATCAGAAGGAAGAAGATCCCTTCTATTCCCAGCATGATGAGAGTTTTTGTGTGGAAAGTAAAGTTTGCCTGATGCTCTTCCTGTATCTTTTAGGGTAATTAAACTATTTTCTTCTTTATTCTATTAATGGAAGATGGATTATTTAGATTGGTGGTTGATTGTTCAAACAATCTTGAATTTTTAAGGTTAAACCCACTTGATCATGATGTATTTTTATTATGTATTGTTTGCTTTGCTTTCCTAATATTTTATTATTGTTGCATTCATGTTCATGGGGATATGAAAAAGAATTAGACATGAACTGACACCTTTTATGACAAAAAGCAATAAATAAACTAGGAATAGGAGGGAAATTCTTCAACATGATAAAGGCAATATATTTAAAAAATAAGCAATATTACATGCAATGGGGAAAGATTGAAAATTTTCAATCTTTTTGAAACTCCCTAAGATCAGAATTAAAATGAGAATATTTGGTTTCACCATTTCTATTCAACATAGTACTAGAGTTCCAGCTTCTAGAAAAAGGCAAGAAAAAGAAATAACTGGAAATGAAGAAATAAAATCTGTTTGCAATAGCATGATCTTATAAGTATAAACTCCTAAAGAATAAAAAAAAATTAGAACTAAAAATGAATTCAGCTGTGTGCAGGATATAAAATCATCACACACAAACCAGTTGTATTTCTATACACTAGCAATATACAGTCTAAAAGAGAAATTAAGAAATAATCCCATTTATAAAAGCATACAAAATAATAATAGGAGTAAATTTCACCTGGGAGTGAAATTAGGAGTAAATTTTCACTGAAAACTAAAAAAGCACTGCTTTAATGGAGAAGGAAATGGCAACCCACTCCAGTATTCTGGCCTGGAGAATTCCATGGTCAGAGGAGCCCGGCAGGCTACAGTCCATGAACTCACAAGAGTCGGACACAACTTAGCAACCAAACCACCACCACCATGCCCCACCAGGGCACCCCAGCGCTGCTGCAACACAACTGGCCCAACCTCCCAGGCAGGGCTCACAGCAGGGATCCAGAGGTGGGATATAAAAAAAAAAAAGACACTGCTTTAAGAAATTATAATTTGAAAAGATACATGTACTCCTGTGTTGACAGCAGCACGATTTACAATAGCCAAACATGGAAACAAGCTAAATGCCCATCGACAGGTGAATGGGTAAAGAAGACGCACTGTATATACAGGAGGGAATGTTACTCAGCCACGAAAAGAATGACCCAGTGCCATCTGCAGCCGCATGGATGGACCTAGGGATTATCATACTAAGCGACGTACGTCAGAATGACATGTCACTTATATGTGGAATCTAAAATATGACACAAATGAAGATATCTGTGAAAGACACTCACAGACATAGAGAGCAGACACATGGTTGCCGAAGGGGAAGAGGGGTGCAGGAGGGAAGGACTGGGAGGTTGGCATTAGCAGATGCAATTTAGTATATATGTAGGATGGTTACACAACAATGTGTAACACAGGGAGTGACTTTCAATACGCTGTGATAAACCATAATGGAAAAGAATATGAAGAAGAACATGTATTTATAACACTTTATCACCTATACTTCAATAATGTTTTTAAAGCTACAGTAATCACGACAGTGTGGTCTTGGAGCGTCTCTGGTGGCTCAGTGTTAAAGAATCTGTCTGCCAATACAGGGGACACAGGTTTGATCTCTGGTCCCGGAAGAGCCCCCATGCTGAGGGACGACTAATCCTCCGTGCCACAGCTATGCAGCCCATGCACGTGCCGAAACTAAGGAAGGCTGAGCTCCGAGAGCCTGTGCTCTGCAACAAGAGAAACGGCGGCCGTGGGAAGCCCTTACACTGCAACTAGAGAGCAGCACCCGCTCGCTGCAGCTGGAGAAGGCCTGTGCCCAGCAATAAAGGCCCAGTGCAGCCACACATAAACAAGTAAATAAACCTTTAAAAAGGACAGTGTGGTATTGGAATAAGGATATATACCATACAAACACAATAGTGCAAATAGACCCAAAGTTGATTTTCTATAAACATGTAGCATAATTCAAGGGGAGGAAGGTCTTTTCAATAAATGATCCTGAAACAACTGAATATCTGCATGAATAAAACTGAACCCAGTTCACAGTGCACACAAAAATTACCTTAAATGAATCATAGACCGAACATATAATCATAGACCTAGCATATAAACTCTAAAACTATAAAATTTCTAAAAAAAGAATTGGAGAAAATTTTCATAAACTTGGGGTAGGCAAGGTTTTTTCAGACAAGACACTAAAAGCACTAACCATAAAAGGAAAAAAAAACAATAGATAAGTGGGACTTAACAAAACTTAAAACTTCTGTCCTTCAAAAGACAAAATTAAGAAAATGAAACTGTAACTCACAACCTGGGAGAAAATATGTGTAACATGTTTTCCACCAAATTGGCTGAAATCAGAATATATAGAGTATCTTTACAACTTAATAATGAAAAACAAATTTTAAATCCAACTTTAAAATGGGCAAAAGACATGAACACTTCCCCAAAGAAGATATGTTAAAGGCCAACAAACATATCAAGACAGTCAACATTTACAATCACCAGGGATTTTCAAATTAATGCCACAAAGAGATATGACTATACATCTTCTAGAAAGGCTAAAATTTTAAAAGACAGGTAATACCAAACACTAGAAAAATATGCAGCAGCTAGAACTCTCACATAGTGTTGGAGTCCAAAATACTGGGTTGGCCAATAAATTCGTTTGGATTTTTCCTTAAGATGTAACGCAAAAACCCAAACAAATTTTTTGGCCAACCCAATAGTACCCCCACTTTGAAAAACAGATTGGCACTTTCTTGTCAAGTTGAATATACATTTACCCTGTGATTCAGAATCCTCTTGGGTATTTATTCAAAAGATATATATATATATGGCTTCCCATATATATATGGCTTCCCTGGTGGTCCAGTGGTTAAGAATCGCCTGCCAATCCAGGGACATGGGTCACATCCCTGGTCCAGGAAGCTCCCACATTCCTTGAGGCAACTAAGCCTGGGAGCTGCAACTACTAGAGTTCTCCAGACCATGCTCCGCAACAGAAGAAGCCACCGCAATGAGAAGCCTGTGCACCACAACTAGAGAGTAGCCCCCACTCTCTGCAATTAGAGAAAAGCCCAACAAGCAACAAAGACCCAGCACAGTCAAAAATAAATAAAATTATTGTTTAAAAAAACAGTGTATGTCAATTATAAGCTTCCTGAATTCAATCACTGAATTGTTGTTGTCAGAACAATGTCTTTGTTCTTAGGAGTTACCTGCTAGAGCATTTAGGGGTAAAGGATCATAAGGTCTCAAATTACTTTCAAATGGTCCATTCATTAACAGCACCACCATGACCATCATCATCACATATACACGGAGAGAAATAAAAGCAAGTTAAACAAACATTAATGAGCAGTGAATCTAGATGAAGCAGTGAACAAAGACACTAGTCTTGTAATTTAAATAGGCTTAAAAATTTTCAAAATAGAAAATTAAGAATGGTCCCACCTGTGATACCTGTTTCTGTCCTTTGAAGGTTTTCAAGCTAGACCCCAAGGTGAGGGCTTGCTCTTTCGTGGAGATGGGTCTGCAAGGTGTATTCCTGGGAGTGGCATTGCTAGGTCTGAGAGTAAAGACATATGTTGTTCAGTTAGTTAGCTATCATCAGATTTCTCCCATGGAGTTTGTATCATTTTGCATGCCCACCAGCAATGCACGAGAAGGTGTTTTCCACCTTAGAAATTTTGGCCAATTTCATAGGTGAAGAATGCCACTTCAGGGTAGTTTTCATTGGAGTTGCTCTTATTATGAGTGAAGCTGAATATCTTTTGATACAGTTAATGATGGCTCGTATTTGTTTCTCTGTGATATATTTCTTCTGCACATAAGAGGTACACATTTTGTGTGTGTGACATAAGTTGTAAATATTTTCTCTGAGGTCGTCACAGTTTTACTTTGTTTATAGCACCATCATCTTTTTCAATAATCTCAAAACTCCAATGTTTTATTAACTATTTTATGTGCATTGCTATCCAGTCTTGAAATCTGATGAAAACATGTCCAGAGTTTCTTATAAAGACAAGTGCAAATGCTCATTTACATTTTGCACATTAATAACAACAATGAAAATGACACAACAGTTATAGCTACATAAAAATATATACAAAGATTTGGAAATTCCATGGTGGTCCAGCAGTTAGGAGTCAGCACTTTCACTGCTGTGGACCGAGGTTTGATCCTTGGTATGGGAATTAAGATCCCACAAGCCATTTGGTGTGCCCTATATATATATGTAATTTTACCAACAAAGGTCTGTCTAGTCAAAGCTATGGTTTTTCCGGTAGTCATGTATGGATGTGACAGTTGGGCCATAAAGGAAGCTGAGCGCCGAAGAACTGATGCTTTTGAACTGTGGTGCTGGAGAAAATTCTTAAGATCCCCTTGGACAGCAAGGAGATCAAACCAGTCAGTCCTAAAGGAAATCAACCCTGGAATAGTCATTGGAAGGACTGATGCTGAAGCTGAAACTCCAATACTTTGGCCACCTGATGCGAAGGACTGACTCATTCTTCAGGAAAGACCCTGAAGCTGGGAAAGATTGAAGGCAGGAGGAGAAGGGGATGACAGAGGATGAGATGGTTGGATGGCATCACTGATTCAACGGACATGAGCTTGAGCAAGCTCTGGGAGTTGGTGATGGACAGGGAAGCCTGGCGTGCTGCAGTCTACGGGGTCACAAAGAGTCGGACGTGACTGAGCAACTGAACTGAACTGATGTAATAAAAATATAATATATATTTATATGGATTCAAGGTAGACTTTGATGTTATTTGGCTTATAAAACAGGTAGATACTACACAAAAAATGAGGATGTAATTTCCAGAAAAGTAAAATGTCACTTTTCTTCTTAAAATTTAACAATAAAACTCCTGTTGTAATTACTAATTCATAGTCAAATCTTAGACTAATTCAAATTAGCCAGGGTTAGAGTTAAATATTTTGCATTAAAAAAATAAGGTGTGCAATTTAATAAACATACATAGGGTTTCCTTGGTGACTCAGATGGTAAATTTGATAACATTTTGTCAAAATTATTTGAGAGCTACTTATCCAAGTCCTTCTAGATCCTGGAAACACACTAGAAAAAGTGAATACTGAACAACTGATTCTTTGGAAAGCTGCACCCCTAGCCCTGGAAAACATCCTTAAGGGGCCCAGGGATCACACGCTAATGGGGGACTTCCCTGGTGGTCCAGCAGTTAAGAATCTGCCTGCTAATACAGGAGACACAGGTTCAATCCCTTGTCCAGGAAGATTCCACATTGCTGCAGGACAGCTAAGCCCATGTACCACAACTATTAAGCCTGTGCTCTAGAGCCCAGGAACCACAACTACTGAAACCCCCACACCTACAGACTGCTCCACAACAAAGAGACGCCAACACAATGAGAAGCATCACACTGCAACTAGAGAAAGCCCTCACACAGCAACCAGTGCAGCCAAATAAATAATTAAAAAAAAAAAGAAGAGGGGGTTTGGGAAGGTCATATACACTCTGCTATGATCAAAACGGATAACCAACAAGGACTACTGAACAGGCACATGACATGAAACTCTACTCAATGTAATACACCAGTCTGGATGGGAGGGGGGTTAGGGGAGAATGAATACTTGTGTCCGTATGGCTGAGTTCCTTGCTGTTCATCTGAAACTATCACAACATTGTTAATCAGCTATGTGTGTGTGCGTGTGTTAGTTGCTCAGCTGTGTCTGACTCTTTGCAACACCATGGACTGTAGCCCACCAGGCTCCTCTGTCCATGAAATTCTCCAGGCAAGAATACTGGAATGGGGTGCCATTCCCTTTTCCACAGGATCTTCCTGACCCAGGGACTGAACCTGGGGCGCCTGCATTGCAGGCAGACTCTTTACTGTCTGAGCTGCCAGGGAAATCCATTAATCAGCTCTACCCTAATACAAGATAAAAGTTTAAAGTTTGAAAAAAAAAGGAATTGCTTTATAAAAACCCTAATGGGAAACTTACAAAGTAGCAATGATGCTGAGAACAAAGAGAGGGGAGTAATATGCAGATGTTTCATTGATGTATATAGTTTAATTAAAAGGTACGAGGTGATATTACTGTGGTTTTGGAAAAGGTTTCAACTATTCCTAGGAGATCAATTAGACACTGAGAATGAACAGTCCTATTAAGACCTCAGAAAGAACATCTCCCCTATTATCATGGTGTTATCTCACTAATAGGAAATTTAGTTTCTAACAACTCTTTTCTGTATTTTATTCTACTGGCTTGAGAAGCAGCTTCTTATTTTGAGAATTATATGACATGATATAATCATATATAATTAAGCTAATGGCTTAGAAAACAAAATGATAGTAATTTTAAAAAGGAGCAAGTACCTCTCTTGCTAGGTTGTGACACCAGGCTAAGAGGGTTTAGGGTTGGGGGTAAGTCGTGGGGGATAGTGAGGGGGTTCGGGTATAAATCTACCTCCATTCAAGGACAGGAAGGGCATGAGAAGGGTCTGGACAGCCCAGAATGGTCCTGGCACCTGGATGTACAGTTACCACGCTGGGTCAAAGACAGGCTGGTGCATCTCCTCTGCCCTAGATGCTATGGGACACAACTCCTGCTCAACATTAAACTGGGAACATAAACATCTCAAAGCATGCTGGCCAAAAACAGATTATTCACCCTCATGGTATAAAGCCTAGAAGAAGACATTTGATTATTTTAAAAAGTGGGCTAGAAAATGATGAAGTTTCTCCTTACTTCATCTGAAAAATCCAAAGAACAAATATGTTAAAAATTCTGGGACTTTTCAATGTATGACAAAACCCACTACAATGTTGTGAAGTAATTAGCCTCCAACTAATAAAAATAAATGAAAAAAAAAAATTCTGGGACTTCCCTGGTGGTCCAGGAGTTAAGACTTCCTGCTTCCACTGCAGGAGGCAAGGGTTTGATCCCTTATCAGGGAACTAAGATCCACACCCTCAGGCCACATGGTGCGGCCAAAAACAAAAACAAAAAAACTATGACTATTAACATGTTTAGAAGGCATTTAAAACATTTGTTTGCAATCCAACTCAAATATACCTGCAACTACATTTTGGATAAATGTTTAAAAAAATCCCGCTTAATTTTGATGCAAGTTTTCTTGTAACTCAGTGATATTTACTACTTACAAGGGCTGAATGTTTTGAAAAACAGAGCCCCAACTTTCTGCAAAACATCCTGAAAGTGCTTTTATCATAGAAATAGGGCGGAGCTAATGATCTGCTCTTTCACTGACAACATCCTGCAGTTATTTAAGTAACACATCATCATTTTCTTGATGGTGATTCTACACCATCAATAGCCATTGCTTGCTTCTTTTATATTTTTTGGCCAAGGCATGTAAGACCTTAGTTCTCCAACCAGGGATGGAAACGGTGTCCCCTGCATTGGAGGCAGAGTCTTAATTGCTGACCACCAGGGAAGTCCCTATCGCCCATTTCTTGGTTCTCTACTCACCTTGCCTTATCACGTTGTTGACGTCTTTCAAACTTTTAGAGGTGCTGCACTGAATTTAGACAGCAGAGCACTCCTTGGCGTAAGGACTGACCCATTCATGGAAACTCATAACAGTGATATCAGTAATCGATCCAGCATCATTTGCTGGATTGTATGCAATGTCTCTGGCCGTTAACAGAAGACTCTGTCTGGGTGAAATTGATATATTTTCAGCGGTAATCCTTGAAGAAGGAGCAAATTTCAATTTTTGCCCCTCTGTTATGATCCTGTCCTTAAGCATTTCCTTTGGGGGGAGTCTTCCCCAAAAAGTCTCTTAGCACTCCCAGCCATAGAACTGTAGCGTTCATGGACAGAAATTGGAGACAACAGTTCCCTACCCTTTTGAAGACTTCCACTGTCACTCCAAATTTCTTTGACCCTTGGATTCTTTACAGGAGACACTGGCATCATGGGAAAGATGTCCTTGTACATTTCTCCCACCTCCTGTTTCAAAATTATTTGGGAATATAACTTCTTCACAGGTAGGAACTTTGCAGAAGCATGGAGAGCCTCCCACAGTGCAGATCATGACTCCACACTAAATTTTCTAAAATCTGTTCTTCGACGCTGTTCAGGCGTTTCACCACGTCCCTGCAGAGTCCCTCTTCTGAGCAGATCACCACCTCTATCAGTTCAGTTCAGTCGCTCAGTCGTGTCCGACTCTTTGTGACCCCATGGACTGCAGCATGCCAGGCTTCCCTGTCCATCACCAACTCCCAGAGCTTGCTCAAACTCATGTCCATCAAATTGGTGATACCATCCAACCATCTCATCCTCTGTCATCCCCTTCTCCTCCTGCCTTCAATCTTTCCCCGAGTCAGGGTCTTTTCCAATGAGTCAGTTCTCCGCATCAGGTGGCCAAAATACTGGAGTTTCAGCTTCAGCATCAGTCCTTCCAAAGGACTGATTTCCTTTAGGACTGACTGGTTTGATCTCCTTGCAGTTCAAGGGATTCCCAAGAATCTTCTCCAACACCACAGTTCAAAAGCACCAGTTCTTAGGCGCTCAGCTTCCTTTATGGTCCAACTCTCACATCCATACATGATTACTGGAAAAACCATAGCTTTGACTAGATAGACCTTTGTCAGCAAAGTAATGTCTTTGCTTTTTAATATGCTGTCTAGGTTTGTCATAGTTTTTCTTCCAAGGAGCAAGCATCCTTTAATTTCATGGCTGCAGTCACCATCTGCAGTGATTTTGGAGCCCAAGAAAATAGTCTGTCACTGTTTCCACTGTCACTCCACCACCTCTATAACCTTATAAAAATAAAATGGCCACAGATTAAAAACTTCAGTAATCCAGGGAAAAGTATGAAGTGAGCTATAGGCAAAGAGGACAATTTCCAAGCAACAGGCCATCAAGGAATGATGAAATATATATATCCTGCTCTAAAATAACTGACATGTCTATTCCATGAAGTCTTTGTGTTGCCTGAACCATTGTGGTTTCTAATATTTTATAATATAAAATTTCTGCAAGCTCCTGTTTGTTTATAGCAAAGTCTATGCAAGATTCTGGCTGTTCATCTGTTGATTGAGTATAGTGTTGGCAGAGTCTCTCTATTTTCATTATGTTTTCCCTAGGATTACACAAACAAGACTCAAAAATATTTATAAGTTGATTACTTGGTACATTTTTCAATCCAGCCACAATACTCTGTAATCAGCTCACACTTTGAGTGACGGAAGCAACAGGAGTTGATGACTGCTGCTTTTTCTCTTAAATACTGCTGTCCTGTCAGTGGGGTAGAAGGTATAAATAATGTTAGTTTGTTTCAAAGTTTTGTTGAAGGTTACACTCCACAGTAGTCTGGGTTGTCAGTTTCCCGAACAGGGCATCACCAGCAAACTGTGCAGGTGTCAATTTCCTCTTTTGCATGTGTTCCCCAAGAGCTTCTCATCATAACCACCAACAGTTAAAACATACTCTTCACACTCCGTGTTGACTGTTCTGCTATTGTTAGTAAACTGGAAAGGCCGAGGCGGCATTCTCTCCTTTAAAATCTTCCTGTCAAATAGTTTTGAAACATACTGCTTAAAGCAGCGCTCCTTTATCCCTCTGGCTATAGTTCACACAGCACAGCAGTGATGCAGCAAGTCTACACAGAAGCTCTAAAATCAGCAGTATGAAAATCAGGATGGTAAACCTTTAAAGATGAATTCAAGGAGTCTCGTCTATTTGGGCATATGTCACTGGCGAAAATCAGATCCAAGCAGCACAGAAGGATATGATAAGAGTTTAATAAATCATCTCCAATCATATGAAAATTATCCTCAGTATAAACAAAGTGTCCAAAAGAAATTAAAAAGCTCCTTAACACGGCAAGGAATCCTCTGCTTCCTGCTTCGTGGTAACTTTGGTGGCTGTTCATACGGACTTTGAAACACATCTTTAAAAATTGACTCAAAAAAAATTTTTTTTTTAATTGGCTCAAATTTTTTGAAAATTACAGTAGACATCTCAAAATTGTGTTTGGCTTAATTTCCTCCTAAGGTACGGTTTCCAACTGTGGGGATAATGCTTTTGAGGCAGGCGACGGATAATGAACAAGCCGACCAGTGTGTAACTTCCTCTCAGCTGTAGATGTCCTGGATGGCTGCGGAGTCAGCTTGTGCGCCCTCGTCCAGGTTCAGCTCCCGACACAAGACCTGCAGCGCCTCTGAGATCGCGCGACCACCGCCACCTGCCTCAGCATGGCGCCCGTCCTTGTTTGTCTTCCTTCCACTGAGCGCTACCCACAACCACCCGCACCAAAGCGCACGAAACTCCTAAGTCGCAGCACGACGGCTCTTCGATGGTCTACATCCGCGCTTCGCCTCAAAAAAGTCCGTTTCTTCCCCAGGGTTCCGAGCCTGTCCTTCACCGGAAATGTGATAAAAAGTATATCATCTTAAGTGACTTCTAAATCTGCTTAAGTCGTTTTATTTATAAATTTAATTTTATTGCTCCTGGATTTCTCCCAACATTTTATTATGGAAAATTTCAAACATGCAGGAAAGTTGAAAGAGATGTACATGTGTCTGTTACTAACATTTTGCCACACTTGTCTAACCGTATTTCTATTCACTCTATCCATCTAACTTTTCAATGCATTTCAAAGTAAATTGCAGACATCAGTACACTTTTCCTAAATAATTCAGCCTGTATGTCATTAACTACAGTTCAATAATTTTTTTGCTGCTTTTAATTTTCAGTATTAATAATAAAAGATTCTCCCACTTCCAAGATGGAAAGAAATTCATTCATGGATTCTTCTAGTTGATGTGTTTCCACTTTCACACAGCGATTTAGGGATTTCTAATTCATTTGGAGTTTATGCAGGTACATGGTGTGAGAACTAAATCCAACTTTATACATAAATGTATATATATATACATACACAGGGGATCTCTGTTTTAAAAGTATTTTTATTGAGATTTAATTCACATACCATAAAATTCACCCTTTTTAATTGTGTACAATTTAGTGGGTTTAAGTATTTCACAAAGTTGTGCAGCCATCATTGCTCAAGCTATATTTATACATATGTGTGTGTGTGTGTGTATTTGGTTTCCTCCAAATGTCTATCTAGTCTTAGCGGCACATATTAAGAGCTCCATCTTTCTGCCAGAGATTTGAGATGCTGCAGTTGTCACTAATGTCCGGGTATTTGGGAGACCAATTCCGTTTCTCTGGCCTGTTTGTCCGGTGGGAGTTCTCCCTAACAACGGTTCTGGTTTAGGACTCTGATAAGGGGCGGGGTCGACAGACACGCGGTCACGCCTTCAGGGCCTTTAGTCAAGTTCTTTCAGAAAGGAACCCTGCTACATTACATCTCTCCAACAGAGAAAATCCCCTAGGACTGGCAAAAAGCCAACTGGGCAGGAGCATGGTCAGCAGGAAATCCTGGGAAGGAGAGGTACCAAGGATCAAGACACGCCCCATTCTTGAGTCCCTCCTCTCCTCTCCCGGCTCCCCAGCCCGGGCTGGGGGCCCTCCCCTTCTCTGTCCGTCTCCCCGCTTCTGAGGACTAGTGGACCCACACCAGGGGCTGTCCCATCAGCTCGCACCCTAGGACTGCCCTCAGGAAAGCACCTGCACAGCGTGGCTGAGGCACCCGGTGGTTTCGGAAGTGAGGCCAAGCGTGTCTAATGCTTGCCGAGCGAAGTCTTCGGCGCTCACCATGAGCAGTCCCTTTTTCAAGGGGTAGGTCATATTTGTTTCAACCAAAAAGGGGCTCACTGTCTGCAGGTAGGAAAGGGGTCAAGATAAGAACTCCCTTCCCTCCCAAGCCTAAGCACCAGGGCCCTCTCCAAGAATCCCTGAATCCCACCCCTCTTGCGGACCACGCCCCCAGATAGGCGCTGACCACGCCTCTCGGGCCACGCTCCCTCGAGAACCCACCCCTTGCGACTTTCGCGCCACGGAAGCTTTTTTTTAAAAAAGGTTCTTCCTACCTTCTTCCCTCTTTCCCTCTCTTTTCCTTCCTTCCTCCCTTCTCTCTCCCTCTTTTTTTCCCTTACCCCCCCTCCCTTCCCTTCCTTTCTTAAATTTTACTGAAGTATAGTTGATTTACATCCACCGAAGCTCTTTGAGACTGAGTCGCGGTCCTCGTTCAGACCTCACCGCCACCTCATTCCGAGCCCGCCGCTGCTCCTAGGAGCCTCCACTGAATCCAAGCTCCTCCTCCCTCAGAGCCCACACCCCCCTCGTGAGTTGCCACTCCTGTCCCTCTCGAGCTCCTTCCCTCCGGAGTCAGGCACCTGCACGATGACACCTTTGGAGCGGTACTCTGTGCCCACGGCCACGGAGAAGCTTCGCACAAAGGCCTGCGGAGAAGGAGAGGAGGGTCCCAGGACCACGAGCTTTCCGCGTGGAGTCCTCCAGCCCGCCCCCTGTCCCGGCATGCTGTCCCGGATCCTAGAACATTCCCCGCTCCCTCCCGGAGGGGCCCCTCCCTCACGGCTCAAGTTCTCACCTTAACACCCGAAAGTTTCTTTGCTCTAAGCCCTCCTTTTGTTCCCATGCACTCACTCTCCATTCCAGCTGCGCCAGTCTCTGTGTATTCCCTGACCTCCTCCCACCTCACCGGTTCTCGAAATCCTAGCTTTCTTTTCTCTTAGAAAAAGAACACAGAATCTGACTTGCCCACTGGACTGTGCCCCAGATATCTGACCTATTAATAGCCTCAGACTTTGGTGATACATATCACACACACACACACACACACACACACACGCATTTGGGTCTTTTCCGCCATAACCTTCAGGGCCAGAATTAAGGGCTACTGTAGGAATGACAGCATAGCAGCCAGCCTGTGCCTGGTCTGTGGGTCTGGGTACCTTGGTAGCCGCATACACTGCTATATATGGGTAGGGCTTCCTGTCAGCTACTGAAGATATGTTGATGATGATGCCTTTGCCCCTGCAGGAGGAAGCATTAATTGGAAAGCAGTCACTGCCAATGGGGAAGAGAGGGTCTCAGGGATTTACCCACCTCCCCACCCTTTAGTTTCTGTGCTAATCAGAAAGATCAGAGAACTAGGGAAGAGTTGGAAATGTGAATGGGAGAGCTGGGGAATAGAAATAGCCAGAGGTTGGATGGGGAAAGATCCAGAGTGAAAGACAAAAGAGACTGCCTCTTACCTGCTAACCATTCGGGGCAGGAGGATTCTAGTCATCTGCAGGAGGAATGAAGAGGATCCTGTCTTTCCTTCTTTCCTCTGCTTTCACCTGCCCAGACTCCTGCCCCTCCTCAAGTTCCCTCCTATCCCCCTACTTTCCATCAGGGACTATTCCACTAGCACTTCCTCCATGCCAAGTCCAGTACTGGGGGATATTGAGGACCACCCAGAGTGGTCAGAGCTCCGCTGACACTGAACCCAGTCCCTCCTAGCCCTGACTCACCTGGGCCACAGACATCATGTTGCAGTTAATAATATCCTGGAGTTTCTAGGGGAAGAAAATGGAACCCATCAGTCCTTTCCTTCACCACAACTCTGCCACAACTCCCATATTTTCTAGCTTACTTTTCTTTTAATGTGGAACACAGTTTTTAAAAGTTACATCTACTAGAATTTAAATACACATAAACCTCGATGCATTGACTCCCCTTCTGGAAGTGTATTCCTTTCTAAGATACTCACATATGTGGGGAATGCATATGTCCAAAAATACACATTATAACACAATTTGTAGTCAGATATGCCAGGAAACATCCTGAATATCCATCAATACTGGGATGACTAAATAAACACTGGGTAGCCCATGGATAGACCACTGAACAACAAGTAAAAAGAATGGATCAGCTAATTATTCTGATTAAAATGATCCCCAAGATACATGCCTACTTGTGAAACATAAAGAACAATAGGCTGCCGCCATTTGGATAAAAATTACATATACATCCTTCTGTAGGCATAGAGAGAAAAACCTATCACTATTTTAAACTGGGGAGCACTTTTGGGGAATAAGATTGAAGGGAGAAAGAAGATTTTCACCTTCATTTCATAAACTTCTCTCTTTGGATTTTCTGATCAATAAACTTTTTATAAATGCATACCATATACATACCAAAGTACACAAATCTTAGAGCAAAAACTGAACACAAATCTTTAGCTTCTACCCACATAAAGGAAGTATTGGGACTTCCCTGGTGGTCCAGTGGCTAAGTCTCTACACTTGCAATACAGGGGGCTAGGTTCCATCCCTGGTCAGGGAACTAGAACCCACAGGCCAAACTAAAAGATCCCACAGCCGCAACTAAGACCCAGCACAGCCAAATAAATAAATAAAATAAATATTTTTTAAAAGATTCAATGCAATTGCTACTAAAATCCTAGTAGCATTTTTTGCAGAAAGAAAAATCCTGCCCAAAATTCATATGGAATCTCAAGGGACCCTGATATTAGCCAGACTAATCTTGCATCCATCATTTCTACTTCTGGGTATATGCCCAAATGAATTAAAAGCAGGTACCCAACACTGCTGTATTTAAAATGGATAACCAACAAGGACCTATCGTATAGCATATGGAACTCTGTTCAATGTTACGTGCCAGCTTGAATGGGAAGGGATTTTGGGGGAGAATAGATACATGTATATGTATGGCCGAGTCCCTTCACTGTTCACCTGAAACTACCACAACATTGCTAATCAGCTATACCCCAATACAAAAGAAAAAGTTTAAAGTTTGGGGAATAAAAAGCAGGTACCCAAACAGATATTGGTACCTCAATAGTTCATAGAAGCATTATTCACAACAGCCAATAGGTGGAAACAATCCAAGTGTCTGTCAACAGATAAAGAGATAAAGGGTAATATATATTAATACGTATGATGGAATATTATTCAGCCTTAAAAAGGAAGAAAATTGGGACTCAGGCTGTGACATGGATGGACCCTGAAAATACTATGCTAAGCGAAACAAACAAGGCCCAAAAGAATAAATACGGTATGATTCCACTTACATGAGGCACCTAGAATAGTCAAATTCATAGAGACAGAATGGTAGTTTCCAGGATCTGCAGGTAGTTAGGAATTGGGGGTTACTATTCAACAGGTAGAGAGCTGAAAAAGTTCTGGAGATGGATGGAGGTCATTGTTTCACATCAATCTGAGTGTACACAATACCACTGGACTGCACACATAAGAGTCAAAATGACAAAATTTAAGTTACATATATTTGCCATAACTTAAAAAAAGAAAAGAATGAAGTTCTGATATTTGCTAACAACACAGATGAAGTTGAAAACATTATACTAACTGAAATAAGCCAGACACCAAAGGAAAACTATTCTGTGATTTCTCCTGTATGAGGTATCTAGAATTAGCAAGCTCATAGACACAGAAAGTAGAAATAGATGCTACCAGGGAATAGGGAAGAATGTGGAGATACTGCTTACTAGGACCTGTTTAACTTACAGGTCCTGTATTTAACTTATACTGCTTAATGAGTTTCTGTTCGGGATGATGGAAAAGTTTTGGAAATACACAGTGGTGAGAGCTGTACTACACTGTGAATGTATTTAATGCCACTGAGCTGCACACTTTAAAATGGTTAAAATGGCAAGTTTTATGTTATATGTCACAATTTTTAAAAAATTTATGCTGATATTTCTATTACCCTGGCTCCATGTGGACCTTGTTACATTATCTATTATTTCTCTTGTGTTCAGTCATGAATTTTCTTCTAATAGTCCTGATTATATTTTTTGAGCACTGGATATTTAATATTTAAAAAATTGAACTGCTAATTTGAGTCTCTGGACTACCTCGTTTTTCTCTAAAAATGGTTTGGTTTTGCGTCTGCCAGGTAGCTAAACTAGGGGGTGCTAAAATATCACATCCACATAATCCCAATGGAATTAAGATCATCTGAAAATTGGCTTCAGTTCCTATGAAACCTGCTGCTGTGCTGTGCTTAGTCGCTCAGTCATGTCCAAGTATTTGCAACCCCCGGACTGTAGCCCACCAGGCTCCTCTGTCCATGGGATTCTTCAGGCAAGAATACTGGAGTGGGTTGCCATGCCCTCTTCCAGGGCCTATGAAACCTACTTTACCCTAACTCCTGGATTACAGTGTTCAGGATTCCAACCTAAAACCTGAGATATTTTCCAAAGCTTTGTGCTATGTTATTTGTTGCAGCTCCAACACTATCCACATGGAAGGGAAATGTTGCTTCAAATGTCAGATTTCACCTCTCTTGGATTCTCTCTTCCCTCAAATCTTGATGCGACAATTCCTCATTGCCTTAGTAGGTCGATGTCTTCAAACCGTTATTTTAAAACGGTTTTATCCAGCTCTCCTACTCCTTCTCATTTGCAGGGTTAGTCTTCAGCCACAACTTCCTCTAATACCAGAGGCAGAATACCCAGGCTGATTCTCCTTGCATTTTCTAAAATGAGCCTATGCCTTCTTTTTTTTTTTTCCCAACTTCTATTGTCAGAGGTTAATTTTTATTGGAGCATAATTGCTTTACAATGTTGTGTTAATTTCTGCTGTACCAGGAAGTGAAGCAGCTCTGTGTATACATATATCCCCTCCCTCCTGGACCTCCCTCCCACTCCCTTACGCATTTCTTTTGAAATAATATTTAGAATGTATTTATTTATTTTTGTGTGTGTAGCAAAGTTTTAGTAATGTGAAAAAGGGACAGGGAAAGCTTCTCACATAGACATCAGAAGAGGGATGGAAAGTGCCCCCACTCCCTAGTCTTATCAAGGCCTTAGATACTTTTACCAGACTCACTCCCACAACACACGTCTTAAACTAACATGGTTAGAAAAAGAACTAACAATAGAGAATTTAAAAGCCATCTTGATCTCCTGTTTTGACTATGTCTAATAATAATAGCCCTCATATATGGAGCACACAACTTAGGTTTACCTGCATTATGTTGTCTTATCAGCTGATATGGTTTTATCAGCTCTACAAGGTCAGCACAAAATATTGATTCCCATTTTATAGATATGAGACTGAGGCGCTGACTTTCCTAGGTGGCTCATTCCCCGCCCCCTACTCTTTGTTTTGGCCACACTGTCAGCTATGTGGGATCTTATTTCCCTGACCAGGGGCAGAACCCACGCCCCCCTTCAATGGAAGCACGGAGTCTTAACCACTGGACCGCCAAGGAAGTCCCCCATTTCTCCAGAAAGTCAGCACCGGAGAATATAAAACGGGCAGGACCAGATTCAATGTAGACAGTGGTTCTGGTTGAGCACTGCAGAAGGGCGCCCCATGGAAGGAAAGCATAGATTCCCAGCTCTCGAAACACTTAATCAGGCTAGTGTACTGCGCGGGGTTTTCCAACAGAGGGAGCAGTGTAAGGCGGAGGTCCCGCGGACGTGTGTTACTCACTTTGGCGACGTCCTCACAGTCGAGCAGTTTACCCAAGTGGGGTGCATATTTTTGGCCCACGTTGTTTACTGAACGAGAAGGGACAAAGTGCTTGTCTCACTCCAACAGTCCCAGGGACACCGGGCGGGGGCAAAGGGGAGTGTCTGCCAGAGAGGGCGGCCAGGAGAGTGTTCCGGGGTCGGGGTGAGCCCCGGGGCGGTTGAGAGCAGCGCTCCTCCCAACGGGCACGGGGACATACCCAATACTCCGATCTCCAGGTCCTTCAGTCCTGCCTCAATGGTCTCGTAGATCTCCAAGCCCCCGGTGAAATCCACCTGAATCACTCGTGTGCTTTTGCCGTAAAGCCGCTCTGGGAAGTGTGGGAGGGGTTGGGGGGGGGGGGGGCGAGGGGCGTAGGCGGAGTGGGAGCCAGGCTCTTGGCTGTAACTCATCTCTGCCTGCACCTCACTCCGGTCTCAGTTCAGCCTTACCCGGTCCTTCCGAGGCCCCAGAGGCAGCGGAAGCTTGCTCAGTGCACCCTCCTCGACCACGCCCCGACCACGCCCCGTCAAACCTCAGCCCTTGAGCCAGGAGGGCCGCGTTTCCCAGCTCCCCTCCTTTCCTATACTCACCTATCTCCTTTGCCTCGTGCTTCAACTTGCTCAGGTCTCGACTGATGAGGACGACGTTCAGACCTCTCCGGGCGAGCTGCAGGAAATGCATTCGTTTATTTATTCACGAAAGCCACAAATATTTACTGTGTGCTACGCTGTTGTAGGCGCTGCCGATGCAGAGGTGAACAAAAGAGAAATAAGGGAAGTTGGCCCTCGCATGCATTCTGGAGCATGCATTCTGGGGTCAGAGTATTCCAGGCAGGAGGAATACCAAGTGCAGAGGCCCTTGCACAAAGGCTGGCTAGCTTAAAGGACAGCATACAGTCCAGGGTGCACTGAATGAAGTATTCTTGCCTGGGAAATCCCATGGACAGAGGGGCCTGGAGAGCTACAGTACATGGGGTCACAAGAGAGTCGGACATGACTTAGTGACTAAACAACAACTCGTCTCCCCTGCCTTCGTCCCTACTCAGGGACATCGCTGCAGCTTTCGCCCATCTTCCCCCTGCATCACGGTCTCTCTTTTCTGGATGATTCCCATTCAACCTGCAGACTTGCCAGAAGGTCTTCTCTGTTCAGGTGTTGCCCCATTTCTCATCACGCTACCCCACTTTACTCAACATTCTAAGAACTGCTTACCCTGGCTCTCTCCCAAGCCCGCTTGTACCCACTCCAGTTGGACTCCCGCCCCTACTGTGCCACCCAAACCACTCTGGTCAACAGTAACTTCCACGATGGTAAACCCAGTGCTGTTCTCAGCACCTCGAAGCAGTAGCTGACACGTTCATCACCCCTCCTCCAGGCAACATTCTTTCCCTGGCTTCCAAGACATCTCTTCCAACCTTGGTTTCCCTCCTGCTCTGGCTCAGTTCTTGTGCCTCATCTTCTGTGCTTCTTAACTTTGAGTGCTCCAGGGAGCACTTTGGGGTGATTCAGACTGTACTCCCCTTCTCCATCCACACCCACTACCATGGGCATCTCATCTAGTACTGGGACTTTATTTTTTTAATATTATGTATTTATTTATTTTTGGCTGTGCTGGGTCTTCATCGTTGTGTGGGCTTTTCTCTAGTGGTGGCAGGTGGGGGCTACTCTCTAGTTGCAGTGCTCGGGTTTCTCTTCGTGGTGGCTTCTCTTGTTGGAGAGCATGGGCTGTAGGCGCATGGGCCTCAGTAGTTGCAGGATATGGGCTCATTACTTGTGGCTCCCAGGCTCTAGGGCACAGGCTCAGTAGTTGTGGAACATGGACTTAGCTGCTCCTCAGCATGTGAGATCTTCCCAGACCAGGGATCAAACTCATGTCTCCTGCACTAGCAAATGGATTCTTTACCTCTGGACCACCAGGGAGGCCCCCTAGTCTTAGGACTTTAAATGGCATTGCTATGATGATGATGCTTCAATTTCTGTCTCCACCCATTCTGAACTCCAGAATGGCATTTCCAACTTCTGGAACTTCACAACTTGGATACCTAACTGGTATCTCAAATGTGTGTGTTAGTCGCTCAGCCGTGTCCAACTCTTTGCGACCCCATGGACTATAGCCTGCCAGGCTCCTCTGTCCATGGGATTTCCCAGGCAAGAACACTGGAGGTTGCCATTTCCTATTCCAGGGGATCTTCCCGACCCAGGGATCAAACCTGGGTCTCCCGCATTGTGGGCAGACTCTTTTATCATCTGAGCCACCAAGGAAGATAGAATGCCCAAAATGTCAAACTTAGAATGTCAAAAACTAGACTCCTTTCCACTTTCCCCAAATCTGGTCCTCCCCTCAGTTCAACTCCATTGCAGTAATGGCAGCTCCATTCTTTGAGGTATTCTGGTCACAAATCCTATAAGTAATCTATTTTATGAGGTCAACATTATCTTAATAGCAAAAATCAAACAAAGATGACAAGAAAACTACAAACTAATATCCCTCATAAACTTAGACACAAAAATTCTCAGTGAAATATGAGTAAATC
The DNA here is from genome assembly GCF_033118175.1 of Dama dama. Classification (NCBI taxonomy): domain Eukaryota; kingdom Metazoa; phylum Chordata; class Mammalia; order Artiodactyla; family Cervidae; genus Dama; species Dama dama. The sequence goes on along the minus strand of NC_083684.1, from coordinate 58,499,606 downwards.
AAGTCCAGCAATACAGAAAAAGGATAAGAGGTAATGCTCAAGCTGGGGTTTATTGCAGGAATGCAGGGTCAGTTCAACCTTTGCAAAATCAATTGATATAATTTACCATATAATCAGACTAAAGAAGGAAAACCATATGATCACATCAACAGACAGAAAAAATACTTGACAAAAGTCAACTATCCATGATAAAAAAAAAAAAACAACAAAACTCTTAGCAACCTAGGTATAGAAAGGGCCTCTCTTGACCTTATAAAGATCATATAAATACATACACACACACATACATGAATTTTAAAAACCTAACATTATGCTGAATAGTTGAAAACTGAATGCTTTTCCTCTAAGAACAGGAACAAAGCAAGGATGTTACCTCTTACCACTTCTCTAAATGTCCTATTTAATTTCCTGGGCAGTACAATAAGGCAGAGAAAAGAAATAAAATGTATGCAGATTGGAAAGAAGAAATAACATTGTCTCTGTACACGGATGACATGTCTGTCTACATAGAAAATCTCAAGAAATCTACAAAATGGTTACAAGAACTAAGTGGGTTTAGCAAATTTTCAGTTTATATAAGGTCAGAGGTTTGGAGTCATACTCTATATCCAATCTTTAGAATAAATCTTATCAGTACAAGCCTTCCTTTATAGCTCAGTTGGTTAAAAAAAAGAATCCGCCTGTAATGCAGGAGACCCTGATTCGATTCCTGGGTTGGGAAGATCTGCTGGAGAAGGGATATGCTACCCACTCCAGTATTCCTGGGCTTCCCTTGTGGCTTAACTGGTAAAGAATCCATGAGTACTAACGTCAAAATCAATCCAAAATTTGGGACTTCTCTGGTGGCCCAGTGGCTAAGACTCTGTGCTCCCAAGGCAGGGGGCCCAGGTTTGATTCCTGGTCAGCGAACTAGATCTCTTATGCCACAACTAAAAGATGCAGCATGCTGCAAGGAAGATCAAAGATTCCCTGTGCCACAACTAAGACCTGGCGCAGCCAAAATAAATGAGTCGATAATTCAATAAAACCAAAATGCAAGTACTTCTCATGCCACGATGCTATCACACTTGGATGAGTCATCAAGATCTCTTGCTTGGATTTTGCAAGAGCCTGCATAAGCAGGATCTCTCTGCTTGCATCCTCACCCCCTATAGTATCATACCCCTCTTCAGAACCCATCTCACTCAGTAGATGTTAAAGTCTCCACAATAACCTACCAGATTCCCCATGATCTGTCCAGAAATTGCATTTCTGCCCTCATGCCCTCATGCTCCTATCTCCCTGTGACTCTGATACAATCACAGCAGGCCTTTTCCTGCTTCTCCAACAAGTGATGCTCCCTACCTCAGGGCCTTTGCACTGGCAATTTCTTCTCCTTGGAAATTCCTTCTCCCAGGTATTCACAAGACTCCATCCCTCATCTCCTTCTCCTCTTTGCTCAATGCTGCCTTCTCAGTGACATATTTGATTACCCTATATAAAAATTGGAACCTGCACATCCCCAGGGCTACCTCTTCTCCTTTCTTGATTTATTTTTCTCTTTAACTCTTTTTTAAATTTTAAATCTATTTTTTTTCTTTCCTTTTATGGCCACACTGTGTGGCTTGTGGGATCTTAGTTCCCCGACAGGGACCAGAGATGGAATCCTTGCCCCCTGCAGTGGAAGCACAGTCTTAACCACTAGATCACCACAGAAGTCCCTCTCTTTAACTCTTATAACCATTTGATGGGTTTCCCTGGTGGCTCAAGCAGTAGAGAAAACACCTGCAGTGCAGGAGACCTGGGTTCAATCCTGGGTCAGGAAGACCCCCTGGAGAAGGAAGTGGCAACTATTCCAGTACTGGATACACTATACATTTCATTTGTTTATCTTACACCTATCTCCCTTCACTACAATATAAGCTCTGAGAAGACAAAGTCTTTCGATTTTTTAAAAAAAATCTATTTTGTTTACTGTTGTACCCCCTAGCATCTAGAAGATGCCTGGTGCATGGAGGTGCTATATAAATATGTTTTGAATGAATAAATCAGAAGAAGCCCAGTGCAGACACCTGCCCCCACCCTGGCGAGCAGAGGAAAGGCTCCCTGGAGAGGATGTCTGCGGGAACCAGAGAGGGCACACCATTCTCAGTCTGATAGAGTTAGCTGACAACAGGCAAACAGAAGCCCTCCCACCACCCACCCCAAGCCCTGGCTCACCTCACGTGCGTAAGCCTTGCCGATGCCGCTGGTGGCTCCTGTCACCACTAGAAAGGAGAGGAGGAAAGGGCAGGAGGGGATCCCCACCCTATCCTACCCCCGTCATCCACTCCGTGTCCCTCTTGTCCCTTTTTGCACCTTGTCTGGAAACCGCCTTCACTGAGACCCAACCCTCCTGGTTTTCATCCTCCTCTTTCATCGGCGAGGGGCTCTGACACCTCGGACAGGTTGGAGGACTTCATACAAATCCAGCCTTCACCTGTGATGCTTCCAGGGGTCCCTGGCGTCTGCCCTGACTGGGGGCCCTCACCGGTCATCTGCCCGTGTTCCTGCTGCCCCGCCTCTCCCTGCTTAGCGCAGAGCCCTCCTTTCTTACCTGCCCAGGCCCCGTGCGCCCGGAGCCAATGGTTGCTCCGGCGTACCTGGGGCAGCAGGTAAACATAGACTGTGGAGCCCACAGCCCAGGTCGCCCACAGCAGCAGGAACAGGGCTGTAACCGCTCCCAGCACTCTCAGAGCATCCCACTCCGACTCCATCACAACCCCAACCAACAGATCACCCGACCTAGGACCAAGGGGGTTTTTCCGGGGGCGGCTATAAGAAGCCTGGCCTGCCCGAGCCGCGTTAGCCCCGCCCACACTGCCAGTCAAGCACTCCACCCCGCCCCTCTCTCTAGCTACGCCCAATGGGGGTTTAGTCTAACCAACAGCCACGCCCATGGGCTTAGCACCGCCCCTTGATGGGTCCGCACCTGAGTTCAAAGTCCACTCCCAACGCCCGCACAGCCAGCATACATCCAGCCCCCACTCAACCCACAGAACTGGGCAAAGGGTACCCACAGATGACCTCCATTTGGGTCACTGAACTCAATCTCGCTGTTGGTGAGTGAAAGCCAGAACTTAAACGTGTGACCAATCACGTGGTTGTTCAGGCGCCAAGTTGTGTCCGACGGGGGTTTTGTCAACACAGTTTGCTAGAAGAACCTCACCTACAACTCATCTGCCGGGGGCGAGGGGTGGGGGGCGCCGTAAAAAAGCCAGAGGCCTTACAATGGCTCTATGTGACCTTTGTCCTCACTTCTCCTTTGCAAATTCTGGTTTTTTCATTGTTCTTCGCATTTATTATTGATTAATTTGTTGTTCAGTCCCGAAGTTGTGTCTAACTCTTTGCCACCCCATGGACTATGGCATGCTAGGCTTCTCTGTCCTCCACTATCTACTGGAGTTTGCTCAGATTCACGTCCACTGAGTTGGTGATGCTATCCAACCATCTCATCCTCTGTTGCCTCCTTCTCCTTTTGCCTTCAATCTTTCCCAGCATCAGGGTCTTTTCCAGTGAGTCAGCTCTTTGCATCAGGTGGCCAAAGTACTAGAGTTTCAGCTTTAGAAACAGTTCTTCCAACGAATATTCAGGATCAATTTCCTTTAGAATTGACAGGTTTGATCTCCTTGCAGTCCAAGGAACTCTCAGGAGTCTTCTCCAGCGCCACAATTTGAAAGCAATTATTTCACAATAATAAATTGTAATTATCATCTAATAATTATGGCTATTCTTTAATAACATAAATTATAGTTATTATTTATAATAATAAATAGTATTATTATTTAATAATGGGCTTCCCTGGTAGGTCAGACAGTAAAGAATCCGCCTGCAATGCAGGAGACCTGGTTTGATCCCTAGGTTGGGAAGATCCCCTGGAGAAAGGAATAGTTACCCACTCCAGTATTCTTGCCTGGAGAATCCCATGGACAGAGGAGCTGAGCAGTCTACAGTCCATGGGTTTCAGAGTCAGACATGATTGCTGTGGTAAAATAAATATACATAACATAAATTTTACCATTTTAATCCTTTTAAAGTTTAGATATAATTCAGTGACATTAGGTGCACTCACAAGATTGTGCAACTGTCACCACACCCTAGAGCTATTTCATCACCTCTGATAAAAAGAAGAAAACGGGTCCCAAAATGGAGTCAGTTGTGCTAACCCTCAGGTCAACAAAACAAGATTTAATAACTAACTTAATGGTAGTTTCAACCCCACCAGAACGTAACCTTTAGCTATTCAACCTAGGATCGCCTGATTGGTACTAGTGAGGCTTGCTGCTGTTCAGTCGCCAAGTCGAGTCCGATTCTCCGCAACCCTGTGGACTGCAGCATGCCAGGCTTCTCTGTCCCTCACCATCTCCCGGAGTTGGCCCAGGTTCATGTCCAATGAATCAGCAATGCTAGTGAGGTAATCCACCCAATAAGCCCTTCCATCCCCTTAGGAGGCTAGCCTTGACTCAAACAATGAATTTCTTTGCTGAAAAGATCCTTTTTTCAGCTCCCTTTCTGCCTTTAACAACTTCCCTTTTCTACAGCTGAGTGGAGATCCTTTCTATGGCTAGATGGGATGTAGCCTGATGCATGAATCATTGAATAAAGCCAGTTTGATCTTTAAATTTACCGAGTTGGGACTTTGTGTTATTTAACAGATTTGGTGGCCGCAGCAGGACAAAGGAGATTTCTGATGGCTTTGAAGACAACAGGAAATATAGGTGTGGCACCCGTGAACCCTTTGAGCTGACTGTCTTTCTGGCCATTTCCGAGGACCCTGGGTGAGTTCTTCTTGGTTCTGAGTTCTGTTCTATTTGCGTCACGTTCCTGACCTAGTTGGCTTTCCAGTTAGTTTTCCCATTTGTCTGGAATCACTAGTTCCATGTCGGGAACAGCTGGTGACCACTGCAGTTTCCCATTTGTCTGGAAGGAACCTGCAATTCTCATTCTTTGGAGTCTGCTGGTTCAGTCCTTTCCCTAGTCCCCAGTTCCATGTTGGGAATTGGTCATGGTGTATACATGTATACATGTATACATTCTGGGTCAGGATGCAGTAACATCTCTTGGTTATCACCGATATATTAAGGTACATGTGTTTGCTTGTCTTGTTTTGAATCCATGAGGGCTGTTGCTAACTGGGACCTCAGAGGTCAAAAACTGCAAAAACTGATGGGTCTGAATGGAACAAGAACAGAGTTATGACAAGAAGGAATATAAATCCTAGCAGCACAAGACACGGTTACCGAATTTAAGCAATCCCTCCAATGTTGACCTTATTCCTATAGGATCCATGAGAAAATGTTTTCTGTGAGACTGAATCCATGTTCTTACAATGACAAGCAATCTTATTGTCTAGTACTACTCTGGCTAATGAAGTTAGGGCTTTTTGCTGGCAGGTTATGGCTTAAACCTGATCTTTTATGTTCTTTACAATCTGTCCTTGATATAGAAGAGAAAGAATTACAACAAAAATTCTCTAGTTTAACAGAGGTGCCCCCAAATCTATGGGTTATTTCTCTCTCTCTTTTTCTTTTCTTTTCTTTTTTTTTTTTTTGCATTTTAAGCTTTATTTATGAAACAGTGAGATCTTGTCTTTTATATTAGCATTTAATACTTAACGATAATTGATCTGTTTACTGTAACTTGCCTTCATAACTAAACCATTTTTGTTGTTTAGTCGCTAAGTTATGTCTGAGTCTTGTGACACCATGGAATGTAGTCCGCCAGGCTCCTCTGTTGCATAGGAATTTCCCAGGCAAGAATACTGAATCTATGGGCTATTTCTAATCCTGACTTTGGGAAAGCAAAAAGTGCAGAGCCGGTAAAATTTCTGACATATGTGGTTAGACCTCTTTCTAAACTGCCTCAATATTCATTAAAGCCTGAATCCATACAAGGCCTCACACCAACAATAGACAATCTAATCACCAAGGTTAATCATTTCCTGTACAAGCCCCTATAACACTGATCTGGATGATTAGAAAACCTAATGAGGACTTCCCTGGTGGTCCAGTGGTTAAGAGTCTGCCTGCCAGTGTGGGAGACACAGATTTGATCTCTGGTCCGGGAAGATCCCACGTGTCATGGGGCAACTAAGCCCGTGGGCCACACCTGCTGAGCCCCCCGCTCTAGAACCTGTGAGCTGCAACAAGAGAAGCTGCTGCTGCTAAGTCGCTTCAGTCTGTCCACCAGGCTCCGCCATCCCTGGGATTCTCCAGGCAAGAACACTAGAGTGGGTTGCCATTTCCTTCTCCAACAAAAGAAGCTACCACACCACAACTAGAGAGTGGCCCCAGCTCACCATTGCCAGAGCCTGCGCATAGCAGTGAGGACCCAGCACAGGGGGAAAAAAAATCTAATGGTTGGGAAGCTGTTTATAAGAGTTATTCCCCGCTTCCCAGTTGTTTCAAACACAAACATTCTTTTATCACTAATTCCACCAGGCTCAAAGTGGTTCACTGCTGTAGCTCTTTGCTTGGCTTTTTTCCCCCCCAGCATCCCTGTGGACCCCAACCGCCAACATCTATTTGCCTTTACTTGAAACAATCAACAATACACTTGGACATTCATGTGCCGAGGGTCCACGGAGACCCCTTCTTATTTCTCCCAAGTGCTCCACCAAGGTCTGAGCTCCCTCCACTTCCCCAGGAAATTGACCCTCTTACAATATATAGATGAATTCTTGCTGTGCTCAGTTCCCCAAGAGGCGTCCAGAAACGATTCTATTTATTTGCTGCAACGGTTAGTTGAAAAGAGACATGAAGTCTCTAATGCAACGTAACAACTATCTCTAGACACTGTTTATTACCTAGGTCATAATCGAAGTGCTGAAGGAATCCAATTGTCTCCCAAACAGATTAAGGTAACCCAAGAATTTCCTTGACCCACAACTAGGCAACAGCTTGGTGGATTTCTAATCCTGGCTGGCTACTGCAGATCCTAATTTTCCCCTCTATAAATTTACTAAGGGCTTCCTAGGTGGCGCCAGTGGTAAAGAACCCGCCTGCCAATGTAGGAGATGCAAGAGACGCGGGGTTTGAACCATGGGGTCGGCATGATTTCCCTGGAGGCGGAAATGGCAACCCACTCCAGTATTCTTGTCTGGAGAATTCTATGGATTGAGAAGCCTGGTGGGCTACAGTCAATGGCATCACGAAGAATCAGGCACAGCTGAGCAACTACCACTTTCAGACTTTCATTGCCTGCACACAAGTGGATTCAGTGGCTAGTGCCTACCCCAACTATAAGGCTATAACTAAAACTGTGCTCCACGGGGTTAACAGAAATTGGTGACTAACAAATTCTTGAGCTGGTCTTACAGAACAGCAACTAAGGAAATACCTTGTTTAAAAAAATAAACAAATCTCCACTTGTAACTTGCCTTCACTGACCAAGCTTGCCTTTTTTTTTTTTCATGCCTTAACCACCCCTATAGATAACACCACTGACCTATGGGTCACTATAGTCATGGGGGCTTAAGCTGTTTTTCAGGAACTTGGAGTCAGTTCTTGTCCTGTCCGAGTCAGTTGAGACTGATTGGGACGACCGGCCGTAAAACTGGGCCTTCACAAGTGTCCAACAGATGCCCTTTTGACATCAGAGGGGCAAAAACTCCAGTCTCGGAGTGCGCGGTGTGTGCTCAACCCTGTTCGACTCTTCGCGACTGTTTCCCTTCGGGCTTCTCTCTCTATGGGATTCTCTAGATAAGAATACTGGAGTGTGTTGCCATTTCCTCCTCCAGGGGATCTTCCCAACCCAAGGATCAAACCCTCCTCTCCTGCGTCTCCTGCATTGCAGGCGGATTCTTTACTGCTGGGCCATTGGGGAAGCCCCTCAGATTGTGCTAAAGCACCTCCATTTTTTAACATGCATCTCATGAAGAATTATGTATTAATAATTAGCATCTCATGTATTAACAATTCAGAGACATCTGTGCAGAATGCCAGTTACTTCACCTTTTCCTCTACCTCCAATCTCCTTTCCCCACGCTTATGACCACCTTAACTTTTTCACCCACAGATATTCCAAGTTCCTCACCTATGGGGGAGCAGGATTTATGGATTTGAGGTCTCGTTTGGCTGCTTTGTGAATAAACTTTTTCTGTTGCAAACCTTAGTGTCTCGGCCTTTGGCTTGCTTCACTGTGGGCAAATGAACCTGGTTCAGTAACGAATTTGGTGAGCCATCCCGGAGATAAAGGTCCAGATGGACTTTGCTGGTGATTCGTTGGCCCCTTGCTGACACTGAGAGTCTGTGGACAAGTCTGAGCAGCTGCCTGGTCCCTTTGTTTTAGGGACTGTCCCCTGGATATCCTTCACCATGGTGCCACTGAATTCAGAGCTCAGTTTTTTGTTTTTTTTTTTTTGCAGTAGAGATGTCTTTTGGCAGCAAGCAACCTTGTTAAAATATACCTGTGCCAGGGACTTCCCTGGTGGTACAGGGGTAAAGAATCCACTTGCCAGTGCAGCGTTCGCTGGTTCGATCCTTGGTCCAGGAAGATGCCACATGTCGTAGGGCAACTAAGCTGGTGTGCCACAAGTACTGAAGCCCGTGCACCCTAGAACCTGTGCTCCATGAGAAGAGAAGCCAGCGCCATGAGAAGCTTGCACACTGCAAACTTAGCGTAGCCCCTGCTTGCTGCAACGAGGCTTCCCTGGTAGCGCTAGTGGTAAAGAATCGGCCTGCTAATGCAGGAGCCATAGGAGACCTGGGTTTGATCCCTGGGTCGGGAAGATCCCCTGGAAGAGGGCCTGGGAACCCACTCCAGTATTCTTGCTTGGAGAATCCCATGGACAGAGGAGCCTGGCGGGCTATAGTCCATAGGATCACAAAGAGTAGGACATGGCTGAAGTGACTTAGCATGTTGCATCTAGAGAATGTCTGTGTGCAGCAACAAAGACCCAGTTCAGCCAAAAATAAATTAAAAAAAGAAAACTAAAAGCTTGTTATTAGGTTTAAAAAAAACTCTGCCTTCCAATGCAGGGGACTTGGGTTCTATCCCTGGTCAGGGAACCATGGCCACATGCCATGAGGCCACCAAGCCTGTGCATTGCAACTAGAGAAAACCCAAGAGCTGCCAAAAAAAAAAAAAGACCAGTTCATATTTTAGCTAAATGTGAAACCCTTTCTTCTCTTTACTCTGGCATTGGCCTAGCGAGATAATGCCCTCATCGTTATCTCCCAGGCCATTGCTAAGTGGAGCAACCTTTCAGACTGCTGAATTTGTCATCAAAAACTCACCTGTCTATGATTCGAGAGATCCCCGCTGATCCTTCCTGTGACCCACTTCTCTTCTATCCACAATGTCGTTGCAAACCATGATTGACTCCCCTTAGAAGTCTCAGCTGTTATGGCCAGAATATCCAGCGCCTTGTCTTTTCCTCTCTCTTGTTATGCCTGTGCTTACCCAATTACACAGGAATACCTATGTAACCCGCAGGAGGACATTGCAAGCCATTCCAGTATTCTTGCCTGGAGAATCCCAAGGACAGAGGAATCTGGTGGGCTACAGTCCATAGGGCCACAGAGTCGGACACAACTGAAGTGACTTAACACACACACACACACATACACACCTATGTAAATCTTTGTACACTTGCACCCACCACCTACTCATGATTATCTAGATCAGATCTATTCCCACTCACTAAACATTCTCACCAGCAGCTCCCATCTTTGCAAGGGATTTAAAATGACTCTGTTGCAGGCTAGATTTTCTTCCCGTATGCACTAAAAACCTAACTGACCTCTGGCTTGAATGGGTAAACACAGCCATGCCTTTGAATGGATCTATTTATAGTATCCGCATAAGGGGAATAATAGTCTGTCCTGCAACAAGTTTTGTCTTTGTCTGTAATGGTTATCATTCTCGTAGGGTGTGTGAATGCCTAGATGACTGGTGTACAGCTGGGTAATTCCTCTTAGATTATCTAACTGTGCCCCTAACTTTGTGGACAAAGGAATGAAGGCATTTCATTGATTGAATCCCCTTGACCTACACTGTCTAGTTAGAAAGGAACTACCAGGAGGCATTCATGATTCAAGGTTCACGTCCTTTGGCATGGCCCTACTTTTCCAGTTAGGATTAACTGTAAATGGGAATACGACTTCAAACATCTTAACTCTTGAAGATACTGTAATCTCCATTGCTAAGACCACAGCTGCCCAACAAAGGTCCTTAGACCCTGGTCAAGGTTGTTCCCGGTAACAGGACAGTCCTTGATTATCTTTTAGCTGAGTGAGGCGGTGTCTGTGGCCAACACCACCTGTTGTACCTGGGTTAACACTTTGGGGAAGCTGAAACTCAGGTACGTAAGATCATTGAGGAGGCCACCTGGCTTAAGAAGATCACTCTCTGGGCTTCCCAGGTGGCTCAGTGGTAAAGAATCTGCCACTAATGGACGAGACACAGGTTTGATCCCTGGTCTGGGAAGATCCCACATGCTTCAGAGCAACTGAGTCCATGTGCCAAAACTATCGACCCTACACTTTAGAGGTGGGGAACCCCAACTATTGAAGCCCATGCACCCTAGAGCCCATGCTTAGCAACAAGAGAAGCCCGTGCATTGCAACTAGAGTGTAGCCCCTACTTGCTGCAAGTAGAGAAAAGCCTGAGTAGCAACAAAGATCCAGTACAGCCAATAAATAAATAAATAAAATTATATAATATATAATATATTATAATATATAATGATCTTTATATATACATATAAAGATCATTCTTTTAGTGGAGTTTTTCTTTGACTTATTTGATTTGATTGGCTTGGGTCTTGATGATCACATCGCCAAAGTGCACTCTGAACACTAAGAAATATCCTGCTTATAAAAACCACAGTCATCTCCCTGGTACACTGTACTCTCTCATACTCTGTCAAAAGTTTTAATTGTGTGTTCATAGCCGATAATCACCAAATAAGCGTTCTCCCTGGGATATCAGAAAAGAAACAAAGAAAATGTCCAGCGTAAAAGATGTGAATCTGAAGTTGTGGCTGCGAGGATCACAGATTAAGCAAAAACATCAGGACTTGGGAATTTGGCACCAAGGATCAATAAGAGCTCAGAGAACTACAGAGCAGTAGCTTCGAGTGGCACTAATGCCTTAAGGTTTAATCATATCTCTCAGGCTGAGAATCTAATCAAAATTAGGGGATGGTTAAAAAGAAGACATGCATGCTCAATGGATTAGTCAAGTCCTACTCTTTTCGATGGAACTTTTTAGGCAAGACTACTGGAGTGGGTTGCCATTTCCTCTTCCAGGGAATCTTCCCAACCCAGGGATCAAACACAAGTCTCCGGCACTGAAGGCAGATTCTTTGCCATTGAGCCATTTGGGAAGCCCCCTTAAAAAGAAGATAGCAGGCTCAAAATGGAGTCACTTGTGCTCAACCCCATGCCAGGAAAACAAGACAATATCTAACCCAATTGTAGTCTCAGTCTCCAGGAATGTGACCTTTGACCAGTCAACCTAGAATTACCCGGTCAGTACCAGTGAGCTCATAGCCCAATAGATCCTTCCATTCCCATTAGGAGGGTTACTTTGTCTGAAAAAAAGGTGTTTTTTTTTTTTCTAATAACTTTTTTCCCCACCCTCTTTCCACCCATAAAAGACTTTTCTTTTGGGATTCCCTGGTGGTCCAGTGGCTAAGACTCTGTGCTCCCAATGTAGGGGGCCCAGGTTCAATCCCTGGTCTGGGAACTAGAGCCCACACGCCACAACTAAGAGTTTGCGTGCCACAGCTAAAGGATCCTGCTGTTATAACTAAGATCTGGCTAAGCCAAGCAAACAAATAAATATTAAACAAACAAACAAAAAAACTTTTCTTTTTACAGCTCCACGGAGCACCTTTCTGCTGGTGGATGGAATGTAGTTTGATTCATGAACTGTTGAGTAAGCCAAATTAATTTTTTAATTTACTTACCTGAATTTTACTTAACATCCCAAATAGGAACTCTGTGCCCAGTAAACAATCATTCCCTAACCCACGTCTATGGTCATGGAATTCCAGTTGAGCTATTTCAAATCCTGAAAGATGATTCTGTGAAAGTGCTGCACTCAATATGCCAGCAAATTTGGAATACTCAGCAGTGGCCACAGGACTGGAAAAGGTCAGTTTTCATTCCAATCCCAAAGAAAGGCAATCCCAAAAAATGCTCAAACTACCACACAATTGCACTCATCTCACACACTAGTAAAGTAATGCTCAAAATTCTCCAAGCCAGGCTTCAACAGTACGTGAACCGTGAATGTCCAGATGTTCAAGCTGGCTTTAGAAAAGGCAGAGGAACCAGAGATCAAATTGCCAACATCCATTGGATCATCAAAAAAGCAAGAGAGTTCCAGAAAAAACATCTACTGCTTTATTAACTATGCCAAAGCCTTTGACTCTGTGATCAGAACAAACTGTGGAAAATTCTTAAAGAGATGGGAATATCAGACCACCTGACCTGCCTCTTGAGAAATCTGTATACAAGTCAGGAAGCAACAGTTAGAACTAGACATGGAACAACAGACTGGTTCCAAATCGGGAAAGGAGTACATCAATGCTGTATATTGTCACCCTGCTTATTTAACTTATATGCAGAGAACATCATGAGAACTGCCGGACTGGATGAAGCACAAGCTGGAATCAAGATTGCTGGAAGAAATATCAGTAACCTCAGAGATGCAGATGACACCACCCTTATGGCAGAAAGCAAAGAAGAACTAAAGAGCCTGTTGATGAAAGTGAAAGAGGAGAGTGAAAAACTTGGCTTAAAACTCAACATTCAGAAAACTAAGATCATGGCATCTGGTCCCATCACTTTATGGCAAATAGATGGGGAAATAATGGAAACAGTGATAGATTTTATTTATTTATTTATTTTTGACTCCAAAATCACTGCAAATGGTGACTGCAGCCATCAAATTAAAAGATGCTTGCTTCTTGGAAGAAAAGTTATGACCAACATAGACAGCATATTGAAAAGTAGAGACATTATTTTGCCAACAAAAATCTGTCTAGTCAAAGCTGTGGTTTTTCTAGTAGTCATGTATGGATGTGAGAGTTGGACTATAAAGAAAGCTCAGCACTGAAGAACTGATGCTTTTGAACTGTGGTGTTGGAGAAGACTCTTGAGAGTCCCTTGGACAGCAAGGAGATCCAAACAGTCCATCCTAAAGGAGATCAGTCCTGAATATTCATTGGAAGGACTGATGCTGAAGCTAAAACTCCAATACTTTGCCCACCTGATGTGAAGAGCTGACTCATCTGAAAAGGCCCTGATGCCGGGAAGGACTGACAGCAGGAGGAGAAGGGGATGACAGAGGATGAGATGGCTGGATGGCATCACTGACTCAATGGACATGAGTTTGAGTAAACTCCGGGAGTTGGTGATGGGCAGGGAGGTCTGGTGTGCTGCAGTCCATGGGGTCGAAAAGAGTTGGATATGACTGAGCGCCTGAACTGAACTGTATGTCTATGTAACCTTTATTCTTCTTTCTGTCTTGATTAATTTGCATATTTCAGATGCATTATATAAGAGAAATTATACCTATTTGTCCTTTGATGTCTGTTTTATTTCACTGAGTATAATGTTTTCGTGCTTGTGCATGCTGCAGGATGTATCAACATTCTGATCCTTTTCCAGGCTGAATACTCTTTCATTGTATGTATATACCACATTCTGTTTGTTCATTCATCTGGGTTGCTTCCACCTCCTTGGCTATTGTGACTAATGCTACCATGAACATTCGTGTGCAAGTATCTGTTTGAGTGAGTCCCTGCTTTCGATTCTTTTGGGTATATTCCTAGAAGTGGAGTTGCCAGATCATACAGTAATTCTATATGTAACCATTTATTTATTCATTTTTGGCCACACCACATGGCATGTGGAATCTTAGTTCCCTGACTGGGGATCGAACCCTTAGCTCCTGCATTGGAAGTGTGGAGAGACTGCCTTGGCTAGAACCTTCTGCCCACTCTGGAGGCTGCAACTGAGAGATCCTGGGACCTGACAAAGGCAGCAAAACGTAAGACTTCTTTTCTGTTTCCTGGGCCCCTGCATGTGGTCTGATCAAGCCCAGCCGTACAAGTCTCTACTGTATTTCTCCCTTCTAAATTTACATTAGCTGGAGAAAACATTTGTGTGAACTAACTCTTGGAGTCTAGTGACTTTTGTGATTATTGTCTTTTTCTGGGTTTTGGGCTTCCCAGGTGGTGCAGTGATAAAGAATCCGCCTGCCAATACAGAGGACGTGGGTTCCATCCCTGGGTCGGGAAGATCCCCTGGAGGAGGGCGTGGCGACCTACTCCAGTATTCTTGTCTGGAGAATTCCATGGACAGAGGAGCCTGGCGGGCTACAGTCCATGGGGTTGCAAAGAGTCAGATACAACTGAGTGATTAAACAACACCTTTGAAAATTCTACCCATCAATGGTGAGATAAGGGATGCTTTGATTTGGAAAAACATTTATGTTTTTAAAAGACTTTAGAGACTTCTCATCCTAAATAAATGCCCTGTTGGAACCAAGATCAAACTGATAGAAGGAAGCAAAAGAGCATCCTGGCTAGCCTTAGGGACTCCTTCAACAAGATTGAAAAAAAACAGAAGTCAGACTTAGAACAAAAACCTACAGTCCCCATAAATATCCCCTTTCCACTCTCCCACATGCCTCTTCATACCCAACTCCCTATCCCTGACCCCCCAGAAGGTCTTCTGGATCTCTGGGTCCCTGCTTCAAATCCATCTCCCCAAAATCTAGCCTCACCTCCCCAGTAAATACCTTTAATTTCTAAAACTACCCCAGCTTCCCCAGAAAATCCCTCAAACACACAGCTGCCAGGATTAACTTCCCTTTCCCTGAAAGAATCCAAAGAACACCTGGGCCTGATCTCTGGACCGGGGGTTATAGGTTATTTACATAAATGCTGATATTGAGGAGGAAAACTTTAGAGGCTTCAGTACTGGACTTGCCATCTCTGGTAATCAGGAGCTTTGTAATCAAAATCCATCAGCGTCAGGCTTTCCCAGGCAAAGGGCTGGTCAGACGTTCCTGGACTCAGACTTCCCTGGTGGTCCAGTGGTTAAGAATCCCCCTGCAAATACAGGAGACATTGGTTTGATCCCTGGTCTGGGAAGATCCCACGTGCCATAGAGCAACTAAGACTGTGCACCACAACTCCTGAGCCCGGGTGCCTAGAACCTGTGCTCCGAAACTAGAGAAGCCACTGCAACGGGAAGCCCGTGCACCACAGTGAAGAGTAGCTCCCACTCCCTGTAACTAGAGAAAAGCCTTCAGGCAGCAAAGAAGCCTCAGTGCAGCCATAAATAAACAAACAGAGAAAACGTAAGATTATGCTTGGGGTAAACCAGAGCTAATAAATAAATAAACGTATCCTGGACGGGGATGTCCCTGGTGGTCCAGTGGCAAAGACTCCATGCTCCCAATGCAGGGGCGAGGGTTCGATCTCTGGTCAGGGAACTAGATCTCACATGCTGAAACTAAGACCTGTCTCAGCCAAAAAAAAAAAAAAAAAATAGAAATATCCTGGATTCCACTAGAAAGAGTCCATGTTCCCTGGACACCAGCAGATCTTTTAAACTTCCACTTCCAGAAGATCCTCCCAAATGCTGAGAGGAGCTAGAAACGTTAGTGGCCATACATAACCCTGCTTAGAGGGGGCAGCTTGTAAGATGTGTTCTTTCCATTGATGATGATACTATGGTGGTGGTTTAGTCGCTCAGTCATGTCCGACTCTTGCAATTTGGTGGACGATCGCCCGTCAGGCACCTCTGTCCGTGGCACTTTTCAGGCAAGAATACTGGAGTGGTTTGCCATTTCCTTCTCCAGGGGATCTTCCCAACCCAGGAATTGAACCTGGGTCTCCTGCACTGCAGGCAGATTCTTCACCGACTGAGCTACCAGGGAAGGCCCGCTGATGATACTAAAGCCATATGCCAATAGCTCCTGCAGAAAACTCCCCACACCGGGGAAACTGGTGACCAGAACCCTTCCCAGGTGCTCCAGCAAATGGCCAGGAAATGACCCGAGTGGAGCCTGAAGTTCCAGGTCTGATCGGAGTGATGCTAAAGGGTTTTCCTCCAAAGGTAAACTGGTCCCAGGTTGAACTGTGTGCTCAGAAAGAAGAGCATCCCCAAATCTCTGTGGAAGTTGTTACACAGACCTTTCAAAGACACAATGCATCAAACTCAGATGCCCCAGAACACGTCTGCTTTAGTTGGAAATCTCCCTAACATGTGTGTGTGTTAGCACACGTGTGTGTACTCAATTGTATCCGCCTCTTTGCAACCCTATGGACTATAGCGTGCCAGGCTCATCTGTCCATGGAATTCTCCAGGCAAGAATACTAGAGTGGGTTGCCATGCCCTCCTCCAGGGGACCTTCCCTACCTAGGGATGGGCAGATTCTTTACTGTCTGAGCAAATCCAAAATAGCGCAATTGGCCAGGATGGACAGGCTCTCAGTGTTATTACAGAAACTGCTTCTCAGTTCTTTTACAACAGCCTTCAGGAAAGCAGGAGGAAAAAGCAGTTAAAATCAACGGTCCCTGCCTTTGTCCCAAGACAATTGTACATTCTGTAAAAAGCTGGGACATTGGGAAAACAGTGGTCCTGTACGTCAAATAAAGGAAAGCTTAAAAAGCAATCATCCTAGAACGCTGAGCCCTCAGAGGGTCACGTTCTCCCCCTTCAGGGGCAATTCCCCTTAAAGGACAAGGTCAGTGCTATCCTGAGTCACACCCTGGCACCCACCATTGAACTTAAGACAGAGGATCAGGAATTGGATTTCTTAAATTTCATTTCTTTCTTTTTTTTTTTTTTTTTTGATAGGAAGAAGTGGATTTATTTAGAAACACACTCCACAGACAGAGTGGGGGCCATCGCAGAGGGCAAGAGCCAGAGCCTTAAATTCCATTTCTCAATTTAAATTTTTTTTTTAATTTTGGCATTTGGGCTTCTCTTGTCGCAGAGCTCGGGCTCTAGAGGGCACAGACTCAGCAGTTGCAGCACCAGCTTCCTAGTTGTGGCGCACAGGCTTAGTTGCATGTGGATCAAATCCAGGTTACTTACTTGTTTATTATTATTATTATTTGGTTGCACCGGGTCTTCACCGCGGCACTCGGGCCTTTCCCTAGTTGCAGAGCGTGGGGGCTGTTCCCTAGTTGCGGAGCATGCGCTTCTCCTCGTGGTGGCCTCTCTTGTTGCGGAGCCCGGGTTCCAGGCCCGCGGGCTTCAGCAGTTACATCACGTGGGCTCAGCAGCTGTGGTGCACGTGCTTAGTCGTTCCGCCGCAGGCAGAATCTCCCTGGACCAGGGACGGAACCCGTGTCTCTTGCACTGGGCAGGCGGATTCTTCTCCACTGGACCACCGGGGAAGTCTTCCTGGATTTCTAAAGCGATACAGGTATGACTGCCTACCCTTGGCTCAGAGGATTTATGTCTGCCCACCACTTCTGACTCCATTCAGGCTGTCACGAGTCGTTGGGCAACTTCTGCTCCCTGATTCCCTTCTGAATCAAACCTGGTGATATGTCCAAAGGGGGCAGAGTCATAAACGCTTGTCACTCTCTCCACCTCAGAGTCCCTAACCCTCACATCGACTCCTGCTGACGCAGGCTGATTTACGGTGATGGACCTTTGCTCAGCTTTCTTTCCCCACCGTTGATTCCTGACTCCCCATTTCTCTCTGTAATTATGTTTAGAGGGCGACAATTAACATGGACTCACATATCTCAGGGATGGTGCGAGATTATTTTCCCAAGTCTTTAAAGCTGACTTCACTTTGTAGACTTTACCCCAGACTCCACCCTTGCTCAATACTTGCATGGATTCTTACTCTGTAACCTGATAAGCAGGGTGATGAAACAGACCCTCTCATTCTTTTAGCCCCCCTCCTCCAGGGGCTCGTCCTGACCCAAGGATCAAGCCCGAGTCTCTTGTATCTCCTGCATTGGCAGCTGGATTCTTTACCACTGCACTTTACCACTTTACCACTGCACCTGGGAAGTCCAGGGCACGAACTAGATAAGACCAGAATGCTTCCAGATCTAAGCTTCAGTGGCTGCTAACCACTGCCACCTACTCAAGATAGGAGTTATTGCAGGGAACTCAAAAACTCACTCCCAAATGCCTTAAATCACTGCTGTCCATCCCTCTACTCGGAGCAAAAAAAGCAGACGTGCAAACCCGGGGGAGAAGCTGCTGCTGGCAGATGCCTTTATTTTTGCTGCCTTTCCTCAAGCTTTATTTGCCCTCCTCTCAGATGCTATTTGGAGCCCATGTCCTGGCTCTTGGAAGCATGAACCTCCTCTGAAACTGTTTTATTTAAATTGAAGCATAGTTGATTTACAATGTTGCATTACTTTCAGGTGTACAACATCATGATTCAGTTATACATACATGTATATATCTATTCTTTTTCAGATTCGTTTCCCTTACAGGTTATTATAAAATCCCCTAGGTCTTTGTCGGCTATTTTATATACAGCAGTGTGCTAATATTAATTCCAAATTTCTAATTTATCCCTCCCCCTTTCCCTTTGGTAATCATAAGTTTGTTTTCTATGTCTCTGGGTCTATTTCTGTTTTGTGTATAAGTTCATTTGCATTCTTTTAAAATTTTATTTATTTTTTAAAATTTCTTTTTAATTGGAGGATATTGCTTCATAGTGTTCTGCTGGTTTCTGTCACATGACAATGTAAATCAGCTATTAGTATACATATATCCCCTCCGTACCCACTCCAGTAATCCTGGGCTTCCCTTGTGGCTGGTAAATAATCTGCCTGCAATGAGGGAGACCTGGGTTCGATCCCAAGGGAACAGCTACCCACTCTAGTATTCTGGCCTGGAGAATTCCATGGACTGTATAGTCCATGGGGTCGCAAAGAGTCGGACACGGCTGAGCGACTTTCACCTCCCCTCCCTCCAACCCCCCATTTCATTTTTTTTAGATTTCACATATAAGTGATATCATTTGATATCTGTCTTTCTCTTTCTGACTTATTCCACTTAGTATGATCGTCTCTAGGTCCATCCATGTTGCTGCAAATGACATTATTTCATTCTTCTTTTATGACTGAGTAGTGCATATATATATACACCACATCTTCTTTATTCATTCATCTGTTAGTGTATATTTTAGGTTGCTTCCATGTCTTGACTGTTGTAAATAATGCTGCAATGAATATCAGTCCCCCGAAACTTTAAAATGAGCACTGTCCACACCCCCAGCTCTCAGCTGACCTCATTTTGACAAACCTTTTCACCTCCACTGCCATGAAGACGATGTTTTATGACAACTTTTGGCCTCTCAGATACGCCCTATAGCGTATTTCTCAGGACAGTTAGACCCTGTGGCATCAAACACAAGCCCCCCTCTGAGCCACCACCCTCACCTGGGGCTCCCCAGTCCCCTCTGCTCCCCCTGCTGTTCCAAAGGTGCCTCTCTCTGCAGGCACCCACCTGCCATCATCTTGCACCACTGTAACACTTAAAATCCATCTGACTATGGTTGCTTCCTGGTGACAGAGAACCCCACCCCGTCTACTCGGTCGCCCCGTGCTATGCTTAGTCGCTCAGTCGTGTCCGACTCTTTGCGACTTCATGGGCTGTAGCCCGCCAGGCTCCTCTGTCCATGGGGATTCTCCAAGCAAGAATACTAGAGTGGGTTGCCATGCCCTCCTCCAGGGGATCTTCCCAACTCAGGGACTGAACCCAGGTCTCCCGAATTACAGGTGGATTCGTTACCAGCTGAGTACCAGGGAAGCCCACCCAATCGCCCTACAACTAGAGAAATGGTCTCAAAGCCACGAAAATACTTCTTAGGCACCCTCTCCACCTCAGACAACACAGACTTTCTTCTGTTTCGAGATGGCTCCTGTAGACGAAATTCCTGGGGAAACCTAATCACGGGGTCATGCCCGAGTTTCCCCAGGGCAAATGCTGGAGGCTTATGCTTTGCCCACTACAAGTTCAGCCCCAGTGGCCCAGCTCATAGCTCTTCCTAGAGCTTGCAAACTAGCTGTACATACATATGCCAACTCCAGACATGCTTTTGGTGTCTGCTGCGCTGCCGTTGCACTTGGAAACCCTGTGGATTCCTGACCCCTGCTGGTACTCCGATTTGCCATCGGGGATATCACTGCTGCCCTGATAGGGGCTAATAGAGTGCGTGCTAAGTCGCTTCAGTCATGTCCTACTGTGTCCCTATGGACTGTAGCCCACCAGGCTCCTCTGTCCATGGGATACTCCCGGCAAGAATACTGGAGTGGGTTGTCATGCCCTCCTCCAGGGGATCTTCCCAACCCAGGGATCCAACCCGAGGCTCTTATGTTTCCTGCATTGGCAGTCAAGTTCTTTACCACCAGCGCCACCTGGGAAGCCCAGAGGCTAACAGACCTCCCTGCTAAAATTGCTGCTGTTCACTGTGGAACACACACTGGAGACAGACACCCCATCTCCAGGGAAGGACAGAGCCCACAAGGCTGCTAAACAGATAGCCCCCTGCCCCCACCCTGATCCCTTCTCCACCCAGTAGTCTAAATCTGCCTTTATCCCTAACGGATATTATCAGCTAGTCAGGCAAATATACCACAAGCTGAAAAGGACAAATGGATACAAAAGGGTACCAAACAGTGTGTCCCAAGGATGTAACGTACAGAACGGTGACTGTAGCTCATAACACTGCATCGAATATTTGAAAATGACTAAGAGTGGATCTTACAAGCCCTCATCACAAGAAAAACAAATTGTACCTGAGGATGGTGACGGATGTTAACTAGATTTACTGTGATCATTTCATATATACACAAATGATGAGTCATTATGATCTGCATTGAAACTAAAATAATGTTATATGTCAATTACACCTCAAATTAAAAAAAAAAAAAAGGTACCAAGCAAATGATTCACTGGTGGACTATACATCAGGCCAAAGGGTCTTCCGCGGGCCCCCACTTTCTTTTTTTTTTTATTGAGCTATAACTGACTGGCCCCCTTCATGTGACCTTCTGGCTGACCTTATCTCCCATCAGACGGGACCTGCGTGCAGATGGGCGGCAGCGAAGCCTCTAAAGGACAATGGGTTCTGCCCCAGCATCTATAAAACCTCTAACCAAAGTATTTCCTGATGTGCTGTTTGGGAATCTCAGCGGCTCCCCAGAGAACAGCTTATCTCAGGAAATCCTCCAAGGTCCACGCTGACCCTTGCACCTTCTCACATGGGCTCCATACATTGCCCTCTGGCTTCAGCCTGTTCCTGCTATTTGCGTGTTTACTGGAGGCGTTGGAGGTTATCCAGCCAGACGTGCTGATGCTCTGACGGAGGAAAAGAAATGAATAATGGAGATTATCCCTCAATTTGGCATTCCTCTGTGGAATGGGGCCAAGGAACAGCGGAAATATTAATACATGCATACATAGCTTGATTGAGCATAAGTTTTAGTCCCTCAGTTATGTCTGACTCTTTGTGACCCCATGGATGATCGCCCGCCAGGCTCCTCTGTCCATGGAATTCTCCAAGCAAGAATACGGGAGTGGGTTGCCATTCCCTTCTCTGGGGATTTTCCCAACCCAGGGACTGAACCAGAGTCTCCTACACTGCAGGCAGATTCTTTACCATCTGAGTCACCGTAAATATCAGATACACAAAATTTACAGCAGAGGGACTTCCCTGGTGGTCCAGTGGCTAAGACTCCAAGCTTTCAATGCAAGGGGCCCAGGTTCTAGATCCGAGAACTAGATTCCACATGCTGCAACTAAAGATCTCACATGCCTAATGAAGATTGACAATCCCACTTGCGATATATATATATATATATATATATATATATATATATATATATAAAATTTCTAAAGGAAATGAACCCTGAATATTCATTAGAAGAATTGATGCTGAAGCTGAAACTCCAATACTTTGGCCAACTGGTGGGAAGAACCGACTCACTGGAAAAGACCCTGATGCTGGGAAAGATTGAAGGTAAAAAGAGAAGGGAGTGACAGATGGTTGGATGGCATCACTGACTCAGTGGACTTGACTTTGAACAAACTCTGGGAGATAGTGAAGGACAGGGAAGCCTGGTGTGCTGCCGTTTATGGGGTTGCAAAGAGTCGGACATGACTGATTGACTGAACAACAACAAAAACAATTTTTTAAAATGCTGATCATCATCTGAGGCTTCAGTGAATTGTCATCTTTCCGTTGCTGGAGGGGCCTGCCTCAGTGTTGATGGGCACTGACTGATCAGGGTGGTGGGTGCTGAAGGTTGGGGAGGCTGTTGTAATTTCTTAAAATAAGACAACAATGAAGTCTGATGCATCTATTGACTCTTCCTTTCACAGACGACTTCTTTGTAGCCTGCAGTGCTGACAGCATTTACCCACAGAACTTCTTTCAAAATTAGAGTCAATCCTCTCAAAGCCCACCACTGCTTTATCAACTACGTTTATGACATATTCTAAATCCTTTGTCGTCATTTCAACAGTCTTCACAACATCTTCACCAGGAATAGAGGCCAGCTCAAAACACCACGTTCTTTGCTCACCCATAAGAAACAGCTCCTCATTCATTAGAGTTTTTCCATGAGGTTGCAGTAATTCAGTCCCATCTTCAGGCTCCATGTCTAATTCTAGTTCTCTAGCTATTTCCCCCCATCTATAGTTACTTCCTCCACTAAAGTCTTTTTTTTAAGATATTTTGAAGTGGACCATTTTTTAGTTTTTACTGAGTTTGTTACAATATTCCTTCTATTTTATGTTTTGGTTTTTTTGGCCGAGAGGCACATTGGATCTTAGCTCACCAGGGATCAAACTGTACCTGCTGCGTTGGAAGGTGAATTCTAAACCACTGGGCTGCCAGGGACTCCCCTTCTAGCTTATGATTTTAAGTGAGAGATATGTGACTCTTCCTTTCGTTTGAACACTCAGAGACCTCAACAAGGTTGTAACTGGCCTAATTTCAATATTGCTGTGTCTTGGGGAACAGGGATGCCCGAGGAGAGGGAGAGAGACGGAGGACGGGCTGGTTGGCGGAGCAGTCGGAACACACGCAACATTTATCAATTAAGCTCACTGTCTTATATACGGGTACTGTTTGTGGCACCCCCAAAACAATGACAATAGTCACATCAAAGATCACTGAGGGGGACTTCCCTGATGGTCCAGTGGCTAAAACTCCGCACTCCCAATGCACAGGGCCTGGGTTCAATCCCTGGTCAGGAACTAATCTCGTGCTAGAACTAAAGACCCTGCAAGCGGCAAGTAAAAAAAAAAAAAAAAAGCAGAAAGACCCCACTTGCGGCAACTAAGACCCAGTGCAGCCAAATAAGTGAACAAATATTAAAAACATAAGTAAAAAATAAATCATTTGCTCAATTTGATATTTTAAAAAGATCAGTGAACACAGATCATGGCAAATGTAGTATTTTAAAATGCATTTACTTTATTTATTATCTAGTTGGCTGTACTAGGTCTTAGAGCTTCTCTCTAGTTGAGGAACACAGGCTCTAGAGCCTGCAGGCTGCAGAAGTTGTGGCGCATGGGCTCTCTAGTTGTGGCCCATGCAAATACAGTATTAATGAAAAAGTTTGAAATATTGCAAGAATTGCCGAAATGTGACCCAGAGACAGGAAGCAAGCAAATGCTGTTGGAAAAATGGAGCCAACAAACTTGCTCAATCTAGAGTTGTGACAAAGCTTGCCACAAATTTGTAAAAGTGCAGCATCTGAGAAGTTCAGTAGAGCCAAGGGCAATAAAACAGGTCTGCCTGTGTACATGGAGAGTGTGGTCAGCAGGCCGCCACTGGCCAATGAGCCTTGTCATCCCTTCCAACCAGGAGATCCAGTATGTGTCAAGGTTTTAGAAGAAAATGCATACTATCACCTGGCTGGAAAGGATCTCTCGAGCACTGCTGATCACCTGCACTACCATCAGAATAAAAGGAATTCACAGGAAACACGCTAAACCAGACCCAGGTCAGCTCTCCTAGGATTCTCGGAAGCCCATCCCTACAGATGATGACCGCCACCAGATGATTTCCAGAGCCAATAAACTGGTTCCTGAAGCAGACTGTGTGCCAAGAGGTAGACAGCACTTCCGAAGATCACGGATCTTAAAAAGACTTAAAAGACCACCTGATGAAAGTTGTTGCAGGCCAGATCTACTGATGGATGCTAATACTGGGCAAAAGTTTGAGAAGAAATAGGATATGTGCATAATCTCAAAGTATCTCCCCCAAGATATCGGTCAATTACAGCAGGACAAACAGTAACCTCACAATGAAGAAACCCAGCAGACACCACGTTAATCAAGTAATCAAGGTTAATATCACCTGTATCAATATCACTCACCCTCAATATAAGGTGTGCGTGCTAAGTCTCTTCAGTCATGTCTGACTCTTTGCCACCCTTATGGACTGTAGCCCACCAGGCTTCTCTGTCCATGGGGTTCCTCAGGCAAGGATACTGGAGTGGGTTGCCATTTCCTACTCCAGTGGATATTCCTGCCCAGGGATCGAACCCGAGTCCCTACAGCTCCTGCATTGCAGGTGGATTCTTTACTGCTGGGCCCCCGGAGAAGCCCCAGTATAAGGCACTGAGGTGCAAAATACCACTTCTGGAGTATTCCTGACAAAAGTGCATAGGGTTAATATAATCATGGGGGAAACGTCAGACAAGCCCAAACTGAGGGATGTTCTAGAAAATAACTGATCTGATCGATATTGTTTAAAAGGGCCAAGGTCACGTAAGATAGGGAGCTGTTACTGATCAGGGGACACTCAGAAGGAAATGCAGTGTTCGATCCTGGATTGGCTTCTGGAACAAAGAGGACACTGATGGACAGGAAACCTGCTGAAATTCAAACAAGACCTGTCATTGAGTTATTGGTATTAGTACTAACACTGCTACTACTGGGCTTCCCTGGTGGCTCAGCTGGTAAAGAGTCTGCCTGCGGTGCAGGAGACCTGGGTTCGATCCCTGGGTTGGGAAGATCCCCTGGAGAAGGAAAAGGCTACCCACTCCAGTATTCTAGCCTGGAGAATCCCATGGACTGTATAGAGTTGGACTGTATAGAGTAGGACACGACTATATACATGTCTATACATGGACACTCTTTGTCCATGGACAAAGAGTCGGACAGGACTGAGCAACTTTCACTCACTTTCACTACTGCTACTATGGAAACCGGCCTGTCTCCATGAGATGGCAGGAGCGCCCCCTGTATCCGACTTTCAATCAAAAAGCCCTGAGCTAGAACGTGAATATGATGCCAGGATCTTTATCCGTTTTGGCAACCACGTTCCACAGAAAAACTTCAATGAATCCTTCCCTAGGGTTCACCAGTTAGAATCTGACTCTGGCCTTGAGATTTGCTTTGACCAGTAGTGTGAGATGGAAGTGCCTCGTAACTTCCCCGGGCTGGCCTTATAACATCTATAGCATCTTCTTCCCATGCACCTGGAAGGTTCTCTCTTGCAACCCAGGTGCTGCCTGGGAGAGCCCGAAGGACATCTAGAGGACTGAACACAGTGAATGACAGCCTTATCTGTAGGCTCAGCACTTGACATATGTATAACAATCCCAGGAGATGGATAATGGTTTTATCCTAACTCAGTAGACATATTAGTTTGCTACGGCTGCCATAGCAAAATTCCACCAACTGGGTTGCTTAGACATGAGAAGTGTTTCTCACAATTCTGGAGAAATTCTCTCCCTGGCTTGCAAACCACCAGCTTCTCAACTTTTTGTCACAGAGTCTCTCCTCTGCACATGCCTGGGGTTTCTATTTGTCCAAATTTCCTTTCCTTTTTCTTTTTGGCCACACCTCGCTGTGTGCAGAACTTCTCTGACCAGAAATCAAACCCTCACCCCCTGCAGTGGAGTCTTAACCACTGGACCACCAGGGAAGTTCCAAATTTCCTATTCTTAGTGGATATCAGTTGGATTGGATTAGGACCCAGCCAATGGCCTCATTTAACCTACACACCTCTTTAAAAGCTTTAAAAGCTCTATCTCCAAATACAGTCACATTCTGAGGTTCCGGGGATTACAGTTTCAGTCCATGAGTTTTGAGAATACACAGCCAGTCCATAACACCAATAAGGAAATGCACAGAGAAGTTAAGCAATTTTCCCAAAGTCACACAGCTGACAGGCAGCAAAGCTCAGACATGAACCCAGGCAGGCTGGCTCCAGGGGCCATGCTTTTATCTGCTAACCTCCACCAACTTGTGAATCAGGAAGTAACCTGGGGGACTTCCCTGGAGGTCCAGTGATTAAGACTCCAGGCTTCCACTACAGGGGGGCACTGGTTCACTCCCTAGTCAGGTCACTAAAGACCCTATATGCCATGTGGTGGGGCCAAAAAAACCCCAAGTGAATTGGACTCAGCCAGCAGTCATCCTTCCCTTGGGCTAGAAGGGGTCTAGGACTTGGCCAAAGTTAAAGCAAGCAGAGATCTAGGGCCAGCTCAAATCCCATGAGGCCTTCCAACAAGGACAAGGCACTCAACTCCCCCCACTAAGATCCCCCTCTACTGCCAGAAGGCTGGCACCCTTAACTGAGCTCCTTGACTCAAGGGGATATGGTAGGTCTTGATCCTTGGACTCTGTGAGAGTTGCCTTCCATGTCAAAAGGAATCTTTGAAACTGTGATTAAATGATCTTGAGATGGGGGGGGGGTGTTATCCTGATTATCCAGAGGGCTTACAATGCAATCACAAGTATCCTTATAAGAAGGAGGCAAAGAGAGATTTGACAGAGAGCGAGGGCAATGGAATGACCTCAGCAGAGAGTGAGTGTGCGTGCATGATCTGAGGATGTGTGGGCTTTAAAATATAAATATATATATATATATATATATATAAATGTAATATATATATATATATATATATATATATATATATATATATTTGACTGTGCCAGGTTTTACTGACCATGAAAAAGGAATGCAGTGAAAGTGTTAGTCGCTCAGTCCTATCTGACTCTTTGCCACCCTATGGACTGTAGCCCACCAGGCTCCTCAGTCCATGGAATTCTGCAGGCACAAATACTGGAGTGGGTAGCCATTCCCTTCTCCAGGGAATCTTCCTGACCCAGGGATTGAACCCAGGTCTCCCACATTGCAGGCAGATTCTTTACTGTCTGAGCCACCAAGGAAGCCCAAGGAATGCAGGCAGCCCCCTAAAGTTGGAAAAGGCAAGGAGATGGATTCTCCCCTAGAGCCTCCAGGAGAAATGCAGTCCTATTGACACCCTGGTTTCAGGACCTCTGACCCCCAACTATAAGATAATACATTTATGTTGTCTTAAGACACTAAATTTGTGGTAATTTGATACAGTGACAATAGGAAACCATTATTGTCTATACCTCCATCCCTTCAGGGGCTCAAGCCAGAAAGCTCAGACTTATCCTTGATTGACTCCTCTTCTCCGTCACCCAGAAACAGGTCTGTTGATCTCATTTCCTAGACAGTTCTTGACTCCATCCGCTTGTCTCCAGACCCTCTGTCCTTGCAAGTTTGGAAGATGGCCCAAGCCACCATTTTACTTCACCTGGATCCTTACACCAACCTCCTGCTAGTAAAGCTCTCAGAAACAAAATCCTGATTGAAATTATTGAGGGTTTGTTAGAACATCAGCCCAGGAGACACAGATTCAAGAAGCACTTGAACTATTTTCCTATCTTGCAATAATGGATAATGAAAAATAATCTTAAAAATAATATATGTGTACATGTGTAACTGATCACCATGTTGTACACCTGAAACATTATTAAATCAACTATACTTCAATAAAATATATATATTTAGAAAAAACAAACAAAAAAGTGCATGCTTGCATGAAGTTGATTCAGTTGTGTCTGACTCTTTGCAACCCTATGGACGGTAGCCCACCAGGCTCCTCAGTCCATGGGATTCTCTAGGCAAGAATCCTGGAGTGGGTTGCCGTGTCCTCCTCCAGGGGATCTTCCCCACGCAGGGATCAAACCCAAACCTCTTGCATCTCCTGCATTAGCAGTTGGATTCTTTACCACTAGTGCCACATGGGAAGCTCTAGATTACAAAACAGGGGAGGCTTGAAACGGCAAACACTGCAAAGTTATAGCCAGTTACATTAGTTGTTTCTCAAGAATTATAATTGGAGTTGGCAAGAAGCAACAGTACTTGTTAAGGAAGGGTTGACTGACATCTGAAATGCTTGCACAGCTACAAGGAGAGACCTTGAGAGGATAAGTCTGCAGGTGGCAGGTATTATTCTGACTACAGCTGGTGGTGTCCTTGGAGCTAGCACAGTTCAAAGCAAGTTCAAGTTCAAAGTGGTGCAGAGAGGTGTTTGAGACCAGATCCTCAATGGCTGATTGACTCCGTTTTTGTACACCTGAACTTGGATCACTCCACTCTTTTTTAAAAATTTATGAATTTTTCCACACCACGTGGCATGCCAGATCTTAGGTCCCTGACCAGGGATCGAACCCATGCCCCCTGCAGTGGAAGTACAAAGTCTGAACTACTGGACCACCAGGGAAGTCTAGCATCACTCCATTGTTATTTCCGTTTGTCATCACTCGTGACTGGGCTTACCATCTCCACTCTTGCTTCCCTCTGCTTTTCATTTCGTAGCTGATACAATCATTTCAAAGTGCAAATCTGACTGTGTAACTTACATGCTTAAATTCTTTCCATGATCCTCCATTGTTCTCAGGAGAAAGCAACCCAGTTCTCAAGGGGGTCCCCAGTCTGGTCTGGCCCCTGCTGACTGTTCCATCACATTTCACTCCCTGTGCCCCCAGCTCTTAGCATGCCAGTCTCCAGCCTCAGGAGCTTTATCCCTGCCATTCTCTCTATTGGCATACCTACCTTTATTTCTTATTTGCCTTATGGAATATGTATGACATGCAAATAACAAACATGGAAAACGAACACCCCTGTCTTTAAAATAAAAATTATTTTTGGCTGCGTTGGGTCTTCATTGCTGTGCTCGGCTTCCTCCAGTTGCGAAGAGCGGGGGCTACTCTTGGTTGTGGTGATGGGCTTCTCATTTCGGTGGCTTCCCTCTGTTGCAGAGCACAAGCTCCAGGATGCATGGACTTGAGTAGTTGCAGCACTCAGGCTCAGTAGTTGTGGCGCAGGGGCTTAGCTGCTCTGCGGCATGTGGGATCTTCCCGGGTCAGGGATGGAACTCACGTCCCCTGCATTGCAAGGGGGATTGTTAACCACCGGACCACCAGGGAAGCCCTGAATAACCCTGTCTTGACCATCCAGTTCAAGGGCAAAATGTCATCAACTTAGGTGAAACCTGCCAACTGGTGACACCCTTCTCTTTGCCCACGGAAGCAACTGGGGAATCTTTTACTGTTCCCACTTTCCTTTAAATGTATAGGGCATGTACTTACAAACCCAGGAATCCATACCAATCATTTGCTTGTTATTTAACTTTAGATGAAGGATGACCTCCTGAACGTATTCGTTTGCAGTTTGCCTTGGTCTTCTGATGTTCTGTGTGCTTAGATGCTCATTTGTGCCCAACTCTTTGCCACCCCGTGGACTATAGCCCGCCAGGCTCCTCTGTCCATGGGATTCTCCAGGCAAGAACACTGGAGTGGGTTGCCATGCCCTCTTTGAGGGGATCTTCTCAACCCAGGGATCAAACCCAGGTCTCCTGCATTGCAGGTGGATTCTTTACCAACTGAACCACCAGGGAAACCCGATGTTCTTTAGTTAATTCATTTTCACTGCTGTATAGTATTCTTTATCAATATACCAAAACATATATATCTTTGTTCGCCTGTTAATGGGCGTTTACCAGTGTTTCTATGAACACAGAACATGAGCTGGGGTGTGGGGTGGGGACATCATCAGCTATTGGTTAAGTTGTCTCCCCAGGCAGTCATGTTAATGTCCATTTCTTACCCAAAGCTTGTAAAACTTCCGTTGCTTCACTTCCACACTTAACAATCGGTATTGTTAAGACCTTTAAAATGCTGCCAACCTGATGGGCGTGAAATGCTGTCATGCTGTGGTTTTAATTTCATTTCCCGCCATTTAAAACTACCCTTCACCTATCAGATTGGCAAACATACAACCCGGTGCTGACGCTGTGTCTGCCACTGGAAGGAAATGGGCACTTCCGAGGGAATGGCGGTGGGGGGCTGTGTGTGTGTGTAAATTGACCCAGTTCAAGGCAGGGTGTCGGCCAACTCTAATAGGAAGCTTACATTTCTTTTTTCTCTTAAAAAAAATTTAACAGCAAATGAGAGAAAAACTGTATTGGCACCGTAATGGATTTCTACGAATTCAAAGTTCTATAGCAAGGATGGGGTGTCATGAGAAGAGAGCAGCGACTGGCTGCTGCAAGACCACCTCACAGGCGCTATTTGCTTTGGGGAGTTCACCATGTCAATCTTAGAGGTCTACGGCCTGATGTTGGTCATGTCCCATGATCCATCCAAACTGAGGAGGTGAAATGTCACTGATTACATCATAAGACAAAAAAACCACCACTTCCTGGTGCAAGACATCAGAAGAAGCAGGGTAGTGTCGTCAATAATCTTCACTGTCTTCACTGAATGAACTATTTTATGAATACACCAAGGAAACGGAGTCACACTGTAATCCCCCGAAGACCGGCTTGGGGTCTGAGAAGTACACTGTACGGCATCTCTGGAGAAGGTGAGGGTGACTTCAGCCTGGTGATGCTGGAGGAGGTGTGGAAGGAGAGGAATTCGACCTCCATTAGGGGCTCTTTCTGGATAATCCCACTGTGGAGCTAGGAGACAGCGCTGTTTTGGAGGCTGTTTCTTGCCTGCTTCCAGGTGATCTCCCAGAAGTAGAAGGCCGGTTCCCCATAAGGATTAGAGGACCCAGGTGTGAGCTCCCTCCTGTGGGTCCTGGTGAGGCCGAGAGACCTGAGATGGTGGCAGGTCCCCTCTAAAATGTTTTAAATTTTATCTCCTGGCTGTGTCGCAAGGCATGTGGGATCTTAGTTCCCAGACCAGGGATCGAACCCATCCATGCCCCCTGCATTGACCATACAGAGCCCTAACCACTGGACCACCGGGGAAGTCCTGGAAGCTTACATTTCTGTATCTTCACTTTTCTGTTTTAGGTGAGGTAGAGCAACAGTGTACATTTATTCTTTCAGTCCTGTTTTCAGAATGGACTGACCACACCCCATCCAGGACAAATATTCTCATATTTTCCCACCACCTCCACCCCCAGGATGAATCCCCGGACTGTTTCCAGAACAGAGGAGCTGCGGCTGCCTCATTTGCAATTAGGAAAGGTTATCAGGGATCTGGCTACTGCTTAGGCAGACTTTCAATCGACTTATTTTTGCCTTCCCAGTAGCTGTTTCAAACAATTCCTGCAGTTTGAGGGAATTCTGCTGCTTAAATTGCTTGGTTCTCAGCTGTCGGTCTTTTCTAGATTATTTTTCTCAGGATTACTAAGATCTTTTCACTCATCTGTGTGCTTTTCATCTTTCCAAGCACATGTGGCATCGTCCTCCATGCTTTCTAGATTTGTAGGATTTTGCCCTCGAAAAGTCCCTTTTAGAGAGAACTAGAACCTGTAATGCCAGAGTGGATAGAAAGAAACACAAACAATGTGTGCCAACAACCGTGCTCCTTGGTATTTATCCAAAGGAGCTGAAATGTGTATCAACACAAAAACCTGCACACAAACAAGGGGCTTTAAATTCGTAACGGCTAAAATTTGGAGGCAGCCAAGATGTCCTAGAGCAGGTGCATGGATAAGTAAACTGTGGTACCTCCAGATAATGGGATATTATTCAGTGCTAAAAAGAAATTAACTAGGCTGTTGCTGCTTGTGTTGAGTCCAGAAACACAGCCGGACATGGGGCTAAAGGATGAACAAAGGATGCTGATCGGGTCCAGAGACCCCGAGGAGCAGGAGGAAGAGGAGGAGGAATTAGTGGATCCCCTAACAGTGAGAGAGCAATGCAAGCAGCTGGAGAAATGTGTAAAGGCTCGGGAGCAGCTGGAACTCTGAGCATGTATCCTCCGGGTCACAGAAACAGTACAGCACAGAGGAGCTCTTCGACTTCTGGCATAAAAGGGACCCCTGTGTGGCCCACAGGCAGTTTTGACGGCTTGAAATAAGTGTGCAGATTCATTCACCCCAGCCTTCATCACCTGGGCATGGGGTTATTTCCTATGGTTCCGAACATGCCATGAATCTGTGAGGTTCATGTGAACCTCAAGGATTTCGGCCTAGGCAAGTAGCTTCTGTGTAATTATCAGTGATTGTATCTTAATAAAGCCCAGTGATCAGCCAAAAAAAAAATGAAATGAACTATCCAGCCATGAAAAGACATGGAGGAAACTTAAATGCATATTACTAAGCAAAAGAAGCCTATCTGAAAAGGCTACATACTGTAAGATTCCAATTATACGATATTCCAGAAAAGGCAAAACTGTGGAGACATGAAAAAGATCAGTTGTTGCCAAGGGGCTGGGGGAAGGGAAGGAGGAAGAGACAGAACACACATGATTTTTAGGGCAGGGAAACTATAAACCATTTCATATAGACATTCTACTGGTAGATACATATCATTTATACATTTGTCCAAATCTATAGGACAAGGAATTGGCAACCCATTCCAGTATTCTTGCCTGGAGAAGTCCATGGACAGAGGAGCCTGGCAGGCTATGGTCCATAAGGCTCGCAGAGTCAAGACTCAACTAAGCATGCACAATAGAATGTATAACAAGTGTGAATTCTAAAATGTAGACTTTGGGTGGTAATGATGTTGATGTAGGTTCGACTGTAACAAATGTACCACTCAGGTGTGGAATATTGATAGTGGGGGAGGCTGTGAGGGGCAGGGTTGGGGGCATATGGGAATTCTCTGTACTTTCTCCTCAATTTTGTTGTGAACCGCTCTAAACATAAAACCAATTTTAAGATGTGTGTATGGGGATTGTGTAGTTTTGTTTTGAATTATTTGCATTATTGAATTATTATTTGATTACGTAGTTTTGTAGTTTTGCTTGCCTTGTTTTTGTTTTAGGTCTGTGCATTCAGAGGGCCTGGGAGTAGCAATACTTCACTAGCAGTGAGCACACCCAGCACCCACATCTTGGCTTCTAAACACCATTTCCCACTAAAAGGAACCAGGGACCCATGCACAGATGGCTGATTCCAAGGCTGAGGCACAGAAAAATACAAGATGTGCTTAGATCATCTTGTGCTGGACAGCAAGAAAGCATTCATACAATGATGGAGAAATGTCACAGGACACAGAAGCCAGCTCGAAGAGAGATCCTACTGACCAAACTGGACACAAAGCCATGAGAGGAATATGTTATAACCCATAAAATAAAATAGGGATCTGGAACACCCCTGATGTGACCTCACCCTCCCCAGAGGGTCTTCGTGGCCGCTGCTGTTGTCTCAGGCAATCATTTATTCAAGGCAAGGTGAAAGAGAGGGACCAAAACGGTCAAAGTCTCTTCCACAATCCACTCCCCCATCTACCTGTAGTGATTTCAAAATAGATCCACAAAGGCGGACACTATCATTCATCAAAGGTCCATGTCTCCTTCCCCTCCACTCCTGCCTTTGAATCTTGGCTGGACTTACTGACTAGCTAGTAACTGTTAGAACATTCCTGAGTGCTTCTACTTTGTCCATTGAAATATATTTGGGGACTTCTCTGGCAGTCCATGGTTAAAACTCTGTGCTTTGGGGACATGGGTTTGATCCCTGGTTGGGAACCAAGATCCCACATGCTGCATGGCATTAAGTTTTAAGTAAAGTTTTAAGTAAAAAAACTGAAATATATTTGGAGCTGAGCTGCTATGTAAGGAATCTGATGACTTAGGGGCTGCCATGTTAGGAGGAAGCTTGAGCCATATGAGGAGGCCGCTTAAAGACACTTCAGCCAGCGAGCCTAATCTTTGAGTAAGTGTAGTCCAGGCACCTGAGTGAAATCACGTGGGACTCTCTGTGCCAACCCACTTGCCAGCTGAACACCTCAGTGACCTCAGTCATTACTCCAAGGAACCAAAGAATTTTCCAGTTGAGCCTTGCTGGAATTCCTGACCCACAGAATCTGGGGCATAATAAAACAGTTGTTTCCAGCCACTAAGTTTTTGGTCATTTATTACAAAGAAATAAGTACCAGTTATACTATGCCAGAACCAGAATTCTCTTTGTCCCTGAAGACTTCTCAACATTTTTCTTTTCCTCCGATCCTGATTTTGTTTTCTTCCAGTTTCTCCAAGGCTGAAGTTGGGGAAAGGAACCAGCAGCCCACACTAGTTCATTACTTTATCATCAGGTACGCCTGGCATTTTTCAATTGTGAGCTTATTTGGTCTGTATTAATCTGCTGTAATTCCGCATAAGGCCAGTTGAGGGTGTATCCCCTGGCTGTGGCCTACTTTCAGTTCATTTCTGGTTTCCTGGACTGCTCTACAAGGGTAAACCCAAACCTGAATCAGGCCTGAAGAAAGGCCTGTAGTTACGAACTCCCTGAGGAAATAGTCCCTTTATGCACAGCCCAGGCCAAAATGGACAAGTTTTCTAAGTGTGCCTCAATGGTATCACTCAGGGTTTTTTTTCCACCACATTCTTTCACTGAAGATGTAGCTCTTCAAGGGACTAAGTTTTATGCAGGGGCCTCTGCTTGCCTCCAAACCGCCTGGCCCAAGGTCCAACAGCTGTTAAAATCCAAGATTTTATATGATCCTGCAGTCTCACTCCTGGGCATAAATCCAAAAACTATGATTCAAAAAGACACAAGCACCCCAATATTCACAGGTGTACTACTTACAACAACCAAGATGTGAAAACAACGTAAATGCCCACTGACAGGGGAATGGATAA
The DNA here is from genome assembly GCF_033118175.1 of Dama dama. Classification (NCBI taxonomy): domain Eukaryota; kingdom Metazoa; phylum Chordata; class Mammalia; order Artiodactyla; family Cervidae; genus Dama; species Dama dama. The sequence goes on along the minus strand of NC_083684.1, from coordinate 58,464,750 downwards.
AGAAGATGTGATATATGTCTACAACAGAATATTACTCAGCCATGACAAAAAATGAAAGGCCGTTTGCAGCCAACTGGATGGACATAAAATGATCATACTAAGTGAAGTAAGTCACACAGAAAAATAAATACTATATGATATCACTTACATGTGGAATCTAAAACAGGATACCAATGAACTTATTTACAAAACAGAGCAGACTCAAAGACATAGAGAACAGACTTGTAGTTGCCAAGAGGGTGGGGGAGTGAAGGATTGGGAGTTTGGGGTCAGCAGATGCAAACTATTGTATATAGTATAGCACAGGGAACTATACTCAATATCCTGTTATATACCATAATGGAAATGAACATGAAAAAGAACATATATAGACTCAATGGACGTGAGTTTGAGTGAACTCTGGGAAATAGTGAAAGGCAGGGAAGCCCAGCGTGCTGCATGCAGCCCATGGGGTCACATGACTGAGTGATTAAACAACAAAAATAACTGAATCACTTTGCTGCACAGCAGAAATTATCACAATGCTGTAAATCAACTACACTTCAATAAATTATTAAAAAAAAAAAAACCAAGGATTTGAATATCTGGTATTGGCAAATACTGTCAGGACAATTGTGGTTTGAAGCTACCTCTGCAATTTGGGTACAGATTTCCCATGCTCTGAGCTCAGCTGTACATTTAAAAAAGGACTTTTGATTTCAAAACCAGTATTTCTGGGTATTTTTCAGAGGCAGCCACACTGCAGAAGCACCAGACTGAGGCTCCTTCACACAACACATTTACCAGATGGCATCATTCTCTGCTTGTTGGCTGTTCAATAGACCAAGGATTTTTACTTGGTTTAAAAGCCCAGCTTTGTCTGGCCCCTGCTGGCACAGCACTCACCACCCCCATCTCCTCTGGTCTCCCCATTCCAGGTAGAGACTAGAAGATATCACCCTCTTCTGTTATTAAATAGGCTATGCCCTCTCCTGATTTAGGGCCTTTGCATATGCTGCTCCTGCTGCTCACAACACTTTTTCACCCGACATGTTTCATCTTTTTACACCTTCAGGGTTTGGCTCAAATTCACTCATCACTTCCTCACGGAAGCCATCTGACCATCCTCCAAACAAAGTCTGACAGATTTCAGTTACACTCTCACAAACCTCCTGCATTTCTTTAGGGTACTAACCACAATGCCAGAAAAATTACAGTCAAAGTTTAATTACAATTATTAAAACTATCCACTTATACAATAACATTTTCATGTCTGTCTTCCCTGGTGGATTGTCAGCTCTGAGAGGGTCCAGCTTGGGTGGGGCATCCCCAGTGACTGGCTCAGGACAGGCAGAGAACAGGAGCTCAGTAAATGTGTGGTGAATGAACAAAATGCATGTAAGTGCAGAACCAGGGTGAAAAAACTTGGGGCCCCAATTTCCTAGTTACAGGTCTACTTTCAATCGGCCAGGTAGGAAGGATTCCCTTTCTTGGGACTCACATTTGCAGTAGAATCGCCAACCGACCAGCCCCCAGCTTAGATGGGGAGATAAGAGGAACTGATCATATCAGTGAATGTCTTGAGTTTTAATGAGTTTGCCATACAACGCTCTTCCTCAGCATTTCTTCATCCTGGGAGCTCAGATCTCAGCTCAGGTTGGGATAAGAGAGTGGGGGAGGGGAATACATGTGAATGGGACTGAGGGGCAGGGGCTGGGAGAGGAGGGAGCAGTGAGGAGGAGGAGACAGAAGGAGCTAACCCAGAAATCCAAGCCGTTTAGCATCCATAGCCTCCAAGGAACATAGTGAACAAACAAACTCCACTGTGGTCCTTATCTGCAAAGTGGTGTCATATTGCACATAAAGTTCCAGGGTGAGTCTGTACTGGGCCCTCAGTGCCTGCTGGGGGCACTCTCAGCCTGGTGAGTCAGGCCGAGGCCTGGAGCTCATACCTGGAGCTTGGGCAGGAGGCATAATCTCGGCCTGGCGGGGGGCGGCGGGAAGGATACACCAATTTGGGCCTGGAGGAGATGTCACCTTGGGCCTGGACAGCTGCGGGGAGACCTCCTTGGGTCAGGAGGGAGCCTCATCTTGGACCTGATTAAGAAAATCATAGGGGATCCCTGGACTCCAGACGTAAGCAGGTAGTTTAAACAGAATGGGAGCAGAAAGAAGCAGAACCAAAACTAAGGGTACAGCTGGACCCAGGAAACAAGATGAGGCCAAGAGGGTAGCGCTAAGCCCAAGGAGAAGGAGCCAAGAGGTGGCAGAGCAAGGACCAGAAGGCGGAGATGGAATGAAGGCCAAGCCTAAGAAGTAGAAAAAGGGTCCAGATTAGAGGGACAAAATTCCAGAAGCGGGGCAAGGAGAGATAGAGCCGAGGGAGTAAACAGAGTAAAGGAAGATATCAGGGAATCGACATTCAACCGGATTCTGGGGCTACCGTGGGGAGAAATCAGGTCCAGCCCCTGTGAACAGAAACCAAACTGAGGAAGGCAGAGAAAGGAAAGATGAGGCTCCATGAGCCCTTAAGAGGGAGATAGATCAAAGGGAAGCTAGGTACCCAGGAGCTGGAGTCAAGTTTCAGACACAACCTCTGAACCAGGAAGCAAAGGCCAAGCCCAGGGGGAGGAACCAGATGCTATGGTCCAGCAGGGCTACACACACACACATACACACACAAACACACACAGCATTATCCAGGGGCGAGGTTATCCCTGAGGGTGACAGCAAGATGGGTGGGTGGCTAAACAGAGCAGAGAGCCAGGTCAAGAGGCCGCAAGGCCTACCCCCAGGGAACAGTCAGTGGAGACAGTGGGTCATGGCTAGGCTCTCGGTCCCGGGTCTTGTTCAGGCTCGGTCCCCGGCACACCGCGGATGTCGGGCAGCAGGCAGCAGCTGGCCACGATGTCCAGACGCTCCGCCAGCGCGCAGAGGTCCCCCCTCGCCAGACGCACGCTGTGGGCTGCAGCTAATCCCGCTGCCTGGGCAGCCGCCAGCCTACCGGCCAGGGCGGCCACATCACGGCCCGCGCGGCGGTACACGCCGCTCACCGCGGCCGCTACGTCGTGGTCCAGCCGCGCCTGGCTCTCAGCCAGCCGGAGTTGCAGCAGCGAGCGCGCGGGGGCGGGCGCCGGGGTCTCCTCCTCCGCCCAGGCCTCCCCGGCCGTCTCCCGCTGCACCACGAGCGGAGGCAGGTCCCGCGGCGCGGCCTTCGGCTCCGGCTCTGGGTCTGAGTCGGTCTCCGCGGCCTCCCCAGCCACTCGCAGTCCCGTGGGGCGGCCGCGCGTTGGGCCCGAGGGGCCCAGGTACAGCTCCTCCTCCTCCGACGAGGACGCAGAGAGATCCGAGTCCGACTCGGCCGCTTCCCCCTGAACCAAAGTCTCAGGCCTCCGCAGCGGCCTCCGCGGACGACTCTGAGACTCCATGGCGCGAGCTAGGGAGAAGACGCGGGAAAGGATGATATGAGAGGCGGGCGCCCTGCCGTGGTTATAAGCCGCAGTTTCTGGATTCTCACCTCCTCCACTATCTTAATTTGGGGTCACTGCCTGCCTGGGCCTCAGTTTCTGCAAACTGAGCCCATCATCCCTAATGATGGTAGGAACTACTGGACTCTGCCTCTTTAGTGTACTGATGGGAAAACTGAGGACCATCAGCTCGATCAAGACTCTTGAGACACGAGGTCCCGGAATCCTAAACTAAACTTCCCAATTTTGCTTCCTAGCAGAGGCCACACCCTCCGCACTGTCCTCTTAGCCTGTGACGGATTCGGAAGCACACGAGTTTCTGAGCCGCTCGGGAACCAGGGCCTCCATCACAAAAAGGGTAACAGTCCAACTGGATTCGGGGGAGGATGCACGAGGGGCGGGGTGGGGGGGAGCGTTATCACCGAAGACCGTACCGGGTCACCAGAGCTCCGAGCCTGCGGGATCCTCTACCTATCCGAAGTGCGGCGTCTTTACCGAGGAGCGCGGCAGCCCCAACCAATAGGGGAGAAAGTTGGGCGGGTGTTGGCGGCCTATCACCTGGGCCGCCCGACTACCAACCAGGAAGTAAGCCCTCCGGACTAGATGTTGGGGCGTCTGTAAAGAGCCACGTGAATAAGGGCACGGCCAATAGGAAAGCGATTGGGCTGGCGCTTCCGGATTGTGCTGCGAGAAGAGTGGACAAATAGAGAGTCTAAAAGACGAGCTGTCACGTGTAACCAGCGACTCGACCAATGGAAACGCTCGCGAACCCGGAAACGGTGAAGAAACAGCTGGAAGAGCGGAGGTGCTTGTCACGTGCGGCCAATACAGACAAAGCAGGCCCTCCCGGGTTCACGCGCGCACCACGAGAGCCCAGGAACGGAAGGCGGGGCTAGCCTGAAACACCAATGGAAGCAGGGGTGGGCGGGCCGCACTTAAGAAGCAGGAGGCGGGGTTTGCCCAACTGGGCCAATGAGAACACGAGACGCTGAGCGGTTGTTAGGCGACTGAGACCCGCGCATGGCGGACCCGGCACTGTTCGAGTTTCTCCACACCGAGATGGTAGCGGAGCTGTGGGCTCAAGATCCAGACCCCGGCCCCGGGGTGAGCGCCGGGTCCTGGTGGGGAAGGGCCACGGGCCGCGGCTGGAAAGCCAGTCGAGGCCCCCGGGAGGCACGGAGGGCGCGGCAGCGGTCCGGGCCGAATACCCGCCCGCCCCTGATCGCGGAGAGACCTCCACTGCCGGCTTCCGCCTCGGCAAAGCCGGGTCCGGACAGGGCCGCCCTCGCGGGTTACTCCTAAAACTGTGCGAGACAACTCGGGGACAAGCTCCTAGTTCAAAACCTGACACAGAGTAAGAAGGTAGTAATTACGATTGCTTGGTATATATTGAGGACTTACTGCCCGGGTAAATTCCGCCTGTGCCACTCAGCCTGTGTATGAAAGCCAAGCGATTCGATCTGCGTGCCTCAGTTTACTCCCTTGTAAAATGGGATCATAACAGCACCTAAGGCTCGGTGAGACATTCATTCAACAAACTTACTGAGCACTTACTGTTTCCCAGGCACTTGCTTCCTTGTCCTCACAAAGCTTAACCTTTTAGTAGGAAATTTACACAAACAATGAGCTTCCCAGGTGACTCAGTGGTAAGAATCCACCTGCCAATGCAGGAGACGTGAGCTGGATCACTGGATTGGGAAGATCCCCTGGAGGAGGAAATGGCAACCCACTCCAGTATTCTTGCAGGGAAAATATCACGGACAGAGGAGGCTATCGGACTGGGGTCACAAAGAGTTTAACACAACTGAGCAGGGCACCCAGGCAAACAATAAAAATAGCAATAAATGTGCCACCTGCTAGTGAGAAGTCCTATAAAGAAAAGTTAAGTAGAATCAGGGAGAGAAAAGGGATGGAGTGGTGGCTGGTGGCTGGTGGAGGAAGGCCTTTCTGAGGAAAAGAAGGGAAGAAGCAAGCCCTGGGGATAAGTAGTGGGAAGAACATTCCAGGCAAGAGGAGGCCTTAGAGCGTGCTTGGAATTTTGAAAGTTGGTCCTTATGAAAATGCTCAGACTTTAAAGTACTTAGTGCCATGTCTAACACATCATAAGCCCTCAAAACATGGAACTCTGTTCTAAAATCTGGTACTAAGAAGAATGTTTAGAGAGAAAGTAGATGCTTAATAAGTGGGTATTATGCCCACTTCTTTCATTATTATTGTATCATCATCGTCAATATGCAAGACATTTTTATTGATCTGTGTTTCCTTCCCAGTTCAGGAGCCCTAACAAGGCTGTTGCTTGTTATCATCCCAACATAGATTCAACAAACTCTTAACTATTAAAACATGCAAGGTGCCAGGCGTTGCTGTAGGGGCTAGAGATTACTCAGCAAACTGTGCAAAACTCTTGCCTTCTGGAGCTTACGTTGTAGTGGGGGAAACAGATGAATCAGATAAATGCATCTATATTGTACCTTGGGGAGATGCTATGAGAATGATGACACTTGGGAGAGGGAAAGTGCACTTGCCTGTGTGTCAGGGAGAGGGTTGCAGTGTCCCAGAGCCCCATCCATCCTGACATTCAAACAAGGAACCCAGGGGTCTCCAATAACCACCTTTACTCCCTCACCTCCAGCCATCAGTCAGGCCCAGCCTGTTCCACTGTCTAAATACAGTTCCCATCTGTCCCCTCCCTGTTGCCGTGTGGCTTCCCTCCTCTCTACTCCATACCAGCCCCCTTCTTCATCTTCCAGCTTATTTTACCTGCCACGTCAATACTACGTTGACACCTATTAATCCTTCAGTTCAAATGTCCCTTCCTCAGGGAAGCTCTCAGTGGAAGTGGGGGTATCTTTTTTCTGTTTGCACATTCCCCCTCCCCACACCACTGTAAAAATCTGAATTATGATCCTTTAATTACTGCTGTCTCCTCTGCCAGGCTTCGTGCTGTGTGGTGTGGGCAGGGACCAGGTCTGCGTTGATCACCATATAGTAGGTCCTCAGAATGGATGTATATACTTTTTAATTTATTATTTGTTTGGTTTTGGCTGTGCTGTGCCTTTGTTGGTGCACTTGGGCTTTGTCCAGTTGCAGTGAGCAGGGGCTTCTCTAGTTGCGGTGCTTCTCACTGGCGTGGCTTCTCTTGTGGGGCACGGGCTCTGGGGTGTGCAGGCTTCAGTGTTTGTGGCACATGGGCTCAGGAGATGTGGGGCATGGGCTTAGTTGCCCCACGGTGTGTGAAACCTTCCAGGACCAGGGATGTTACCCGTGTCCCCTACACTGACAGGCAGATTCTTTAACACTGGACCACCAGGGAAATCCTAGTGTGGGTCTGTTGAAAAAGTGAGCGCAGCCCCTGTGCTGTGGAGGGTGAGGGTAGGGACTGGGGTTCACTTAGTATTGTGGCCAACAGTAACGCCCACCAGGTGCCTGCAGGGGCCTCACCTTCCTGATTTCATTTGATCCGCCTAACAACCCATGGAGGTCAGCATGATCCTGCCCGCTTTGTAGATGAGGAACAGAGGCTTTGATGGATGGAGTCTTTGCTGTCAAGTGGCAGAGTCAGGAATGTAACTGGGCCTCCCACTTCCAAAACCTGTGCTATAAACTCACCTGTCTCAGCATCTTCCCTGACACTCTTGGGAGGATTTTGATGTGGCCGAGCAAGTGTGGGGGACACGCGGTTACTCAGCTTTGCTCAGCACAGGGTTTTCAGAGCACGCGTGTGCCCATGACCTTTGGCATTGGCTCTCTGCACGGCTACCTCTGCGGCCCCAATGCTGGGGTCCCCGCACCAGGGATTCCGGCAGAGCTGGGCTGGGAGGTGGCCTGGACATTGGCCCTCAGAGCTCCCGGGTGGTTCCCGTGTGCAGCCAGAGTGAGGACTGCCATCTCCCCACATACCTCCACGCTGGCAAACTCCGTTTCTCAGAGGCACGTCGTGGGCAGCTGCCTGGCTTTCCCGCAGTCTTTTCCCTTTTGCTCCTGGCCCGTCCCCTCTCTGCGCCTCCTTTGTGGTCCAGCAAGTGTCCTGTCTGCCTCTTGGGATACTTCTCGTGGCTCCAGCACAGTGCTTTATCTGATTTCGTCCTCAGAACAGCCCTCCAGGGTTGATGTTATTACCCCATTTTACAGGAGAGGGGACTGAGGCACCAGACAGGAAGGGCTTTTCCAGGATCAGAGGCAAAATCAGGAGGCAAAATCAGAGGCAAAATCAGGCATCCGGGTCAGAGCTTGTCTGTGGCAGCAGCCGCACCAGCCCCAGAGCCCTTTGAAGAAAGCGATGGTGGCTGGTTCATCTCTGCCGCCACCGCCAGGCGCCCAGGAGCCACAGTCATTGTTTAGGGCTTTTTGATCTCCACGTCCTGCCTGGTTATTTGTAGCTGTTGAATGGATTCTCCTGGAGGGTTATGGCTTGAGTGGAAGCCTGGCTGGAGGAACAGGAAGGTCAAAGGGCCTTTGTTATCTGAGCAGGAAAAGTTCCGGGAGGAAGAGGCGGGGGAGGAGGAGGAAGAGGAGGCAGCTCTGGTTTGTCCATCTCAGGAGCTTTGACGATAAGGGGAACCTGTGGGCAAAGGAGTTAAGTCAGCGTGGGAATGAGCTGTCCTCTGGAGGCCCGGGAACAGCCGTGCGGGCTGGGCCCTCGTCCACCTAAGCCCAGTGAGTGCTCAGCCAGTCCCTTCTCTCAGGAGGGCCTGGGCAGGGCAGGGTGGTGGAGCAGCCATCAGATACAGTCTTTGTCCCCAGGCCAGAGCCTGGGAAACCACCTGGTTCCTGAAAGCGTGGATGGCATTGGGGCGTGGTGCCTCTGAGGCTGCAGAGCCAGCAGTGGGGCCTCTGTGAGCGAACTGGGGCTCTGTCCTGAGGGTGCTGGGGGCAGGGTAGAAGGTTTAACCTGAGGTCGTCGGGCTCAGATTTACCTCTTCGGAGGCCCTCCCTGGCCACCTGGATGAGAAGGGATGGAGATTGGGTGGGGGAGGAGCCCGGAGCACAGGGGAGGGGCAGAGAGATGGGGGGCGGGGGGGAACTGGGTGAGCTCTTGGAGTGTCAGCGGAGAAGGTGGGGTCTGCGGTAGTGTGGAGACTGCCTGGGGGGATGATGGGGGAGAAGACCGGCGACAGGTTGGGAGGTTTGCTCCCACCTGGTCGCTCTCCATACTTTCTTTTTTTTAAAGAAAAAAAAGTTATTTCTTTGGCCACACTGAGTCTTAGTTGCAGCACGCCAGATCTTCGGTCTTTTAGTTGCTGCACACAGGACCCTTAGTTGCGGCGTGTGGAATCTAGTTCCCTGACCAGGGATCGAACCTGGGCCCCCTGCACTGGGAGCTCGGAGTCTTAGCCACAGGACCACCAGAGAAGTCCCCCCTGCCATACTTCTTTTGCATCTTCTGGGGCCATTCACGCTGGGGAAGTCAGAAGTCATCCCTTCTCCCCGTGCTTGAGGCAGGATCTGGACTGCCCCGCCCTGGGCCAGCATAGAGTGGCCCCACCGGTGGGGGCTGAACCTCACAGATAACTGAGGGACCCGGCACGCAGCGCCCCCACCCAGCAGTCCAGGATGGCTCGGGGGAGGCAGTCTGGTTTACTTGTTTGGCGTTCCTCCTGCTCCGAGCTCTGGCCCTTTACAGCCTGGACGCCTGAATCCGCCTTTAGCCGAGCGCGGCTGAGCACATTTTCCTCTTTCATTGTTTCTTCTCCCTTTGTTGTTCCATCTGTGGCGCTCAGAGGAATCGTAGACTTTCTGGGTCTCTTTCCATGTGTCAACTTTTCTTTTCTTTTTTTCCCCTTAACAATCTGTGAGGTTTTAGCGACTTTGCAGCGTTCTTTCTTTTTCAGCTCCCTCGCAAAGAGATTTCTTCTGGCCACCACGTTCATTTCCACAAACGTTCCCTTGTCGGCTCGTCCCTTCCTCCGAGGGCCCATGCTGCTCATGGATGCCCTTGGTGCCCATGCTAAATAAGCCTTCTCTGAGGGGGTCCCCCTGCCCCACTTCTCCCATCATCTCAGTTCCTCTCCGTGGGCTCTGGTTGCGGCAGGTGTGGGGAGCCCAGAAACGCTCTGGCTCTGGCCCGGGCTCCAGAGGCTCAGGACAAGATGGGAGAGGCCCCTCGCCCTCCCTCCAGAGAAGTGATGACCCCCTAGTGTCGGGGCAGCTTTTGCAGGGCCTGGGGTGTGCCAGCCCTGCCGCCCTCCCCTCCCCCAAGACCCACGCCCTGTCACACTTCCTCCCCACCCCCCTCCCCACTGCCTCTCCTCACCCCTGCTGGCGTTATGCCCCCTCTCGCTCCCACCCCCAGTCTCTGCAGTGCAGCAGATATTTACCTGGCCTCTTCTGAGGGCTGGGACCGTGGGGCCAGCAGCAGCAGCAGCTGTGTTGCAAGCTGCCGGTCACCCACCCCTGGAGATTGGGGCCCCCGCCTTAAGCCTGTCACCAGCTTGTCATCCCCACTAGGCATGGTGTGCAGGCTCCTGGAGGGGAGCTAGGAAGTGACCGCGGGATGAATGGGGAGTCCTGGGAACACAGGTGCGCTTGGTCAGAGCGGAGCCCCGTCCGGCCCCCTTCAGGAGTTCCCCTGAGCAGGGAGGTGATGCAAGAGCGGCAGAGGCCTGGCGAGGGCCGGGCAGGGAACCAGGTGCTGAGATACGTCCACCCACAGGACAAAGCCCCTCCTTCGTGGGCTTTTCCTTCCCTTCTGCCATCAGCTCATCAGCAGGCTGACAGGTGCAGAGGCCGCAAGTGACGACAGTACTGCATCCTGAGCCCGACTCGGCACTTATCCACTCCTTTAATCCTCACGAGGGCCTCCTTTTACATGGGAGGAAACTGAGGCACAGGGCAGCTGGCTACTGCCCCAGGCCCACAGCTGGTAAGGATCCGGACCCTGGACCCAGCCACCAGGCATGTGTTCCCCTCTCTGCTCCTCACAGCCGAGCTCAGACATCGAACATCTTAGTCACCGAGTCAGCCTGGCGCCCCCCACCAAGGCCAGCCCTGCCGTGTCGGAGGACACCAGAGAGCACACGTCAGAGTCACGGGCAGGAAGCTGTGTCCTTCCCCAGGCCCGGTTCCCACAGGAGGAGGGCAGAATGGCGGGCCAGGGTCTGGCTACCACGTGACCCAGCAGAGGAGGGGGCCATCACACGGGGCATCTCTGCTCCACAACCCCCCCCCCCCAATCCTGGCACCTCCCCTTGGCCAACCTCAGCCCTTGCCACTTCCCTGGGGCACAGACAGCTGCGAGTGTTGCCCTGATCGCCTGCCTGTCAGCCACCTGCATGCAGGAGCCGGACCTGCTCGGGTCCGAAGGTGCCTCTGGGAGGTCTGACCTAACCCCTCTGCGCCCGGGTCTCCAAAATGTGAAACACAGCCTACCTTAAGGGGCTGTTAAACGAGGGGGTCTGCCCAAGGCATCTGACCTAGCATAGGCCCGGGTCCCGAGTCCTCACTTTGCTCGTCCAGCATGTTTCTCATGCGCCCTGGTGTGTACCCGGCCCCCCTAACACCGTCCTGGCGTTTCTGATGCCCTGAGTCAGGGCCGCTCAGCTCTCTCTGGGTCACACAGGTCGGCTGTCCTCCAGCCACGCTGTCCGCGCTCCAGGGTACGTGGCCGGACACCAAGTGTGGCCTCCTGCTGTTTGGTCCCCACGCCTCAGCTCCCCACCGCGGGACCCTGGCCTGGCCCCCCAGAAGGCCACTCGGCCACCACTGCCTTCGCCGAGCACACCGAACCCCTGCCTCCCCTGAGCCCCGGGGGGTCCCTCCCAGGAGTCTCGGCTCATAGTTAAGGCCCCATGATCACAGTTGACTTTTCAGCTGCCTGCTGGCCAGGCCGGGGGCCCACCCCTCGTGGCCCCTTCACTGCAGCCCCCTTGCTCGCCACATGAGCCCCAGGCTGTCACCTTGAGTTTCTGGAGTGATGGGGGTGCTACCCCACACGGTGTTATAAGGATGGACGCTGAAAAGTACACACAGGAAGTGATGGGAGTTGCCAGGAAAGACAACAGGGATGAGGCTGAGCCTGGGCAAGACCCCCATTTTTCCTGGAGTGAGGGCGAGTGGGGCCTGAGGGCCGGTGTGGTCTGTGGAGCCAGCCTGCCACTCAGGAAGCCCTCTATCCTGGGTCTTAGCTCCCTGCACTAGCAGGGATGCACAAGACCCCCTCAGCTGCCCCACTGCCTGGCTCCCGGCTAGAGGTGGCCGAGGGCCCCTGAGCCTCCCTTCCCTGGCCTTCTAGGGACAGAAGACCAGCCTGTTGGTCCTGGAGGGCATGGGCTTCCGCGTGGGCCAGGCCCTGGGCGAGAGGTGAGAGGCGGGCAGGCCCCGAAGTGGGGTCCCTTCCTGGGCAAACGGGCGGGGAGGGTGCCTCCCTGCACACAGGATGCCAGGCCGGTCTCCTCCCTCTTCCTCACCCCGGGGCTCCCTCAGCCCGGCCCCCATGGTGTCTGCCGCTGCCCCCCCAGGCTGCCCCGGGAGACGCTAGCCTTCAGGGAAGAGCTGGACGTCCTCAAGTTCCTGTGCAAAGACCTGTGGGTGGCCGTGTTCCACAAGCAGATGGACAGCCTCCGCACCAACCACCAGGTGCGTGCCCCCCGGCCAGACAACGGGCAGAGGCCGGAGCCCCTGAGACCCAGGGAGGGGACCCCGGCTCAGGGCAGTCACAGCAGGCCCAGCCCCCCTCGGGGCCTCCCCACAAGCCCCACCCAGGACAGGCCCCTTGCGGCTGGCTGCCTTGCCTCGGCCTGACGCTGCTTGTCTGCACCCAGGCCTCGTTCCCATTAGGCGCCCACGCTGGGCCCGGCTGGTGGCCCGATGGCCTGGGCTGCACCTTCTCCCCACTGGGCACCCTGGAAGTTGTGCAGCAGGGGATCGGGCGGGGGGGACACCAGGCCCTGATCGGAAGGCCCGTGAGTCCTCGTACCGCTCCGAAGGACGGCCCGAGACGACCACAGCCGTTTTGAGGGAAGGGTCCTTCTAGACCTCAGGGTGGTGGTGCTGGACCCTTGCCTCCCCTTGGCGCCGCCCCCCCCCACAAAGGTACAGGCAGCACCCCGGCTCCCTCGGACCCTCCTCTGTCCCCAGGGGACCTACGTCCTGCAGGACAACAGCTTCCCCCTCCTCGTCCGGATGGCCTCGGGTCTGCAGTACCTGGAGGAAGCGCCCAAGGTACCGGGCAGAACTCTGGCCTGAGGCAGGCCTCTTCCCAAGCCCAGGACCCCGGGAGAGGGAGGCGGACCCCCCTCTCCTCGCGAACCCTCAAGCCCGGCGTGGCCCCGGAGTGTTGGCCTCCCCCTGCCCTGCCCACGGTGACCCGTGTCCCCCGCCCCCAGTTCCTGGCCTTCACCTGCGGCCTCCTGCGTGGCACCCTCAGCACCCTGGGCGTCAAGAGCCTGGTCACCGCCTCCGTGGCAGCCCTTCCTGCCTGTGAGTTGGGGTGGGGGGAGGTTCCCATCCCTCGAGTGTGCCAGGGGGTGCCCCCTGCCCCCCCGCTCCCGGGGGCCATGGAGGTGGAGCCGGGCTGCCCAGCCCCTCTGCAAATGGGAATCTGTGACCCAGAGAGCTGAAGTCACGGGCCCAGGCCACACAGCAGGTACCTGCCCCGATGTCCTCCTAGACTGCCTCCCCGGGACATGCCAGCCTGGAGGAGAGAGCCCATGATAAGGACCTGGGCTAGTGGTTTCCAACACTCTTCCCAGCACGAGAACCCAGGTGGACACAATAGAAGTCACCTGGGTAGGGGGTGGTGGTGTGCTGGGCTGAGGGGCTCCAAAGGCAGCCAGTGTGAGGGGGTGTCCTCCTGACGCCGGGGCCCCCCTGGCCCACAGTGCCCCCCATTGGACAAGCCGAGGCCCCACCCTTACCTGGGGGCCAGCCCTCCAGGCCCCCTTCCCTCGGGTGTCGTCCCCTCTACCGATCCCCAGGGCCACGCGTCACGGGGGACTGGGGCCTGAGCTGGCAGGATCCGAGCCACACGTGCCTCTTAAACTGGGCCAGGCCCCTCCCCCACAACTTACGTGCCTGACCTGCTGCCTGACCTTCGTGCCCCCAGCCACCCACACAGCCCTGGGGCGCAGGCCGGGGGTGGGGCTGGGGCACCACCATCGCAGGCCAGTGAGGAAATGAGGTCCAGCCAGGGCCACCGGGGCTGAGGGCGCAGGGCCCGGGTGAATGGCTCGGAGCGGCTGGGGTTCCTCCTCTCTCTCCACTCCGGCCCCAGCCTCGAGCTCAGGCCAGCCCTTCTCTTCCAGGTAAGTTCCAGGTGGTGATCCAGAAACCTTGAGGAGCCCCAGGTCCTACTCCCAGACGAGCCTCACAGCACCCCGGCCCAGAGACCCCCCTCCGCTGCTGCCTGTGCTGGGGGCTGGTGCTGGGGAGACCGGGGTCCCTGCGCTGCAGGGTGTCACAGATGCCCAATAGATGGGTGTCAGAGGGAAGTGGGGGTGTCCCGGGGGCCGGTGTGGGGGGTCCACATCACACACGTCCCTCCACAGGGCAGGCGCTCAATAAAGGTTCTGTAGGTGGAACCAGACTCAGCGTGGAAAGTGGGGGGGGTCACTCTAGAGGGCTGGGGGCAGGGGCAAAGCGAATGTGTGTGTCACGGGCCCTGTGCGCAAACACCCCGTGTGGCTTCCTCCCCCCCCCCCCCGGGGTCCCCTCCGCTGCAGCCTCAGCCCTGGGGCTGGCCGCCTCCCGCCCCGCACACCTGGCAGGCGAGGGTGGCCCCCGGGACGGGCAGCCTTGCCAGCATGGACAAGTTTGGGGCCGCTTTCTGCTCAGCAGGGCCCAAAGAATGGACCTCTCCCTGGGAGCGCGGCCAGGGGCCCCTCGAGTTGCTGCCAGGTGTGGGCTGGCCTGGGGGGCTGCCAAGAACAACGACGGATGAGTGGGTGGGCCAGACACCCTCAGCTCCCCCAACAGGCACACACACACTCTCTAACACATGCTTCACGTGCCTGGCGGATGCAAGTCATACCCAGAACAATGGCCCCGCTGACTAGTCTCTGGGCAGTTCAGCCTCCGTGCCCGCACCCCACCCCCTGCCACCACCTCCCCTGTTTACATTCATAGCATCTGGGGGCATCACCCATCTGGACTCTGCCGGGCTCTGCCACTTGCTGCCTGAGGTGGGTAAGTACCATAGCCTTGGAGCTGTAACCTGAGCCTGGGATCGACCCGAATCGGGGGAGGAGGGGTCCCCTTGCCTAAGACCTCCCCCCAGGGGCTGGGGCTCCTCTGCCTCCATAGCGCCTGGTGCAGACACCGCATGTAGCCCCTTCCCCAGCACACACAGCCGAGCCCTGCAGTCCCTGGGCTGCCTCCGAGCCTTAGCATGGGCCTTTCCTGCCTGGCTGCCTCCCCAAACGCCTACTCCAGCAGCCTGCAGCCTCCGCCGCTCCGCTGCCCATCACATCCCCTGGAGCGGCTGCTCACTCGCGCTTCCCTGTGGGTCGCTGGCTGGAGGCTGGCACTGTGAGATGAGTCCCAAATGAATCTCGGTCACTCAGCTAAACTCTGCAGGCAGGCGGGTGGTGGTGGAGGAGTGGGGGAATAACCTGGGGCCATCCCTGCCCTCAGGATGCTCAGGGGCGGTCCAGGAGGGGCCCCCACAGACCCACCCACCCCTGATTCCGACACGCCAGCCTGGCCTGCTTGATCGGGATAGGGGTAGAGTTCTGAGCTGGCGAGGATGAGAAGGAAGAAGCTGCTGGGAGGCCTGGCAAAAAGGGAAGGAGGCATAGCTGGGCTGCAGGGGGTGGCGTCTGGTCACTGGGTGCCTTGCAGGGCCCGTCGGTGTCCTTCTCTCTGGTCCTGGGCGCTGCTTAGTGGTCGCTCCCCCACCTCCCAGGGGAAACCTCTGCTGGCGCCATCACCCCAGCAGCAGCCGCACGGAGACAGGACCCTGGAGAGCAGAGGGGCCCCCCTCCAAGGTATCTAAGGTGCTTCCTCCCCACCCCCACCCCCCAAGAATGGCTGCAAGGCGCCTTCACTACCCGGCACTAAACACTGCCTGCAAAGCCCGACTCAGCCTCCCTAAGACCTGGGGTGGGGGGGACTCCGTGGGTCCTGTTTCCTCATCTGCAGGGCAGGCCTCACCCCCACCCTGCGGGGGCGTCATCAGGAGAAGGGGGTTACTGTAGAGAAGCGTGTGGGGAGTTCCCTGGTGGTCCAGTGGTTAGGACCCTGTGCTCTCATGGCCGGGGCCGGGGTTCAGTTCCTGGCTGGGGACCTCGGATCCCACAAGCTGTGTGTTGGGCCCCAAAAGGGAAAAGCATGTCCACCGAGCGTGGCTCCTAATGAGCCAGGAACTCGCGTGTCGTCACTTTATGTGAAGCATCTGGAGCAGCCGGTAAGTGGGTCGGTTGGCGCCTGTTGCCGAGCTCTAGGTGCTGGGCTCAGCGGACTCCCGACGGCCACGAGAGGCCAGCCCAGACGCCAGTCCACTCAGCAGTGAGGAAGCCGGGCTCAGAGAGGGGAAGTCACCCGGCCCAGGAGGAGCTGGCACCCGAAGCTGGGATGGCTCCTTCCCTGGGCCTGGGCTCCCGGCTTCCTTCCTGCCCGCCCGCAGTCGAGGCGCCCAGACCTGCAGACCCTGTGGCGGGGCCCTCCCTGGGCGGCACCGAGGCCTGCCGTCTCCGTGCCTTACCTGGGGCACCCCAGTCCTCAAAAGTGGGGCGCACCAGATGGGGACTGGGAGGGCTTGCTGGGGACGGGGCGGGGACGAGGCGGGCAAACCGGTCGGGTGGCTGGGTTCCCGGCTCCCAGACTCCGGCTCCGGGGCCTCCGCGTAGTCGGGGCGGCGCTGACGCTGCCGGACGGAGGGGCTGGCACAGAGCCGGGCGGGGAGCTGGGGCTGCGAGGCTGCCTTCAGGTACGGGGAGACCCCAGGCCCGGGTGGGTGTGGGGTGGGGTAAGTAGGGGTCACACGCCTGGCCCCCAACCCTCACCGCCCCGTTTCCTCTGCCCCTCGGCGGCCCCCCCAACCCGTCCCTGCCTCTAAGCAGCATCCTTCCCATCCTTAAAATGGGCACCTCACATTTTAAACCCCGGTGCCCCCCTCCACCGCCCGGTCTCATCCCCAGTTTGCTCTCCCGGCCTCTCCCAAATCGGACCACGCCGATTTCATTTTCTCCCCGAGAGTCCCCCTCCCTCCAACCCCTCATTACATCCCTAACGCCCCAGCCCTGAGACTCCAGTCGCTCGCTGGGTGGCTCACTGCTCCCACCTCTCATCACTGATTGTGCTGGTTTCAAAGGGCGCCAGCCCCCACGTCCCACAGCACAAACCCCCAATACCTAGTTCCCCCCCACCGGTTTTACTCAGCCACCCACCAGCTCCAAGCCCACCCCAGCTCAGCACCCCCATTGTCCCAGCCTCTTGGAAATGCCCAGTAGCTCCCAAACACCCCATATTACCCTCCTTAACACCGTCCAACCTGGGGCCTCGCCGACTGCCCCCCGCACCCCATCCAGACCTCCCAGTGTTACTTGGAGGAGCACCTCCACCCCACCTGGGTTAACGTGGCACCCAGCATCAGGGAGGGGGGCTCATCCACGGCAGGTCTCAGGGAGCTGCCCCGGGGGTTGGCTCTGGCAGCCGGCACCCGAGGGCGCTGGGCACTGAGCCGGGCCCCTCCCGCCCCCTCCCTGAGCAGGCCCCCGGCCACCATGCACCAGCACTACACCGTCCACTTTGCCAAGGGTGCCCTGCCTCCCCGGATCGCCGCCGAGCGCTACTTCTTGGACCCGGAGTTGGGGCACCGAAAAGGTAGGGGTTCAGTTTTGGGGGGGGTCCTGGCAGCAAGGAGGGGTGGCTAAGGGGGATGGCCAAGCAGAAGAAGACCCTCAGGCCCCAAGAGAGAAAAGCCACCAGCACTCACCACAGAGGCGTCTGCACACGGGGCCGTGTGGGACCCTGGGAGGCCCACCTGGCCTGCCCTCCTCCCCCAGCATGGGAAGAATTTCCTCCCCGAGTCACTAGGCCTGGGGGGACTGCCCCCCACCTGGGGGGAGCAGTGTGGTAGGAGGGAGGGGTCAGAGGGCAAGCCGTAGCCCCCCACAATGAGCGTATGAAGGAAGTGGGGGTCCAGCCTTTCATGGTGACCACAGGTGCTCCTGCTTGGGGTGGGGAGGGGGTGGTTATTGCCCAGCAGGGCTGATTCCGCCTGCTTGGGGCCTCCCAGGGCAGCCCCCTTCCCAAGGGCCTCATCTGAGCTCAGGTGTGAGGCCCACCCCCCTTTCCTAGTCCCCACCCTGTCCCCTCTCCACAGTCATCTCTGGTCACTCCGGCCTCTGGACCAACCGGGCCAGTTCCCAATGGAGTATTCTCAGTGCCCGCACTGGGGGACACCCGAGAACTGGGGAATTTGGGGGAGCAGGAACTCCGGGACAGCATCCCCACTCTAGTCCCTGACCTGGCTGAAGCCCAGGCCCCTGCACCTCCTCCCCTTCCTCCCACCCCAGGCCTGGGAACACGCAGCACTAGGCCTCACCCTGTTCTCCTCTTTTCTCTGATTTCTCCCGAGCCCCCCTCCACCTGAAGATCCGACCCAGTTCCTGCCAGTACCCTCAGGGCTTGGGGACCCAGGCCCAGTCACTCCCACTTCCTTCCTTCCAGGATGCTGTCAGCAGGGGTGCCACGACCCAGCGGCACCTGGCACCCACAGGCCCGGTCGGCCGACCCCCCAGGCATGCCGGCAGCCGGCCTACCACGGCCGCCAGGGGGGGCGCGGCGGCTGTCGCCGGGGCCCCCAGCCCCCGACCCAGCAGCAACAGCAGCAGAGGCGGCAGCCCCAGCCCCCGCCTCCCAAGCCCCCGCAGCAGCATCTCTGCTCTGTTCACGGGGCCCAGAAGCGGCCACCTGCAACCACTGCTGCCTCCGCGCAGCCGGCCAGCGCCCCCCAGCCGCCCCCCACCTCACTCACCGTGGCCACCGGCGGCCCAGCCCTGCCCTCCGCAGCGGGCACCCTCCTGGAACCCAGCAGGCCCTCGGACGCCCGGCCCCTGCCCGCCCCCGCAGCCTGCGGCTGCTTCACCTCCTACAGCTCCGGTGCTCACCCAGCCTCCCCTTGCCAGGCTCTGTCCCTGCCACCTTGCTTCCCGCAGGGGCCTGGGGCCTGCCCTCCTTACCCCTCCGTCTGGGCTCTGTCTGGAGGGCGCTCGTCCCTGACCCTGGGCCTCGGGGCAGCCACTGCTGCTTCACCTGTCGGGAGCCAAGGGAGCTTGCTGGCCAGCTCGGGGGTGGGGGAAATGGGTCAAGTGTGCGGCTGCAGCCAGAGGTGTGGAGTGGCCTGGGAGATTCAGAGAGCAGTGCAACCATGGGAGGGGACTCGCCCTCTGTCAGTGTCGTGACTGACATTGACAAGTGACACCCAGCCACTCATTCATTCATTCTTTCATTGTGTGACTAGGTATGGACACCTACAGGAATGCCAGGCTCTGTCTGGGACAGCCCCAGGGAGCAGGGCAGACAGATTGCTGCCCTCATGGAGCTCACATTCTGTAGGCAGTTGGGGGAGGCGGGTTTACAGGAAACAATAGGAAAGTTCAAAAGAGCGTCACTGGGTGATAACCATGTTGGGGGAAGGATAAAGCAGGCAGAGGAGATGGGGTCTGCAAATTAAGCAGGGTCACCAGGCGAGGCCCCAGTAAGTCGACATTTGAGCAAAATGGGGCAATTCTCTTGAGTCAATGGCAAATGCACTGACTCTGAGGTGGCCGGTTCAAGGGACAACCAGGAGGTACATGTGGCGGGATCAGGGGAGGCGAGGAGGAAGCTCAGACAGGTCCGAGAGGGTGGAAGGCAGCCAGATTCTGTGGACCTCCTGGCTGCAGTGAGGGGTCGGCCTTCTCCCGTGGAGAGGCAGGAGCCGTGAGGGCTCAGAGCTGACTCGGGATGTGACGTGAGAGTTGACTCCTGGAGTCCAGGCAAGAGGGGCTGGCAACCTGACCAGGGAGGTGGCATCAGAGGTGGGGACTCACACTGGCTTCCAGGTCTGTTTTGAAAACAGAGCTCGGCTGAGCTCATCTCCAGGTCAGGCACAACCTCATCAATAGAGAAAAAATAGGACGCAGCCTCATGGCCACGATGCCCATTTCACACACTGGCAAGTAGAGGCTTAGTGAGGTGAGGTCAGCCAGAGCAGGCTTAGGTCCTCCCTAGCTGCCGGCTCAGCTGGCTGTGGCCTTAGTCTGCCCCCTGCCCTCCCAACTGTGCCCCCAGGCCCAGCGCTGGCCCTGGGCAAGGGATGGATAACGCAGCCCAGAGGCCTCTATGGAAGCGGGCGTGTCATCCCCACCAAGCACCTCGAGGCTGGCCAGTGCCCCCCTCGACTGCAACCCAGCCACCCTTCTGGTGCCCCAACTCTGTCCAAGAACTGGCGCTCAGTGGGGGCCCAAGGCGGGAGAGCAGGCCTGCTCTGGAGAGTGGGCTGTAGCACTTGCGCATTGAGTCCCTATGCCGGGACTCAGACGGGACAGCTGCGCCCTGAAGGGCCACCCCAGACCACGACATTGACAGAGGGCCTGGCCTCACCAGACCCTTGGGCGCTCACCCTCTCCGGCGTCTCTGCACCCCACTGTTCAGAGGAGGGGGCCCAGAGGCAGCACTGTGCCTAAGGCCATGTGGAGAAAGGGGCCAGGACCAGAAGCCGTGTCTTCGTGGGGCTTAGGATCAGTGACGGGTGGCACCGGGGCACAGAGAGGGATCAGAGTAAGGGGTGGACAGGCAGCTGAGGACCCTGTGGCTGTCCGGGCCCGTCCATGCTCCAGCCAGGCTGGCAGAGCTGGGAGAAACTCACACGGCAGGGCTTCTGAGCGTGGAAGGCAGTGACTTAAATATTTGAGGGCCTTGGAACCTCAAGAAAAGTCGGTGAGATTTTTTCACAGGGGGACCATGATGAGCCTGGTGACCTGGGGTCAGGGCAGCCACGTTCCCACACACCTCTGGGTACGGACCCAGGGCCCAGACGGGCACACCTGGTCCTGGAGGAGGGGGCTGCCTGCGGCCGCAGAAACCTCTGTCGGGGGCTTTGGCCTGAGTTGCAGCTGGGAGACGGGGAGGGGGTTGCCGGCGGTGCAGGAAGAGGGCGAGCGTGCGGAGGGCAGAAGGGAGGAGGGTGGTGCCTGGCCAGCCTCGCTGACTCGGGTTTCCCCACCCCCGGCACCCCCAGACATCTTGACAGAGGATGACGTCTACTGCAGCTGCCTGGCCAAGACTCTCTGCCACGTGCCCGTCCCGGTGACTGTGGGTTTCTATGCCCCCTTTGGCTGCCGCCTGCACATGATGCTGGACAAGATCACGGGTGAGGACCTGCAGGTGTTGGGGGAGAGGGGTTAAGGGAAATGGAGCCTTGGGTCCTTGCCCCTCCCCAGGCTTCCCCAAGACCTGCTTGCCCCTGAGGTCAGTCGGCCCCAGTCCAGAGGCCCACAGGTCAGCATTTACCAGGTCCCTCCCCATGCCTTTGCCCACCCCCCCCCCCCACCCCGCCAAATCCACTGCAAGGAATCTTTCTAAAATACACGTCTATGAGAGTCTTCCCTGGTGGTCCAGTGGTTAAGACTGCATGCTGCCACTACAGGGGGCCCATGTTCGATCCCTGGTCAGGGAACTAAGACCTCACATGCCACGCACTGCAGTCAGAAAATTAAGCAAATAACAAAAAAAAATAAAATACACATCTAGCCCTGTCCTTCCCCTGCTCAGAAGTCTCCCATGGCTCCCCAGCACCCTTGGGAGAAAGCCCAGGCTCCTCGCCGAGGCTGCAGGCTCTTGCCGAGTCCCTCCTGGGCTCTGTGCTCCTCAGGCCCATCTCTTCTCCTCAACCCAGGTGCAGGGCCAGGCACCCATAAGACCCCTGACAGCTAATGTTAACTGCAAACACGAGCTGAAACTTAACCAGGTTCAAAGCCTGCTGCAGCTCAGCCCCCAGCCCCAGTCACCGCCAGAGAAACCGGAGGTGACTCACCCCTGCGTGCCCGGCCCTGGTGAGCACCTGCTAAGCAAGCCCACATCATGTTGTTGCCACAGAGCAAACGATAGGGTCCTGGGAGGAGAAAAGATCTGGCCAAAAGGCAAAAGCAAACAGAGCTTCCAGTTCACTCACTTACCCTCCCAGCAGGAAGGTCCTGCCCCCAACCTCTCACGATCCAGTCCTCCAGTCTCCCAGCACCCAAGGCCGCGGGGTGGCCAAAACGACCTGCCCTTCCTGGGCTCACAGACCAGCGCGAGAGACAGACCTGTCCCCAGACAGGGAGGACCCAGCATGGGCAGGGCTGCAGCGGAGGAGCTCAGGGTCACCTGACCCAGCTTGGGTATCAGGGAAAGCTTCGTGGAAGAGGTGACAGCTGAGCTGAGAGCTGGAGGAGGGGCAGTAAGCCAGGAAAATGGGAGCCAGGGGGTATCCTTGCTGCCCTGCATTTCTCTTCCTCAGCACCTGGCTGCCCCCAAGCCATCCTCTCTACTCTGGGGGCTCTATTTCTGCCTTCCCTCCCACCTCCCCCACCCAGACCCTCCCCTGTTCAAGCCTGGCTCCAGGCCTCTCCTTCCGCCCTTGTGCACCTGCCCAGAGCTTGGGGATGGCCCTGCACTCCCTAACATCCAGGCCCCCATGCTGGCCTGAGCAGGTCCCCTCCGCTCACACCGTCCCCCCTGCGCCCTCGGTCCCCCCAGCGCTGATGCAGCAAGAGGCAGCCCAGCGCGAGGCCGAGGAGCTGGAGCGCGTGCAGTGGCGGCCGCGGCCCGTGCGGGGCTGGGCCTTCCCGAAGCTGCTGTGGTACCTGGTGTTCCTGCAGCCCATCATCACCGAGGTGCACCTGCGGCGCAAGAACGTCAAGTTCCTCTTCATCCGCTTCAGCGCCTGGCAGTACGCCGGCACCGACAAGCTGTGGGCCGGCCTGGTGACCACGCTGTGCGAGGGCATCCGCCACCAGTACGGCGCGCTGCCCTTCAGCGTGTACTCGGTGCTGGGCACGAAGGCGGCCACGACGCTGGGCTTCCGCCAGCGCGAGTGGCAGTGCCGGCACCGCGTATGCCTGGCGCTGCTGGCGCTGCTGGCCGTGCTCAGCCTGGGCGTGGGGCTGCTCTACCTGTCGGTGGGCGCCCGCTCACTGAGCCACCGCGCCACCAACAGCAGCCTGCTCCGGGTGTTCGGCGGCGCGGCCACCACGCTGTCGGGCTCCGGGCTGCTCATGGCCGTGTACTCGGTGGGCAAGCACCTGTTCGTGAGCCAGCGCAAGAAGATCGAGCGGCTGGTGTCGCGCGAGAAGTTCGGCAGCCAGCTGGGCTTCATGTGCGAGGTGAAGAAGGAGGTGGAGCTGCTCACCGACTTCCTGTGCTTCCTGGAGATCTACCAGCGACGCCGGCTGCGCGTCGTGCTCGAGGTCACCGGGCTGGACACGTGCTACCCGGAGCGCGTGGTGGGCGTGCTCAACGCCATCAACACGCTGCTGTCCGACAGCCACGCGCCCTTCATCTTCATCCTGGTGGTGGACCCCAGCATCCTGGCCGCGTGCCTCGAGAGCGCCGGCTCCATGAAGGGCACGGCCGACAACGGCTACCTCTTCCTCAACCGCACCGTCACGCTGCCCTTCTCGGTGCCCATGATGGGCCGCCGCACCAAGCTGCAGTTCCTCCACGACGCCGTCCAGAGCCGCGACGACCTGCTCTATCGCGAGATGACGCGCAAGCTGCGGCCGCCGGGTGGGGCCGGGGCCGGGGGCGGCGAGGGCGCGCAGCTCCTGGCGGTGCAGACGCAGGCGGGGGGCGAGCGCGCGCAGAGCCACATCGACGACGAGGCGGCGCGCCGCATCTGCGAAGCGCTCTTTTGCCTGCACGACGAGCGCGACTGCCTCTACGAGTACGTGCCCGACAACGTGGTGTCCATGCGGCGCATCGTCAACACCGTGCCCATCACTGTGCGCCTGCTGCAGCAGCAGCAGGGGGACTTCGGGGGCCCCTCGCCGCGCCAGGCCGTGGCTTGGGTCGTGCTCGCCAACCAGTGGCCATGCCGCCTCAGCTGGGCCCTGCAGTGCTTGGAGGACCGGCAGCAGGCCGGGGGCGCTCCCGAGGCCCGCGCGCGCCTGTGGGACGTGTTCTGCGACCACAGCCGGGAGCTGCACACCATGACCAAGCCGCTGAAGAACGTGCTCGACCTGGACGGCGACCCCGAGCTTTTTGAACGCTTCCTGGGCGCCGACTTCCCCTTCACCGTGGCCGAGGCGCAGAGCCTCCTGCGCTGCACGGTCAACCTGGACCACTCCATCCGCCGCCGCATGAGCCTCATCCGGGCAGTCAGCACGCTCAAGCCGCCCAGCCCGCCCAAGTCCCCCGCCCGCGACAGCCCCCACACCCCCAACGGAGCCAACCACGCCCCCGGGGCGGCCCGGGCAGGCCACCCTGCAGGGCACGCCCCTGTGCATGCCAGCGAAGCCCACCATCCCTGGGACTGGGCTCAGGGGGGCAAGCCCAGACCCATGGCTTGAGCGCCTTTCACTCAGGGGCAGGCCAGCCCAGGTGGGCCTTGAATGTAAGACTTATGGGCACAACACTTGCATCTGCCCAGATGAGTGTGTAGGGGGCCTGAGTGGGCTCAAGACCCAGGGGCCAGTGTCCGGAATGGGGCCTGTGGTGCCTATATTTCCCAGATGAATCTATGAGCCAGGGAGAGCCGAAGGCCGTGGCCACCAGTAATGGGACAGCATGTCAGTGTCTGAGAGCCGGGGCCAAAGGACCCATGAGGAAATCAGGGTTCAAGTGCAATAAATGAAAATGTGAAAGCCCCCGATTGGTCTTCCTTGATGAGGGCAGGGAAGCGGAGAAGCAGAGATGGCCCTGGCCTCCCCAGCTCAGTGAGGACTGGGCACCAGGCCTGCCCTGTCCTGCCAAGTCCACTGCATTCCCAGGGAGTCAGGCAGGCTCAGCTGGCAGCCTGCTCGCTGACATCCCAGAGGCGGGAGGGGCTGCGGGGGCGTCGGGCGAGGCTGCGGAGGCAGGGGCGATGAGGGCCAGACGGATGTGCTCCTTGACTCAGTGGGGCACACCCAGGCCTCAGGGGATCCAGGTTCCTGTCCCCACACCTGAGCTTGCCCCTCTGTGGGCAGGGCAGGAGCTGGCATTTCCGAGGGCGGTGTCCCCAGTGACCTCAGCAGGCTGCTCCCCTCCCAGGGTGGCTCCTCCCCTGGCATAATGGGTTAATTTGGCTTCACTGGCACTGCAGTCTGGAGGAGCTGGTAGCACTGCCTCCCCCGGACAAGTAACTGTCCGGGGAGGATGCCTGCCTTACGGATCACTCCAGGGCCACCGGATGAGTCCCTTGAGGACAGGGAAGTGGAGGTGCAGAGATGGGGCACATGGAGGCAAAGTGGGGGGCCTCCTAGGGCCGGCCTCCACCATCCTGGCTCATCACCTTCCTTTCCATCTCAGGGACAGAGACCTAGGGTGGGGGCGCCACTCCTCTGGGCAGCTTCCCAGTTCTCATTGGTCAAAGAGCTACAAGCTGAGGCCTATGGTGTGCCTGGCCCAGTTTAGTGGCTGGGGGGCGGCGGTGGGTGTGACTTCTGAGCCAGGACCCTGAGAGCCAAGAGGACCGTCCCAGAGGGAGCCAGGAGCTCTGTGAAGACACCCACCCCCAGGCCATGCAGCCTAGTTGGGGGTGCTGCCCTCATGCCATATCTCCAAGGTTGGGTGCAGCACCCCAACACCCCTGGCCAATAACTTCTTCAATGTTATTGATGGGGCAGAGAATCAGCCTGTGACTTGAAAGGAGCTGCCAGGACTGAAGCACTGGCAGTCCTGGCAAGGCTGAGCTGGTGGCATAAACTCCGACGTGCTGAGATGCTTTCCAACAGTAGGGGGAGAGCCTGCTCAAGAGAAGCCACTGCGGGGAGAGACATGGTCCTCGTGACACTTTAGATGGCTGTCTCCGTGGATGTACTGCTGTAGGCAGCATGCTTCCCTTCCCTTCTGCTTCCTCAGCCCACTTGACTTGGGCAGAGTCTAGGCTGCAAACAAACTGGCCCCAGGACCAGGGTGCTGGGGAGGCAGAACTCACCTGTAGTAGACTGGGTTGGAAATCAGGAGTAGGACTGAGGACCGCCTCACCCCCAGGCCCTAGGAGGAAGCTGCTGCCTGTAACAGGGTGTGCAGCAGTGGTCAAACTGTCGCCCAATTTTATCTTAGATTCTGGCCATGAGTCTGGCAAAACTATAGAGTTTTCAGAGACTAAAAAAACATCAAAAAACCAAACCAAAAGAGAATATCAGAGGGGCTGGGTGTGGCCAAGATGGCTCCCTGTCCCCCGGCATTCACAGGTCCTCTGTAGTGTGGGGCTTTTGCTGGGAACTGGCACCTAGAAGGGAGTGGAAGTGTGTGTCTTTTCCCATTGTGACAACGACTTAAGAGTCAGGATTGCCTTTTCTCCGCTCTCCTCCCCCGCCTGCCTGCTGGACGCAGGGTCTCCTGAGGACCTATGGCAGAGCCACCAGAGGGCAGGGTCCTGGCTTCCAAGAGTCACTTCATGGAGAACAGCTGTCTGCCACCCGCAACGCCCACGTGCATGAAAATAAACATCTCCCATGTTAGGGCATTGAGATCTTTAAAGATTTGGTACAATGTCAAGCTGTTGTGAAGGATTCGTGTGTTCACAAAAAGCTTGGGTGATGCTTGGGTGGCTGAAGGCAAAGGAAAGAGGTACTTGGCCAGGGACTTCCCTGGTGGTCCAGTGGTTAGGGCTCTGAGGCTCATTGCCGAGGGCCAAGGTTTGATCTCTGGTCAAGGAACCAAGATCCCTTAAGCTGAGAGACGCGTGGCCTTTAAATAAAACAACAAAATACCCTTGGCCAAAGGGATCTACCTTTAAGATCCAAGACTCCTAAAAGTCAGAAAATCAGGAGCCCCGCAGAGCTGGTCTACTAGTCTCCTGGGGCTGCTATAACTAAATCCTACGAACTGAGTAGCTTAGAACAGCAGAGATTTATTTCCTTACAGTTCTGGAAGTCAGAAGTCCAAAATCAAGGAGTTGTCAGGGCCATACTCCCTCAGAAACCTGGAAAGGGAACCCTTCCTCGCCTCTTCCAGCTTTTGGCATCCTTGCCTTGTGGTTGCATCACAAGTCCTCCAACCTCACAAGGCCTTCGATGTCCTTATATCTTCCCTGTGAGCACGTCTGTCTCTGTCTGCAAATTCCCCCTTTTCGTATTGGATCAGGGCCCATCCTACCACCTCATTTTAACTTGAATACCTCGATAAAGACCCTACTTCTAAAGTCCCATCCGAGGTGTGGGTGAGGCTCACAATTCAACCCTGAATCAACAGTTGGAAAGGCTTAATTCCTCACCACAAGCTGAAGTGAAGGGCAGGGACAAGGCTGGCAAGAGGACTCCAGACGTTCCCAGGCACCCCACGAGGCAGAGGCTCCTTCCCCACACGTCCCCCTCAGCCCAGCCTGTTAATCACCTGGCCTGGAGGTGGAGGCAGACAGCAAAGGGGATGGGTGAGCACCCAACACTGCTGCAAGGGCCAAAAGCCCCCACCGGGGTTGACTCCTGGGCAATGGCTAAATTTCACCAAAGACCTACTGAGATTTTTAGGGGGCTGTACTGACAATACTCCAACTTGGCAAAACACTGTGGTTTCTCAGCACTTTGAAACAAAGCTGGCGCTCCTGGGTCTCTCTAGGAAGGGGGGCTGGAGGCAGGGTAGCCTGGAGGGGCTTGTCCCCCACCCTCACAGCTGTACCAGTCAGAGGATGCTGCTGCCCACAGCCCGGAACCTGGACACTGTGTGGGTGTCTCCCCGGTGACCAATGTACATGGCATCCCCCAGCCCTTTGCCCAAATGAGAGGGAGTCCCAGCCAAGGGGACTAAGTCCCAGTCCTAAGGACTGTTAGGACACTGTAGTGGTTGGTGGCTCAAGGTGTTCATCTCAGTCGCCCAGGCAACTGGGACAGTTTGCATAGGAACGGAAGGGGCTCCTGGTCATCAATGCTGTGATTCTCATCATCTTTTCACCACATCTCTTCCTGAGATGCGGCCTCCTGAGCTGGCCTCCCACACAGGAAAGGAGTAGGTGCAAAGGCCTTCCCCTTGAGTGGTTCTCACCTTTTCTGAAAGGTGAGACCCAGATTTCCCAGAAATAAGTGCCCAACAGCCCTCCAGCCACAGCTCAGTGCCTGTGGG
Organism: Dama dama; assembly: GCF_033118175.1. NCBI lineage: Eukaryota > Metazoa > Chordata > Mammalia > Artiodactyla > Cervidae > Dama > Dama dama. Next base: position 58,437,139 of record NC_083684.1, on the reverse strand, counting down.
CAGTGACCAGGCGACCAGCCGGGCTCCGGGGGCGGGGTGTTCTCCTGCCAGGACGTCTAGGGCTCACGGCGCTGGGCTGCTATCTACTTCCTTGGTGGCTCAGGTGGTAAAGAACCTGCCTGCAATGCAAGAGACCCGGGTTCAATCCCTGGGTCAGGAAGAGTCCTGGAGAAGGGAATGGCAACCCACTCAGGTATTCTTGCCTGGGAAGTCCCATGGACAGAGGAGCCTGCGGGGGCTACAGTCCATGGGGGCGCACAGAGTCTGACCGGGCAGAGCAATGCTGGGAGGTATTTGAAACGTATTTCCTCGGAAGAGAGGGGAGTGGAAGCAGGGTCGAACCGGCTGTCAGACACAGAGGAGCCTGGGCTCCTGTGAGGAAGAGGCGCCGGGGTGGCGGCTGTGGTGGGAAGACTCAGCTCCTGCCTGTCGCGCCTTGGCGCTCTCCTCCGGGATGGCCTCCACACATCCCCGTGGATGCTCCAGTCAGGACCTGTCGCGCCCCTGCCCTCCCCCTCCCCCTGCCCAGGGCCCCCACAGCGGAGACCCAGGATCAGGGCAAGCAGAGAGCAGGCAAACGGGGAACCCAGCTCCGGTTTATTAGAAAAGGTGTGAACAGAGTTGCACCGACAGGAGCAGCCCCTCCCCTGCCCTCTGCGCCCCCCTCCCCCGCGCCCCCCCACCCGGGTTGTAGTGCCTCTCAGGGCGCAGCCTCACGTGGCCGGACAGCAGGTTCTCCAAGCCCTGGCTGCTCCCCGCCCCAGCTCCCTGAAAGATTTATTGCACTTAAGATAAAGAAAGCTCTGATCTCGGCTCCCGTCTCCCCCCACCCACCCCAGCCCAGGCCCCTCACCCTGCCTGGGGCTGCTCCGCCAAGTCCAACCACCACCACCACCACTGCTCACCACCCCTCCCAAGCCGTGCCTCCGGCCTGGCCCCGCACCCGGGGCCCTGGGGGCCATCCCGCCACCACCTAGGACTCCTGCCCTCGATGGGGCAAGCCTGGCCAAATGGGCCCCTGGGAAGAGGCGCCGGGGCCTCATGACCCCGATGACCTTGGAGACCGCATCCACTTCCTCCTCCCTTCCACCCCCAGCCCAGAGTCTTCGAGTGTCGACATAAATAGAAGTGCTTCAGTCAGGGCGGGGAGGGCCACTCCCTGTAGCTCCTGCACCCCTGTGTAGTGTTGCTGTGTGTGGGCGTGGGCGGGGGTCCCAGGAAGGCCCCCACCCCCTGGTGTCCCGGGCCTCAGGAAGGCTGGGGGTGAGGGTGAGCAGATTCTCATGGCTCTGTCCTCAGCTCTTCGAAGACTGACGGGTAAAAGGGAGCTGAGAGAGGAGAGAAGGGGTGGGGGGCCTATCAGAGCCGGGGCTCCGTCACTGGCTCCCCGGCCCCATGCCCCTGGCCCGCACCGCACCTAAAGTGTCACAGTGTCTCCTGCCCAGATTCCTGACTGGCTTCCAGAAGCAGCTCTTCAAGCTCCTTCTCATTCTTGGAGCAGCTCAGCTCTGTGGGGCGTCGGGGGAGAAGGGTGGGCGGCCTCCAGTCAGGTCGGAGGGCTGGGGGCAGTAGCCCTGCCTGAGCCAGACTCACAGGGGAGCACAGGTCCACTGTGACCCTGAGACCCTCAGACTCCAGTCAGCAGATCTGACATGCCCTACCCCCAAGGGGCTCCCAGGGACCCAAGGGAGTAAGGGGGGAACCGAGAACCCAGTCCCACTTGTCCCCATCAAGGGGAAATTGAGGCACCCCACGGGCGGATGCTCCCCCAGGGTCACATGCAGCACCCAGGGGCCCCGCCACCCAGCCCCAGGGCGCCTCTCACCGTGTTCCAGGCCACAGCTGCCCACCTTGGCCTCAGGCCCCGGGGGCGGCTCTGGGGGCAGTGCGAGGGCGAACTCGGGCTTCAGGCCATTGGGCAATGATGGCCCCACCTGGGGCGGCTCCGGAGGTGGCTGGGGCTCAGGCGGCCCAGGGTCCGGAGTGCCGGCGGCCTCAGTGGGCGTCGGGAAAGGTGCGGGCAGCGGGGAGGCTGAGGCGGGGGGGGATGCAGGGCCAGGAGGGGTGGGGGGCGCGGGCGGCTCTGCCCTCTCAGGTGGGCTCTCCACCCGGGTCACCACAAAGACTTTGTGGCCCCAGCCCGGGCTGGACACAGAGATGCGCTGCTCGGCGGGGGAGGAGGGGCAACCTGGGGGGCTCCTGTCCCCAGGGCCCGGGGAGTCCGTGGGGGGCACCAGGGCGGGGCAGGGGGCCTCAGCCCTCTCCCCACCCGCCTCGTCCCCGTCCTCCCCCTCAGAGTCTGAGTCTGAGTCCGAGTCCGGCCCGGGGCTGGGGTCCGGTGCCCCGTTCTCCTGCGCCTCGGCGGCGGGCTCCTCCCGCGGCTCGTCGTCGGGCTGGGGCTCGGTGACGGTGATCTCGGGCATGGAGGCTGACAGTTGTAGCCGCTGCTCCTTCTCCTCCCGCTCCCGCGCCAGCACGAAGTTGCGCTTGCAGCCGTTCTGGATCTCAGCGAGCAGCGCCTTCTGCGTCTCGATGAAGCTCTTCACCTGCGGGCAGAGGAGCAGGCTGGGCTCGGGCTCTGGGTGGCCTGCCAGCAGCGGGTCCCCGGCCCGACCCCCACCTGCCGTCAGGGAAGAGCCCGCTCACCGCCTCCTTCTTGGGCTCACGGTCGAGGTCCAGGCGCAGCAGGGAGTGGTTCACCTTGAGGGCCAACGACAGCGCCATGAGCCCGCCCGTCTTGATCTCGTTCTCCCGAAGGTCCAGTCTCAGGAGGCGGGGGCTCTCGGCGATGAACTCCGCCACTGCCACCGCGCCTGGGAGGGGGACCGCAGGGGCTGGCCACGGGCCCACACCCGCTGGCCGCCCCCCGGCCCGGCCCCGCCATCCCCTGCGCCCTACCCTCGCACGTGAGCTTGGTGGAGGCCAGGCCGAGGCGCAGCACGCTGCGGTTGCCGATGAGGCCATTCTTGAGGTTCCGCACGCCCTCGTTCCCGATGGGGTTGTGGCCCAGGTTCAGCGTCTCCAGGCTGTGTGTGTGCGGCTGGAGGGGTTGGCACACGAGAGCCAGGAAAAGCCCAGGAGGCCAGTCAGGAAAGAGGCAGGCTGTCCTTGGCAGGGCCCCCAGTCCGAGGACCGGCACCTTCCTGCTTCGGGCCGAATCCCTCAGGTACGCAGAAATCTCCCAAGTGCCAGCTGCCCGTCCACTCCCCAGCCCTCCGAGTGTCCAGCCAGGCGCTGCACCCCATGGCCCCAGGCCCACCCTCTGACCTCGCCAGCCTCTTGAGGGCTCTGGGCACAGGTCTGGCTGTGGCTAATTCTTAACCTGGGTCTGAGTCCTTGTACCCCGTGGGCTTGCTTTGAATACCATGTGATGAAGAGATTCAAGACTTACTGAAGACTTCCAGGAATGCTAACTTTCTATGCAAAACGTTTTCCCCTGGCACAAGGCACTGTCTTGTACTAGTCTGTGGTGCTGGGTGTGGAGAAGCAATGAAGGAAGGGCTACCCTCCTCAGAGAAAGAGGGAGCAGGAGCCGGAGCAGAGACCAAGCAGGGCTGGAGGGAGAGGGCAGGTTCCCCAACTGGCAGGATGAGCCGGGACCGCGGAAGAGGGGGAAGAGGGTGGGGGAGGTGCTGGAGGGGCCACACTGCCCCCTCCCTCTCCAGCCGACTCACCAGCGTCATGCCCAGGAAAGCCATGCCCGTGTGCGTGAGCTGGTTGTTCCACAGCACCAGGGTCGCCAGCCCCTTCCTCTGCTCCTTGAGGCCCTCGCAGATGTAGGCCAGACCTGGGGAGGCCCGTGGGCCTTGTCTTGTCTGTGGTCGGGGACTCTCCCCAGGGGATGCTGGCCCGGGAGCCACCCTGCGAGTGCTCAGAAACCCCCGCCCCAGCCTGCCCAGCCCCACAGGCTCTGGCCCCACTACCTGGGACCTGGCACACACAGCTTCCCAATCCCAGAGATCATTCTTCCTCTGGGTAAGTAGATGAAGGACTCCTCCACCTGCCTCAGATCTTCACTCAAATCTCACCCGCTCACAGGACAGTCCTGGCCAGCCTACCCTCAGCAGACAGCTCTGTTTCCCATCATGGCTTTGTTTCTCCTCAGGGCATGTCTCACCATCTAACAGACATTATTAATGTATCTTGGCTTTGTCTCTCCTGAGGCAGACACTTCTGCCTCACTCACAGCTGTGAACCAGGAGCCAAGAGGCCCTGAATGTGGTAGGTGCTCAGTACCCGTGGTGTCTGGGGCCAGATGCCCTGGAGGAAGGCGCTGGACTTGCTGCCCCATCCTGCACCTCCCTCCCCAGGAACCCTGTCCTCACAGAGGCCAAGGGACTCTGCTCGACAGTGAACCAGGATGAAATCAAATTCCTCCCGCTGACAAGGCCCTGTGACTAGTCCCTCTTCACTGCTCATTCACCTTCAGGCTCACTGGGGCTCTTCCCCCCAGATATCTAACATCTAAGCTCTTTCCCAGGCTTTCCTGGTGGTTCAAGCAATAAAACAAACTGCCTGCAATGCAGGAGATGGGGGTTCGATCCCTGGGTCAGGAAGATCCTCTGGAGAATGGCATGGCAACCCATTCTAGTATTCTTGCCTCGAGAATCCCATGGACAGAGGAGCCTGGCTAGCTATAGTCCATGGGGTCATAAGGAGTAGGACATGACTGAAATGACTGAACATGCACGCATAAGCTCCTTCCCACCTCAGGGTCTCTGCACTTGGTATTCTCTGCCTGGATTCTTCCCTAGGCTGTTTAAATGGCTGGCTCCAGCCCTGCCTCCTCATCACCACCCAGAGGTCCCTGCCTGCACTGCACCCCTTAAACATCTTCTGGTTGATCCTTTATCCCAACATCAACCACGTGGTCAATACTGCACCTCACCCTGAAGGAACAGTTGAGCTGTTCCCTCTTTCTGAGCTCCTCCCTCATCCCGAGTCGGGGCCAGACCCTGGGGCTCCCACAGCCCAGCCCCATCTGAGCCGTCACCAGGAGGGGAGGGCTGGGACTGTCCTGGCCACCCCTGTGTCAGCAGCACCATGAGGGACTGGCTGGCCACACGGTGGGTGCTGGGGGACTGGAGCGGGGTGGGGTGCAGACCACATACCCACCTGAGTCCAGCACGTGGTTGTTGCGGAGGTCCAGGATCTGTAGGGAGCAGTTGAACTTGAGCAGGTTGCCGAGCTGGGCGGAGTCCTGCAGGCCGTTGAGCTTGTTGTCGGCAAGGTACAGCTCCCGCAGAGTCATGTTCATCTTCAGGGCCGTGGCTGGGGGAGAGGGGTACAGGGTTGTGACCGGCAAGGCCTGGGGGACCCGGCCAACAGTCCGAGCCCAGCAGCGCGCCGCCCCGGGGCTCACCAAGCAGCATGAGGGGCCGCCCCGACAGGCTGGCGCTCTCCAGGTGCAGCACCGCTAGGCTGCTGCGGATGCGCAGGGCGCGCGCCACGAAGGGCGCCGAGTGGTCCAGCAGGGGTGTGTTGCGGGCGTCCAGGTACTGCAGGCAGCTTGTCTGCGAGGCAGGTGCGTGAGGGGCGGGGTCAGGCTGGCCCCGCCCTCCCCGCCTTGGCCCCCCGCCCCCCATATCCCAACAGCTTCATGGGCAGCAGGGCCACCTGGTTGTACAGCGGGGGACACTGGCTGGTGAGGGAAGGGCTGTGGAACCAGGCCCTACAAGGAGAGGCTGCGGGCGGGAGGTGCCCACCTTGCGCATCATGTGGGCGGCAGCCTGCCAGCCCCGGGTGCCGATGTGCTTGTTGAAGGAGATGTTGAGGTGGGTGGCCGACTCATAGTACTCGATCATGTCGAAGAGGGCTGAGGCACCCTGGGCAGAGACAGCGGGGCTTGGGTCATGGCCGCCCGGGGAAGGCAGGAGGCAGGGGCTGAGGCACTAGGCTCCCGAAGGCCATAGGCCTCCGCTCAGGCCTGCTTCCCCATGTCTCCCCCTTGCTTAGGAAGCCCCCATCTTTGGGGTGAGTCTATGAGACCGTTTCTCGGGGCCCCTGCCAGAGTCCAACCCCACCGCCCCACTCTGGCCACTCTGGACGTCTCCCTGATCTTGCTCCTCGAGAGGCCCCGCCCAGCCTCTGCCCTCCCAGACCTCTAAGGGGCAGGGAGCTCAGGGCGTGGGGATGGGTGGTGGCGGGGTGCTCACATCTTCGTCTAGGTTTGTCTGTTCCAGATCCACGACCTTGAATTGCAACCTCTTGAAGACCTCTTCCAGGGCCTCGCAGGTCTTGTAGTCAAGCTTCTCACCTGGGACGAGAAGGAGCGCCATGTGCGCAGGCGCATCTATGCGCACATCTCTACGCATGTGCACCAGGTGTGGGGCGGGGCGCTGGGTGGAAACACAGGCTTCCGGCCAACCCAGGGAGGAAAGACCCCCGCGCCTCCCCAAGGCTCGAGGTGCCTGTCTCACCTCCGGGGACGCCACACCTCTCTCTGGCCCAACCCTGCCTGCCCTCGGCCACCTCCAGGGAGGCCCCAGCTTTGCCCACCACCCAAGGGCCCCCGGCCCCTTCCAGACACACACCTTTCAGATCCAGACAGTCGATGCGGTGCCCGAGGTCCGTGCACTCCTGGGAAAGCAGAGCGGACAGTGGTCAAGGCAGGAAGACCTTGACCAAGCTGTCAGGCTGTCTGTCCCTAACAGTGGGGCAGCCAGGGCTCTGAAACAAGCAATCCTGGAACATTCTGGAATGACCCGTCCAGAGGGAAGGCACTGAGGCAGTGCTCTACCAACATGACCAGGGTGGACGGGCGACAGGGAAGACACCTGCGAATGATGACTAGGGGCGAGCAGGCCACAGGTACAGCAAAGCCGTGTGTGTGTGTGTGTGTGTGTGTGAGTCACTCAGTCGTGTCCAATTCTTTGTGATCCCATAGACTGTAGCCGCCAGGCTCCTCTGTCCATGGGGATTCTCCAGGCAAGAATACTGGAGTGGGTTGCCATTCCCTTCTCCAGAGGATCTTCTCGACCCAGGGATCAAACCTGAGTCTCCCACATTGCAGGTAGATTCTTTATGGGCTGAACCACCAGAGAAGCCCCACAGCAAGGCCTTAGTCATACAAAAAGCAGAACCTGCCCACGTGTCTACACACCTCTGGACAGTGACTCCTCCATTTATAAAAGCACAGTCTAGAAGGTGAAAACCCCAAGCTGCCACCAGGGGGCACTCCTGGGAATGGGACTTGGGCAAGAAGTGAGAAACAGCTTGCTTTTTACACATGCAGTATTTGAACTTTTTAAAAGAGAGAATATACATTATTTTTGTCATTCAGACTTTTAAATTTCATATACATGGCTTTTCCCCTGGGGAAGAGAACTTATTTGGAGAGTGGATAATTCTTGACGAGTAATTTCCTACTTTATGTAATTCTGTACTGTTTAAGTATTCATGAAGAGCCTGACTGATTTTACCACTTAAGAGAGGATTTTCAAAGACATATTTACACTGGCCCTTGGCTGGCCGGCTAGGCTGGGGAAGGGGAGTGTTTCATGTACCCTCTCTTGCTTGGGGCAGGCACCACGGGCCCAGAGGGTGCTGGTGGGCACAGGGAGGGCAGCTTCACCCCAGGGACCACGCCCACCCCCAGTCACCTGGCATACCTGGAGCTGCCTGAGGAGCTTGGGTATCTGTCTGCAGTTCAGCTTCTGGCAAGCCTGCTTGTAGGCGCCAATGATCTCGTCCACGGTCACATTCTGGGCTGCAGGCAGAGAAGACCCAGGCAGGTGACTCTCCACACCCTGGGCCTCATTCACCCATCCCACACACTGGCCTCTGCCACCCCTCTTCCCTCTCAACCTCCTTCCAACAACCCATTGAGTTCAGTCCTGCTGTTGAGGCCCTTGCTGTGACTGCTACTCTGGGGATGTGTCTCCCGGTGCCCCCAAGCCAAGTTACCCCATCCTCCCACACCTACCCAAAGCTCCCCAAACACCTTCACATAAAACATCATACAACTAATATCACACCATTTTTCTACCTGTCAGCTACTTCCTCCACTAGACTGGGAGACCCCACAGGCTAGGACTGGGGCTCCCTTGGTCACCCCCAGGGTCCCCAACACCACCCGGCACAGGGCCAGACCCAGAGCAGATGTCTGATTTGTGGTTTCTTTTGAATGAGAGAATGAGGCCACACTCCGACCTTATGAGGAAGTTGTGCTCAGAGAGGTGAAGCACTTTGCCCAAGGTCACACAGCTGGTGAGTAGTGGAGCTGGAACTCAGCCCTTAACTGAGATGCCATACGGCCTCTCAGATTCCTCACTCCCAAAACGCCCTCAGCGCCGAAAGGGGCTTCCTGTGCCCCAGGGACACGGCAGCAGTCAGAGTCCCTGATACAGCCCTGGCTCCCCAAATGAACGAGGGGTGCAGCCCAAACCCAACCTGCACAGGCTTGTCCTTGGGACTCTCGGGGCCTGTCACCATGCGGAAGGTAGGGCTGGCCTTTCTGTCTGCACAGATTTGCCTTTTCTGGACATTTCATACAAACGGTGGTAAACAGTATGTGGCCTCTGGCAGCCCGCTTCTTTCTGGAACGGAACAGTTTTGAGTTTCGGCCCCTTTGTGGTGCTGCGTAGTAACTGTCCAGGTATGCATTTTGTTTAGCCATTCGCCAGGTGAAAAGACCAGTTTTTCGCTGTCAGAGCCTGAATTTTGCCCGGGGGCAGCCTGGAGTGCAGGAAGGAGGGGCTCTGAGCGGGGGAGGCATGGGGTCAGGCCTGGGTGCAAGGAGCCAGCAGCGTGGAGCGGACAGGGGGCTGCAGGGTGGGCAGGGATGGGCCAGTGGGAGCCCCTGCGGAGCTTCTGGGCAGGCAATTCTGGGGGACGCTCCTTCCGGCCACCACTCTGGCCAGGAGCCCAATACCCCGACCCTATCAAACAGCACCATGACTTCTTGGGGAGGAAACCAAGGTCCAGGGAAGGAAAGCTGCCTCCCGGGGGCCAGGCAGCTGGTCCAGGTAAAGCAGAATACCCACTCCAGAACTCTCTCCACTGTGTTAGGGAGGGATGCTGGAGGAAAGAAGCTCGTAGAGGCCCCGGGCTCCCCAGAGCTCAGGCCCCATCCTAGACCCCTCGCTTCCTTCTTGGGTGGAAGTGGGCAGCATGGAGCCTGAGAGAAGCTGTAGGTGATCAGCAGCCTCCCCCGTGTCAGCTGCCCCCCTGACATGCCATCACGTGCCTGGTGGCTCCCAGCTCTGGGGGAGGGGGGATAGGCACTGGCCTGTCCTCAGGGAATCCGCCAAGCAAGGGGCCACTGACCCCCTGGGGGATCCATGAACTTGAGAAAAATTGCCTCTTTGTTTTCACTAGCTGAACTGTGACGTAATTTAGCATTTCCTTCTTAGTAATGTAAGAGACAAAAAAGAGAGAAAAGAAACACTCTTTAGCAGACCGTAACACTCTGTCATCAATAGAAACGGCAGATGTTTTCATGTCACATAACAGTTACTGCAGATCCTGAAGGCTCATCACTGCTTTGGGAGATGTCCGAGCTGCTGCCAAATCCTGTTATTTCATGTGTCAATGAGGACAAGTATAAATACTATATAATGATTTTAAAGGTATTGAATAAACTATTTTAACTGGTACCCTTTATAAACCCCGTTTTCGCTGCTGCACGGGGCTTCCCAGGTGACACTGGTGGTAAGGAACCTGCTCCCAGTGCAGAGGTATCTAGAGTCGGGAGTTCGACCCTTTGGTCAGGAAGATCCCCTGGAGGACGGCATGGCAGCCCACTCCAGGATTTAAAAAAAAAAATTGTCGCTCCAAAAAAGTGTACACAGGCTTTGCCAGATGGCCAAAAGGCAAAAACTGCTCCCTGAGACCCACTCCATTCAATAACAGCCCCCAGGCCAAGGTGGAGCTGGTTTGGTCACCTCAGATGGGGATGAAGTAGGGACTGGTACACATGGGGTTGTTCAGTAGCAGTTCTCAGTATCCTAGACAGTCTACAGGAAATGTGAGCCCTTAGCAACTTCTCAAATTGCAGTTGGTCCTTTAGGTGTCCAGCTCCAACACTGCTTCCTCCAGGAAGCCCTCCCTGACTGCCTAGGACTTCTGGCTCCTGATGTCCCCTGAAAGCCTATCCACTTTGCTCTGAGAGGCGTCCTGGTGAGTCTGAGGGCCAGGGTCTCTGACCTTGCCACCTCCACACCAGCCACAGGTACCATCCAGCCACTCCTCCAGTGAGGCGCCCGTGGGGTTTTGATGCCTGTACAGCCTCACACAAGGTCACTGCCAGGGCTGGGGGAGGCAGCACCTGCCCACTCACGTGCAGGAGGGGAAGCTGAGAGCAGGGGAGGAGAGACAGACAGGCTCGGAGACCTGGGGCCCAAGGCCCAGAGCAACTGCAGACAAGAATGACGACTGCGGGCTTCCCTCGTGGCTCAGTGGTGAAGAACCTATCTGCCAATGCAGGAGACGTGGGTTCGATCCCCGGTCCGGGAGGATTCCACATGCCGCGGAGCAACTAAGTCTGTGCACCACAACTACTGAGCTTGTGCCCTAAGAGCCCGAGCGCCACAACTGCTACAGCCCACACGCCTACAGTCCCCGCTCCGTAACACGAGAAGACACGGGCGGCAATGAGGCCCACGCACCACAACCAGAGCAGGCCCTGCTCGCCGCAACTGGAGAAAAGCCTGCGCGCGTCAATGAAAACCCAGCTCAGCCGAAAACTGGTAAATGAAATAACACCACTTTTCAAAAAGGATGATAATTGCGTCTCGTCATTCTCCTCTGATGCTGAGACACACATTCCAGGCGGGGGCAGCAGTGGGGTGAGACACTCAGAGGAACAGAAGCGGGGTTCAGCCTGGGGGCCCCCCAGCCCCGTCTCGCTTTTCTCAATGGCACCGCCAGCCACGTCCCCAGGCCTGGTCTGTCACCAGTGGGCACACCTGAGTGTCAGGTGGATTGGGAAGGACCTTGAGGAGGTCATCGGTATGTATGTGTATTTCATTCATATATAAGAAAAAGGAACTATTAAATCAAAGCCAGCACTTTGCATAGATTATCACTGGAAATGAATGAGATGAAACATATTCAAATTTTTTTAATGAACCAATGTTAAAAAAAAAACCAAAAAACACGGTAAGGAAATGGCAGTACAGGTGCTTACACAGAGCGTTTACATAGCACTTCCGCTGTGCCAGGCGCCACCCAAGCACTTTACAGGCTGTGGAGGCTGGCCTGGGCAGCCGGCTCAGGGCCAACCCCCGCACACTTGCTCATCTGTGATGACCTCGGGTCATCCGCCCTTGACCTGTCCAGCCTTAACTGAGCCACAAGGCCACTGTGAGTCAAAGTGCCCGGGCCTCCAGCTGCAGCCAGGCACCCACAGATGAGCGAGCGAACCCGGTGAGCTGCGTGAGGAGGACAGCTCACCTGGTGAGGTCACTGGCCACCAGGGCTGGGCCAGGCTGGGAGGCCCGAGTTGGAGCCCTGGGGCCAGGTTCCGAGGCCAGGGCTGCAAAGTGGTGAGGGCCCAGCTCCAGCCTGAGATCGGGGGGCCTGGGTCCTGGCTGCCCCTGCCCCCGCGAGCTCAGGAAGGCCCTGCCTGGACGCAGCTCACCGGAGATGTGGGGTCTCGCAGCATGGTTGAGCATGGGCTCCAGAGCCAGAGCGCCTGGGGCTGAGTCCTGGCTCCCAACTTAAGCTCTGTGACTCCAAGCAAAACAACGTAACGTCTGCACCTCAACCACCCGACCCTGAAAGCGAGGCCGAGCGGGACTCCTCCCAGGGTGAGTGTGGTGACTGAGTCAGCACAGAGTATCCTCAGACAGGGGCCGAGCTCACGCTCGCGAGTGCTCCTCCAGGCCAGCCGGCCGGCAATGCTGTGTTTTGTCTCCACACTGGAAGGCAGGGACCCAGAAGAGAACAGAGCACCTGTCGAGTGACGGAACAGTTGGTGAGGTGTGTGCGAGGGGGAGACGCCTGTGAGTGTGTGTTTCCAGCTCCCACAGCCACGGCTGCGAAGGTCTGATTTGGGCAGGGCCTGGTGTAAGCAGCCATCAGAGAGGAGGGGCGGTGCGGTGAGGGGTGCACCCCCGGGCTCCGAGCTGGGATGCAAAGAGGTCATGGATTCGGGTAAAAGGACCCATGTTCTGATCCTCCTCCTGTGAGGCTGTGATGAACACCATGACCTCTTTCCCTCTCTGAAACGGACACCTGGAGGGTCTCAGGAGAGAGGGACATGAGGGCGCCCGCCACGGAGCTGCCCAGAGTGGGGCCTGGCTCAGCGGGAGACACAGCTGGAGAAAGGTGACAATGGTGGCCACAGCCACCACTTCCAGGCATCAGGCACTTACTTCCATCTACGTAGTAGTCTACGGGCACTTGCTCCGTAGAAAGGAGCACTTTCTACGCCATTTTGTTCTGCCAGCTGAGTGACCTTGTGAGACTGGCAGTTATATTTCTACTTTGTAATCAGGGGAAGCAAGCTCAGAGACGGCAAGCCATCTGTCCAAGGTCCCGGAGCCAGGAGCGGCCGGGCTGGAATGCACACTCCGACCTGTCCTGCTCTGTAACTGGAACATGTCTCCTTTCTCACACGACCCTGAGCCGCCTGGGTGGAGGCAGGGGCCGGGGCAAAGGTGTGAGCTGTGGGGAGCGAGGCCTGTGTGCAGCCAGCGCCAGTCTCCCAGGAAGAGGCTGTGGGGCAAACGAGGCTGCTCCCCCACCCCCTGCCTCCCAAAGGGACACAGAACCTGATGCCGGGCATCAGGTGACGGGCAGAGAGGGCTCGCTCCTCTGCACACAGGTGCAAAGGCACCCACGAGAGGCCAGGACGGGGTGGGCGCCAGGGGGCGGCGGCGACTCAGGCCACACCCCTGCCTGCCTAGAGCTGTGGTCACCCAAGTGGGCGTCAAAACCAGGAAGCAGCAGTGGCGGGGGGCGGGGGGGACGACAAGGGGATGGGGCAGTTCTCACTCCTGAGGCTGCAGACACAAATGAGAGACACAGAGCAGAGGGCAGTGGCCACGGGGAGCGGGGAGGCAGGGCGGGGTGGGAACAGGCAGGGCAGGATCCAGGGCGCCAAGAGAGGCAGAGGGGGAGGGACGGGGATCCAGCGGGCCTCAGGGAGCACTCCGCTCTCTGCACGAGACAGGAGCCACTAGGCTGGTTCAGAGCAGTGTCAGACACCATCCGCAATCTAGGGAGGACTGTGTCTGCAGAGACCAGGACCGGGGAGCGGGGAGCCCCCTGAGTCCCTTAACAGGGAGGCTGTCAGGACTGGTGCCCAGAGCTGAAGAGGGAGGCTGAAGCTACTGGGCGGCCCGGAGTCAGGCCTGGGTTCTAACCGCACGTGGTCCTGACTCCCAGGGCTTGGCCAGCGCATCTGCGGAGCCCACCCTCAGAGGGTCCTGTCACACCCTTCCTACCGCAGACAGAGGGCACCATCACCATCACCATCACCCTGCCCGAAAGAGAGGAAACCAGAGCCTTGCAGCAGCAGGGTCACTGCAGGGACCAGTCCTGCAGGACACCCGGGCTCTTGTCCACGCCTCGACGTCTGGGGAACACCATCCTCGCCCACCCAGGTCGCTTGGGCTCACACCTTCAGGGGGCACCAGGCCAGCCCTGAAAAGGCACCTGGAAGCACATGGAGCCTCAGGCCAGCAGCCCCCGGGCAGACGGTGTGTCAGGCGCGCAGCCCACCCCCACCGTGAGGCTGCCTTGTCCGCGTCCCCTCCCGGTGCTGACTGCCTCCTGCCGCCCCGGGCAGTCAGCACCGGGCCCCAAAGCCCTCACGACGCCATTCCCGGGCCCCAGGGGGGACGGCTGCGTCACCTCCACGTCCCACCGTCCTCCCCAGAGATGCCCTTCCACAGCCCCCTTGGCAGTGACCAGCCTATGACAGGGGGATGACCCCTGCAGGGCTGTCAGGAAACAAGGGCTTGCGTCCCCAGGGGTGGACAACGTGGCCTCCCGCTTCTGGAGCAGCCACTCCGGAATCCACCAAGAGGTGAGAGCCTCTTGAGAATAAAGCCGACTTGGGAGAGGTGAGCCCAGAGGAGAGAAACACAGAATCCAGTGAGGCCGGCAGTCAAGTTAATCAAGGCTCCTCAGATCCAGAAGACAATAAAATCCCCCTTCAGCCTTCAGCCCCTTGGAGTGAGGCTTCTAACCGACAATTCTCACTTAGACACCATTTTCCTATTCGTCAGTCCACACCTCCCAGCAAGGCGTGCCAAGCTGTGTGCTGGCGCTGGGAGGACAGGGAGGGCTCGGACAGGGGTCCCTGCCCTCCAGGGGTTCTTACCTGGGGTGAGGAGTATGCAGCCCATCCAGGGAGGCCCTTTGGGGGGGGCATGTTGTGCATGCTCTGAACTGAGCTGGGACAAGGTGGAGGAGGAAGCTAGGTCTCAGAAGCCCCCTTGAAGACTTGCCCGTGGATTGCACCACCCCCGCCAGCAGTGTGCTCCAGCCACACTCAAAACTCCTTTCCTTTCCCAGAAAGGCCCAGGGCTTCACCTCACCTCATTCTCTCCCTCCTCTTAGGCAGGACACTCTCATTTCAACCCTCAGCTCAGGGGCCCCCTTCTCTCAGGAGCCCTCCATGGGCCCCCCACTGGTCAGGCTCCCTCCCCTGGGCTCCCCCATCTCAGCCCGGCCCACACTAAACTGTCACTGGACTGGGAGCCCCAGGATGGGGGTCCACGCACATCCCCTACATTGTCCCTAACAGGGCCAGGCACAGAGAAGGCACCAAGATAGTGTGAGGGAGGGAGAGACAGACAGCGGAGCTCATGTCTGGCCACTGTCCTGGGCCTTGAAGGCAGACAAGGCCTTCTGACATCGTGGGGCGGGGGGTCGGCTCCATGTGCAGAACAACACGGAAGAGCCTGGAGGGAGGCGGGCAGGATGCGAGGATCCAGACTGCCAGAAACGACCCGTGACCCATCCTGGGTAGGCATCGTCACCCTGCCTTCCAAGTGAGGCCCACAACGGGAAGTGACCTGCCCAGGGGCGCTGCTCCAGCGGGAGGCAGAGGCCGGAGCTGGCCCTGTCTGCGTCGTTCACACCCTGCATCTCCAGCCGCTGCACTGGCTCCTCGGCTGGGGAGGGAGCCTCATCAAGTTCTCCCCGCCACCTCTCGATGACGAAACCGAGGTTTGGAATCCTTCCACACTCATTCTCAGAATAAACAGAAATTCGAATTCAATGCAAGTACACTAACGTATTTTTCAGACACGCCGACCCCCACGAGCTGGACAGCACCTGCTGGTGACCGTGGGAGGCAGACGCGCCCTTGAGCAGCCGGTGTCCGCACCAAGAGGCACAACCCCTTTCAACAGCAATATGGCTACATCAGCCAATCAAGAGGCCAAAAGACAAATGCGTGTGCCCTTTGCTCCAGCGCCTCCACTCCTGGAGATTCATCCAGAGATCCTTGTAAAGGTGCGAACTTGCATACCTATCAGGTTACTACCCACAGCGTAGAACAGAAGAGCGTGCTGGTGAACACTCCCTTTTACGGAACAGTGCTCATTATTAGAAAGCAAACTAACCCAGAGACGGAGCAGCAAGGGAAGCTGACCAGGAATCAGAGCGTGGAGGCCGTCCTGGCAGCCTCCGGAGCCTCGCCCTGCTTGGGGGAGCCTCCTCTCTGAGCGTCATGTACTGTGTAAGCGGCCACAGGGAGCGCGGTCTCGTCCTGCACTGGGGGAGATAACCGCCGAGGACAGAAGGTGGCTGGCTTGAGGCTGAGTGTCCCCCGCCAATTCAGAAGCAACTCAGAAGAACGTATGGGGGGATGGTGGATTTGCTGCAAAATAATGGGGGCGAGGCAGCCTGAGGGTCAAGACTGGCCACATACGGGTCGTTACTGAAGCTGGAAAGCGGGTTCATCATACTCCTACAGTTGCTCTGTCAGGAGGTGTCCATCATGGAAAGTTAAATGGGGGCGGGAAGCAGCTGCTCAGAGCTGGTGGTCCACACGGGGCACAGGGGCAGCATTTGGGACCGGAGGGAAGAAGCTTGAGGGAGGCCAAGGCCAGCCTTTCCTGACAACCTTAATTACACAGTCAGGTCTGGCCCAGCAGGTGATCAGCCAACATGGGCTGGAGGGAGGAAGGGAGGAAGACAAAGCCGGGCCTCAGACCCACACCAGGGGGACAGGGCACCCGGACGGAGGGCTGTCACACGGAATCTGAGGCACACGGTGGCGGCGGGGGAAGCCGAGGGCTCCAGCACAGGCCTGGGGGATGGCAGCGTCCCTGAGTTCTGCACGGAGCCCGCTACCGGTGACAACCTTCACGGGCCCGAGCTGAAGCCTCACAGCACCCCTGGGAAGGGGAGGTGACCAGGCCCCCAACCTGAGACAGACAAAATCAGGTGCAGAGAGGAGGCGCGCCTGAGCGAGCACACAGGACACCCACTCCAGGGCGCTCCTCTCGCACGCTGGGCCACCATGGCCTCCAGAGTGGGCCAAAGTCAGCTCCATGGCTCCGCACCCCCCAGGAGGAAGCGTCCTCGGGTACCCATGCCCGCGGCAGTCACGACCCCTCAGGCCCTGTCCCCCTGCCAGGCTGGGGGCTCCCCCAGGGCCCAGCCACAGGGTGTTCTGGGGGCCAGGAGGCCGGGGGACAGGATGGGGGAGTGACAGGGCCCAGACACAGTGGAGGGGAGCAGCGGCCTCTGCTAGGACGACTTCCACCAGCAGGGGTTTCTAGCAGCGCAGCGGGCTCCAAAAAAACCCTCTGCCTGTGACTCCTCGGGAAAAACAAAGGGACACGGTCATGAGTTACTCTTCCTGATGACGAAGCGCTGGGCTTCCTCCACCCCCACCAGCCTTTCTGTAGCTCAGAGGGACTGAGGCAGCAGAGGTCACACCCAGGCTGGAAGCGCCAACTTTCCCAGCAGAGGGTGCCCAAGTCGCCACTGGTGATGCCAAAGCTCCATCAGTCCTGGAGTCGCACCAGTGCCAGGGGCCGCTGCCCCTCACTCCAGCCAGCCTGGTCTCCTGGGCCTTCGCTTGGGTGGCCCCCTGCTTGTCCCTGACAGAGCCGGGGCCGGGGGGGTGGTGCTGGGGAGACCCCCAGGGGGTGTGTTTGGGTGTGCACCTTCAGAAACATGGTGAGCATGTGCGGGGACACTGCAGCAGGTCCCCCAGGAAAGGAAAACCGTCCACCTTGCAGTCTCTGCCCTTTGGAGCCAGGCGGGCACATAATGAACCATGGTGACCACGGTGAGGAACAGGCTGGCCTCTGGCACTTTTGAGTCTCCACAGCCTGTCCCTGCGCTGGGACTGAGGCTGCGACTCCTCACCCCAGGACAAGGCCCCTCACTCTGTCCTGCAGTGGTCTTACCCCCACCTCCGTGCACACACCTCCCCAGCCCGACCTTGCTTGTTTCTGCCACTAGGTCGGCAACTGCTATTGCTGTGGCTCAGAGCGCTCCCCTCCCCACTCCCCCTTCCTAACCAGTCATCCAGGTCTCAGCTCAAATGTCACCACTTCTGAGAAGCCTTCTCTGGCCCCTTTCTACATCAGTGCCCCCACACCCGTATTCTCCACCACGTCCCTCTGGGGCCTCACGGGATGCACCCTAATCAGTATCTGTTTCCTTGCTCGCTCTCTGTCCTATACCAAGGGCTCCTGAGTCTAGAGACATCACTGCGGCAAATGAACGACTCACTCTGTGAATAGCACGAAGTCTCTCTT